>NC_072868.1:3937802-4562802 GCF_028858705.1 Grus americana
AAAAATAGAAAAATCAGGTAACGGATTATTAAAATTTGAATCTCTGGCTGATTTGTTAGTGCCTCAACTATCAGTCAATGGATCAAACTTGGCAAGGTCTTTTGCATAGTCCAGCATTTGCCCTCCTACCCCCAGTCTGACTCCAGGGCACCTGAAAGCAGAGCAGCTGGCTAACCACTGTCATTTCTGGGGTCGACTTGCTCCTGACACATTGAATGAAGATCATGGTTTCACTGAAAACAATTTAAAATACATATCTTCAAATATGCTTGACATTGCACTTAATATGTAATTTGAAACAGTCACTGTCAGCAACAAGTAAAAGGATATTTTGTAAGAGAGAACCTCAATCTGAGAAATGTATGAACTTGTAGCTGTAAGAATTGTTAGACCTCAATAACAGTTATTTATACAGCCACTCCCAGGGAGCAGCTTCCAATAACCATGTTGTTAAATTTAACAAGATACACCAATTGCAACACTCATTGCAAGTTATTACCATTGTATTAGCCAATTAGATTTTATTTGTTGATATCTATCTTTTTAGATGAATTTCTTATATTCAACCAGTATACAGTTGAGCTAGTACAAGTTAAGTACGCTAGCTCAAATATCGAGCAGTCTTTGGAGACCTGCACAATGCTGGAGCTTTAATTGCACGTGTTCTTCAGAAGCAATTTAAAGAAAATACCAGTATTGTTCACCAAGAAATCAACCCACTGTATTAGTCTTCTACAAGAAAGCAAACTACTGGTATTTCTTTTTGGAACTGTTTAGAATACAGATGGGACGTGTGCGTGTGTATACACATGTACCTTTTTGGCCTTACACATGCTGCGGGTAGTTTTCTGTGAGTGCAAAAGTAAGATGTAGTCGCTGGACTATGCCAGGGGTTAGTTGGGGGAGGTTGGCTTTGCTAACGTGGTGGTGAAGCTATAGAGAATGCCAAGGGCAAAGAGCTCTACAGAGGCTTTTGCAGACTGAATGGTGGGAACTTCCAAAGTGAGCAGAGGACTTTCTGAAGTTCAGCATTGATTTAGTAGTTTACTTCCTTTGGCTTAATTTGAGAAGACTATTGAGCTAATGGAATGATTATGAAAATGCCAACCCAATAAGCACTTAATTTCTTCTCTAAAAATGATCAAAGTCTGGTCTAGTTATGTTTGTTTGCAACCAGATCATGTTTAATTTTATGCCATGTTCACTGGTGTGGCAATAAACCAGACTTCCTACCCTTATTTTTAGCTGCTATCTTCATGTTTTCTGACCACGAACTTCAAAGAAAACATCTCAGCTACAAGGAGACCTCCAAAACAGGAGCCCCAGCAGCACTAAAGTAACAGTACTACAGGGAAAGGAGAAAGATTAGAAGACTTGTAGATGATATTGGAATTCCTGAAATTGTATCTTTTATGACAATATTGTATTCATCACCAAGGATAATGAGTCAGTCAATGACTGCTTCTTGCTTAAAGTTCAAACACGTTAATTTGAAGTTTGTATAAAAGCTTATTGAGGAGGATAGGCTTACTAATGGAATATAAAATAAGTGAGAAACAGTTATCTCCAGACAGTTTTTTTTGCTACCTTGGAGGATGGTAAAAGTAAAATAAGTACATAATTTAAATGACTGCGCAACTTGAATAGATATTCCGTGTGACATTACAAAATGCTGTAATCAAGTAAGTCAATAGACTTGTGACTGATCAAGATTCCAGTGCAATAGCTGATGTAGGATTTGGTGAAAATGCACCATAAATACAATGTTAGATATGCAATATCATAATCCTGTTAAGATACACCAAATCATTAGACCCAAGAATTTTCTGGTGCTGGAAGGAAAGAAAAAGCAATGTTACCTTTTTTGCAGTAACAATGAATACCCACAGATGGTTTTTACTGACAAATATAGCTGTGCATGGCTTCAACAAATACAGCAAATCATTTCAGATGGATTTTTGGACTACGGAATGGCATTATGTTAGGAATAAAGTTGGTCCTGTAACTTAAGAAACAAATAGAAGCAAAGTAAGGCTTCTATTTAGACTACAAGAATAAAAGCAAGTAAGTGCTACAAATTTGCATTTTTGAAAAGGAATCTTCATTTTGTCATACTATGAATAAAGCAGGAGCCTGCTTTGAGCATGGAAAGTCACTGAACTAACGAATTAAAAAGATTATTAGCTAGAATCATAAGAAAAGACAATGGGGAATGTCTGTTTAAGAATCTTCTATGGTTTTGAAAACCTGTGCTAATTTTACAAGTTTCTTTATATTAGGATAGGGAAGTCTGAAAACTCTTTGCATTAATATCAGTGTGTTTCAGCAGACTGAAACTAAACTGAACTTGTAAAGTTAAGGTTCTTTGGAAAGGTGCTGTATGTTGTGGCCTTGTTCTGTAGTGTAAAAAAAAAAAATCCAATGAGATTAGATCTGTATATACTTATGTTTAAAGCAATAAAATGTTAATATTGAGCTATTGAAATAGTGACAGCTAAGCTGTCAGCAGCAAAAAGATATTCTTGGTATTAAATAAAGGACATACATTCTGGCAAGTGAAGTTAGGTGAGTCATCCTAGATGTGGACATACACATTTAAACAAATGACATTTAGTGTTAGTTTTACTCCTAGGATACTTCAAAGCGATTTTGCTGATCCTTGGTGGATTATGAAGTACAGAATTAGTAATGAATGTATGAGCTGGCCTAGGGCTCACATTATGAGACTTATAGGCAAGCTTTTGCAAAGAGAAACCTATAATAATGAGTTTAAGAATGAAAACTTAGCTTAACCTGACAAGTTTAGGAAATAGAGCTTAAATAGTTGTTCCTAGGATCCTAGCCACAACACTTGTTTTGCAGCAGAGTGGCTCCCTAGGATTAGGAGGATAACTGATAAACCTGTATCAGATACTACTCCACATTTGGGACCAATAATTTCTGCAGAGAAGTGCTGGAAGAAAAACTCCTTAATAGTAGGAGGACACTTTGTCTTTAGGTGTTTCACTAGACAATGCAAGGTCTATTAGATCTGTCCCTTTCATAACATTAAGCTATGTTATTGGTGACATTCATCATAGAGACTATTCCCAATCCCTTATGCAGTGTCAGCGATATTTTGATTATAGGAAGGTTTCTATGCAATGAATGTGCAACTGTTGATTGTATTCAGGCCTGTGTTGTGTGTGTGCACAGGGAAACTGTGCTCATAAGCTGCTTCAGAGTGTGTGGGAATAGATGTGTAATGTTAAACCTGCGAAGATAGCCGTTTAACGTGGCATATACATTTGGGAGTATGATAGTCTTCCTTAATAGGCTGACAGCACTTGAAATCACTGTGATACAAAAAATTCCAATCTTCAGCCTACTTTGGGACCATTACAGTTTCCAGTTGAAATGAAGAGCTTTTCTAAGATGCATTCAGTTTTTTCAAGGATTAACTTGATTTAGGGGGGAAAAAAAACCCCCAACCCATCACTCAACAAAAAAATACTATACGTATAAATTAACATAAAGTGATTTTCATTGCTTCAGTTCAAAACAAACACATACCTTCTGCCCTGCCTCCGCACACACCCTCCCATCTGAAAGATCTGATTGCCAGGACAGGGATCACACAAAAGGAATGGAATTTAGTCAAATGTAACAAGAATGATCCATTCCTAAGCCAGGCAATTGTCACCAGTATCTCAGAGGACTAGCACCTCCCAGAGTGTAGATGAAACCTTCTCTGCTTATGCATAAATCTAATAATACTATGTTAAGAATAAGATGGAAAGATTAGAAATGGAACTGTCCTGTGGCAGATGAATCATGCCTTGACAATGAGGACTGATACTTGCAGCAGAAGTCAACTCACATACAGGAATGCATTTGAGGCACTAGAGAAATCAGATGTTTACTTCTAAAAGCCAGAACATCTGGATATCTTGAGAGAAGCACTTTTGTGAGTACCAGAAATAGAGAAGCCTGTTTTTTTCAGTGGATTTGTGTTTCACGGTTGAATGACTTACCTGAATTTATGCTAGGTCTGAGATCAGTTCTTAAACAACTGACATCAGAAAAAGATGTTATGAACGCTTTACTTTGGAGTTGATACCTTATTACACAATGGGGAATCTATTCCTCATTTTCTCCTGGTGTAGATCCTCTGTTAACTAATGCGGCACAAAAATTGATCAAAGCTTTCCCTGCAGTTAGAGGAGTCATAGCATCTTTCTCTTCCTTGTAGAGTCTGAGTTTAAATACACGGTGAACATGTAGTGCCCTTTGACTCAATAAAGATAACTCTTTTCTCTCTGCAGAAACCTTTTCCTTGAAGATCTGGGAATCTAGAATAAACAGTTGAGTAAAATAATAAAGTACTGATTGAATTGGCCAGTTACAACGGCAGGTTGATAATGTGATGGCAGAAGGATGATTTTCTGACAAATGAGATACCCAGTTACTGTTGGCCCTTCTGAAACTTCCCATCCTGTGCAGATACCCAAAGCTATACAAAACACATTGCTTCTAGGGTGTTATGGTTGAAACTAGTTGATGTCTCAAGTGACAGGTGCCCTCCTTCAGTCCCTCATACCTGCCCTTCTCTTTGGCATGATGTCTGTTGAGAGCTGAGGCTGTGGACAGTGCTTGTTAGAAACAGATCTGGTCTGCAGAATTGGGATCGGCTTTCTTGTTCAGCTTAGCATTTTGGGTTGCTCATATGCATGTTGCTGATGTCTTCTACTTTAATCATTCTGAAGGAGGAGAAAGCACACAAAGCACTAACTACTGGTCCTGGGGGAGGAAACCCCAATATCCCTTGATTTATCCTATCTTAAAACTTGTGCTGAGTTGCTTTGTTTACATGCACTTTTGTTCTTCTCTTCCTTCCACCTCCATAAAAATATATAATAAGATTTCTCAAAGATATACCATGTGAAGTCTACAGTCTGAAAAATAAGTTATAACAGGATTTTTATACAATAAATGCCATAATAGAAGTTATCCTAATGAGCCAAATGCATCTCTTACAGCCCTTGTAAACAAGAATGTCATTGGAAAACATGAGAATGAATGATCAGAAACAATGGTGTGTTAGTTTCTGGAGTTTTATAGTTCATAAGTGCTACCTCATCATAACAACATTTGTTTCTTTCCCTACTTGCCTCATATTTTGTGAGGCTAAGAAGGTCTAAATTGATGGACTAAATCTCAGCTCTTTAATTTCTGCCTTCTTTTTTCCTTTTTTTTTTTTTTTTTAATAAATACGGGAGAAAGCTACCTACTTATGTCCCAGAAGAAGGGCCTGCAGTGGGACAAATGAGACTGAAATTCTTGCTGTCTTTACCCCTCCCCACCTTGGGAGTGCTGTAAATGTTCGAGCAAATTGTGCCTGATGCTGTGCTGTTTTCTGTGTGCATTTAGAAACACAGGATAACCGATGAGGTTTCTCACAACAGTATGTTTCTTTATCCCTTTTTAGAGGTATTGTTTTTTTTATCTGGTGAGTCCATGAGAGTTTGACATTGGATGACTTTATAAAACATTCTACTAATTGGATTTGTTAAAATAAATAAATCAAACACTAATTGGAACGTGCCCTGCCATTATTTTTGCTTACTGAATTAGATATAATGGCGTGAAGTTCTTTTTATCATATTTGTGCACTTATTTAAACACCCCCCTGGCGCACACTTCTGCAAATTCAATTATATATTCAAAGGAGGCATTCAATTTATGCAAGGCTGGTTTACATTTAATCCGGGGGCAAGTCTCAGTAACTGATGATAGGTCTGCTCAAGATTAATTAGCATCACTCAGATGAGCAGTGGCATTGTTACAAGCCTGCAGTGTAAAACAAGGGATATTTTATCCTTCCTGCGTTAGCTGTTATTTGCTTCAATATGACCCTTTTCAGGAAGGGAAAAGCTTCTTGTTTGGGTTTCACTTTGTGAAAAGGGGTCAACACCACATGCGTTATCTAACAGTATCAGTCATCTCCATTTCCTTTTCTTTTGCCCCACTTAGCAACTGCATTTGTCACTCTCTAATTTTCAGCCAACCAAGGGAAAGGCTCCAGGATCCCAGTTTGCTTCCTAAAATCCTCATTCTTGTTAACAATTTATGAAGCCGTAGAACTCCATTTTGGTGAATGTGTGGATGTTTTCATTTTCCTCAAACAGCTTTGTGATGCTGCGGCTAAAATTATAATGTGCAAACCTGGTATCTAAATTCATTGAGTGGTATCTTTTTCTTTCAATTTGAGGATTATTTTTTCTACATTAATGAATAGCCCTGTTCTGCTGCCAAGCAGTTATGTTTCAGTGATGGATGATTCTGTATTAGGATGGATCTAACCATTTTCCCCCCTCTTTATGTTCCAGCATATTTAGATGTAGCTCATATTCAGGTACCCACATAGGCAGCATGTATTATGAAATGCTGAATATTAAGCTTATGCTGACATCAGTGAAAATAATGCATTTGCTAGTTTTAGACTGCTGGCCCATTTTGAAGTTACTATCCCTACCTAAGTGGATGCTTAAAATCTATTAATAAATTTTTAGTTGAAACAGAAATTCATTAATGGGGACTAATTGAGTTTCCAAGGATCTTGCAGCTAGGTGCTGACATAGCAGAGTGGATCACTCGATCCCATTTAGGTGAGCATGAGGAGGAGCTGTGCAAGTGCAATTGGGCATCAAATGCACCTTTACCCTGTGTTTCGTCGCTAGCTTGCTTAGGAGCTTATTGTCCTGAACGCATGCTTGAACATAAGAGCACTTTCACCTCCTGGGTCAACAATGTTCCATAAGACAGGCATTATGCCATGCTTTTCTCAAACTCTTCCTCCTCATCCCAGTTTACTCTCCTTAAACTGGGACTAAGCTTGTGGGGTGCTCTGTGGAGCAGGGTATACCTGAAGACCCCTTAGTGCGGTGAGCTCCTGGGGTTCCCCGTCTGGCACGCTGGCCTCAGCGAGGCTGCGGACCCAAAGGATGGATGGAGCCCACTCACCGGGCTGAGGTGGATCTGAGGGTGGCAAGGTGGTAATGGTGCTGCAGAGTGTCCCTCAGCCCGCCTGGCTCCTCTTGAAGGAGAAACACAGCCTGACTCGACGCCCGGGCCGGGTTTGCAGTTAGTGAGTGGGTGTGTGTTTGTGCTCTGTGCTGCCTTGAGCGGCAGCCGCTGTGGGGAGAGGCCGGGGCTGCCCTGTGTGGACAGGGCCACAGGTGGCTGCTTCTGCCGAGGCCGCAGGGTGGGAGCAGCTGGGTGGTGCTGGGGGTGTCTCTGGGGAAAAGTGCTGAAGAAAGGGCAGAACACCAGGAAGGGGGGAGAGGAATTGTGTGAGAAGCCATCCATCCTGTGGAGACAGAGGTTAGTGGAGGAGAGGAGAGCATGGTGGGTCTGAATTCCTGAGGTGAAGCTGGGTGGAAGTGTCACAGGTGCTTTTCTGAATGTGGCTGCCTGTAAGTGGAGCTGTAATGTCATGTCTGCTGTGTTCTGCAAAACAAGATAGGACTGAGACTGCCTGTGATATACTTGTTTGGCAGAATCAAACACAAGCTGCTGTGACTATTAGAGTAACCCCAAAATCTGTGATAATTCTGGATGTTGTGATTCTTTCCTTCCACTTTCTGCAGTTTCTTTCCTGTTCCATCATACAACGTAGGCTGTAATAGTGCAAACAGAGGAGTTGCTGACTTTAGCTCTCAAGTTAATATGGCCCTGGGTCCCAGCTGAGTCTTTACTTCACTTTTAATTCTGCTCTTTTGACATACTATAGCAAGAAGCGGATGGAGACTTCCCTTCTCCTGGTGCCTGAGATCCATGCAGCCCGCCTGCTTGTCTGATCCCTTAAAATTGACTCTATAGTTTTTTCTCCTTATCCTCATTTCCTGCAAATTCACCTCTCCAAATTCCAATTCTGTTGCTTCTAGTAAATTAATCCTTCTGGCTTATTGCCCTGTCACTCTGCGTTTGGACGTTTCTCCGTTAACCTTTTCTTTCTTTAAAATGTAGATGTCTTGCTGCTACTTTTAAAGCTCTTCATGGTTTATCCTTTCCTTTCTTATCAGATTGTACTACAAGGTTAGCTTTGACTTTCAGACAAGGTACTTCAAAGCTTCCTCAGGTGTTGTCTCTTATCAGTGGAAACTCCCAATTAATTTCCAGAAGTTCTCACCATATCCCCTTCTCAGCTCCTCCTCTGACTTTACCTACCTTAGCATGTATAAAATAACCTATATAGCTGATTATAGCAAGATTTTGCCAATTATATTCCCTGGTAAATGAGGACTACTACCCCATATTTTGTTACTATTGCTTGTTTTGCTTCTGGGATTTTATAGCAGCACCTGTGCAATCTTCTCTGTGTACCAGAGGCCTTGTATGATTGTCTGGCTCGATCAGAGAATTTGTTTACAATCCCTTCAAAGTAATAGCTCAGAGACAGCACTGTTATTGTGTGCTGCAGTGAGCTGAACAGAGGTTGCGGGGAAATGGTGTATGTCTGAAGTTGTGCTATTAAAGTGAATCTATCAAAATTAGAATGCCACGCTTGGAGACTGAGCGCAGAGTATTTGATATCGTCTCTCATACCTGCTCACTGTGGAAAAGGTGACTTTCAGTTGCATTGCATACTCCCACACAATCCTGAACACCTTTATTTTTTCTTAGACATTGTAATGAGCATGTTTAATATTTTCAGTTTGAACTTTTTCACCTAAATTAAATTTTACAAATTAGTCAAACAGATTAAGTGTAATCCTGCTCATTTTGACAGCTGCGAAAGCTTCATAAGTACAGTAAATTTAAAGCAAGAATTATTAAAATATTGTAAAATAATGACACTTCAGAAGTATTTGCAGAGACTCTACTGAAACAGGCAAGCTTGCATAAAATCTGCCATAGTCCGATCTATTCATAATGAAAATATACAATATGTCAATTTGTTGGTTTTTTTCTTTAAACTTTACCAACAGAGTGTTTCAGGGTGTTAGGTACTCTACTCAACAAATCCTTCTAGTATATACTTAAATAGAAATAATATGTGAAGTTTTGTAGAATGACTTAGAAAACCAGGTGCAGCTGGAGTGCACATAAAGTCTTTTAACAGAATAAGGATTTAATAAATATTAATGACACAATATATTTTTGTGTTTGTCACTTGTGAGGATTTCCAAAGGAACTGAGACAAGTTTGGGCTTTCTTGGGAGCTAAAGAATAGAAAATATAGGTGAAAACTGAAGAAGGCCTCAATGTCGCCAGTGTTGGATAATCCTTATTGCAAAAGGAACCACAGCTCATTCACGTGCCAGCTATTTATTGTGTGTGTGTAGGCAATGCAGCCTGTGGGAAGGAGTAAAGAGTCAGGAACATCTCTGTGCATATAACTCTCCGATTAGTGTCAAGAGCAATTGGCAGTTTGGCTGGCAGAGCAAGTTAGTGTTGCCTTGAGCATTGCTCAGTCGTTGCAGCTCTGAAGTGTTAGATGTGTCCAGTTGACTTTGGAGGACTAGTATCTGCAGAGAAAATTTATCCTTGCTTCCCTAAGAGAGAAAACCAAAGCAGTGCAGAGACACTGTTGGTGTGATTAAGGTTTAAACTCAAGGACCCAGGCTGCCTGATCTAATGGAGCCAGTACTGAAATATGTCTGGCAGCTTAAGTTGGGTGGATGTGAAGAGGAATGTGCCTGAGGTAACATAACAGACACTAGCGTAGGAATATCCTACCAGGGAATAAACTAGCTTGGTTAGTCTGCGTGACACAAGTTTCGAAAAAAATCTGCGTTGGCATATAAAATTTCATTCCACTGTTCATGGGTTTCCCTTGATTCACAAGTGTTCAGGCAGCTGCCAGTTATTTATGACAGTTAACTACTTCCAAATATTTCAGGAATTGCAGTAGGAAAGATGACTTAGTCAACAGTCTGGTAGGTGTGAATGCTAGCTGCCATCCACTTCTCGTTATTCTTTTTGTTGTGGAGAAACTAAAGGGTTGCACTCAGAAGTATTGACTCAAAAGACCTTGAGGAACGGTCACGTGCCACACAGTGTTTCATGTTCTTATGCATAAGAGATGGTTAAAAGGAAGGTTGCACTCTCCCTAAGTGTGACTCAACCTTGTGTAATTCAAGGCTTAGAAGTGAAAAAAGTGAGGATTCACTGCAAGAACAGTGATGCTGTGCTTGTTTACCATTGGCATTCCTTCTTTTTTTTTTTTTGAATATTTGACTAGGAGGTTTATATAATTGTCAGTTACTGGGACCCAAAGGCAAATATTTCTGCACTTGTGCATCATGTGCAATTGTCCCTAAAAATATAAAGACAATAGGTTGAAATACAGAGAACTGATCTAAGAAACAGTAGCATGGAGGGAAGAAAACAAAGGCTTCCAAGAGATGCAAAGGGTGGAAAATGAAAAAATATTTTCTGGATTTTTTCCCCTATGTAAATTTGCTAGAGAATATTAAAGTAAATGAACTACTGTAAAGAGATATAAATAACTAATATAGGACTGTATTAATTTTTCTTGGTTTTAGGTGGTTGTTCGTTTGATGAGCACTACAGTAATTGTGGTTATAGTGTGGCCTTGGGAACCAATGGATTTACCTGGGAGCAGATCAATACCTGGGAAAAGCCAACAATGGATCCTGCTGTCCCAACTGGTAAGTAAGAAGCCTCAGCAGGTTCAGGGGGAAGGTATTGTTCTTTGAGAAAATCAGCTGTTAGTCCTGTATGGATGTGTAGTGGGTCTGGGTACCCACAACAATGGCATTTTATTCAGTGATAAAAAGATTACTTTTGTGTTCCAAATAATCTGACAACAGAATTCATAAATGTGAGATTTTTTTTCAATATTTACTATTTGATATCCTTGCTGAATCATCTTACACTGCTTATTCCTATTTTATTTCTGTATTTAACAAAGAGAAAATGTTTCAGATATAACATTCTATGGTTTGGCCAGCTTTTTGCATGTTTCAGGATCAGAGAGCTGTCTTATCTGGGGAGATGCGTGCTTGAGAGGCCAGAAAAAGTAAAGCTTTGTAATGTCTGGGAATATTGGACCTTCCAGTTACTTTTTTTAACTCTTAACTGACTGCTTTTAGTTCTAATTCTGGGAAGACAAGACAATTCCTAAAGAATTAACTGTAGTAGCTAGTGCTTGATTAGGCTGGGTTTTCAGACAGTGAAATTTTCATATGCAAGAACAACATTTCCAACAGAGGGAGTTACCAGAATATGTAACTTGCTAACATGTATTGAGAACATCCAGTAATAGCATAGTCTTCCATGTGATACTTGAAATGTTCTCTGAAGAGCTCACAGTCATGGTAATTTCCAATAGTTTTGTTTCTCATTGGAAATTGATGTTATGTTGTATATGGAAATAAGTTCTCTAGCCTTAATAAAAGGGCTGTGGAATGTTTCGTTCACATTGAAAAAGAACTTGTTTTAAGAAAGCACACTAAAATTTTCTAAAAAATCATAGTTTGTCTTTGTTCCTTGCTGCCTAAAATAGCAGTGCAAGCTCCTTTAAAGCAGTGGATACAATGGCAAACAGAACTGACCAGCCAGTTAAGAATTTTGATTTCAGTCCTAAGAAACAAGTATTTGTTCTGCTTAGTGCATTGCACTCTGAGAAGTGTGAGCTACATGGCAGAACCAGAATATAGTGTTGTTCAAGAGGTATTCTTATGCCTGTAATTATGGGGGTGAGACACTTGTAATTGCTAGCTGCCTGTTAAGGATACAGTGCAGAGCTGATACAACAATAGCTCCCTGCTACAGCCATTGATGGACAGCCCAGTCTTCATTCCTGTATGCTACCTGTCAATAGTAAAAAGCATGTGAGATACTAGCCTAGCTGTGGTTTTACCATCACCAAAGGTTGGTTGAGTTGTTGGTTTTTTTAAATTACAATTTAGATTGGAAATTGTTCAGTACAGGATCTTTCAAAGTGTGTACCACCTAGTACCACTTGACTGCACCATCCCCAACAAAGTTAATTGTGAAAGTTGCGGTTTACTGGTCTTGTCTGTAAGAATGTATTTCATCATTCTAGACATTGTTGCTTTTTTAATGATGGCAATTTTATCATTATAGTTCCTCAGCTTCTACCCTGTTGTGTCCTATTCAATGTCCCTGGTAGAGACATAATAGATCTTTGAATTAACTGATCACAGGGTGATCTGAAGGAATAGGAACAGGCACAGTTTTAATGCAATTTGGGAAGCAAGGAATAAATGGAAGGGCTTATGTGGCTTGGAGTGGATGAGTTCAATACTTTGTCAACTCTAAATGTTAAAGTAAACCTATCTTCCCGGACTCCATATGAAGGTATATTGTCATCTGAAGTATGCTGGAACCATGGGAAAATTGACAGACAAACAACAGTCTGGAATGGCATGGTAAAAAAACCAAAACACCAACCCCAAAATACTACAATGTAATTTTTAACAAGGCTTTCAGAATTATTTCTTCTAAAACTAAACAAATAGAGAGAAGAGCATGTTTTCCCTGTTAATATATCATTTTGTGATAGCCAGTATATAAAGGTATTAGAGCAGCTGCAAATTTAGTAAAGGTTAGACATCAAATAAGAAATACAGAAACCTTTATTGTAGAAAGATGGAAAGGTAAAGCAGCCATCAACTTGTAATGTGATGATGAAATATTATCTAAAGAGCTTTTAAGGAGCATAAGGAGAAATGACTCGGTTCTTCACGTTACTAATTGGTGTCTTGGGACTATTCATGCAGAACAAAGGGCAAAATCAGTAGGTAGAAAAAGAAGATCGACCACAGCAAATGTGTACAGAAGGCTCTAGTAACAAAAACATGTTTTCAAGAGCTGTCCAAATCATGCTAACCTTGAAGTAAATTATAGTGGTCAATTAGACTGCCCAAAGCTAGCAAAGACATTAGAGCTATTATTGAGAGTCTGTATAGCTAGATAGAAATGTAACGCATGGTGTTTGATTGGTTACTCATTGCAAATCTGTTTTGTAAGCATAAAAGATGCTTACTTAGAATTCATCTAGTGGCAAAGCCAGGCGAATAAACTGATGAACAGCACGTTCCACTCCTACAAGCAGGGACATCTTTAAAACAAGAGTAGTAGAACATTTGGTGATTGACTTTCCATTCCATTTAATTTCTCCACAGCAGCTGAAAGCAGCAGGGTGTAAATCCACAGCGCTGCAGGGTATAAGAGGTGGTAACAAAGAGGTGTTTGTGGAATAAGCATCTTCTGGTGGCCAGAGTAGGAGGAAAGCTCTTTAGCACTAAGAGTGGTGACAGGAGTGTTAGAATGCACAGGGTTCTGAGAACTCAAGCAGTAATGCAGATTTTCTTTATCAGGATGATATTTTGGACACTACCTTATTTTTGTAGCTGGAAATAGATTAAAATACTATATTGTGGTAATTGTAAAAACAAAAAGTGAGCAGGCATTAGGTCGGTTCAATGATGCTAAGTAGGTCTGCAGCGCAACCTGCTGGGAGATGTTGGCAAGAAGCGTGGCCTGCCCCCACCCTGGTCAGCCAGCTTACATTAACATTGCTGTCAGAGCTATTTTCTTCTGTAAAACCTATCGGCTTTCATAAGTACCAGTGGGTCCCTTTGAATTCAACCAAGCCACAGAATTCTGTCCTCCTGAATACTAATGATAATATCTAGCACTTTTTGCAGTACTTTCATCGTTAGATCTCAGAGTGCTCTTCAAAGGAGGTCAGTACCGTGAATGAGAGCCTGAGTCTATAGTGCTGTGTAATTCTCTGCTGACATGCTGTTGCAAAGGTCTCTGCCCAGGGACGACTTTCTATTCTTTACTTTTTGAATTAAAATGTCAAAAAAAAAAGGGCAATTAAACTGCTCCATTAGCAATGTAGAAGTTTGTAGGCAATTTGTTTTACTCCATTGCTAGCAAATAACCTGTTTTCCATGAATTCTGTGATTAATTCCTTAGGGCTGGAAACTGTTAATTTGGGGGATTAAGAACCAGATGTTTGTTGTTCTGAATAAATGTTTCAAAAACATGAAAAAAATTAATTGTAGGTATCTGATCCCCAGACTTCAGTGGGACTCTCATTCCACCTTCTTGCATAATAGCAGAAGCAATTATAACAAAATATTCTTTAACAGATGGGTGTTTACTTAAGCCTGAATACCCTCAGTGATGAGTATTCTACAGTCTTTTGGCTGCTTGCTGCACTCTGAGTTATAAAGATTCTCAGTCCTTCATTTTCCTTTTTATGGCTTCATCTCATTATTTTTTGTTCCATCTTTGACTAGGGAGAGTAATCAATTGTTGCTCTCTTTCATAACCTCGTTTATATAGTTGCATGCAGTTAAGTCTGTTTTGCAGGACTAACCATGACCCAGTCCTTTTAACTTAATTCAGTGTCTCATTTCCTTCCCCCTACCCTATGCCTTCAATCATTGCTTTCTTACCTTTTTCAGGTATTTGCCTAAAGCTGTGTTACCAAGCAGGGATTCGGTACTCTGCATGACAGTGCTGTAGGGGCACAAGACTAATTCTGTTTTAGAAGTTCAAAGTACAGAAGTAGATTTCTCCTACTCCTCTATTTCCATCTTGCAGTTTTCATTCTCCTTTTTCTGTAAATATTCAGACTTTATGTGCTGATATTAGATGATGTGAGATGGACATGGCCCCTTAGTTTGTGTTGGATCACAGAAGTTGTTTCCTTGGTGGTAAAGTAGGGCCTGAGCTTTTCTGTATTTTTTGAGGCAGGTGCTTTTTAGCAGAAAAAGGAAATGCGTTGTGTTTAAACTAGCCAGAAAAAAGTACTGGCCTTACTTTTCATGTTACAACATTGCAGTATTCCAAGGACCCTGGACCTTCCTGCACTTGCAGCAGTTGCAAGAATAATATTAATAACGAAAGTATTTAACATTTGCGTGTTCAAAGTATTTTACCATCATTTGCTAATTAACTCCAATGGAGAGTTAACCAGGGCTGATTAGACTGAGGTAATTACTTTAATTGTATTAAATACGATTCTACTCCAAATACAAAGCCATCGTGCCACGTGCCTTTCTACAGCAGCGTTCCTTGGTGTTAGATTTACTGTTAACCTCAAGGTTGCTTTTCTGAAGCATCCCTGTTCCAAGTTAGCAGATAAGCTATCAGCACACAGAGGCTAAAGATCTGGTCCCATCTGTGCCTGACTACTCACTTCGTCGTGTGTGTAAATTGGCACTTAGTGTAAGTGCTACTTTACTTTGTGTGTGTGTGTATACATAGATAGTACCTGCATGCTCCATATCACTGCTGTTTCTTGCTGAATTGCTTTTGAAGTAGACATCCTGTTTGTCTAGGAAACAGAAGTTTAGATATTATGAATTTAGGGATGAGCAAAATGTTTAGAACAAATTATAGTATTTAGATACATACAGAGAATTAGAGTTGCAACACTTGTATGTTACTTAGCAAGTGCAAATTGCCTCACTTTGCTTATTTCACAGAGTCCACAAATTTTCTGCAAAGAGAAACAGGACCTGTTACCCACCAAAGGTGTTTTTGTGGTAGAAATAGATGTATTTTTGTCTTTTTAGGAGCCATACTTGCTTGTGATGTCTAACTTATGGTTCGGAAGATGCAAAATAGCTGTGGAAAATGCTACTGATACATAGTTTTATGGATTTTATGTATGTATTTCTGTAAAGTTTATCAAGTAGCAGACAAAGGAGTGTTGCAGGAGTGGCTCAGAAGAGCACACAGATTATCTTTGTGCTTCGTGTGTTTACAGTTGAGCTAAAGGATTCCAACTGTTGCAGGGTGCTTCAGAAGACTATGGCAGGTTAGTACCAAATGGCAGCTAACTACACCATTAGTGGTTATGGCAGTTGCAGCACTGACAGGACTGGTTCCCCCTTCAGAGATGTAGTGAGCATTTGCTCTATAATCTTCCCTGCTAACATGCCATCATTGTCTCTTCTGAATCCTCTTAATGGTGGACATTTTGAGATAATAGTTGGCAAGGATAAAGCACAAATGGGTTCTGAGTGCTTTCTTAGATGAGTCTGCATTGCCTGGCCCAGTGGAGTGAACACAGCTCCAGAGCCGTTTAGTGTGTGCAACTCATTGCTTCCCTGAATGCATTGCACCACCTCACTGAGAATTTGTAGCAGAATTTCTTTCTTTTCTCTTGCAGCAGAGATAAGGGATGGGGACTCTTCCCACATCTAATTGGGTGTGTTCTTTTGTTCCAGTAACTGGAGGGCTCTCTGTGCTTCTCACTGAAAGAACAGAAGGGTTATCATCATTATTGTTGCTTCATGAACTACTCATTTAGCGGGCGAACATCATAGACATGATGTATATATGAATACCAGATGGCTAAATTCTACTTGGACTCCACTGAACTGAGTGAAGTTTTATGTTGGGCTAATAGGCCAAATGCTTTCCTGTGTCACCTTCCTCTATTTGTGGAGTGGCACCATGGAGTTACAGCGTGAAAGCATAATTATGAAACGGCTTTCCTTGAGGAAGGTGATAACCGTCCATCTATGCCTGCATTGAAGACAGGCAGGATCCTTTAATTTTGTTTGGGAGATTACTGATGTGAAGTTAGTGTTAACCTCTACAAAGGATAGAGAACCTGTGTGCGTAGGTCAGACATTTGTCTTTTTTTCTTCAGGCTAGAATGCATACCAACAGCAGTTAGACTCAACGTTTGTAAATTTGAAAGGCGATGCAATAAAATTAACGTTTTTCTGTGTCTGAGTGTATTAATTCTTGCTTACAAGAAAATACACAAACTTCTTGAAGGAATAAATTAAAATTCAACTGTATGATGAATCATGATCCAATTTTGTCTGAGAGGGAGAAAGAAATTTGGCTCAGCTGTCTGTATATCGTTTTTCTCAAAAAAATATTTTTTTGCAGGGGAAATTACTAAGAATGAGTCAAGTATGTTTTTCCCCACTCTCACTTCCATACAAGTATATACATTAGTCTGGGGATAGGTAATGAACTCAAAGTCATTTCTCAGCTTTTCAGGCCTAAGCAAAAAGGGATCTCTGGAAGCTTTCCCCAGTGTGTTTTTATTTTGCTGTTTACTATGCTGCTTTGTGTCTGTGTTTTGGGGTTCTTTTTTATAGTTGCAGTTGTAAATATTTCTTATTTCCAGAATTTCATCCGTATTTTACACAAACCTGAGTTTTGGGGGTTGATTGCTTAGTTTCCTGGATTTACTTCAGTGAGTGTGTGTGAGAATGTGTAGATTATCGGGAAAGCGTACTGGTTTGGCCTGTTTATAAATACAGCTTTGGCAGGAATATAACCTTGCAAGCAACTAGAGGGAACTTTTTCTGCACTATGGCTTTTAATTGCTGTAATTGCTCTATCTTACCCTATCCAGTAAGGCCCCCAAAAGCCATTACTATAACTGACTGTGGAATGACTGCTCAGAGCCCAGCATGAGGATTTAGCTGTCCCTCGGGAATGCATTGTCACCCATCTTTTTTGACTATCTCATCTCAGGTCTGGGTTGTCAGTAACGAAATCATACCTGCAGTGGTACACAATTTTACTTCTTCAGGCAGGGAAAGCCAGCAATGAAGACCATGAGCAATTACTTCTTTTGCACAGAACTGATTTCAGAAAGGTAACAGCTTAAAGCAATTAGTCTCAAGAGTGATTCTTGCCAAATATTTGCTTTCTATCTTGTGTTTCTGTGTTCTAACATGAAGTAGAACCTTTCATTTGTGATTAGGCATACTAGTTTTGGATGGAATAGAAATAGTGAGTGACCATTTGACCTAAGTATATGTGAAACTGCAGACCTGTAAATTAAGAATATCACACTTAAAAGCTAAGTAGTTAGCTATTCTGTGGTGTAAGATGCAAGAGGAGTTGATTTAATTAACAACGTTTACCCCTCTAGAGGCCTTCTGCTGAAGGGAAATTACATCTCAGTTTTTAATACTTTGTCATTCATAGTGTAAATGTGAGATAGAATTTCCCCTTACGTGCCACTGAGAGAGGTTAGCAGAAGCATACCTCCGCTTAGATGTAGATGGTACTTTGGTACTGAAATCAAGCTTAGCAAGGGTGCGTAGCCTTCTCTGAACATGCATGGTATAAAGCAATGTTATCAAAGGAATCTGAAAGAATGACTTCTATGGAAGGCCTTTTAATGACCCTGAAAGGATTGCTGTCTGTAGGGAACACATGTAGTTACTGCACCTTGATGTGTTAAATGGTACATTTGAACTGTTGTCAGTCTAGTTCTGATCCTTTTCTGTGAAAGCTGTCAGAAACAGAGCTGTTTGTGAATGTCAAGACCTTTCCATTATCACCATTAGTGAGACCATGACACTTTTGAAGCACTGCCGTAACATCATTCAGCATCGTGCTAGGAGGAAGGACAAGAAAGCCATTGTTGTACGTGTTTTTCCTCCATGGTTTCAGTACTGAAGCACGTTAATTTTTCTCAGCACCTGTTGGCTCTGGCAGGAACCGATGCCTTTCAGCATCTTAGCACGCAGTCTGCATTTTTCATCCTTTATTAATTTGAGCTCTATTAGGACATGCTTTCCGGGTGCCAAGTGTGTTAAAACTGTTTTTTGTTTGAGAGCCAGGTTAGGCAATTGTGTAGCCACACCAATGGAAAAACATTTATCGATAAAAACTTTAAAACTTCAAGTAGATGAAATCTAAATTCTGTTGAAATAAATATGGTTGTATTGAAATAAGGCTAGAACACAAAACAAGCTTTTAAGATCTTTTAAATATTTATTTGGAAATTCTTCTTATAGTAAGGGTCAGATTGATAATTTAATACCCTTTTGCTCATATTAGAAAATTCAGAGCAAGAAGCATGCTTAAGGAAGACCAGGAGTAAACAAGGTGCATAAGTAGAATGAGGAATGGGGAAGGTCTTCTGGTGAAGATGGGATACTAAAAATGATAAATGTGAAGCTAGTGGATATTAAGGAAGAGAGGAAAAGCAGTGACTGAAGTAGGAACAAATATTTCAGAAGGAATAGGTAGATTCTAATGATCTTGACGGAATGGGCAGGATTAGGGAATATTGCAGGTCTAGAGAGAGGTTAAGGTATTTGCCACAGAACCACCTCTCCACTGGCTATTTCTTCTGTATCCTGGAAGGTTGGTTAGCAAGCTAGAGATGGAAAAATCTAGCAAGGAAGAAGTTCCAAGAGAAGAATGACCTGAGAAATTTGCATGGGGGCCAAAGTCAAGACAGACCAGATTTGAGAAGAGGAAGAAGGTTATGAATGAACAGGCAAATGCTGACAGATACGATTTCTTCAGCATTTCCTCTTGGAAATCCTTAGGCAAAATTACTCCTCAGAATTGATCCAGGAAAGCAACTAAGACATTAAATAGCCATTCAAAGCAGAGGTTAGGCAGAATACAGGAAAGACAAAAAGTGTAGTTCAGCTTGTTGCTCGGTCCCTCATGTTTTAATAGCAGAGCCTTGCTAAGCCTGTCTGTATGAATTTTCAGCTTTTTGCAGTTGCATAACATAGTGGAATTCTCGTGAACTCCTTTAAATTCAGTGGAAACTGGGTGTAATCTCTTACAGAGACTCTATACTGCAATGGATTGTCTGGCTAATGCACTACTTTTTTTCCTATTTGTCTTGTTTTTCCCGGTGAACTCTTATCTTTCTCCTTTCCTACTTTTTTTACTTCTATCAGAAAACCATCATACCACTTAACAGACTCTCAATGTCTGAGTACAAAGCTATTGTACAGTGTCTAAGATTCCAGTGTTATTAATTATTTAACTAATGCTGGTTCTTTACTATAGGCCCGATTCAGTGTATAGTGAAATAACTGGAAGTCTTTCCATCAGCTTCAAAATAAACAGGATGGGGATTCATAATGAGCAGTGTACAGGGTCTAGATTTTCAAATACTTGACTATTTAGTTAGAAGGATGCAGATTGTGTGGATGGAGTGGTAATAACCACCTCTGTTCACTCGTTCCACTGAGAACTGTTCCTATTGGGAATTTGTGGGGAAAAAGAGAATGCATTTTTTATACTTAGGAAATATTAGCATTTGTTATTCCCAGTATTAGATATTTAGCACATGTAATTTGGCACATGAAAAATACTGGCTTTAAGTCTGTTCTCTGAAAGACATTTATACATGTACAAAAGGAAGCTGATAGCAACAATATTCAGATATTCTCATGTGGAAAAATAATGTATGCATCTCCTGCATAGGCAATCCAACCTCCTCCATATTGTTCACCTCTTTTAGAAGGGGGGAAACTGTTGTGGTTGTATTCCTTTGAGATGAAAGCTGTAATATTACAAATTATCACTTGTTTTCAGTATTGACTAGAAAAATAAATGCAATTATGCTTATGAATGTTGAAAATTAAGCAAAATAAAGCAATTGTATGTGTTTGAGGATCTTTTCAAATGAAAAGCTGTATTCATTGAATTCTCATCGGCTCTTTTTCTCACTGTCACGTTTCATGATGTGAACTCTCAGTTGAATGAACAGCTGCAGTAAAATGGCACCAGCCAAGTCACAGGGAATTCACAGGAAATTAAGACGTTTCAGGCTCTAACATAAGCCCTTTTGGGCCCTCATGTTGGGAAACGGCTTTTTATTAGCATAATGTCTATAAATACAGAGAGGTGTCAAGCCCTTATTTGCAGTGCTCAGACTTGGTACTTTGGGGTAGGCCTCGTACAAACAGAGCAAAGACACTTCGCTGTCACTGTAGAGAGGGTTTACATTTCTAATTGTGGAAACAGTTTTTTCTTCTGATCTTCTACTTTGGATTTACTTGCAGTGCAAGCATGAGGGTAACATGAAGGAAATGTCAGTGTTGATCTGAAGGATATTTTAAGAAAAGCAGAATAGGAAACCTACAACACAGCTCAGGTGTCTAAGAGCCTCCTTGGTTCATCTAATCCTTCCAAAACAAGACTACTCTTACACTAAAGATCTGACCACATCCCTTTGATCTTTGAAAATGCCATCTATTGCCTGGTATGGATGTTGGCTGAGTCAGGCCATAATCTCAATGGATGTTTTATCCAATATTCCTGCTATGCCTCTAGCACGGCCAGCAGCAGAAGCTGTGTGTGGAGGCATGTTGAAAGACCAAACTTGCCTGCCCTCTTCAAAACCCTGAAATAGCAGAGTTGTTGCTCTGATTAATTTTAAGATGCTTTAGAACAAATGTTTTATGTACTGAAAGTTTATGCAGTGCTTCTATTTTTTTTAAATTTACTTCTACACCATACATCTTTACCGCCCAAGTTAGTAACTCTTTAAGCAGTGTGACTAACATTTTCACAGGATAACTGTTGGTGACACCTTCTCACGAGTCGGTCTGCCCCATAAACTCAAGCTTAGCTACTCGCCATTCAGATACCACATGAAAATGTAAATCCTTCAAAAGCTCCCTTTCACTCCATCCCTCTCTTGTTTTCCATGTGTAGGAGACTTTTGTATTTCTCTTTTCCCACAATACCATCTTCATCTTATAATTTGCTTCAGTTATGGTAGTGAAGATCAAGCTGTGAAGAATCTTAGCAACAAAACCCAAATCACTTTCTCCCTCACCTCCAGCCTAACTAGGATATAAATCAAGGTATTTAAAAACGCCCAATGCGACAACCAACCAAAACACCAACAACACCCCCCCCCCCCCCCGAACTATATGCTAAATTAACTTCTTGCTAAATTTGATTAGGTGTAGGGTGACTGAGTGAAGATGTACCATGGATATCGCACTGCATTCTCATGGCCAGTTTTACTACTCCATCTGTCCATAGCAGACAAATGTCTTTTCCCCTTTCAGTTTTATGGGTTTAAGTTGTTCAGCAGCATAGTTATGGGAATATTCAAAGGAGGAATCATAACCAGAAAAAAGTGTTTAGGCTTAGTTCTCATTAGCTGTTCATCTAGAACAGATTGCATAGGATGGTCTTCTGGAGTGTGTCTAATTGCTGCAGCATGGTAATTTAATGGGGATGCATTTTTATATGCTTGTTTAAGTGCGTCTGTGCCAACTGACCTCGCAGCTTGGTGTGCAGTGATTCAGCTCTAGAAACTAGAGTTTAAATATAGGATCTCATTTGTATGGGCCCCTTTGAACTTCATTCACTGTTATGTGTTTGTTTGATTTTTATATGGCATCTGGCATCACTGTGATATCTGAACTAAAACTCCTCAGCCTCCATCCCATTTGCCATCCATAAATGTTTGTTGTTCTTCAGTCCAGCTTTCAAGTCCAAACAATCCTGTTCCCTACTTTTTTTTTTTTCCATTATGTTCTGAACTTTTTTCTCATATAACATTCATGTTCCTCATCTTACTTTGCCTAGGAACTAAGTTTTCCTCTTTTACTTAGAAGTGTTTTTACATAGCAACAAACTAAGAAGCTTTCAAAACTCTCTACTCCTGCAGCTCTACCCACGCCATTTCCATGTGTCTTTTCTCAAGACCTTGTGTCCATTTCCTTTTCTCCTTTGTTCCTTTCTTCTTTGGCTTCATCCCTCAGGATTCTCTGTCACTCACAGCCTCAAGTCCAGTGAGACAGATCTGTAAAACTGTTTCCTTTAGGCTGCCAGGAAAACAGGACATCCACTCTCTGCTGCAACTCAGCTGAATTAGTACAGAAAGCATTCCTCAGCCTTGTAGCCTTCAAGTGAGAAACAGGATTTCAAAAGCTAATTTGCTTGTTTTCATAGCATGATCTTAATTCTACAAGGGAGAGAAGATGATCTAATCTAATTTAATTTTGCTCTTTGAGAAGAAGGGAGATCACTTGGCCAGTGCTGCTCTGAGCAAACACGGAGTGTGCAGGCTACAAGATAAGCTTTGAACTTTATCAAGTCTCTTGGCAGTATATGCTAATGTGTGCTGTTGGGAGATTTCTGAAACTTTTGCCTCTGATTGTATTAATTAGTGTGCTGCTCCAAATGAGCTGTAACTCACTGTAAAATAAGTAAGAACTGTTACACATAGGACTTTCTCTGTCCCTGATGCCTCAGTGTTTGGGTAGGGTGGACTGTTAGGATGCGTATTTGGCCTGATTTGTGAAATTACAGTACTGCTGTTTATTTCTTTTTAAAACCTTAAGCTTAAGTTGTTCTATTCAAGCTGTTCATTTGTTAGAAGAGGAAAAAGCATGTGCTCCAATCCTGTGTTTAAAGAGGAAACCTTTTTCTTCCCAAATACTTGAACTTCTAATGGTAGGTTAGTAAGGTAAGAAAGCATCTCAGAACTTCAGTAGTCATGCTAAATTTCCCTCTGGATGGTGACAAACTCCCTTGAAAACCAAATCCACTATAATTTAGGGCCCCAGGACTCTTATACTAATCTTCTGTTGAGATGGCTTTGTTGTAATCTTAAACCTGCAGTTTCCAGGTGGAATAAATTTGCCAGTATGTTAAGATACAGTTTCATGTCTATCACTTTTACAACAGTCTGCCACCTCTCCTGCAGGGAGTGCCTCAGACCCTCCAAACCTTCCATTAACTGGAGTTTACCATCTCTGCTTCCATCCCTACTGTGCATTCCCAGTGTGAGATCTGGCTTCCCAAAAAAATCTGTAGAGATGTATTACAAGGCGTGTAGTGTTGGCAGATGTGTGTTTTAGCCATGTACAATAATTTAAAAGGCATACATATTTAGGAAAAAATGGAGCTTTGTAAGGATTTCCATCTTGCCAATGCGCTCATCAAGCTAACATCTGTGGAATAAGCAGTATGCCCTGTCTCTTTGCATATCTTGATCTTCTTCCATGCAGTAGTGGTCCAGGCTGTTTGACAGAGACATGCCTGTCTTCAGAAAAATAAAACTAACCGGGGGTTACGTTACAGGAATTCTGTCCTGTATTCTTAGATGTACAGCAGAAGTCCATGATAGTTCCAAGAGAAGAGTCAGTGTTCTAGTGCTTGAGAGACTTCAGTGCTGCCCTGTACTGCAACCTGGATAAGGCACAGGGTGAGAGCCAATAACCTGTGAGATGATACAGAGAGGGGTCATGGCGTCCGTACATTCAGACTGCTTACCCAGGTTGGGAGGTTATGGCTGTATGAAGTTGGGAACTTTAGTCTGTCTCACTCCCTGCGTTCCAGTCTTTCTTCTGTTTTCACATCCGTTTTTCCAAATTTGTCGTCTGTTAGGACAAAAAGCTTAACTTTTTCTTCATTATATAATCTTAAAGATACTATTTCATACATGTGGTTTAAATCAAATAGCTAGTTTTCTTATCAGCTGTTGTGAGATCCTGGCAAGCACAGGTCCAGACTACAGCTTCACGTCTAGTCTGGCCCATTGCTAACCTTGATAAATTACATGCCTGCAAGGTCTAGGTTATATTTAGCCCCCTTGGACATATCTCTAAGCAGAGAGATCAAAACATTTAGGTAAAATCTTGGTATTGGCTCAAAGACAAGTGTGAACTGCTCAGAAATTCTCATTTGGATCTAGACACTGCTCTGTGAGAGCCTTTCCAATATAGGTAATACAATGAGAATTATTTTGGCTTTCTTATTCTATCAGCTATCTCTCTAGATTTCTATTTCACTTTGTCTGAGAGAGACTTAAGAAACAGATGAATCACCAACATTTTCCCTCTGAAATAAAGAGTTCCTATCTTCCATATTAAAAATAAGGTATTGTATCAAGTCCTTCATAAGGACTCCACTCAGTCTCCATCTTTTGTGGTAAAAGAGAAGCCACTGACATTTCTATCTGAAATTAACTCTTTGCTCAAATTGAAATCAGCCGAAGGATTCCTTCCTACTACTTTTAAGTAATGTGACCAACACAGGGGTTTTTTGTCACCCTACAGCTCTATGCTTGCCTCTTTTTTTTTTTTTTTCCCAGCTCTTCAGATAGCAGACTTAATTTTCCCACCTGCTTTTCCTAAATACTTTTTCATTATTCCAAAGGTAAAGGCAATAAGTATTATTTCACATGATGATAAATATATTTAAAGCTTTCTTAAATTAAGTTCAAATATGAAATCTGAGAAACACGCATCAGGGTCGTATATATGGAATTCAGTGGGCTCTGGCAAATTACTACAAGCACGAATACTATGCTGTGTATTTTACACATGTGCTCCCATACATGTGCTTGAACTTAGAGCAAGTGATAAAAAACTATCAGTTGTAGTCTATTCCATTATTTAATAGGTGTTTTTAGGGCATTGACTTCAGTCTTTTCGTTCTGTTTAAAAACACTTATTCCTGGAAATTCGTTGACTGTGTAGGTGTCCCCTTGTTTGAGTTGAGAGATGTAGCTCTTCCCTTATGCACCTCTGTCTGCCAGGCACGCTCGGACCACAGCTGCGCCTTCTTGTGTGGCTGTGGTGGAAGTGTAATTCTGCAGTAGAATGATTAGAGGGCTGTAGAGTGTGTACCCCATTGGCAATTAAATGCTTTTTCTGCCATTGCCTTACCTCCAATCTGAGATCCAAACACCTATATTGTTAAGGCAGTTCAACAGCACTGCGATGGCCACTGCAACACCGATACTGAAGTGAGATCATGAAATCCCTGTACACAAATAATAAGCTATATAATCACTTCATACCAACAGAGCTGCAGCTGCGCTAAGAGAGGGCAAGTGTTTAGGTGCGTGGGTGAAAGACTGTAGGTTTGGTAGACATCTTTAATAATAAGTTTAGGCATGTAAGAGAATTCAGCTAATTTTTGATTAGCTAAAAGGAAATGGAGAGTTTGGTGCAGAAGTGAAGGAAATGGTTCCAGCTTCTCTAAACTCACGTTAAACTATCTTTTCCATAGTCTTTTCACTCCAGCTCTACTTCAGAATACTTAACAGTTCAAAGTACTTAGCTCTAAAAATCCCATAATGAGCATTAAATTATTTTTTTTTTTCAGGATACTGGTATAACTGCAGCAGCAGTCAATCAACATTACAGTAGTGCAATCTTATTGAATTTCTGCCAGGAATGTAAATGAGAAGCACTTCTGTTTTAAAAGCTTCAGCTAATATAATTAATTGCATTCATTTTCAAGGTGATGTCTTGCTTGTTTGGGGGAATGAGCAATAGGGGATAAAAAATTGGAAATTTCATCAGTGATTACAAAAGAGATAGTGATTTACTAATTGCCTTTTGCCGTTTCCTGACAGTTTGCATTTCTTACCAGCGAAACAATCTGCCTCAAGTCACTGAAAACATTTGTGTGTTGAGAGATTAGTATAAATATACTACAAGTAATTTAGTTGTAAACTTGTTGTTTTCTTTCATGGGGAGCTAGTTTTGTCTCCTGTGTTTTGTAGCAAGTGCAGCCATTTACCCTGTGACCCCTGTGCTTTAGATTAAAATATATTCTGAAGACCTTAAGTGAGATTTCAGCAGAGCAGACTGTTTTTGGGAGCAATCCTCTCTTGCTGAGTGGGGTGGAACAGAGTCCTGGTGGCATATGTGGTCTGTTTCAGCTCCAGGGAACATTAAAAAACAGTAGTGATTTATGTCCGGTGAACAAAGGGACTATGGGCTGCTGCAGATTCTGTGTATTTCCCCATATTGCTGCCTTTTCAAAACTCAATCTCCTACAAATTAAGTGAATGGAATCAGACTTCATAGTCTAATTCGACTGCTGGATATCTAGTTGGGCAGCAGCTCACCTACTGGGATGACTCCTGGTTCCTTTATTTCTTTACTGCCAGGAAATTTCATTGTGCAATGACCTGTGCTAGAGACCATATATGATGTGTTCACAGGTGTATAGGCTCAGATTGTAGAGAAGCAATGTTTATCTTGAAATCAAGGACTACAGAGTGATGAGCATTTAAGAGAAACACTCCTTTTATATGAACGTAACTGCAGCTGGATCTCCTCCCCGCCCCCTCCAGTTCAAAGTTAGGAACCTGGCTTAAGTTTTACAAGACAATTTTAAAAAGAAAAAGCTTCAGAGTCAGAGAACCCTGAGAATGAATGTGATAGGACTTTCAGGGACCTTTTTAAAGCAATTTGAGCTTTGATGCAAAATATTTGTACTTCTGACAGTTATACTTATTAGTGTTACATTTAAATGTTATGCATTTCAGGAAACTGCCTGTGATAGGGCTCGGTATGTCCAGCATACCACTTTACGTAGGTAAAGAGCACAAGAGTTTGGTTTTAATCCCAGCATCTATATTACAGAAGGCATACCATCACACACAAACTTTGTCTAGACAGTGTGGTTCAGAGTCTCTGTATTTCCCAGTTCTAAACATCATGATGATAGTGTGCACTCCCACTGATTTCTTTATTTCTGGATGAAGGAAAGCAGACCAAAAAGAAGCCATGGGACGCTCCAGCACATCCTCTGTTGCTGAAGCAGAACTGGGGAACCCTTGACTAGAGGACCAGAGCTGCCAGGCGTGCTCAAATGTATCTCTTAGCAGAAATACAGCTTAGGTGACCAACTACTTAATATTTTTGGTTGCAGCACCCCCTTGCCCACCTCCCATTCTGCAGTAGCAACTTAATTGCTAAGAGGGTTTTGGTATAGCAGGAGGGCCTCCTAATGCTTCACCTGTAATAATTAAGAGAGAGTAAAATGTTAGGATGATTTTTTTTTTTAGTTTATCGAAGTTTTGAGAGACAGGAATCAGTTTTCTGTTTAAAATCTCATTGCTAATATAGACCAATTAAAAGCTAGCAAATGAGCAATGTACATCGTTCCTGTTGTAGCTGGTAAATGAGGTAAGAAATAACGTAACTTGCCTTTTGCAAATTGTTAGCATCCCTGATTAAAAAATTGTTTGAGAGTTGGGGTCAGAACCTACTTCTGCTGAACCTTAAGCACAAAATGTTTCCTCCAAACATCCCGAGAGCAAAATCTAAAATGATGGAGCTTTTTTTTCCCCTTTTCTTTCTTGTAATTCGCAAGTATATTATTGAGTTGCACAAGCTATTAGCTTGTAATACCAATGTACCTCTTGTAAGGTATAAACAAATATTAAAGAAAAAGGGAAACAAATAACATATGTGACAAGAATCTAATGCACTGTATGTACAAGTGAAATTAGTGTCTCTGTAATGATGGGCCTTTCATTCCAGAGCCCTGTGCGCCTGAGCTGGGAGTGGGGAGAGGATGGTAACTGGTTACGTGACTGCACCCGCACCATGAGCAGGGGCTGAATCTGGGCAAGAGCTTCTGCAATTTTCCTTCTCTGCTCTCTGGTATATCCTTGCTGGCAGCATGCGGATAACCTGTTAATCTGTTCAATGAGATCTGTTTGATTCTGTTAATTCTGTAGAAAAAACATACTGCATGTAGATTGAATCATGGAAGTGAAGGCTCAGACAAACGTCTGACATGTGGGTTCCTTCAGGCACTTCTAAGTTTCAGATACAAATAGAAAAGGTGTTGACTTTGTGACCTGAGTGAATTGGCAGATTTAGATCTACGAGCCTGTGGATTCAGCGAGGCAGAGACCCTGCTGATGCCAGCAGTAACCCAGTTCCAGGGTGCTTAACAAACCACAACAGGAGCCTCTAAAAAAGATCAGTAGATAAACAAAGTATCAGAAGCTGAATAAACAATAAAGGATGGGACAGCATATGGAAAAAAGATCACAATGCTTGCTGGTTCACTGAGGCTTAAATCATTTCCCTGTAGCCAATTCTATTTGGGAATGAATAAGTAAATACTTTATACTGCAAGACTGGTTCCTTCTCTAGTAAAAACAAGTTGACAT
This sequence comes from Grus americana, assembly GCF_028858705.1. Taxonomy (NCBI): domain Eukaryota; kingdom Metazoa; phylum Chordata; class Aves; order Gruiformes; family Gruidae; genus Grus; species Grus americana. The sequence goes on from NC_072868.1 coordinate 3,966,487, forward strand.
TTTTTTTCCTCTGAAATACTTTTTTCTAAGTGAAATCAACGCAAAAGAGCAGACAAACCTAGAAGTAACAGGGTGTTAAATGAAGTTGCCCTCGATGACTGTGTGCCAGGTCTACCGCTCTCACTGTTCTAAGTAATATGAATCGACATTTCTGTGATGATTTTTAAATTCTGCTGCAGTACTTTGCAAGCTGGCTCTTTTGTAAATCTGCTTCATTTCCTCTTGGTTTGTCTGCTACTCTTCTGAAGGGAAAAGTGGGGCAGGAGGGAGGGAAAAGGAAGTAGTACTTCTGCTACAGCTTGTGCATTGCCCCTGTCACCTTAAGTGGTGGCAGAAATCTGAAACTACTTAGGACAGCCGTTAAACTCTGAATTCAGCAGTTACTCTTTTTAATCCCAGTAGTTGTTACTAGCATTTAAAGCCCCTGAGCCAAGTTGAGTTAACTGTTGTGACTGTCACCCAGTTGTTTTTCTTTCCTGCCCAAATGAGATGTCTCCCCTGAAAATAACGAGAGTCTGGGATGCAGGAGGCACAGCTTTCAAATGTTAGATGGCAATTATCCCGAATTAGTCTCTCATTTGCAATACTCCCAGTTTTTGGAGTGTTGGGTTGGGTTTTTGTTTTGGTTTGTATTTTTTTAAAGCATTTGTAACTGTTGTGGTTTGACATTTAAATACTTGTTTGCTTTTTAACTGGTTGGTAAAGTCATGTACTGTTTCTTGTACATGTGAAAGGCAATGGAATCCTCCTGGGGACAACCCAGTGGCACACACGTACAGGAGGAACCTGGCGTGCTTCTCATCTGTATGGAGCATTAACGGTCCAGTACGTAACAGGAGACTATATGACCTGTTTTCCCATTCAATCTACATTATTTACCTTTAAACACCATATTTGCTATATACCATTTTTCTCTGGTTTTGGAGCTTTTTTAAAAAAAAAAAAAATGCGTTTAGAGCTATAACCTAGAATACAAGTCAGAAGGCAGGAGACTCCCTGCAAGCTCATTTAACTTAAAGTGCATAGACTGAAGATGGCTGAAAATGTCCATCAGAAAGCTTTGATCTCTCTCCCTCCTTCAGACAGGAGATACTGTTCCTGTAGTAAATATGAAGATGCAGAATAATTTTATTTTAATTTTGTAGCATTTTAAAACAAAATCATTATTAGATCAATAAGAAGAGTAATGTGGATTTTTAAAATGCAAATACTGATTTCTGAAATATAAAAAGCTGAGGTATTGTATAATTTCTCTGCAACAAAGGAATTCAGCTTGACTGGATCAGGAAAATGTGGAACAAAGTTGCTGTGTCCACAGAATAATTCTGCCTTCTGTAGTTGCTGTGTGATCAGTCTGGGGTTTGGGCTGCAAAGTGAGAAATAAGTGATCAGGATTGTTTCATTCCAATGCCTTCAGGGTGATTTTTCCAGTTTGTAAAACTCACAGGTATTTCTACTTACATTCTGATTGGTAAGCTCACTTTATTTTTCATGTACTGGCACAATCCCTGCAAAGATGTTTGAAGAGCAGGGTGATAGCAGATGATGGCTATTCTGAGAATGTCTGAGGAAGTGGGAGTTTCACTGCATAGATCCAGGTTTGCTATGCAGATGTGGTTTGGGTTTTTTTTTTTTGTTGTTTTTTAATCTTCCTAAGAAAAGATTCCACTATCTCCATTGACTGCTAGGGGTAACTGTATTGAGTTTTTTGTTCTACGCAAGGAAATAATCTGAAAATTTTGGGATGCACATCTGGCAGGGAAACATTTAAACCAAGCATTGCCCCTTATTATTCAAGGTGATGAGCAATTAATTCCCAGCTTCCTTTCAGTGTCTTGCTAAAAGAAACGTAACTCCTGAAATAGGAGAAGTTGTCTGCATGGTTCATCCAATCTTGTTCCTTTTGAAGAGTAGCAAAACTCATTTGCTGAAGTAACCTGGGCATCAAACCCAAATTTTTGTCATTATTGCTCCAGAGAGAGCTTCTTATCTTGGAGGTAGAGGTCGGTCGGGGTTTAGCACCTGGTGGCCGCTTGCTCTCCCTGCGACGGGATGGGGAGGAGAATGGGAAGGGAAAGGTGAAAACTCTTGGGTTGGGATACGGACAGTTTAGTGGGACAGCAAGGGGAGAGGGACATAACAGTACTAATAAAAGAACAGACAAAGCAGGTGATACACAAAGGAAATTGCTCACTACCCCAAAACCGATTGCCCAGCCTGTCACTGAAATTCGGGAATAAAGAAAACTCCTTAACACCAATTCAGCATTAAGAAGCAAGTATTTCCTTTTATTGCAGCGCTGGGCGTCAGGAGGATAGGTCCTCAAATCAGGCACCCCTAACACTGGTTCTCTTGTCATATTTATACACAAAGATCACAAAGTGGTACACTCTCCATTACAATAATTGGTTCATAGTTCTTTGCCTAGTATGCAAACTAGAACGCATGCTCAGTTCCTTTCTCCGCCTCTATCTTTTGAGTAGGTGGGATAATTTGGGTAGGGGGCTTAGGGGTCGGTGGTGGTGGGGACCCTGGCCCAAATTACCTTTCCCCTAGTTTCTCATACTTCCGTGTTGGTAATTGTTCGCTATATGCCTCAGGAAGATAAGGATGCTGCTGGAGGCAATTAGCATCCTCCCTTTCTGAAAAGTACGTACATAAGGACCTTGAAGTGTCTTGTAGCTCCTCCTTTTTATCCTGATGTGTAACAGGTGCTCATTCTAAGAATTGTTAGCCTCCTACCTAAAGTAACAATGAATAGTTTATCACGTATAAGTAGGCCTTCGTTACAGGCCTATCTTTTTTGCTACAAGCCCATGCCCAAGCGTGGGCCCCTCTTCCCTGGCCAGCCGCCTTCATATGCTGAGCATGACATCATATGGTACGTAATACCCCTTTGGCGAGTTTGGGTCACCTGGCCTGGCTGGGTCCCCTCCAGCCTCTGGTGAGATTAACTCTATCCCAGCCAAAACCAGGACAGTGCTGTCTATCAGGGAGATCAAATATATTTCTTCTTTATCTACCAAATTGCACTTGATTGTTATTTACGTGTTTGCAAAAGAAATCTTGAAGAAAAGAAATCTCTAAATAAAAGAACCCTGTTTCTACCTTCCACCCCTAATTATTTCTTTTAATGATAGACTCAACATTTGCTTTGACTTATGGTGAGGAAGAAGAGATGGTAAATAGGAGGGAACAAAATTTCTTTTCAGCTGATGTGGAAGCCCATCTCCTATATCAGAAATTATTAAAGGGCTGATAATAAATATTTGATATTTTTTTTAAACCTGCATTCCAGTGCTCAATATAATAAACAGTTTTGCTTAATATTTTGAGGTAGTTATGAGAAATTTTTTATCAATTTAAAAATCTTATAATAGACATTTAGAGAGAACTTAGAGTAAGTGCTCAAGGGATTCAGGTATTTAAATCCCATTTTCACAGATGACTCAATGTTTTGAAATGTAAGTCCTAGTGGTATGTTTTCTTTGTATCACTTATGTACCTTGAAGAATGTTACATATAAATTATTTATTCATAGCTGTTGACTGTTCTAAGTATGTGCAAAAAGATACTGCATATTTCTAATACAATTCCTAATCATATTGTAAGAGGCCACTGACAGGTTTCCTGTATTACAGTCAAAGAGCTGACAACAGAATGAAAATGTTCAAAGATGCAGATCCAAATTTTAAAACAGGAGATTGGAAGTTGTCAAAAGGTTGTATTCTTCTTCCAAATTCTGTCCTTATCCAGATGTAAAGTGAGATAAACTGTTGAATATATTCTTAAATCTAGTTGGACTGAGCTGAGTAGGCAACAAATAAAAAGCGGAATAGTTCTTGTGTAGACGTGGTGATAAAAGAATAAGAAGCATAATCTGAAGTGGGGGGAGGAATTGCATCATCCTCTGGAACGAAGGTTGATATTTGTATACATTAAATAAACTAATTAGAAATATTTATGGAGGAGGGAATCCACTAAAGATCTGAAATCGGTATGGGAGCTCGGCTTAAGTATGTATTTTACCCCTTTGTCAAATTACCCGAATTGTCAAAGTGATAACTCCTAGAACTGGCCTGTGAAATTTCTTACAGGAATGTGACTAGGCAGTCTGTAGCAAGATGTTGAAAATACAAACTTCAGGTTTTATATAAAGGTTATTTATAATCAGAGGAATAAAAAAAGATTAGAACTTGTTTCAGCCCAGAGGTTAGGACGATAAATGATTTGGGAGTTTTAGATAAATGTAAGGCAATGAAGCTGTGAAAGCTGAAAACAATGGGAATGTAAGTAATCATACAGGGTTTTGTTTGTGTTGTTTTTTTTTTTTTTTTTTTTTTTTTTTAAAAAAAGGCAGTAGTCGAAAAAAGGTTATAAAGGATAAAGCTGATGCCTTTAATGCATTGCTTGGCAGCATTAAAAGCACAATAAAAAGCAAGCAAATTCTGGAATGAATTAGCAGAACAAGTGAAAATTTTAGCTGTCTTTTCAGGGCTGCCGGGGTGGCTGCATTAAGCGGAGCTCACCCTGTTACAGAAAGGCTGTTAGAAAAGAGATGAGGATACAGCAAAGGTCAAACTGGAATGATCTGGGGTCCTGAGGATCTAAAAGTGTTAGGGGAGGTTGGAAAAATGCAGGTTTAATAGCCTTTAGAAGATAGAGGGGGGGGAAGTGATTAACGGGGCCTCATTGAATTATAAAGATGTTCTGCTGGGAATAAAATGGGAGATGCTACAGGAATATCTGAGCTGGTGATACATTTCAGAACAAGGCATTGTGAACCAGAAGTGAGAGAGGGCTGTGCACATTAATTACAGTTCCTTAGAATAAAGAGAAATACATCAAATAGAGACTTTCAAGGAGAAGAGTAGGGTAAATGCTCTAAGTACTTTTAAAACATTAGCTAAGCTGTAACTCTCAGCGTGAGGAGGAAGAGGGAAGTGGCTTTTCATTAGCCCTTTACTCCATAAAAATTTCCCAGACTTTCTTTGCAGAAGTGTTTTAGCCATCTAAACTCTTCTCACTTGGTTGGACTAGTGTTGGAGAGTGGAGATTTTAAGGTTCACGTGGCTGCTGGGATCGTTACTGAAAATCCAGGCTAAATAGTGGAAGAGGAGGGGAGAAGGACTCTGAAGTTACACTGAAAAATGAGCATTGCTTTGATGTTGCTGCTAAACTGGACCTTCCCCCGAGAGTTTCTGTGCGGTAGTTCTAGAGGTGTAGCATTTGCATGTTTTTAGTAGAAGCTTTTCTGAAGACATGGGCATCCCAGTCAGAAAGGTGCTTCTGCAAATAGATGTTTATAAACACTCCAGATTGATTGAGCCTTACGCAATATCTGCAATATCAGGCACTGGACTTTTGTAACAACTGTATGTAATCTTTCTAAAAAGGCTACAGGAGGATTCATTCTCTGGTAGAATAAGTTTCTAGAGAAACATACTGCTTTTAATTTAAGATGAATGAGATTAAAAGTGAAACTTGATTGCCTGAAGTTAACTTCCTGCTGTCCTGCTCGACAGTTCTAGCTCTGCAGTGATTATGGGTTCACTTTGTAGTGACAGTGCTCCAGTATGTGCTTTAGTCCTGCTGTTTTACTCAACCTTTCCCAACTACAGAACTTAATTGAGTTTGCTTACATTTCTTTATTAAGGAAATATGATATGCAACACTCTACTAGTGACAAAAATAATGTACAGTAGAGTGGAAGGCAAATAACCAGGTTTCCTTGTTGTATGTTTACTTCAGTAGACAGGGTATCATATGTGGTACTATTGTGTTTTTCTATTCTGTTATCTTTTTAATTGACTGCTTTAATTATATATTAAACATCCATTTACACTGCAGTTATAGTCAAAACAATGCATTTGGTATATTCTCTGTATCCTAAACATTACGTTTGGCCAGTCCGTGTGTTCTTCCTGAAGTGGAGGAATATTTCGTGGAGTTCTGGTGCTAGTTTGACTAAGAGGCATTCTGCTCGTTAGCTTGTCTAGATGCTTATTGTTTATATGTCAAACTTCTCAACACTCCACTTGTACAGATGATGTTTTTCAGGCTGTGAGGACATCACTTTGTCCTGAAGGAATGATAGTTGTTTTTCTTGGTGGCTAAGAATTAACATAAGTATCTTGATAAATAGTAAATAGAACAAAGTCATAAATATTGATCTTTCGTTAACAAAAACTTTATTTTTTTACATGTTTTTAAACTAATTCTTGCAGGCAAAAAGTAAACATTTAAGCGTTATTTTTGTTCATGAAACTGTCAGTTTTCCCAGAACGTGTTCTTCAGATTCCTAGGTTGTTTTTGACATCTGTACACAAGAAAGCAATTACTACACTGTAAAATTGTCTGTTAATATTTGAGAGCAGAGAAAAAACAGTACTGTCTGTGATCCTGTTCTTCGTTGGACACTAGCAGTGGGAATGTCTGTTCTTTTCCATCTGTTTGTCCTGACTCACCCATGTATGTTTGAATATTTTAGCAATTCCTTTGAAATTACTCCAGTGGCAAGTATTCTGTCGTTTCTAACAGGTGACTCTTTCACAGATTAAGTTGATTTCGCTTTGAGAAAACATTCTGCAGTATCCAAGATAAATGTTTCTTTGGTTGTATCTCTTTGAAGGACTGTGCTACTGTAGGGAGGAATTTTAAATGTCCTATATCAGGCGATTTTTTTTTCTTCTTAATAATATTGACAAACGTGAGAGATGGCTACCATTATCTAGAGCTGTGTCGTTAACATAAAGTGGTTCTACACTATGTAGTTGTACTGCTGCACCTCAACCCTAGGCTGAAGGAACGTGCTGTTGACTGGTACAATGACAGTAATAGAATGTGTATCTCTTCTGAAAGGAATTTGTATGCTCACTGTGGTCCTGCTTGTGGTGAAAATTAAAGTGCTTCCACACCCCTGTTTTATTTTTGGGAAGTCCCTCAGTTTGGGAATGCTTCTTTATCTTTCAGGGTGTTTTCATCTCACCTCCGGAAGTGTGTTGTGAGGAGTAATTTGCAGACTGGCCCCATGGAGAGCTGGTGGCCGTGGCCTGCTTCCCCTTCCAGCAAGAAGTGCTGTTAGAGAAGGAAGAGACTCTCAGTCATCATGGGTGAAATCCAGAATTGAAGTGCGAGTAATTAAGTTCAGAATAATTTTTAGGGAAGAGATGGGTTTTTTACTGCCATTGGGCAATCTTATAACAAATTTGTTGTGTCTCTTTGCCATTTGCGGTCAACCACTTAGGATGAGGTCTTATTCCTGTTAGCGAGGGATTGAGAAATGTTGAAGATTTGTGCTTAATTTATGATCTTTGCAAATAAGAAAGGCAGCATTGCATCCTTATGCTGAACTGGAAATAAATGGAGCTTTGTGGGCTTTCCTGGTTGTATGGGGGTTTTGTTTCGTGGGGGTTTTTTGGTTGTTGTTTTGGGGGTTTTTTTGTTTTGGTTTTTTTCTTTCTCATTCTTAAATTTAACTCTTAACCAACAGGCCAGATTCTGACATGGTGGTTTCAGTGTCTCTCTTGTCTCTTCTTGGCTTTCTTGGAGCCTGGCCAGTTTGCAGCAGTTGAGGATTTAATTTTTTTCTTGAAGGACATGCCTGTATCAACTGCAGTTGTTTTCCCAGGAAAAGAACAGTCATTTTTCCCATTCTGCAACCTGCCTTTCTCATTCATGGTGCTTTTCAAAGGTCATAATATCTTAGCACATTCTAAATGTCGCAAAGGATTTGAATAACTTCTACTTCAACATATGGTATGTATCATCAGTGAACTCCGCTCCAAATACTGAGAGCTGAAAGCAAACTGTATGAGGGAGTCTAGGCAGAAAGTAAATAAGGTGGGGAAAAATTAAAAATGTGAAATTAGTGGAACAGTGAGATAAATCAATAAATCCATTTTAAATATTTGGATAAAATAATATGCTTGAAATACTCAAGAGAAGCTACTGGCTTGTGTTAAGGCCATATCCCACATTTATTTAATTTTATGTCTTCTGCCTGTTTGTAATGTACTTTTAAAAAAAACCCCAAAACTTAATAACTGTGCACATTTGAGGTAATTTTAAGTAATGACAGAAATGGATATTTGCAATTTAAAAGTAATTGTCTTTATTAATTCACAGCCAGAAGACCAGCCAGGTTAAACTTGGTTGTGGTCAGAGAAGGTCTTTAGACAACCAGAGAAGGTCTTTAGACAACCAGAGAAGGAAGGAGCTTTTCCTTTCACGTCTTCAGAAAACCCTGTCTAAACACAGGCAGGTCAGAGAGTTACTTGGTCCTGAATGGTATTTTGTGGAGTTTGTTTCTTTTCATTGTGGTTATTTCCAGTCATTGAAGTTCTCTATTATGCATGAGTGTACTGTGACTGTATACATAGGCATTTTCTGCCGAGGAGGGATGGAACGGGCACGACAATATGGGAACTTAATTTCCATGTAAGTGGTTCTGAATTCCTGTTTGACTGTTGACTCTTTCTGTGGGAATGTGTTCCTTCCTTGATTGAACTAGTGTAATTGGATGGCCAGAATCTCTAGTGGCACTCTTAAGGACGCAGTTGTGCTTCCCCGGTCCACCTCGGCAAGCAGCCGAATGCCTTTTCATAGTTGGCAAGGAGATTGTTTTGAACACTTGCCCATACCTCAAAAAAATGAAAAAAATAGCTCAAGTGCCCTGGAATGGCATTGAAACTACTTGTGGAGGTAAAGGAGTAACTTGTAAGAGGCCAGTTCTTCTCTACTTGCAACTTATTCTTTCTTCTTTATTTGCAACTTTTTCTGCATATCTAGTTGAGAAATTAATGCTTATTTTATTGTGCCCCCTGGCCTCTTTCACTTCATGTGTTCGGTGGAAAAACACTGCGCTGTGTTCAGGGCTTTGTTATCTCACTGAGCTGCTGCATCAGAAAGCACGCCTGGAGAAGAGATAGTGGGAGGGAGTTGTACGGGATTTTTACGTTCCAGTGAAAATGCTTTCATTTAACTTGTGAATTTTTCTGCCACTCGAGTCTGAGCAATGTTCACTTGTTCAGTTTTGCACAAAAGGTAGAAATACTGCTTGTAGTTTGTCTTGATCACCTCAGTCTTTGACTTCATCCCGTTGAAGCAGACCGTTAGAGGCTGAGTTTTTCTTACAGCAGCAGGAGTTAGGACTCTTCAGAGGGTCGCAATTTATCACGTGCAAGTACAATATGTCTTGCTGCACTCAAACTGGACTTTTGTAGATTTAATTGAACTATGTTGCTGTTGGGGGGCTTTGCTGCTCTTTGGTCTCACTGTGCTGGGTATCCAAAATGTAGCTGTTAAAAAGCAAAATTTAAGCTGAGTGAAAAAACTGCAAAAGAATGTTACGGGAGGCAGATATCCCTATATGTTTTACGGAACTAGGACGTAAGTTGTCAGAGGCATTGTTTGTGACTTTATAGCTGAAGTTGAATTCTCTCTCATGTAAAAACCTAAAAAATGACACAGTATAATGCAAGATTTAAAGATGTAGACAAGCACAGAGCTGTTTGTTTTGTCTGGAAGCATAGATAGGATCTGTGGTATTTTGGAAAGAAATCACCTTGGATGAATGACATCTTACTCTAATAGCCTAGTCTTTTCATTGTTCCTCAGCTGCGTTCTCCATCGAGGCACAGGCTACATCATGGTCCTTAAGATTTAAACAGCTATTTAGAAGCGTATTAGAATTTTAAAAATTTCTTGAGAAACTTAGGTGTGTTCTAAGCCAGCATCTACAATATACACCAGCACTTGTTTTCAAATAGCTATTACAGAAAACTTTTGTAAGTGATTCCATGCTTGGTTTCTCTTTTGTGAGCTGACAACATAAATATTTTTCATGTCACTGTGAGATGGTGATGGTGGAGACACTTGCAATGTAGACATGCCGTTGTCCAAAATCCCCAAGGATAGCAAGGCACAGCTACTTGTGATTGTCCCCGTTAGAAATACAGATACCTGTTTTGATGGCTTGCAAGCGTATTTGTGTAGGATCTTCGCTTGAGTCATAAGCTACTCTGTGTTATTGCAATGATATTGGGCAAGCTTCTTTTCATACTCCAGTAAGTGGCAAGAACATGTCCCCCTGGGGAAAAAAAATACAGGGGGTCTTAACAGTCAGGACATTTGTGCACCTTTGAGTGATGAGAAGGGCTAAGTTGGTGCAAAAGGATCAGAACAGAATGAAAGGTGAAAGAAGTACTTGAGAGGAGCACTGTGCTCCATACCGTGCTTGAGGTCCCCAGCTAAAACGTTCCTTCAAAGAAATTTGGCATTGAAATACTGATCTCAAATCTTTAATTTAGACCCCAAATCCCTTAAAATGCAAATACTTTTAAGATGATTGATTATGTATCTTCCAAATGCAAAGCATTTAAAAGCAAAATAAAGCATTTATTGTATTAGTGTTTTTTAAATAAAAAAATCTTCAAAGACATTGCTGTTCACGTAGTCTGTTGGGAATATGGTTGCTGTGTCTTTCTTCCCTGTGCATCAGTGGTTACATGTTTTTTTCTGAATTAGTTCTATCACTAAAGACAAGCTGGTGTTTCTTTCTGCCACTAAAGGAAAAGGTTGGTTCAGGAGTTGGAAAAAAAAGGTTCTTTTCTCCAAATAGTGCTTCAGCTCCCATTGCTGCTACAGTCCATTCAACATCCGCTTGCGTGCTGTCTCTGGCACTGCTGTCAGAACCTGCCTGCCCTGGGCTGGTGATTCTCATGCGTTTCTAAGGACGTTCATCTGATTCTCTTGATTAAGGTCAAATAAAACCAAATTGAACACAGCAAGAGAAATATTAGGAAATTAATCACAATGTGAGTGGATTTGGGTTTTTAGGGGGTGGGAAGCTTAGAAATTTGGGCAAATGGCTATTACTGCGAAGTCTAGTGCCTGCCTGAAAAAAATCTGTCTGATATTTGCTATTTGTTGTGGAAGCAGTTGTTCCTTGCTTGTAAAAGGCTCAGTGATCCAGTCCAGGAATAGAAACAGTGCTTTTGTTGCTTAGAGGCACATGTAGTGATGAGCAAAAATGAACAGTGAGTAACCCATCAGCTGAAAAATGCCACATTCAGGATTCATACTATTACAGAGCCCAAACAAATTCGTAGGTGTCAAGCTGGGTTGGTGAATAATTCATAAATTAGTAAAGTGTCCATGCTACTGGATAAACCACTCAGAGAAGGTTTTGCTCAGCTCCTTCTCATGGTGGTGACTTACAAGCTTGTGTAATTCCCCCTGCACCCTCCCCAACAATCTTTTTTTTTTTTAATTTTTTTTTTCTTCTTATTTAACTGAAGAGCTGTGTCAGGAATTCAACTGGCATCCATACCCCTCTGCCAGAATTTCACAAGGAGCTGAGGCACAGACCTCCATGATCTGTTCTTCAACAGATGGCCTAGCAGCGAGAAAAGAATCTAGTTAATGCCAGGATGGCTACTTCTATTACTTCCCCAAGATCCTGCTTCCATATGAGCAGAAAAAAAGTAATGCAAAGTATTTGCTGTCACATTCATTACAGGGGTTTGTAGAGCAGTATGGCATGGAAAGCTGATCCTGCATGGAATGCTGGTGTGAAGGGCTGGGTGTTTCTAATGCTTATACATCTTTGTGCAGATTTTTTTTCTTCTCTGAGAGATACTTCGTACCAGGAAAGTGCAAGAATCTCAGTGATTTATTCATTTTGCTGAGCATAGGATCACTCTTGCTGAGATTAAATCTTCCAGGGACTTACAGTTTCATGTTTGTTTGGTTTTTTTGATGTTGTGGCAATAAGCAGAAAGACTCTGGCCCTGAGGGGCAAGGAAGGCAGCTGGCATGCGAAAGGCAGAAGCAGCTGAACCACCCAGATGTTTGAATCATTTCTAATGTATTATCACCTCCTTTTTCGTTATTGTATTAGAGTTCATTAAAATGACTTGGTTCTTTGAACTGGTTGATACAATATTCACTGAAATGCTTTGCCCAGCTCCTGAAACTAGCTTGCGTTTTAATGAGTGAAGCTCTAAATCTGACCCTTGGTTTTGAAAACCTCTGCATCCTCTAGTACCATGTCAGTACTGGGGAATAAGTTTGTGATTGTTTTTTTAACAGATATGAGTGTGTTTTAAGTCCTTCTTGAACTCTGTGAATGGTACTGACAGAACATACCAGTAAGTAGGGAAGAGGCATGTAAACACAGAATTGGGAGCGTAGTGATCACCCTGTATCCCCTAATTTCTGAAGGAAGCTCTGGGACACTCTTCCAGCAAGTCAAACAGCTGCTGTAAATAATACTGGTGGCCACTTTGAAGATTCAAGTGAGGCTTAAAGACATTCTGGATTTTCTTCTTTTCTATTTCATTATTCAGCAGAGAAAATCAATGTATATGTGTATGGTGCATGCCTTAACAAGGTGTTACTTGTAGCATCTGGATGCCTTGTGAGGCAAAAACCCCAAAGAAAATCACAAATAAAACTTATGACTTAATATGCTGAGATCAGGCGAAGTCAGCCTTGAAAGGCCTTGTGAATGTAAGTGATAAGGTTTGCCTATTGTTATCCTAACTATTTATTCATTGAATAAAAGAAAATCTATATGGACAGAACAAGATAACTCCATGTTTCTCCACAAACGTATGCATCAGCACATACTCCAACAAGTACTATAAAACTATGTACTCTTCCCTAAGCCTGTCATAAAGGACTAAATTATGCTGCTACACTATGTGGTGGGGTAATATATTTGAGCAATTGTGACTTTAGAACACTAAGGACGTGTCTCTCCATTAATTAGGGAACATGTTCTGTTGTATTTGACTTTAGTCAGGGAAACTGCACTGGTTGGACACTTTGAGGAAGGAGGATGACTTGTTTTCCTTGGGTGCTTTTTTATCTGCTTGCAAATGTTGCAAAATCGAAGGGCAGGAAGGGGCAAATCCCCAATGAATTTTGAGGTATCAGGACAATGAAACATCAGTCTCTACTGAAAGAAAAGAAATTCTGAATTTTATGGTGTTGGAGGTGGCCTGCTGATTCTTAGGTTATTTAAAACTTGTCCTAGCAACAAATTCCCTGGTGGCATATTTTCAAGAAGTAGCAAAGCTACTGTGATTCTCAGTAGCTGAATAGAATTTATTTTTCTTGTGATTTTCCCATGTATAATAAGCTGAAAACATCTCAGGTTTGAAGGTTTCAAGGTTGATAACTAATTACCCAGCCTTAGAAATGTTTCTGTAAAAGGTCTTATTCTGCAACTGTTCAGTATAAGATTTCTTGTACTATTTTATTTGAAAGCATTACAGGCTAGCCGATTCTAAAGAGAAAATACCAGACTAATTAGTTGCTTATCAAATGTGGCATGTCAATTCCTGTATTCTTTATCTTAAGTAAAAAACCACAGTCTCACACTGATGATACATGACTAGTAGGACTAATTTCAGGTTGACCTTAATGTTTGCTCTGTCTTTGCTTTGAAGGAAGAACTGTTCTCTCAATATTTATGTTTATTAGGAAAGTGTTGATTTTTAAGGAGCTGGTGGGAGATTTGCATGAGGAGGAATTGATTTCATTGCTTCACTCCTGCATTAGCTGTGGGAGTCGCTCCTGGTTGTGGACTGATAGGCTTGAGGCCAAAACCAGTTTGTGGTTTCTTCTGTGGCCACTGTAGCCGTTTGGTCAGCCTGAGCAGTAAGTGTTGCTTAAAACTTCTTGCTGGCTGTGATAACTACACAGCCATGGTGTGAGGAATGAGTCCTAGACGCCCTGCCCTGCCACCGCTTGGATGAGATGCCTCGGCTCTGGTTTCACTGTGGCTTCGCGTACTGAAAGCTGTGAGTTTTAACAAGGTGCTGGACACGATGTGAGCTGTGACAGCTGGGAACAGGCAAATTCAATCCCAAATGTGCTGTTTAAATGTTTGTGAAGATTTTGGGTTTTTTGAGGGGGTGTTTGCTGTGGGAAGGATGAGTGAGTGGGTCAGCGGGGGGGTTCACTAAGTGACCAGCAGCTCCCTTGGTGACTCGGTGCCCAGCCCTGCCTTTCCTTGTCGGGATATTCCCATGCTGTACTGCACGTGACGCTTGGTCGCGCCATGCTGAGGTGGGACGACTGAAGATTGTGGCTTGACTTATCTGTAGAACATCTTAGACATCAAAGTACTAATAACAACATCTTCAAGAGCTTGATGAGTAATTAAAATATTCACACTTACTTCAAAGTTGCAAATATGTAGCGCGTCACATCTTAATGCATACACTAAGCCTGCTTGAGGCTTTTGCTTTCAAGTAAGTGAAATCCTGCTATGCAGCAAGCATGCACGCTTCAGAATGCAGGAACGGACAACAACAGGCACTTGGAAATTGTACCTGTAGTACGAAATGTAGTTTAAAGGTGCCTGGAGCTGTAGGGATGTGGATGCGGTATTGAAAAAGAGAGAGTTCCTGTTTTGCTTTGGTTGACATTGCCGCAGTTTGGGGTCAGTGGCCTTAGCCAGTTTTCAGTACTGTCACAGTGTTGGTCAAAATACTTGGAAACATGCCGCGCTGCTGTTAATGTGGCAGGTTAGCTGTCCAGAGTTTTATTTTGCATTTCTGAAAAACAACAACATAGTTCACAACTTGGTGCTCTGTGGAATTTTCGATGCTTCTTGATGTTGGTTTTCTAGCACCATTGGGTATGAAATAGACTTGTTCGATAGTTTCCTAAATAGCAAGTGGTTAAAATCTTTTACACCCATGCATAATGGCAATATATTAGTGAAAAAATAAGTACGTTAATGACCCAGAGATTTCCAGGAAGATTAAGGATATACTCTTTGGAAACACAGCTCTTAGAAAGCTGATAGGGAAATGTTTGCATGCTGAGTCTAACCGATTCTGGGAAGAGGAAGACATTACTCTGCTGTTCTTCCAAATTAGTGCCCTTGATAGAGGCTGCATGAATACAAAATAGAAATGGACCCAAACGGGGCAAATTATCTTAATTCTTGTTAATTCATTTATGCATTGTCACAAATACACTGACTAAAGAAATCTTGAACTGTTTAAAATTAAAATGATCTAATACTGGATCTGCTATTTTAGAAGAAAAGAAAAATAGGATAGGATTCTTAAAGATTCTGTTTGGAGGAAGGGTTACACTTAGCATGTGGTATCTACAGCACTGTGAAATCAAAATTTCATAAGGATATCTATGTTGCAAATGTAAACCTAGGGCATGTTACCAGTTTTTTGTGGAATGTGCTGAGCCTTTGCCTTACGAGAGTGAAACATAATTGCATGTCCTCAAAACACAAGCTGCAAGTGGTACGTGTTCAAAATGGAAAGATGTGTTTTAAATGGACTGCCTGTAGGTCCAGAAATTGGATTCTTCCTTACGGTATAAGGAGGCAAATCTGCAAAGGCAATTGTCAGATGGGAGGATTGCTCAAGCTCCATTCCTCTGGTGGCTCACATCATGGTGCTCTGTATACCAAAAGTAACAGAGAAGACTGAAAAAAACGGAAAACAGCTTTGTTTTTGTAAAAGTAGTTTTACATGAGTATCGCAATCAGCAGCGGTCCATCTCGGGTACATTTCTTACTCAGCCACTGAAAGTGGTATGTTTTATAGAGCTGTTTTGAGCAGAGCATTAAGAGGGACTATGTCTTAAGTGATTAACGTTTTTACTGTTCTTTTAGACAAAGTGTTTGTTTTACTGTAGCGTATTCTTCTCTGCGCCTTACAGCCCAGAGCTGGGAAGGGAATAGTTCTGTGTGGTTACAGCACTGCTGTCCTCGGAGTTATCACAGATCACTGACACAAATAAGCCGCTAAACTTGAAGGATTAGTGACACACACAGCATTCAGGTTCTGTGTTCCAGCGCGTCTCAGTGCGAATAACTAGAGAAGGCAGTCTATGTGCCCTTAGGGGTTTTTCTGATTGTTGCTGGTTTTTGGGGTTTTTTTTGTTTTTTAAAGATATTTTGATAGTTTGAGAACTACTCAAGCTGTCCAGCATCTGATACCATTGTTCTTGATAAATTGATTATCTTGGCAATACAGTAGGCTACCTGTACATACACTGTCATTCAAAGGAAAATATTATGGGTTTCATGAGATTACTCATCACAATGAGTTTTATGTGGCAGTGTTCCGTGTGAATGACAGTCATGAGCAAGTTACACAGGTTACTCTGTTTAAGTGTCAGAAGAACTGCCAAAGAAAAAATACTTTCGCTTACATGTCATAAACATTGAGATTATTCCAACAGTTGTTTTTCAGAGGTATAAACTTTCTAATTTAGTCTTTATTACTCTTCATCTGTGAGTGGAGTGCCATTCTAGTACCTATGGAGGGGAGTATGTGTGCTGACCCTGCTGAAGTGCATACGGAGTTAGCACTAGTAGTAGTCAAAATGAAAGCGTCCTCTGGAAGGGGAGAAGTTGTATAAGATCCATCAGATGTTTTTACTGTTAACACTGCTACGTGTTTGAGTTACTACCTATTTTTTGGACTGTGTTGCAAGCTTAAGTAATGTTAATAAATAAGATTTTGTAGTGATACATTTTATGTTGTATACAACTATTGGAGGAAGAAATCTTATTTAATTATCCATTTTGAGACATTCTTATTTTGAGACATTTTTGATTTCTCCTGTGATTTTGCTCCAAAGCTGTCTGGATGAGTGCAATCTGGAAAACGAAAGTGGCACTTAAGTTTTCCTTTTGAGTTGCCTTCTTAAGCAGAGATGGTTTAGGTTAAAGTATCCTGCTGATATCTGTCTTCTGCACAGATCAGAAAATAGTTCTGAACAGTTTTTTAAACAAATACTTGAAAAATTTGGGGGATGTATCTGCAAAAGATAAAGTTTTCAAGGTAGTTTTCTTGCATGAAGACATCTGAAAGCTTTAAACACTTTGATGAAATATCAGTAACTCATAACTGTATGACATACAGACACACATGTTTTTCAAGAGAATATGCTGACTTATTTTCTTACAAGCAAGACATCTCCTTAATGCTTAGTTTGGTATTGTGAAGACAGCTGGAGGATTAAGGGAATAAGTGACACCACGCAGCATGCCTAGTGGCAGTGGAAGTACAATGAATATCTGTCACACAGTGTATGATTTTGATAAAACTAATATACACCTGGAATTGCAATGTTGTCAGTGGATTAAAAATTCTTGTATCGAGAGCCTGACAGGAACCCAGGGTGTGTGTTTGTGTGTATGTGGAGGATGGGATCCAAATGCTCTTCCTTCACCTCTTGGTTGGAATTCAGAAATGAAAAGTTGAATGAAAATCATCCCAGTTTGCCAGAAACCTAGCTGTTTAAACTGGGTTCTAAAAATGAGAAGGATGTGGATGCTAGAGAAATCTCTATTCCAAAATCTGTGTCAGAACAATGTTGACTGTTGGAGCTGTCTACAACACAAATAACTCTTGCAGTAAGAGTAGAATTTGATATATTAAACTAGGAGGAATAGAAGTATTATCCTAGACTAGATTTCTGTAATAGAGATTAATGGGAAAACTGAAAGCTTAATTGTGTCCACGTGCTTAGAAGGTTCATCTGTTCGCATGATTTTGTGAAAATTCTAGTTAACTCAGTGTAAATCCTGCATAAATGGCTTGTTTGTTTGCGAGGCCGTGAGGAGTGATTATTTTTCCAAAGATAGATAATCCTACTGAGAAAATGCTTGTTAATAATTTGGCACTGATCCTGATCATGCTGAGTTCAGGGAGGAGGTTCATTTGTCTGATTCATTTAGAACAGAATCAGAACCTGAGAAAACTGCTCAAGTGTATTTTAATTTGAGTTCCTTCTGCACAAGGTAATTACAACCTGGTTCAACTGCAAACTCTTGGAATAGTAAGAATAAGCCTTGCCTATGGAAAAATCTCTGTTCCCTTTTGAAGTGGTGCCAGTACGGAAAACTTCATTCAGGTTCTGAAAATGTGACTGAAGTTTTCATTTTACCTCTTGGCCATCTGAAATGCTCTGCTATTATTGCCTGACACTCCAGTCAAGTCTCAGTACTTTATATTGTTCCAAGACATTTAATTTAGAATTTTAATTTTTATTCCTATTTATGCTGGAACATCTCCCAGTATTCATTGTCTGGTAATGACTAAAAAGTGTAATCCTCAAAAGATGCTTCATACCTGCTTAAATTACAACAATTTTAATAAATAGAATTAGTACCTTTTGCTGAAGTACATGCATATCTTACTATTGGTTTCAGTGGAAGAATTAAGATTGGGGCTGTACCCAGGAAACTACACTGCCATTTGTACTTCCGCTCAGGAAATGTAGCTTGTATATTGGAGCAAGTCATTCAACCATTGCTACGTTTGGTGGCATCTTTGAAGACTCAAAGCACCGAGATGGCTGAGACAGTGATGACTCACAAATAAGTGTAAACGTTGAGAATAAAAATGGTATTCTACTTTAAAAAATGAAAAGGAGCCTACTAAGAGTAATTTCAAACTGTAGCGTAGGCACTTGTAATTGGGGTGAAGAGATAACTTCAGAATAAGATAATGGGCGATACTAAGTTTATTTAAATCTCCTAGTTGCAGGAAACAAGAACTGGAGAGTCAGCGAGAATGTCAGTAATTAGCTGCTTCACTTGGTGAAAAACGTACGCTTCAAATGGTCTAAATGATTACTTTGCACTTAATTCTAGAAATTATTGTGTCTTTTTTTGGACCTTTCTGCATGGATGTCAGACTAAGGTACCGTTGGGCAAATGACCAATGGTGGTTTTAGGAAGGAACTTTTGATAATCTGAGGAAATTAAGTGAAGCGGTTATTTTGCTAACATGTTTTTTCATAGCTGTTTAATTGGCCACTAAAAAGAAGAGCGGGGAGATTTTTTTTCTTTAAGGAAAAGAAAAAAGGATGATCCTAGAAAGCTTGGAGGTAAAATGATTGAAACAATACCAAATAGATGAATCCACTTAGGGTGAATTCAGCATGGAAGACTAACTAGCAGAGCGTTTGCAGAGGAAAACTATGACTTTCTACTGTACAGAAATTACTTCTATGCCAGTGTAATAATGGATTAAAAGTGGATTTACCAGGGATTTCAGAGCTTTTGAAATACCTCCTGAGAGTTTATTTAATAAAGTAATCCTCAGGGGGGAACAAAATTCTATGTGGGATTTGAAGACTAGCAGAGACAGAAAATAGTCAAATGTGGCAGAAGGTTAACAACTGATGGCCCAAACATCTTTCCTAATAATACATTAAATTGCACTCTGTAAGAGGAAATAAGCAATTAAATAAGTAGCGTGGCACTGACAGAAAAATTTGTTGAGAGCTGTGAGGAACTTGAGACAAACTAATGGCTGGCACACGTGGGATAGGTTAGGGGCTGTCTCATGAATAATTTATGATTTCTGGTTAATATGATGAACTCTGTTTACTTTGCAAACTAAAAATCTGTCTAAGTTCAGTCTCGTACTGTCTGTAATTTTTAGCTCCATCCATTTAAACAAAGTGCCAAGAGCTGATGCAATCTTTCTAATGTGGTTATATTTGCCTTGTATTTAAATTAAATCCTCCTAGTCAGTTCAGTGCATTCATGACCATATAAACCAGTCATTTTGGTGTGGCAGGTACTACACAGAAGTTACGTAGTGGGGAAAAAGGTGGATTTAGATTGGATCAAGGAACTCAGTAGGTACAATATTTGAAGTTTCCATCCAAGCAGTGGTATCCAGTCAGTCTGCCATCGCCTGCCGAGCTCAGAATGGGTGTTGTAGCACGCAGCCCTATTGGTTTTCAGCAGGAAAACCTTGACCAGAAAATGAGATTCAGTAGATACCATTAATTTCTAATAAAAATTTAACATCATTCGTATAACACTGTTAGGTTCTAAATGAACTGCGGTCCACAGGAAATAAATCTATATGTACTTCTGGACAATTTAGTAAAAAATATTTACACAGGCATCCAGCTGGGCTCAAAGAAGTATGGGAATACTAGCCTTTGTAGATACTGGTAATCCTGTTGCTGCCTAAT
This sequence comes from Grus americana, assembly GCF_028858705.1. Lineage (NCBI taxonomy): Eukaryota > Metazoa > Chordata > Aves > Gruiformes > Gruidae > Grus > Grus americana. The sequence goes on from NC_072868.1 coordinate 3,986,479, forward strand.
ATCAAAAAGACCAAGAAGTGAGTCATGATAAAATATTACAAATTATGTGTATGTTAAGTATACTGAGCATATTTGATTAAAACATGGGGATGTATACAGTGGCTGAAAGGCAACATATTTCAAGCTATTCAAAGAAATGCTTTGTTATTGAACACAACTGTCAAGTTGAGTAAGTAAAAATATTTGTCAAGTTTCAGTAACTATCAGATGTTTACTTAAATGATTAGACTTTTGTGTAATGATGGACCTAGTTTAATAATCTTGAATTGCAACTGCATGGTTTGGAATTTTTTTAAGCACAAATATTGTCTTGTGTCAAGAGCCAGTCACCATATTAATCATGTTGTGGAGAAATATCTTCTATTTGGATTAAATTAGTATTTTATAATGGCGACGTAGGCACCTTCTCTGAACGCTAGTTCTAGCCACTGTTGGCAACTGAGCTGCTTCAAGGTGCCATTTCCTTTTCTCTTCTTGAAACAGAAGTCAGTAACTTTTAGCTAGAAAGTGTCCACCCGAACAGTACAATACTCCTGAAGAAGAGGATGCTGATAGTAACTTGCCTGCTTAGGTTGCTGTAATTATAACAGGAGTTAATATAGGCAAACAAACATTGCCCATTTAAAAGAAAAATCTGGTCTAATTTAGTTCCCGTGGGAATGAGCAAATGCTGGTGATGGCAGCTGGGAAAGATGTGGGTTGGAACGACTGAGGCTCCTTTCTCCTGTGCCAGTACGCCTCCACAGTGGTCTGCATCAGCCTCTGCTTCTGCAGTTCTGAGCTGCTCCTTTTGAGAAATTCTTGTGCTGCCATACTGTGTGGTGGCTTGTGAGATGGCCTTAATTATTTTCTGAATTCACTGTGCCAAATTCCATCCTTGGCTATACTGCAGTACACCCAGAATAGCAACACTGACTTCAACAGCTCCCAACGCTTTGTTGAAACTGAGCTCAGCAAAGTTGAAAATTTGATGCAAAAATAGCTCAGCATATAACCTTTAACGTATTCTGAGTTTAGAGCTGTAGTGTTGATTTCTTAAATGTGAAAATAAGTGACCATATGGTTAGTACACAGTTATATACAAACAAACTGTTTAAGAACCAATTCCTCTTCAGACTTCATTTGCTACAGTTGCCTTTTGGCATTATGTTTAATATGTGTTTTCTGTCACAAATATAAAAGGTAATAATCCCTCTGCAGTTTCCTCAAAAATGTTACATATAGAAGACATATGGAAGTTTTACACAAGTTGTAGAGATCGTAAGTGTTGGCTAGTAATGTAGCTGCATGCCTACTAATAAGATACTTAATTCTGGCTGACATGTAAACCACTTCTAATGCTCTAGAATTATGTAATAAAAATATTCAGCTATTTGTCTTTAACGATTAAATGAACAGAGAGTCCAATATATTGAAAATAGGTATGTGCTTGAACTACATGGAGTTCAGTACTTCCTAGAAAAGTCGTATTTTCACCAAAATACTTCTGGCAGCTGTCTGCCTGATGCTAAAGGTGATTCTAGAGTGTCTTTCAGAAAGTCCTTGTTGATTCAGCCTTTAGGGTCCAAATGGCCCAGCAATTTAGATTTTATGTCAGTTTTAATTAAACACAACAGCAAGAAGATAAGCATGGTTTATTAACTTATCAAGAACAGGGAGCTATGGACACAGCTGTGTCAACTGATGATCTCAGGAGGCACTGGAGACATGCAGTAGACTGATGCAGACTGTTAGACCCAATATACTGGTGTCTGAGAACCTTGAGCAACACCAGGGTGACCACCTGATAGTGTTCAATCTCAGTGGCTTTAGAGTAGCCAAATTCAAGCAAATTAGATTGAACCTTGAGCCATCCATCCACATACCTCTCACGAATGAGACTGCATCCAACAGGTAGCTGTTGCATCCTTGGAAAGGGAGAGGAAGGAATAATGGAGTTCGTAGTCTATGTCCTTCATCTTTTAAAATGTTGTTAGAGGAGAGAATTAGGTAAAAGTGAAAAAATGTGTTCACAGACAAATCAGAATTGGAAAACAAGAGCAACACAAAAGTAGAGAACAAAGGGTATCCTGGAAAAGGACTGTTGTTAGGGTTTTAATGTCTTAACTGATGAACCATCATATCTGGATAACGTAGAATAGAGGATCATCGTGTGTTATTAGGGGGTTTTTTTGTGCCTGTTGACCATTACGTATATCAGACATTCATGGGAAGGATAGCTTTTGAAAACCAAATTTTTAATCCTAATTTTGTGTATGTCATATACATTTAGGCATATCAAATCATGTTTCTGGTGACAGTTCTGATACTGAGAGGCAGTAGACTTTCACTGTGTCTTGCTGTCCCCTCCAAGGAGAGCTGATGTTGCAGTAGCTGAGATGTAGCAATTTAATTATTTAATTGCCTGTAGTCGCCAACCTAAAACATGCTTTCCTTGAATCTGTACCTACCTGGTTGGAGAGATTTTTATTTTTAGCCACTGGGTTTTCACAAGATACAGAATTTTATTTTTAACATAAGAACCATATTTGAAAACAAAGCTGAAGTGCGCATAACAAGTAGCAACTACTTTTTCAGAAGTCCTTACTGACCACTACCTCTGAACTCCTTTATTGTTGGTGTTTTGTCCTAAGAGAGTTATTTAGCATCCAATTATAAATTATGCTCATTACACAAGTAGTTGCATATCTTGAACTTAAAAATTTGATGAGGTTTTTTTCCAGACAGTGTATCCAGAGGCTGCTTACGGAAACACTGCCATTTCCATGAGGCAGGCAGGCATTTGGCAGTGGTTTATGCCACAGGTTAAGTCAGGTGAGGAAGATATTTGGTATTCTGAATTCTGAGCCTTCTTGAATGGCGTTTGCAAGAAGCTTTGAACAGAGGCTTACTAATGTCCCTACAACTCTCTTCTGTGGGCTTTCTCTTGCAAGGCTCATCTGTACTAAAGCTCTTGGGTGCTAAGAACAAGATTTGCAGTGTCTTTAAATGAAGATATTATGTTAAATTATGGCCATTCCCCCTATTTTGTTTGTTTGCCCATTTAATAACCTAAACTATATTAAGTGTTTAAATCAATTGTCTACATTTTACCAAAGTGCTAAGGTAGTGATTGATAGGATACATAGTTGTTGGGTTGCTGGAATTAAAAAGCAACAAAACCTGCTCAGTTTTCAGGGTTTAGTGTATGTTTTCACCAGTTTTAAAAGATGACGATGTAATGAAGGAGGTATAATTAAAGCTGTAGAGAATTCTTGTCTATTGTTTATAGAGAATTATATGTTTGTTATTATAAGACTCCTTTACTTGATAGACTGGAATAGCTTCTTTGCTAATGGACCCTTATTTTTTTATAGCACTGCCAAACAATTTATACCATATTTATAAATAATGGAATAAGGACACTCTTGAAGTATACTACAGCAGTGACCTTAGCAACACTGAATGCTGGCAATGAATCTATTAAAAAGTTTTTCACTGTCGAGATTTATAGAATTGTTTCTGATTCTACAGCACACACCATTTTTTGTTTCTCAGTGAACCTAGACTTACAACTGTGGCAAGCAGTCTTTAATTATTAAAGAAACGTGTACAAAATGTGGGAAGAAAATTCTAGAAGTAACTGTGGAGCCCAGAGATAAGCATGAGATATGCAGAACAGTTGCCAGATGGCTGTAACTTCAGAGCAATGGCGCTCTTCTGAGATTTGACGAACAATGATTTCTGCTTTGTAAATCAAAATTTGAGTTTCAAGAGGAAAAGGTGATTTGACCACTGTTGCTATTCCAGCAAACATCAGTTGCAAATGTTCTTCGGCTGATGTATAAGGAGGGCAGGACTGTGCTCTAAAGGTGCAGGTGGAAAGCAACACTGGGCATCACCTTGCACCTCTGAAGTGAGAAATTTTGTCATGACAAAATAGATATATAATATCTATATATAATAGTCCCTATATAAAGTAGATGTTATATATCTATATAATAGTCCCTATTATAGACTAGAATTGTTAGATGTCAGTGCTTTCAGGAACTGTCTGATCCAATGTTTAGAACAAGCTTTTGGAGCATCTTGAAGTGTAGTTAAGCATCACTGCTGTGTTTGTGTCTGTACAGATGTGAATTAACCTTTGTGTGCTAATTTTTCACACTGAATCTAACAGGTTCCCATATTGAATACAGGCTGCTAGGGACCACTCTGGTCTGTTGTTGAGCCCGGAAACTGGCAATAGAGAAAAGGCTGCTTCTTTTTTTTTCCTGCCTAGTCATTTTTGTTGTGCTACAGTCAGTTGTCTTGCAGTGCCAGGATTTCCAGCTCTGTGATCGTGCCTATGCGAGAAATTGAGACAACAAGAAGTCCCTCCTGTGCTTAAAAATTTCTTCTTGCCTCTACTACGTTGGATACTATCACTGTCCCAAATGCTTCTTTTTATTCGTTTTTTTTATAAGAGTTCTGCCTTCACATTTCAGTTTAATTTTCTTCGGGCCAATGAAAAAGTCCCCATTTTTCACTGAGGAAATTACAAAGTCACAACCTGAATCCTGCATGTTAGCTTTGTATTGCAAATATGTCAATCTCCATTATTGGCTGTCCTTGGTAAATGCTACAGAATTATGTGACCAAGACCTATACATATATGTTACATTATAAGAAGAATGTTTTTAACAATAGATTGGGGAAAAAGCTATTTTCACTTGATGATTTAAATATTCTTGTAAGGTTAAAAGAGCATCCCTATAACACATAGGGTCCTTCCCTATCCATGAAGTGAAAAAACCCCAGCATATAGAAGTAACAAAAATGGGCAAACAAACTTTGGGTGGATCGCAATATACGTTGCTGGGACAGATACAACCCAGAGTGGACCACAAAGCTTCTGGACTCTGCATTTCATCTCTTACTGAGACCAGCTCTCTGCTGTTATGAGAAGCTGGGTTCTGAAACTTTTGACAAAACATTTAATCCCCAAGTCCCTGTTTCACAGCCTCTTGCAGAAATCTCATTATCCACCTTAAAGCCCTCTGCTAATTAGGCCCTTGTTGTCTTCCTCAGTTATTTGATCTCTTCCCATCTGGATTTTGTAGTTGAAGAGGTCTTGCTGATTGATCCACCAGCATATAAAGAGGCAAACCACTAAAATGTGATTTTTTTTTTTTTTTCTTTGTAATTCAGGATATATTTTTGTCTTGTTTCTTCTTCCAGAGGTAGGTTGATGTTCCCCGTTTTGGATGGTAAAGCCTCTGCAGTGGATGTCGCTTACTTCAGCATTTACTTTGGGAGTGAATAAAGGGAAGCTGTCATTTGGCTGAAGGCCATTCCGGGGTTGTTAGCATCTTTCAACATCTATGGGTCACCATTATTCAGACCTTGGAAAACATTTGTAAAAGGAGTGTAGTTTGACAGCACCTGTAATTTACTGGTAACAGTGTCTGGATGCCACTGAAAATGCCAGCAGTCATTTATGGCTCAATCAGTGGACTCAATGAAAAAGTCTGCAGTTTGCAGTTATGAAACTGTGGGAAATGTGGTTTCCCTAGTTCTGAGTATTGTCCTGTGATTATTTGGTTTTATTTAAAGCAAGAGAGTTGCAAACTTCTCCCCTCCCAAGGACATTTGGAAACATGCAAACCAGATCTGCTTTTGTTACACACCTAGTCTTTCACGGAAGATTGGTAAAGCATTTATGCCATAATCTTTGCTTTCTTTAAATGATTACAGCAAATATTTGCGGTCACTGAAGTTATATAGGATCGCTCTTGTTCCCAGAGAAGAGTTTTCTTACAAAAAAACCCCCCAGTAACATAATTCTTTTCATGACATTAATTTCAAGAAGAAAAGTTCTTTACGAATTGTAGACTATTTCTTTAAAAAATATTTTCCTATTGTCTGATGATTTCCCAAGTGAATGAATTGTCCTTGTGAATTATACTGATCTCAGCTTGCAGTTTATATTCTTATTTAGCTGTGAATCAAGCTCTTTTTATTTCACTAGTAGATTAATTCAGTATGACCCACATTTGAGAAAGAAAACCCATGGGTGGTTTGATTTTTGTCTTAATGCTTGAAGCTATGAGATACACCTTATTTAATTTTGAGTTTGTACAAACAGTGCTGTCTGTAGTACATCAGTCAGAGGGAAGAGATTTCTGAGCCTTGTTTAGTTGTTATACATGAGTATGAAGAGTAGGAATATAAAAACATGGAAAGCGTGAAGCAGGTAGGTAATTGTAACTTTTCATAAAATAGGAACTACAAATTAAGTGGCAGTAGCTTAAAGTAAGTGCATGGAAATATTTTGGTGTTTGTTTTTTTTTTTTTTCCCTACCAGTTAAATGTATAATTAAACTGTAGAGCTTGTTGACAGAGAGTCTTATTCCTGACTGACTCAACAAAAATTATGGGAGGAAGATCAATCTGTGGTTAATCAATGAAAGGGGTAGTTGCAGCTTTTGACTCAAAATCTTGCTATAGCTGACTGTCAAAAGCTGAAATGGTAAATTCTATTTCAGAGCCCTGATTCTTATGTTCTGCTTAAAGTAGCCACTTTGTCACTGCTGGAAACCAAGTGTTGAGGTAGATGGGCTTTTTTTCTTATATTGTCCTTAAACATGTTTTTTCATACTCAGAGTAGATGCTTTTCCATATCTGTTCTATGGTATTATAAATAAGTGATTTACCAAAAGAGATGCAAAAACATGATATGTGGAAACCTTACTGGGAAAGGCATGAGCTTGCTTAGCTGTCTATCATGGATGCCTCGTGCTTCAGTTGTCCTGTGATAAAGGACTTCCAGGTCAGTATAAGAGAGAGTGACCCTAATCCTAGTTTTCTGGGAATGAAATACTGGGAAAGCATCAAAGCACTCTTGTCAAGGAATGTCAGACCTCCTAAATCTATTGGAATATTTTGAAGTTTGTGTAGTTTTTTTTTTTTTTTAAAAAAAAAGGCAAGTAAACTGGATTGTGTTGTTAAAATGACTTTCCAAAACAATGTAATGGATTTCCAAAAGATGTTTGAGAGGACTCTTCCTTAAAAGCAGAGAGGCTGCAGTAGAAGAATGTGCTCAAAAAGTGAACAGGTAAGAGACAAGACCAGGAGTAAGCTCTTAGTAGGGGGGTTACAAGATGTGTCCTCCCAGGGTCTGTGCTGTGGTCCGTGCTCTGTACCATACTCATAATAACCTTAAAAGGATGGTGAAATGTGTGGTGAGAAATTGTAACTGTAGAGCTGCCAATATAATTAATGTTGTTCTAAATAACTTTGTTCTCCTTGACCATGAACTGTCCTTCATTCTGGTATCCATCCACACGGTCTGTGTGGTGGTTTTTTCTTGTGTGTTGGGGATTCATAGTAGGAGACTTTTCTTCTCATGTATCATTTAAAACTGCAAAGAGGTATACTCCTTCACTGACATATACAGGTTAAAAGGACTGTGGTAAATACTGTGGTTTACTATTCTAATAAGCGTCCTTCTTAGAACATTTTGGGTTTGTGTCCAATTACAAAACCTTAATTTCAGCCATATTTTTGTTTAAATATAAAGTTATTAGAGCTCTCTTGGTATTGTAGTTGAACTGCAGAAGAATAAATGCTGTGTGGCTGCTGATAGCAGAGGCAGGACAGAGCTTCACACGTTTCCAAGTTAGGGTGTATGGTCTGGGTGGGTGGCGGCAGATGGGTCAAAGCTGCTTGCGTGGCAAGTGTTGATGGTAGCTCTTGTTTGCAGATGACATCGAATCGGGGGGAACAATTAATCCAACTGGGGGTAAGGACACCATTTAGAGGGTTGGACGCAGCTGCAGGAATGGGCAGATAGGAACATCATGAAATTTGCCAGGGACAGATACAATGCTGGACAGACTGCATGGGGACTGACTGGCTGGGGAACAGCTCTGCTGAACGGGACCTGAGGATTGTGGCTGACGGTGAGCTAAACACGAGCCAGTCGTGTGCTCTGGCAATGAAGGTGGCTGATGGCATCCTTGGTTGCTTTGGCAGGGTCATAGCCAGTAGACAAATGGAAGTGGTATTGCATTGCATTGAGCGCACTATGCTCAGTTTGGGATGTCATAATATCAGAGTGACCGAAGAACTGGAGCGAGTTCAATGAAGGCCACCAAGTCTGTGAGGCTGGAGCACTTGCCCTGTGAGAAAAGACTGAGGAATTACCAAGGATTGTTCGACTTGGAGCAGGGAAGGCTTCGGGGGGACCTAGCAGTGGTGCCCAAGTACCTACAAGGAGGTTATCAGGAAGACCAAGTTAGGATCTTTACTGGACCAAGTGTCTGGAGGTTGAGAGACAATGGGTATAACTTGAAACAAGGGGATTTTGCCTGAATATAAGGAATATGAGGGCAGCCAAGCAGTGGAGCAGGTTTCCCAGAGGGGAGGGGCAGTCCTCCTGGGATGTTTGTAAGACTCAGTAGGTAAAAGCTCTGAGAAACCTCATCTGGCCAATTTCCAGCAGGAGCTTGGCGTGAGGCCCCTTTCCACCCGGATTATTCCATGTTGCTTTTGCTACCATAACAAGGACAGAAGTCAGACTTACTTTCTTGGAGATAGAGTTGTTGTTTGGAAATAAGCAAAACTGTCTAAAACATGCTGGTGCACCTGATGGAGCTGCTGGAAAACCCATTCCTTTAATTTGGGAAGGAGTTTGCTCTTTAAGAGAACATTCTGTACCTGATTCTGGTTTTCAAGGTTTCAGAAGTCTTGTTTTGCAGTTGAGCATTTTGACAGCTTTCTTTTCAAGTTTACATTCAGTCTTTAATGGTTGCTATAATTTCACTTTTAAACAGCACGGTTCTTCAAAGCCAACAGTGAAACAGCATCAACTGAGGTCTGTCTGGTGATCACGAGGGGTTCTCAGTGGCTCATTTCTTCAGCTGTCATTTGTCAGAACACACTCTTGTAATCTTAATGAACAATGTGCAAAGCCATTAAAAACTCAATTACGGCTTTCTTTTTACTGCAGACGTGAGAAAATGCAATCATGAAGTGCTGATGTGTAAACACAATAGCCACCATCTGCTACAGAGTAGCATTTCAGCTCCAGAAAGAGGATATATGTTGCAGATGCATCAATAATAGGACGCTTATCAAGGCATCATTATGCACCAAGCAGGGGAAAAATTGAAATTTATGGCCAGCTAGAGAGCACTTCATGGTTTAATTCCCCAATTTTCAGTGGTATGTTTAATAACTATGAGAGAGTGCCGTTTTATGTTCCTGTCATTTGAAAGGATTTTCAAAAATGAATTTATTTACCATCTTTGCATCCTCCTTGCTTCTGACTGATCTGAACATAACACATTCATTTTTGGTTATTCAGGACAAAACCAGAAAGATATTAATTAATCTAACCTGTTGATCCAAGAGCAATAAACTTAATTGACCTGATATTCAATCTGCTTTAATGAGCATATACTTCTGTGTCCAATAAATATAAAAAAGAACTTTTACACAGTACGGGTAATTTCCCACACGCACTCCTCACTTTTTCAATTCAGTGTTGACTTTATGACATTTGAACTGTTTAGGTGAAGGTAAACAAAATAATGAGGCTAAATGACTTTTTTTTCCCCTACTATTATTATTTTTCAAAATTGGATATGCAATTGTCTAAATAAGAGTTTCTCCAAGATACCTTTTGTTTTATTCAGATTCTTGCCTGGAGACATTTAAGTGGCTTTCAGTCATCCGTTGATCAATAACTTCCATTTGTAACATGTTAATTCATTCCCTAGCTCTTTATATGAGTGGAAAATATGACAAGTGGTTTGTTGGTGCCAGACCAGATTGTATCTCTTTTATTTGCACATATAGGCCTATAAATTGAGAATAAGTCCCATCAGCTTCAATTCTGTGTTCAGTCTAAAGAAGGCTGTCAGACTCTGAATCACAATATGTCAATTTTTATTAAGGATAATAAGGAAAACCATACTTGTCCTTAAAAGGCTGGTTTGAATTTATTTTATTTTTTTCTGTGGGAGCAATTTTCACAATCTCTCACCTACCTCTGAGTGCTGTACGCTGCCCAGACAAGCTTCACTGGGCATGGACAGTTAGAATAGGACAGTGGATCTCAGCTGGTGATCTTGGAGCATGCAGCACAACCTTCTGAAGGCCCCTCTGAGGACAGGGAGCAGGATACCCGTTCAAGTTCATGCTCTGAACAGAAAAAGGAAAATCTGTGCAGCTGGGTATATTTGGAGGCCAGTTTATAGAATACGAGGTATAATTTATTCACAGTTGAATTTTGTAAATCAACGTATTCTTGTGTCCAGTGTCAATTAGAGTCTTGACAAAAAGGTACGTTTACATCCCCTACGATGGCCAAGCTGGAGGAGGTGTGGCCTGTGCCTTGACTGCCACACTAAGTCTCTGCAGCAGTAAGGAATGTGGTATAGTCAGTAGATGATAAACTGATTTAAACAAGGTGTGAGTACTTTTCTCTGACAGAGATGGCACTATAAGTGGAAATTTTTCATCTTTTCCACTGTTGTATAAAATAATATCGTTTATCAGGACTTTACTGGAGACACATTTTTTTAATAGTATTTTCTCCTGTATCTCTAGGTGTACTGTATTAAAAAAAAATCGTAAGCTATAAATAAGAAGCTCTGAATAATATGCATGTGACAGTTGTTTGTAAGGCTATTCTTTTAGTAACTGAGACTAATTATTTTCTTAAGTACTCTTTGGTGGATGGATATTTTACTTGCTGATGTTGTCAGTCACTAGTTTCAGGCTCCATACTCTAGAATTGTCAGCAGTTGCACAAAAGGCCATTGTCATACCGCGAATAGCTTGTGATTCATTTTTTTGTGGGTGGCAAAAAATAAAGTTGTAATTATTGCTTTGAACTTTTTATAAAAGCTGATAGTTTTTCTCCCAGAGGAAAGATTGTTATTTTTATACATGAATCTGTAAAAGTGAAATACTCTATAACTTTTTCTCTCATTGAAACACTTACCTACGCCAGTGCAGTTCAAAACCGCGTTGTGTTAGACATAGTACAGCTTCCGAGTAGTTCTTTAGAGTAGGAATCCATGTATTATCCAAATAAAATATATTAAAAAGTTAAGATGCTCAGAAGTGAAATGATGTGCCCTATGATCCAGTCAATGGTGCAAAAATGAATTTTCCTGGGTTCCTACCCAGTGTTGCAGGTACTTTGTCAAAACCTTGTGGATGTAGATGGAGCTCTGCCTTTCTTTACTGAGTGTTTTAACTGACTGCGCCATCAGCCTCGAGTAGGAGATCTGGCAAATACGGAATTTGTCTTCATTGTATCTTGTACTGTTTCTCAAAACGGCATTGAAATGCCGCAGGCAGTGCATTTCACGGCACCTGCTGTACTCCTCTCAACTATACTACTGTTACTCAGCAGTTTTACAGTGGCTTTCCTCCCCGATTCTAAGTCGAAGAGTGGTTCTTACAACTATTCTTACTTTATTTGTAAGAGAAGGTAAGGCAGACTACGAGTACTGAGACAGACCATGGAAGTGAGTGTCATAATTAGTCTTAGAAACCAGACTGTCAGGCTGTGCTGCTTCTTCAAGCCTGTTGGCATTTGTGCTTTCTCATAATAAATTATCTTAGGTCACAGAAACAGAATCCAGATCTCAGTTTCTCAAAACTTTAGCTTGTTTGGGTGGATTTTTAAGTATAGCATGTATACAGTACTTGCTGAAGAAGGGAATTTTTTGGTTGACTGGGAGCAGAATTAGATCAACAGTGAACATTTGTCAGGATCCCATCTTATGGACTTTGATTATTAGAAATTGAGAAGTTTGGATTCAGCTCTTATGTTTCTCAAAGTCCTTGCTGTGAACCTGGAATTTCTTGATTTGGGGCCATTTTGATTTTCAGCAAATGAAAATGAAAGATAGGATTGCCAGAGAGCATCTTGCCTATAAATTTTCATGTTTGTTAGTACAGGCTCTTCCTTAGCTGTGCTTGCATTGTGCTTGAATTTTCCAAGGTCTCTAGAGCGGCTGATTTTTTTATGAAAGATTGACTTCCTTCTGCATCCGCACTTTTCAATAGTTTACAAAATGCATATATATCATTTAAACACGGGGGGAAAAATTGTGGGAGAAAGTTGCTGGTATCTGTTGATAGAAATTTAGAATATATGGCTGTTCACTGCACAGAATTGATCAAAATGTTTATCTGACTCATCTGAGTGTCACAAGGCTACGGCATGGAATAGGGAAAGTCAATAGGTTAGAAGTGAGGCAAGGCTTTTCAGACTCAATCTTCTGTGAACTGCAAGAGGCCAGCAGAGAAATATGTTTGTAGCGTGCCTTGGCAGCAGCATCAGAACCGAGAGTGTCAAGAGGGCTGCATTTGATTAAAAATTATCATGCCTGGCTGCTGGCACAGAGATTCCCACCCCCCAGTCTTAGTATTTTCTTCAGCTTTTTCTGAGTGTGAGTGTCTGCACACACATAAAGGAGATCCTTTTAAAGAGAATTGAGTCAAATAACTCTCATAATGTTTTTCTTTATTGCTAACATTTGTCACCTTGATGCATCTTTGAAGAGAAGAGTTGAGACACAATGTGCTGTAAAATAACTCCTTGATGAATCAAAGTGTGAGTTCAACATCAAGTGCCATGGTTAATAAGATGCAAGCTTCAAGGTTAACAAACTCATAAATTGCCTTAGTATATTTTTCCCTCCCTAAATTCAGCCTGTCCTTCCCTCCTAGAAGTATAGTTGTCCTTGTTGCATTATTTCTATCCGAGATGTTGCCGTTACGCTAACAAGCCTAATTCATCTGGGCTCTGAAAACTGGGTTTTTCTAAACAAATTACACCCTACAAAAGTTTATAGCGTCAGGATGACACACATTGCATCGACTTCCACTATTACTTATCCAGCAGAGACCGTTCCAGTCCTGGCTCTCTCAATGTCTACGTGAAGGTCAATGGAGGACCACAAGGCAATCCCATATGGAACGTGTCGGGGGTTGTTACAGAAGGATGGGTGAAAGCAGAACTTGCCCCCCCCCCCCCCCCCTAAGCCCTGCCCCCCCCCCCCCCCCCCCCCCCCCCCCCGCTTTGCAATCATTGTTTTAGTTTTCATTGAACCAGATTGCACACAGTGGACTCATATACTTCTTGTTAGGTGTTGAAGGTGTGGGTTTTGTCTTGTTTTATATTCAAGACTAAAAAAAAAAAACCCTGGGAGGTAATTGCACCCTAAACCTTGCAGGAAAAGCTGATGTACATATGATACTAATAAAAGACATGAATGAGATAGGAATTACAATAGAATAAACTATGAAAAGGCAACAAATAGTCTGTGGATAGAAAACAGCAGGTAGAAAAGCTTTCTCTTTTTTCTTTTTTTGCTTCTAATAACTGGGTAGGAGGTCTATAAAATCTGAGCTGAAGTAGAATGCTTTAATGTTCTGCCTCTGAAAAAGAGTTGGGGATATCTGCAGAATACATCGAGCACACTATGCAGGGTGAGGGGAAGGGATAAAGAGATGCAAATGTGTGGAAAGTGGTGTTTTAAGGGCTGTGCGCAACCTGTCACTTGTTCAGAAGTCACATTAAAGTGCTTATACTCCATTCATGTTAACATGAACCTGGTCATGAACTAGAATTTGCTTCATAGTAGGTGGTCCACAGAGATAACAGAAATGATCTTTCACCCAGGTAATCGGTGTTTGAAAAACCTGGAAAAGACAGTCTGATCTCACGCTAAGAGAGATCCTATTCCTAGATATACCAATAGTAGACTTCCTGAGCCTTACTGAACTTCTTTTGCAAGTCCTTTTGCAGGTCAAGTTTGCTTTTCCTGAGCAAAAAGTCCTTTAAATCAAACAAATTTTTCACTGCCATGCAAAAATGAACAGATTGGAAGCCAGCAGTAACTGCCTAGGAGTAGCTCCTTCCTAGAAAATCATAGAATCACAGAATGGGTTGGGTTGGAAGGGATCTTAAAGCCGGTCGAGTTCCAAGCGCACATTGCCGGCTCGTGTTGAGCTTCTCATTCACCAACACCCCCAAGTCCTTCTCCTCAGGGCTGCTCTCAATCCATTCTCCACCCAGCCTGTAGATGTGCTTGGGATCGCCCCAACCCATGTGCAGGACCTTGCACTTGGCCTTGTTGAACTTCATGCGGTTCACACAGGCCCACCTCTCAAGCCTGCCAAGGTCCCTCTGGATGGCATCCCTTCCCTCCAGCGTTTCAACCACACCACACGGCTTGGTGTTGTCGGCAAACTTGCTGAGGGTGCACTCGATCCCACTGTCCATGTGGCTGACAAAGATGTTAAACAGCGCCGGTCCCAGTACTGACCCCGGAGGAATGCCACTCGTCACTCATCTGCACTTGGATGTTCAGCTGTTGACCACAGCTCTTTGAGTGCGACCATCCAGCCCATTCCTTATCCACTGAGCGGTCCATCCATCAAATCCATGTCTCTCCAATTTAAAGAATGTCACACGGGACAGTGTCAAATGCTTTGCACAAGGCCAGGTAGATGACCTCAGTCACTCTTCCTTTATCCATCAATGCTGTAACCCCATCATAGAAGGCCACCAGATTTGTCAGGCACGATTTGTCCTTAGTGAAGCCGTGTTGGCTGTCACCAATCACCTCCCTATTTTCCATGTGCCTTAGCATAGTTTCCGGGAGGATCTGCTCAATGATCTTGCTGGGCACAGAGGTGAGACTGACCGGCCTGTAGTTCCCCAGGTCTTTTTCCTCTTTTTAAAAAATGGGGGTTATGTTTCCCTTTTCCAATCAGTGGGAACTTCATTGGACGGCCACAGCTTCTCAAATATGATGGATAGTGGCTTAGCAGCTTCATCTGCCAGTTCCCTCAGGACTTGGGTTTTCATTTTTACTTTTTGATGAATGGAGGTGATGTTTCCTTCTGTTTATATTTGTATTCTTATTCCTTAAGTGTGACTTTTAAAATTTGAGATCTGTCCCATTATTATGGGGCATCTAATACTCTGATCTATCATCAGTCCCTGATCGTATAAACTATCTTCTGTTGATGGTCTGCAATCCTGTGAGTTTCTACATTTAATCAAGGTTTTTTTAAAAAAAGAGAACTTTAAGCTAGCAAAAGTGAAGAGCAAAACACAATGAAGAACTTAGACAAAATTACTGTTATTTGGCAGCCTAGCGTAACTTTTCTGGTGAAAGGAGTCCAGAGGTGGCAGGATGACAAAAGTTTGGGTGTACTGTTGCCTAGGGAGTGTCTCATTTCACACTCACAATCTAGGATGTGCCATCGAAATGTTATTTGTCAGCTTTAAATCAAAATTGCATGTCTAGAGAACTCTTTGTAGGCAAGAGGCCTGAAAGCATGTTCTGTGTTTCAAAAGTACCAGGTAACACAGGAAAAAATAGCATTTTTCCTAAATAATGAAATCTGCATCAGCTAAAATGTGGATTATTCTCTTAATGCACAGAATCCACACCATCTTGAATTGCAGTGTGCATTGAAAATTCAGGCTTTGACAAGTACTTTGAACTTTGGAGATGTGACCAGCGGAAAACTAGTGACCAAGCCAATTGCCCACGGTCGAGTTTTAGGTCTGGCAGTTCTGTGCAAGGGTCATATGAGCCATCCGGATCCAAAAGCGCTCTGCTTAGATACAAACGTGGGGATGGTGGAGATTTATAATGTCTGCCCTAGAGTTACTCGCACTTGGATTCCCAGCCTGCAAATGTTTTTAGTGCAGCGAGAAAAAGGCGTAATAGTTCTTGAAGGAAGCTAATACATGTAATCTTGAATTACTGCTTGCCATAAGGATGAACTTAGTCCCAGAATGCACCAAGGGCAGCACTAGAGTCTGCCAGGAAGAGATTTTGATGTATAGCAAGGAACATTATTGATCCACGCCTGAAGAAAGCTGTTGTACCACATCAGATGAGCCAGGCTATGTTGCTAACACAGACGTTGTTGGTATATAGCAGCTGTGAAACGTAGGATTGTTTATGGGTAAGGAAACATGAAATGGCTTGGTATTTGCAGTTCTCAGGAGCATTCAAGAATGTTTTTTAAGAGTAAAGCTTTGCACCTATATTAATTTCTGAGAAGTTCCTTAAATGTAAAGCATTGCTAAATGCCTATGTCTCAACCATTATACTACACTTCCAACTGAAGTTAAAAGGACATGAGAATATTCAGCATGAAATTTGCAGAACTGGGGCCCATAAACATGGATTCCTGCCTTTTCCTCATGTTGGGTCTCAATTCCCCGTTTTCAGGAAAACCTGGGTGCTTCTGCGCTTCTCACTTTGATAGGGCTGAGATGCTGCAAAATACAGAAAAAGACAATAATGTGGAAGTTTGAACTGGGAAATAACAAGAATATCTGAGTGTAAAGCGGAACAAATAATAAAATAATCTGTCAAAACAATATTGTGTGAATCGAGAGGAATCCTCCACTCTCTTCAGTGGATTCTGCACCAGTGTGCTGACTCAATTGTTACCAGCTTAAGTTATATTGTGCTGTATTAAAGACTCTGAACGTGTTGGTAATTAACAGAAGACAGTTCTCTACATAGCGGTCCTTACTTTTGCCACGCAGTAATAGCTAATGCCAATGCCTTGGAGAACTTATCTTTCCAAGTTCTTGGCTTGCAAGAAATTGAGAATTAGTTCATTGTGGCTTAAAGCTTCTCACAAATGCAAAACTAAAATAAGATTTTGTAGCTGTAATGTTGCACTTCAAGTCTGAAGGGAGTCACAGTAGTTGCTTACATGACCTTCCCAGTAAGTCTCATTTTCATCATGAAATAACATTTCATTTCTAAAATAAATTATAATTTCCATACTAAGGACTGGCATTATACTCTTTATTTTATACAGTCCCTAAAAAGCCTATCAAGAACCTTGATAACGCAAAACACTCTTTGATGTTTTTTTGATTATTTTACCTTCCAGGGACTTGATTCCTTCTATTGAACCTTGGACAGCCTATTTTTTGTCCACCTTCTTCTGGAGTAGAACTGTGTTTCTACATATTGCTAGCACTTGAGTTTTTCCTAGCTTATATCCTTGCCTGTTAAATTTTGTGTTCTACCTGGTTTTATCATGTCTTTTTTCTAACGGACGTATTTCAGAAGACCTCACATTTGCATGTGTTTTGAATTGAGGGAGCAGATCTTAGGAAGTCACGGATACACGAGGAGAAAGTACATTTTGGAAGCCCAAGTGCAAAGCAAAATGGTTAACAGCAATTCTGTACTTACAAAGGACATATTGGCCCACTTTCATAGCCAGGACATGCAGTAGTCAGCGTTTGGACAGTTGAATCTTTCACTGTATTAAATCTTCTGATGGAGATGAAGAAGAGGCTAAACAGTCATAGACTGGGAATACCAGCTTTTATTGAGAATGAAAATAAGTGTTGAAAACTGGCTTTAAGTAGTTAAAATTTGTGTTCTAGTAATGAATATTAGAGGTTACAAATTACTGAAATACTTTCTCCTATGAGATAAGTAGCTGCATTAGAATATGGCTTTAATAGTAATAACTGTACCAGCTGAACATCTTAATTCTATCCTTGGAAACATTATTGTATACTCATGCAAAAATGAGCGATTTAATATGGTATGACCATCACTTTAGTAAGAGGCAATGAAACTGGGGACATCCCTTTCGAATGCAGAGAACAGCATCCATTACATCTCCACCCATTCATTTTTTGTTTTTTTTTAAATAGTAAAGGATAGCACTTCGTTCCTTTGGGAACGGAGTCACTAACTTGAGAGGTAACATTACCAAGGTGTTAAATAATCAGTCTTCATTTTTCTTTTTTCTGTTGCAGTTTAACATTTCTGAACTTCCTGTTCCTTGTAGAATCATATAGAATATCTTGAGTTGGAAGGGACCCATAAGGATCATCAAGTCCAACTCCCCGCTCCTCGCAGGACGACCTAAAACTAAACCATATGACTAAAAGCGGCGTCCAGACGCTCCTTGAATGCTGACAGGCTTGGTGCCGTGACCACCACCCTGGGCAGCCTGTTCCCGGGACTGACCCTCTCAGTGACAAACCTTTTCCTAATGTCCAGCCTGAACTTCCCGTGTCGCAGCTTCATCCCATTTCCACGTGTCCTGTTGCTGGTCACCAGACATCAGCACCATTCCCCTCGCTGCGCCCCGTGAGGAAGGTGTAGGCTGCGATGAGGGCACATGCTACAACTCATGTCCTGCTGTCCCTTAATTGTTGGGCAAACTGCACCACATTTAATACTATTTTCTCTTGAATTTTTAGTTAGCTTATTTGGCAATAGTTCTCTTAGTTTTAGTGATGTCTTTATCAGTTTTTTAGTTGTTTTGGTTTTTTTTCTGCACCACTGATTTTCAGATAGCCTCTATTTTTAGTAACAGGAGACTTCAGGGCAATTTTCCAAGTAAAATCACAAAGCCATAGGGAAGAATGAGATTTTTATTCATCTGTAATTGAATATCTGTCTATTCAGACCCAAATTAGTGGAACACTTTCATTATGCAGATACAAAAATAAAATAGAAAGTACCAGTTAGTGTATCATTAATGTAGAGAAATACTACGTGTTGTTTTTAAGAACATTCATTCTCAGACCATGTTAGTTCAATCCAGGGAAAGGCAGAAACAACTTTATTATATCTGGGAGAATCTTATTTCAGTCCAGTAACTAGAATGCAGGGTCATCTGTTGTTCGTAATCTGCTTTCTAATACTGCAATGGCATACATGCCAAATCAAGGTTTTCTCCAAAAGAATCCATGCAGGGTTATTGATTCAATAAAATAATTTTATCTCATGTACAGCATTCTCCAACTTTATGAGCCGTACTAAGAACAAGATGTCAAACGATTATCTACTTAATGTTCTTGGACTGGTGCTTAACGTGAATATAGGTGTGTGTACACACAGGGTATTTTTTTGCTCTTCCAAATGAAAGCAGCCCATAGTTATCTCTCATCCTAATGCATGTTGCTCTATTTTTTTGTTTTCCATATCAAACAGATTTTCAATCTTTGGTATGCGTGTACATAGTGAATTGCATTGGTATCCTGTCATTATTAATGATGAAATGCCTTGAATGACTCAGGCATTGGAATAAGAGCAGAATATAGTGACTGACCAAATGACTAGCGTAGCTATTCTTCTTAAGAAAACGTTTCCCTGTTTTGTATTTCAGGTGATATTTGAATCTGTCTCTTTGAAAGGACATCCAGGGTACATAGCTGTGGATGAAGTCAGAGTTCTCGCCCATCCATGCAGTGAGCACTCTTTGTTTTACTAACTGTATCAATGTGTTTATATACCAGGCTCTGCAGCCTAAAGGAGTGATTTACCCAATTTGGTCAGCACTAAAATGTCTTCTCGTATCCCTCTGAGAGACACCTAAAGACAATCAGCCTTGCATAATTACATAACTTTGCAAGTGGTGCAAAAGGCAAAACTGCTCTCAGTCTATAGCTAGTGCCAGAACATCTGTGGAAGTCTCTCTTTGTCTCTTGTTATGAGAACATAAAACTAATTGGTTTATTATTTCTGAATCATATTGCTGTAGAAAAAAAAAATCTAAAAAGCTTCTGATAATATCCTGTGTGGTTAACTTAAGAAGAAACAAATTGTTTCAGTATTTCCTTGGTAAAGGACATATCCCACAGGTGTGTGTGTCTCAACAAATGTTAAACCCTCTCAGCACCCCGGTAAAGATATTAAAAATAAATCTCATTCAGACAGTACGCTTGCACAGGAATAGAAACTAATGTAGGTTCATTATGCTGTTCAAAAATTAGTGCTGCGTTTCTTCTATTGCAGCCATAATAATAAGCTCAGATTTATATATATAATTTTTTTTTTCTATTTAAAGAAACCTTGAGTTTCAATCTTTGAGTCTGAACTTGTCTGGTTTCTCAGTGTATGTATCTACAGTGTGGCTTGAGGACTGTGTGTGTCTGTATTATGTAGTATACAGTTTCTTCTAAAGATTTATTTTTTTAACAGCCCCTCTCACTAGTTCATAGTTTCAGTAAGTCAGTGACAGCTGCTCACAAAAAAGTCATGGATCATATCAATGGAGTGAAATTAACTGGTTTTCTTGCAATATAGAATTTCAAAGAATAGCTGCCATTCAATGTGACAGACATGGTTCTGCCCAAGTTTAACAGGACATTTTGGATAACTGCAGTATGGTTAATTGCTGTTTAACTAAATTATATTTGTATTTACCATGTGCTCATTGCTCAGGCCTTTGGGTGTATTTACTTCATTAAGAAATACTTACAATCTGTATTAACCAGATGTTGCTGATAACTGGCAACATCCAAACAAATCCCCCAAATGGTCGGCGTGCATTCCACGGCGTGTTGGGTGATGGCTGATCCCTTCACTGGGAAAGAGGCCACTGAACAAACCTTGGGGCAAAGCCTACACAAGAAGGCCATGGGATTTTTAAAAAAGGGAGACAGCATGCTGTGTTATGCCCTGCTTAATCAAGTATTTAAACCGATTTTAAATCCATTTCTCCAAGTATATGCAGGTCCCTCTTCAAAATTAAGTACCTTCTTGGTGACTCAAACCCCAAATGATTCAAACATTTAATTACTCCATTTTGAATCAGTTTGCAACCTGCAGTGTATGGAACTCATTGCAAGCTGCAAGTCCTCTGCAGTCTTTGTAAATGCTGCTGCTGATTCCCAGCATTGCTTTTGTTGTTCAGGGGTGACAGCCACCAGGGTAAATGTCATCAGAGCGTGTTCCATTGCCTTGTGCAGGCTTTGCCCCCTGTATATGTTTTACAGTCGTTATAACTCAAAACACACGAACTACGATGCTCCTGCTGACCCTGGAGTACTGAAATTATTGGTGTTATTTTTTCACTTCTGCTTTACCTTCATAGATGACAGTATCGCAGACAAACCCAAGTATCAGCAAAAATGCAGTGAAATGCCCCTAACAACACAGTCATGGAGAAAAATAAGTATCTGATGGTGTTGCCTTTTTTTTTTTGTGCAGAGGAGTGCACTGGAATATCCATTTTCTTTATGCTAAAAGGTCATCAACCATATGTGCACAAGCACTTGCAATCGTAGGACAGCCCTATGCCCTGGAACTTGGGCAGACCTGAGGACCAGAAGTTTGGGGTTGGTGTGACTGCGCTCACCCAGGCTACGCAGCTTTGGCACTGGTTTATGTCTGCCCACCTTAAACTGCGGGCAGAAATTACTGGTATAGCCTGCAAATATCACGTAGTATGTTCTGTCTGTCTCCCAGAAGTAGTCTTCCAGTAAACTTTGACGCAAATTGCTGATCCCCAGAAAGCACGATGCTACAGAGTGTCACTATCTTTCAGGAGCTGTCAGCAAACTAAGCGTGTGATGAATGGACTCAGAAACTAAATAAAAACATTTGATGGAGTGTATAGGTATGAGTTCTCTATTCCTGTGTCTGTAGTGGACAAATGCCTGTATGTCAAGCTTCATGCACACAGACACACAGATGCCCACATCCTTTAAGCTATTTAATTCCAATAGAAAAAGATGGATTGGTATGTCAACTGAAATTATGTATTTTATTGGTGTCTAATCATATTAGAAAATGTAAAGATGAAGTTGAATTGACCTTTAGAGTCTCACAAAGCTGTTCAGTGTGTCCTAAAAGTTTTCAAATGGTGCACAAACCTTCTGAAGCCCAGCAAGAACTGTCAGGTTTGCTACTGTAATCTTTTTCCTTTCTTATAAGTTAACTTGCAGAGGTAAATGAATCTAGTATTTAGTCAAAAAGATAATCCTCTGATTTAGTTCCCTTGTGAAAAATGTGATGTCTGCATTTTGATATCAATGGTTTAATATTGAATTAATACTGAATTTAGTATCATCAAAACACTGATACCTGTGATCTTAAACTAATACAGTCATACAATACTGCCATTTATATGAATATTTCATTTAATATCAGAGATTTGATGTTAATGACATTATTATTGCAAAGCTCTAGGATGTATATGATAGTCAATAAAATAAAAAGGAAAAAAGCCTCTTATGAAAATTGGGGTTGGGTCAGTCATGCTTGTTAAGCTCAGAAGCCTTTGAGGGTTTTGTTGACCTTTTCAGAAACACCATTTTCTAAAGAAAAGAAGTTACTCCAGTACTCTTTATAGCGAGCGGTATGAAATTGTGCTGATGACCATGAACTTGTGTTGTGACCTGCTGCGCGTCTGTGTTTTCAGATGTGCCAGAGCTTTGGATGATCCCTTGGGCCGTCCTCTGTCAGATCGATCATCCACCTCTCCCTGCAGTGTGTAGTTAAATACTGAAGGACAGCTTGCTTTTGCTAAATCACTTTGGCAGGGATAGGCCCCAATACTTTGCTGAGTGTTTGTATCTGTGTTGGTGTAACACAGTCAACTACTGCCTTGCTCTACCCTTGCAGTATTTTGTATCTTTTGTTAGGAAAAGCACCTCATTTCCTACGACTTCAGAATGTGGAGGTTAATGTGGGACAGAACGCGACGTTCCAGTGCATTGCTGGGGGGAAGTGGTCACAGCATGACAAACTCTGGCTTCAGGTAAAATAATGTAATGGGGGGTTTTTTGCCTTTTTTTTTTTTTTTTTTTACTTTTTCAAGTAAAATAAGTAGATAGAGGAGGACTGGGTGGTAGGGCAAAATCTTTTCATCAAGATCCTCCAAGAACCGCCTTAAATTGTTTCTAGGTAAGAGTTTAAGGTGGCAAAGGACAGAATCATAATACAGAAGAGGGGGAAAAAATGGCTAGCAACAGCAAAACTTTGGCTTCAAATGCCTGTGCACCTGTAAGCACTCAGTCATAAAGCAGAAGAGACAGAACGAGTGGGAATAGTTCTTCTCCTCTGCTTGAGTATGCAATCTTCTTTCCTCTCTCACTCCAGAAATGTCCTCAGCCCAGAGTCAGTGATGATATGTTAAGAAGGAAACCTACTCTAATGTTTAAGATTACTACCTGGATGGTGAAAACAGGCAAAATCAGTTTGTACCGGCTGTGTTTCTTCCTCCCAGTCTCCCTTGGCTGCATTGATAGCAGATCATTCCTTTTAGTCACTCACTAAAAGACCAAACATTCGCTTTCTTAATGTCTATATTTTCACCCTACTGGCTGGTTTGAAAGACTGGGTTGCGCTATTCGGGTGGGTATAGTAACAACCTGAAGAACTCATTTTCAGTTCTAGAGTTAGAAATGGAATGTGTATCAAACTGGAGAGGTGGAGTGCATGTTTCCCAGTGAAGGGCGAAGTTATTTGTTCTGCCCTTTGAAGTGCTCAGATATGTGGAGTCCCAACATTCCCGTGCTCTACGTGCAGAGCTCTTCTAGAAGCTTTTAAAGTAGTTGAGCTCTTCACTTCTTCTAAACTTCTGTGCCATTAAACTCCTAACGTCCCAAACAAGAGGATTCTCTTGTTTAGATGTCCTATGCATATACACAGGGCCAACATAAACTTTCAGAACACTTAAGCTAGGTCTTATTCACAGCTTGGACTGATGTGACCCCATGTTTGTAACATCTGAGGCAGATGAGAATGGCCTTTGTCATGGTTGCTATGGCATTTGTAGTCAAATAACTAACAGATTTTTCTCAAACTTTTTAATTGACTTCAGACATTTTAATCTACTTTTAAAATAACAATTTCAAATCTAGTTTAAATACTCAGGGAGGAATCAGTTTACCTAATCATAAAAATGAAAATTAGTACTGGAAAAAAGACTTGAGTTGGTGAGAAATGTAGTTGGCATTATGTAAAAATGACTTGAGAGACATTTTAACTGTACTCTCATCACAGCTGTTCTCCTAAAAATTACATTTTATCTGAAATTTATTAACCTATGGTGTACTTTTAGCATCCACTGAGATATATTTTTGGCTTATTCTTTATCTTTTTTGAGTTCTTTTAGTGAAATCTTTCCACAGTTATGACTAGACGTGTGTAAAAACACTTCTGACCTGAAGCAGTATGAACCTTTTCCTGTGAGAAGCGGGGGTTTGGGAGGAAATCGTTATTGTTGCTAGTGGAAACCTGTTTTCCATTCTCTAAAATTGAAACATTTAATGAAAATAGCCTTGGAAACACCCCCAAAACTGATTACTGGAAATTGGCAAAACAGCAGTGTGTTTTCCTTTGAAACTTCTAATAAACTAGACCAACTGAGCAAGTTCAGGTGTTTGTGCTGTGGAGAACTTCTACTTCTAGCTAATTCTTCATCTGTCCCTTTCCCAGTTGGGAAAATGTATTCTGGCATTGGTAGAGAGGTTTATTGAGCAACGTTGGACATAAAGGATATTTGCTCATCCAATCAGTTTATTTGGCCCAGAATCGAAGTTTTACATCTGAAAATTCCAAATTTAGAAGATCTGTTCATTTGTAGCATTTTCCCAGGTGTACGATATCCATTCATATGTAGTATTTTCATATCGTAGTCAGGCCTATCAATATACTGTGTACAGCTGCATAGTCCGAACTGTCACTCTCTAGCCTTTTCAATACATATAATACATCAAATGCCCAAATATGTTTCAAAAATTAAATGGACATGAAAACTTAAATATATGTGTTAAGAGTATTTAAGCCCTAGTTCACACAACCTAGTAAACTTTTCAGGGGTAAGGCTAAGCAGTCTTCTCGAAAAATGGTGCTTGTATAAAATCTAACCTAGCGATGTGAAGATCTGAGCAATGTCAAGAAGCATGACAACGAATGAATTACGTATGGATGCATAATCTGTGTGTTGTCTTAACTTACATTATTCTTGTCTGCCTTTACAGCAGTGGAACGGAAGGGACACAGCATTGATGGTCACTCGAGTGGTCAACCATAGACGTTTTTCGGCTACCGTCAGTGTAGCTGACACCTCTCAACGCAGTATCAGCAAGTACCGATGTGTCATTCGCTCGGATGGTGGATCTGGAGTTTCGAATTATGCAGAGTTAATAGTGAAAGGTAGGTTGCGCTAAAGCAGCAGGTTTATGCAAGATGAGTATTTCCTCCCAGATGGCATCTATGTATAAAAATTGACATCCTATTGGACTTTCTTCTTTCATTCATATTAAATTTAAGTAGGAAAAAAGGGTAAAAGTGACGTGAATTTCAATCACTTTCTTAAAACAAATATTTGAATTGAAACTTTGTCTGCATACAGCCCTCTTCATAAGCTTTTGTAGTAATGCGTGGTAGCTATGGATACTTTTAATGCTGAACAGTTTGTCTGTCAGTCAGCTGCACCTGCCTGCCTTTACAGTATTTTATCAGGCATCAATAATCTCATGATGGAGCATTGCATGTCAGAAGAGTCTGCTCAAGGCTGCTGGGAGTAAATGACGGGATTGATTCTGCTGACGTCCTGAAGTACACAGCAGAAACATCAGTAGTTCTTGAAGGATGCTAGGGGTTTAGCACTGTTATTGACTGTGATTCAAGAGCTGATACTGTGCCTGACACATGCAAGATGTGTCTTAATCTTGCCTCCACGAGATGTGCGTGCTATTTACTGTGCTGCTTTTATTTTTTTTTTCTTTAACTTACCCTGAGCTGCACCATGGGGATGCTCACTGCCTCTTAGGAGGAGAGATCGGAAAGTGACCAAGTTGCTCCCGAGACATTCCGTGTTTGGGGTGGGGGTGACGTCAAATGGGAGGAGTATGAGTCTGCTCACTGAGTATAATTTTATTGATCAAAATGTTTCACTTTTCTGTGAAAATGGAGGGCTGCTGTAGACACAAGATCACTTTTGTCCGCTGCAGTACTTTCTGCCAACTTACTCTGTCATTTGATGATCAGTATCCTGATGCCTTTATAATGCCTTAAATATAGAGCGCTGAGTGGTGCAGATATTCAAACTACACAGATCACAAAGACAATGCTCCTATTAGATGCCAAGTGCTTTTAATTCCTACTCGGTGATCTTGCATCTTGTTCAAATCCAGAGGAATTAATTCATGATTAAAATGGAATTGAGTTGCCAGGAGTAGCATATCTAGTATTGTGTCATAGCTAAATAGAGGGAAGGCAACCTTCCAGAGCAACCAAATAGCAGAATATGCGAAGCTGAGTAGGTGGCTCATTGATATAAGAAGGAAAAAAATAGAAGAATAAGTTATAAACGTGAATTGTTGGATGTCCACCGGGAGAGACGTTGATAGATTTCTTGCTGGATTACTCAGGCAGACACCTAGTTAAAAGAAACTTTAGGAGAGTACTATTGTTACGGGAAGGTACCCTCCTCTGCTTCTTGCTCCTGGTTAGTAAGCAGGTAAGGTTAAGTGGTTCATTTGAGGTTAGTTTGATACAGCGCTGCGACACACTGGGATTGCATGGATGAGTGCTTCCAAGCAGTCTGACTAATTTTAGTATGGATAATAGCAAATCTGTAATGCGTGCACACAGGCTGAAATGAAAGCAAATTGGAATTGTTTAATTCTGAAGAGATGTTTATTGAATTGCAATAATGTACTTGGGTATACATTAAATTAGTCTGTAATTGAAGTTTTGCTCAATTGATAGTCCTGCCCCTAAACCCACTAAATCCAAACTAATACTTGGCTTCTCACGTGCTTTCTCTTGAGCAGTTGAACATAAAATCATAGGAGATTTCTTCAAGAAAGGTTAAGGTTTAGAAGCGTATCCTTCTAATGTAAAGGATCTATTTGCTTCCCTGTGCATAAGACATTTTATTGTAGTATTGAGAGAGGAAAGAGTAATTTACATTTCTCAATGTTGAATGCTAATATTTGGTAGATAGAGAAAGAGGGGGTTTGCTTTGAAATGCACGTACTTCTTCTACACCTTCCTTGACTCTGTGGACATCTTTACTAAGAACAGTGTATTATTGTAAAGTAATTAATGGAAATCTTATACAAAAGATCATAACTGTATTAGTTTCCAATTATTACAGTATGTTTAGTGGCAGGAGATACCTTTGTAGTACTGTGAAAAGGCTTTTCTGTAGAGCTATTTGCTGTCTATGCTAATACCTTTCTGTCTTCTGACTCTGTTGCAAGGCTTGTATAAATGACAATACATTTATTCTTCTCTTTGTGCTCTAGAATCATAATAGTCAAGCCAGAGAAACCTATCATTTCCATCTGTACACCGTACCATCCTTTGGTACTCCAGTGGAAATAGCTCTTCTCTATTTCTTATCTCTCGCTGTTGCACATACAGTAATTTAATACAATTTTGTACAGGACAGTTTTCAAAAAAACCCCAGAGATTCTGTGTCTCGCTACTGATCGCAGACGAATGGAATGCTTCTTGTCCGTAATTTTTTTTAAGTATAAGCTGCGTGATGGTTACTCATATTCTAAACTAAGTGTAGGTTTTGCTTGTGTAAAGATTGTTTAAAATACTGTGGAAATTGGCCGGAATCTTATCATTTAAGGTCTGTATTAATGATAGTATCCTTCCAGGACAGCTGTTGCATTATGTAAGGTTGTGAATAACATTTTGAACTCTGTGTGTGTAGGTTTGTTTGCAATTGTTTTCTTTCCTGATTCCTTTCAGATATTCTGGATGCCTAAATTAATTACTCAACATGTGGTTGGAATCTATGGAGAGCTGATAAACAGGGAATATTACAGCAACTATAACCTATTTTTCATGGGCCAATTTTTCTGAGATTTTCACTCTCCAGGAAGTCCCTCAAAATTATTTTGATGCAAATTCTTCTAAGGCTTGTGGCAATTTCTTAGGGTCTGTTCTGCTACTGCAAGGGTAGGAGTACTCAACAGAGCTGCTCTACAGACCTCTGAGGGTATGTTCTAGTTCTCTTCAGTTTTGTCTTAGTTGATTTTTCAAAGTGTTCAGTTAGTCAGCTTGGATGAAAAACAGTCTGTCTTGTAACTGAGTGGCTTTCTGTCATCCTTGTAGTATTTGGAACAGCTCGTCTTTTTATCAGTCACTCTTTTCTTGAGGTTTTTAGACATGAGAAGCTCGTGCCTTCAGTGACACCAGAGGGGGAGAGGTGGTTTCTTTTTCAGAGTTGTTTACTATTTTTTCTCTAGGTCTTTTCTGGTATGATACTTGTCACTGTAATTGCACCGCCTGTTTATTAACTCACCAGGTACACAGTGGAAACTGCTTTACTGATCTGAGTCTTTTCTTCATAAGCCATAAGACACTGGAATTTTAAAAACAACAAAACACAAAAACCCCACGTACACCAACACCAAACAAAAAACCACAACAAAAACCCACGCCTGTCAAGTTACTAGAGTTGAGACACTCAAGAGTCAAAAGCATGCTAAATAATTAGACATTTAAATGTATCTATATAGTTAAGCTTCTTCAGTATTAAATATACTGTACAAATTCCAATTATAAGGCAGACTTGTCAAGGAAAACCTCTACAGGTGTTTTGACTATCTCAGTCTTTATTATTGGAGCTGTGTCCAGAATAGTTTCAGTTAATTATTAAACAGCAGGAAAAACAGGAGAAAGAGCTTTTTGGAGCTTAAAGTTAGTAAGAAATAAAAACATCTCTGTTCCTCAGCTGAGCCTGATCTTGGGCTGGAGCTGGCCCTAGAAATGTTTCATCAGGTCCTCCTTAGGTTTCCTTGAATAAAACAAGTGCAATGTAGGTATGAAAGTATATAATGCAGAGTTACACATGTACTCCAGAGTCGAGCTTGTTCCTAGGATGAAAATATAATTGTCTTTCAACATAATTGTTTAGAATGCTCACAAACTCCAAAGTCTTTCACTTCATATAAAGCAATTACCGAGAGAGGTGGTGGATATGAAAAAGAATCTTTAAATTTTTTGTTTGTTGTTTTTTTAAAATTTATTTTCATGCCTGATGCACGGATAATTCTATGCCCTGGGATATTCATGCTAAATGTACTCATTAAAACTAACATAATATCCTTGTCATCACAGAGTAATATAACTACTGTTTCCATGGTGGTACTCAAGTCGCCTTATTTCACTCAGGAGATTGGGGATGCTGACATGAAAAGTTGACACTGTACTACAACTGCCCTCTTTTGCCATCAGGGCGGCTGGAAGACAGAGTCCGTTCCCTGCCTTGCAACCATTTAGCTCAGCTATGGTATATGTGTGGTTTAGATTTTACTGTTTAAAAAAGTGTTTTTTATAGTATGCATTAATAAGGTCAGATAGGAATTTTCATGCCTTCCAGCTACTTATCAGACTCATCCAGGTCTCAGAAGTTGCTGGGTAGATTTGAATTCATCTGCCTGCGTAATGCACATTAATCAAGGTCCTCAAAGTTATCACCTTGTGAACAGGAGAAGGTCTCTTGCTGGCGCTACCAACAGTATCAGTAAAGCTGTGATAATGAGGGTTCCCCCCAGGCTGCGTGCTATCTTTCTCTATTTTTTCCAGTTTACACAAATAGATTCGGTCTGCAAAATTCACATGTGCTATACCATGAGAAGTTAAGTGTAGATTTGGTAAAGCATGTAATGGTGTTGCTCTTTTGAACACTCCACCAGCACGGAATGGAGTTTGTGTGTGTGATGTGAACCGTTTATGAAGGTTATGTTGCTTTTGAAATTACTGAATAAGGGAGAATGGCTTCGTGATTGTAGGGTGTCTGAAAAAGCCACTTACATTCCTTTATTTCTTTGCATTCACAGTGGTGTAGGGAATGTAATACTTTCTTCCTTGGTGTTCCCATCTGGCTGGTAATTACTTGAACTTGTTGTTGCTCTGTTTAATTGTCTGGTTCGGTATAGTCCAATAGCAGTTGCTTTAACTGAGTTTTAATCGTTAGGTGGGTGTGTGGTGAGAAAAGGGGAGGCAAAGAGATTACAAACCCTCATTCACTCTCACCAAGAGCTTTAACTTTGCTTTCTCTTCTTTCAGTCCAACTTTCTGGGAAGTGGATGGGGAAGACAGGAAGACAAAGCCATTGTTTCATAGAAATCAGCAGTTAGTATGAACAATACGTGTTCTTTCCAAATGAAACATTTCCTTCTCCTTCTGTTTAACCTCCAAAATAGAACTGGGAAATTAAGCCATTTCCTTGAGAACTGATTAATGTATACTCCAGTTTTCAGAATTGCGTTGAGTGCCACACAGACTTGCAGTCATGTTCCAGCATGTGCATGCCTTGTTTACATTAGTCAACAAGGTATAAATCAGAATAAGTGTATCCACGAAGAATACAAAACTACAGCTGGGGTACAAGGAAAGTCCGTAAACTAATGGTGTATTGACAATTCAATCTGTATTTTTGGAACTTTTTATATTTCTTGAAAGATGATGTGCATCATTTATGGGGTTCTGTTTGCTTTGGGTTTTTTGTTTGTTTTTCTTTGAGGAAAATGTAAGTCCAAGAATTCTGGTTTTTATTCTGACTGAAATTTCACTTGAGACTGGTAGAGAGGTAGGCATGAGATGAATTTGCTTGGACTTGTTTTTAGTGTATACATTTCTAAGTGTAATGTTGGTGATGATGTATAAAGTTCTGGACTAAATACAAGGTTTAAATGCAATAATAAATGGAGAAAGATTAAGGAACAATCTTTTTGAAGCAGAAAGGACTCCTTCAGTTTTCCAAGGATGAAGAGTGTTACGGAAAGGTGTTCCTTCTTCCCTTGTTTGTAGAATTGTCTCCATCCTCCCTGCTGCATCTTGGGTGCCAATCATTGCTGTGGTGGGGTGAGCAGACAGCTCATGTCAGCTGCAGTTCTGCTGCTTGGGCAGTCTTGGGGGAAGGAGTCCTCACTGGTCTTAGAGAAAGCTCTAATAGTTAGTAGTAGTGAGCGGGTATCTTCAGGGTTATTTTCTTCTCTCTCAAGACGGTAAGAAATAGCTTTTCCTTACACGAAGGTGTGATTAACTTGGTAAAAGATTTGGGGTTTTTTTATTTAATTGCAGTTACTTGAATTGAGTAACTGCAAGATTCCCTGTGGGGAGAAGGGAGCTTTCTTGCTGCTTTGGATAGTAACTGCCTTTTGTATTTTATCAGTGTCATGTTCCCTCTTACCCCCATTCAAAGGGAACGGAGGGAATCTCCAAAGAACAAAAATAACGAAAGGGAAAGCATCACTGGGTGGTAGACCTTCTGCTTTTTCCAGACTCTCTCTGCTTTCCGTGACTTTTCCATGAATTGATCTTGTAGGGTAGACCTCTGTAGAAAGGGTGATAAGCTTTGTTCTCTCATCTGCAGTTCTGAGGTGCCTTTCCCATCAGACAATATAAAGGAGAAAATGGGCATCAAAGTCTAAATAAGCTGTCTTGTCAAAGCATCCTCAATCCTAAATTGTTAAAAATGCTTCAATAATTCATATTAAATTTTGGGCTTAAGATAAAAGATATGATCCCAAAATCAGTGGAGATAGAATGTTATTTATTGGCATGTATTCCAATACACCATACTTACCTATTAACTTCCTATTTTAGAGAAAGCTCCCAACAAGCAGTGCAGCTGGCAGAAGCAGGGATGCTGGCAAAACACAAATGAATGTGTTTCAGCCTACCTAGGGTAACACTTCTGTTTGAAATGTATGGACAAGGTAATTTCACATATTTCATGCTGCCTCACATCTTGCAGAAAGATAGCAGTAATGTGACTTTCCAGTATATTGCTGCTGGGCGTAAAAAATGTTAACTAGTAACTTGAGTTCTTGGGTTTCAGTGCTGGAGGCTTCCATTGTGCTGTAGTATCCATTTGTCAATCTACAGTCTTGCAACTACCAGTTCTTATTTATTTTTAAAAGGAAGGGAGGAGCAGCAGTTACTTGGCCACTATTACTTCTCCCCATTAGCTTTCTAGCTTGCTTGCCCAGTGTAGTCAAAATACAGAATTAACACCTTATTCCACTTTTTCTCCAACCTGTGCTGCAGTCTCTAGTAGGGTGTGTTCCTAATAGATTATCCCTGTGGTTTATGTCCTGTAGTTGGAACTCTCAGCCTTTTCGGTTTCTTGTTAAAATTATCAAGAAAGTTTAAGATGACTGCCTAGAAATTAATTCAGGACTGTTGATGCTCAGGAAATGCTAAGGACATACTCTGAATGCTTTTGCTAACTGGAAATTTTCTTGCAGTGGATAGGTTGGTAACTCAGACCACCAGATGTGTGCCATTGTAAAATGTGTCTGGCAGCTTTTCGTTGTTCTTTGTTTCTTTTTAACGTACACGTTTTCATGCAAGTTGATTGCTAATGATGCCCATGTGACATTACAATTCAAAATTGCACTTTTTTTTGCTTATGCCTTAGCTAAAGGATTTAGCAGAAAAGATGAGTTAACAGCGTATGTGACTCCCTTCTGCTCATCTTTCTTCTGCGTGTTTAATTGTAGGGAAGTTATTAATGGGCTTCTCCTGGAAAGTAGAATCTAAAGCTGTTCTTAATTTACCCACCCTGTGGTTACAATCCTGGTAAATGCTTTTAATTCAAGAGAAGTCCCTTGAAGTATCATCTGTGACCATACTTGAATGTTGGTGAAGAGTCTGGTACGATTTAGGCATACTTGGCCACTTGTGAGATATAATTGTTGGCTATGAGCTGTTATCTCAGCGGGAAAGATATCCTTTTCACATCAAAATATTACTTCTGTTTCAGCGGGGAAAAAAACAACCTAAGAAATTAGAGCTTTACTTACTGTGAAATGCAGGCAAGGATGCATCAGATTTCTTAGAATGAAAGGACGATCATTAATATGAGAGCTTTTAAGAATAAACCGGCAAAACAATGAGTATTTACATTACAGTGAGCCCTATAGATCCCGTCTGTATCTGAGAAGCAAATTAATTTCTAATGAAGACAGTAGACTGTTTCTGTAGATGCAAATGCCTCAGACCAATGTGATTATTAGAACTTTTAAAAGTTTTGCAGCGCTTGACATAGTGTAAATAAGCGTAGTTTCTGATTTCTTTCAGAAATGCAGTAGTTACTGCAGCTAATAGGCTTTCTGCAGAGGTAAGGTATTTGTTGTAGGACCATTGAACTAGGAAGTTCCAAATCACCTGTGGAAGGGACAGTTTCTGTCCTGAGCAAGGTGCTAATAAATTCCCCAGCCATCTTTGCCTTGATTTAAGCTTTACTCTTTGTTGGCAGCATACTGTGAATCTGCTTAGTGCCTAGTTGGGTTTCTTAGGATGTCTAAAGTGTGTGCCCATTTTATTGTTTTTAAAAATCCGCAAAGCAAGAGATAGAACAGTTAAAAGCAGTATGTTGGTTCCCAGTGATCTTACCTTGATTTATTTTATTTAGCTTTTTTCCCTTTGTACATCTTGAACCACCTTTGATTGTGTTGTCTAACCCTTTCTTAAACAGTCTCTCTTTGTGTGCGTACTGAGCCTTCTTAAAGACTGTGTGTTACACACACCCTTCCACCACTACGTATGCTGCAACTGGTCTACTGTATGGTCACTGGTTAAACTGTGCTGGGTTTGGAGGTTGGCGTTTACAAGCTGAAGCTCTAATCCTAAGGTAAAGAAGGTTGCAAGTTTTGGAGGAAAGAATGATGGAGCTTTGTAAACACTGAATGGTTGAGCTCAGAGCTAAGGATATTAGCATTATGGCAGCTCCAGAATCTGTTCAGCTTCAAAGCTAGGAGATGACAAAAATCTTTTGAAGTCTGTTAGCAATGCTGAACGGAGGCCATTCAGCGAGCTTGTATTAGGTATTCAGGTGAATGGGATTTTTAAAGTTTGCATAGCATTTGCCTCTGAGTGATGGAGCTGAACTGCTTTTCTTTCAAAGCCAGTATAACTGAACTCCAGGGAGAAGCTCGGTGTTGGTTATGTTTGCATTTGTCCTATCTGAATGAAGAGATTAAAGAGCATGTTTCTGTGTTAAGGAAAGAATGATCACTTTGAAGTTAGTTCCCCACTCAACTGTGAGATTATTTGAGGCAAGAAAATAGCCAAAATTGCAGTTTTGCATTGAGATTTTGCAGTCCTCCTCCATCTCTGCCCAATTGAAGAATGCTTCATTTTTCTGAGCAAATAATTTCCCAGCATCCATTCTAGCTGTAAGATGATGAAATATACTTCTCATAGAATCACCGCCCTAAAATCTGTTGTGCTGTTTTTTAGCTTTGATCTGATGTGTTAATCTTCTGCCATGTTAAATACCACCGCTTGTTCCCCTCTTTTACTGGTGCTGGGACACTGGTTCAGATCACATCCTCACTGTTACCCCTGTCCTGCTGTGACTTCTAAAGAACGCTTTAGATCTAAAAGCGGAAACCTGCTGAGCAGCAGTTAAAGAGGGTGATGATTACAGCAAGCCCTGCCACTATTTTAATCATTAGCTTATGAGTTTGACAAGAAAAAAACCCAGTATGATGTTTCCTAGCTCTGTACCGGCCATACTGCCTGCTGAACAGCTATGCTGTTACACCTTCAGGGTGGACCTAGTAAAACTCTGGCTTGGCTAATTCATAGACCTCTCCTAGTGTTGCTGGTTTTTCTGACTTTCCTTTTATTATGAATAATTTCAACTGCAGCATTGTGCTCTGCTATGCTGCGCAAATATGGAAAAACCTTTCTCTGAAGAACTTATTCCAGTCCTTTTTCTTCTTTTTTTTTAACCAGGTTTCTCTCCAGTGCATCTCTTGCCTCTCTCTCTTTCTCAGCAGGAAACTTTCCATCAGTGCTTGTTTGTATGTGAGGAAGATGCAAATAGCTGCAAGACTTAGGCTCTCTCTCTTTGGATCCTATAAATCAGCCTTTGCATATGCTTTACTGTCCTATTTATTAGCCTGCAGCTAATACTGAATTACATGACAGACTACAACTTACAAACTGTTTGTTCCCTCAGCAGGATGCAGACACAAATTAAAATGGAAGAGGTTGGGATTGCTTACTTCCTTAATTTTCTCTTTTCTTTTTGTCATATTATGACAAATGTTTCTTTTGTTGCTGCTGCTGCTGCTTAGGAGTTTTTGACTGACCCTTGTGAACACTGCTAACCGTATCAGATTGGCTTTTAATCAGCAGCATGGTATTATTCAGTCTTCTGACCCGGGTTGCTCACTAAATAGTGATTTCTCAGTATTTTCCATGATATTGAGGTTGAAACTCTAAATATAAGCACTTCTGTGCTTGCTCTTACATTGTTTTCTACCATCTCCCTTCTACTTAACCATACCTTTGTTAAATACCTTTGCTCTACTTGATGAGTCTTGAAAATCACTTACTTTTGTTTGCCTTGTGTCAAGAATATGGTACTTTCAGGATGACCAAGAATTTTGGTACACTGGTTTTGTTGCCTGTTGGTTAGGTCGTTCAGAGCATGCAGCAACTGCTTAGCTTGTGGAAAGCTTTATGATTTATTGTTGTAGTCACAAACCCATATGACTTTAGGGCTGAAATCTTGTAGTGGACAAGCATTTTGTATAAATTTCTATATATCTAACTATGAGAAGTCCTAAGTGTAATACTTTTTCAGTAATTTCTTTTTCAGGATTTAAAAATGGGGATGGTCACTTGATGCCAATATTCAATTATGTATTCAAAGCTTTGAGAGAGTGAGTCTTGATTTTGTAAACTGCCTCTGACAATTGAGTGAAGTTTACTTTCTGTGAATTTTCTGCATGCCTCAGCCCCAGGTGTAGCAGTTCTATACTCATAAGGAAGTTTTATTGTTTTTCATGTATCTCATCTCACAGATGCAATGACAGAAAGAAAAAAAAAATCTAATTTGACCTTTTGCAATATGCAAGCCATAGAATTTACAAGTCATTCTTACATCATGTGCAATACCATATGAATAATGCAGAATAGTTTTCAAGAGATTGATCACCATTAAAAGTTTTTAAATTATAGAAAATTTCAATGGCCTTAGGTAAGCTCTTTAAATAATTATCTTAGCTGCTTAGCATCTATACCTTATTCCAGTAAGTACTTCCAGCATTTGCATCTAACAGTGAGATGCTAAGTCCTTCTGTTAAATATAATAAATCTTGAAGTATCGAATGTTTTGTTGTTGCATAGGAACTTGTATTGACCATGATCTTGGCTTTGTTTAGTTAACTTATGTAAATGTCTTAAGTGTCTTTGCAAGGTCGCTTGTTCTGTTAAAGCACTGCTTTTAGTTCTGGGGAAAGTATCTCAAACTGGACTTCCACAGATATTTTTGAAACATTCTCTTTTGTTTCCACAATGAATGCTTTTGCTTACCACATTTGTTCTCTTTCTTGCTGTGGAATGGGAAACTTTCAAGCACATAGATTTTTATTAATTTTTTTTTTCCCCAATTCTAACACAAGCCTCTTCAGCAGTGACAAAGAAAGGAACTAGAAACACATACTGCATGCTTAAGAAGAAGCATGTTTTCCACACAGAATATTTCAGATGGTTCCATGTGCCAGGAGATGGTCATTGCCTGCGCGATGAACTTCTGGACTCAATACAGTAACAAATAATAAATGTGTTAATAAGAAAGTGTACTGCATGCTTCAAGGAATGCCTAATGGAGACTTGATGGAAGTTGTTGATTTTCAGTTCAGGTGTGGTAAAACTTAACATTATTTTTTTTTATCAGCCAGGTATAAACCAGTGCTCCCTGGTATGTAAGATTTGAGAGAGTCTGAGGGAATATGGGGGCTGTTGCACACCTACTGTCCTTGGCCTTCGGATCAGCGCATGAGTGCCTTGGGAATCGTGTGCTGTTTTATTGACGTTGAACTGGCTAGCGACAATGTGAGCAAAAGGATAAATTAAGTGATATTGTCTGTGACCTTCTTGCTCTGATAGCTGTGAACTCCGTCACGGTCATCTTTATTTCTCAGCTTGATAAGATGTGCTATGGAGATCAGCACCTTATCTAGGAGGTAGATTTTCCAGATTTTTAGTAGGATTTTAGCAAAAGCTTTTCAGAATTCCTTGTGTTTCTGTCTGTATGTATGTGCTTTAATCCTGATAGGAATAAAGCATAGAAAGTATTTTGCGAATATTGGCAACCGGTCTGTCATAAGCAACTAGGCGAACTGGTAGTTTGGCCATAATGGAAAATGAAATGCATATGCTTCTGGAATAAATGAGACTCAGGATTGTTTGGTGCTGGCTCGCCCACCCATTTCCTTTTTTGCAGGAGTATTGTGTGGTAGTTTCAGTTTTCCCCAATTTCTTGCAGGCTCTGGAATGCTTTTTGTGGAAATACCAAGACCTATCACCCATCATTACAGCTATCGTAGTGAACAGCACACCGTGCAGCATATTGGAATATCTAGCATTTATTACTGCCTCAAAATGCATTTTGTGAGAAAGGAGAAAGAATTGATCTCTCAGTGTAATACTTTGGAGTGTCTCATAGGGAACAACTTAAATCAAGAAGTGTGTTCCAAGGCTGAGCTTTAAACTGAAAATGAGCAGATATACAGCCCAGGAGAGGTGAAAGATGGAAGGAGTGTTGTTATCTGCAGGGTATTCTGAAACTATGTATCATAAAAATCTGAAATAAAAGATAGGTATTGAACAGTGAAGAAAGATTCACCTAGTTTTCATATGACTTGACAGGTTACAGACTCTTCTGGTGTGTCTGCCTCTTCCATTTGTGACATTAGATTACCAGGAGTGGGGATAATACTGTTTGTTGCACTTAATATGGGAGGTGAGGTGGGATATTTGGCAGAAATCCTGCAGTTTGCCTCAGCTAACATTTGGGGGTATTTTAGGTGGGAAGGGAAAGGGAACGTTCCCAGGCAGAGTAATACCTTCCTGGTTATCACAGATGTCGTAAGGAGGTCTGTGGTGACTGAATGGTCAGACTAATGGAGTAAAGGTTCTATGATAAACTATGCTAAAGTTGTGTGATAAACTATGCTAAGGGACATGGAA
Source organism: Grus americana (assembly GCF_028858705.1). Classification (NCBI taxonomy): domain Eukaryota; kingdom Metazoa; phylum Chordata; class Aves; order Gruiformes; family Gruidae; genus Grus; species Grus americana. Next base: position 4,024,242 of record NC_072868.1, read on the forward strand.
AATAAGGACGTGATTGGTGACAGCCAACATGACTTCACTAAGGACAAATCGTGCCTGACAAATCTGGTGGCCTTCTATGATGGGGTTACAGCGTTGGTGGGTAAGGGAAGAGCAACCGATGTCATCTACCTGGCCTCATGCAAAGCATTTGATGCTGTCCCGCACGACATCCTTGTCTCTAAATTGGAGAGACACGGATTTGATGGATGGACCGCTCAGTGGATAAGGAATTGGGTGGATGGTCCCACTCAAAGAGTCCAAGTGCAGACCAGTGACGAGTGGTGTTCCTCAGAGTCAGTACTGGAACTGGCGCTGTTTAACATCTTTGGTGACATGGACAGTGGGGTCGAGTGCACCCTCAGCAAGTTCGCTGACAGCACCAAGCTGTGTGGTGCAGTTGACACGCTGGAGGGAAGGGATGCCATCCAGAGGGACCTTGGTAGGCTTGAGAGGTGGGCCTGTGTGAACCGCATGAAGTTCAACAAGGCCAAGTGCAAGGTCCTGCACATGGGTTGGGGCGATCCCAAGCACATCTACAGGCTGGGTGGAGAATGGATTGAGAGCAGCCCTGAGGAGAAGGACTTGGGGGTGTTGGTGGGCAAGAAGCTCAACATGAGCCAGCAGTGTGCACTTGCAGCCCAGAAAGCCAACCATGTCCTGGGCTGCGTCCCCAGCAGTGTGACCAGCAGGTCAAGGGAGGGGATTCTGCCCCTCTACTCCACTCTGGTGAGACACACACACACACACACACACCCCCCAGCTCTGGGGTCCCCGGGAAAAGAAGGACATGGAGCTGTTGGAGTGAGTCCAGAGGAGGCCACGGAGATGATCCGAGGGCTGTAGCACCTCTGCTATGGAGACAGGCTGAGAGAGCTGGGGTTGTTTCAGCCTGGAGAAGAGAAGGCTCCAGCGAGACCTTAGAGCACCTTCCAGTACCTACTGTTTACAAGGGCATGGAGTGACAGGACAAGGGGCAATGCTGATGAGGGGGAGATTTAGATATCAGGAAGAACTTGTTCCCTGTGAGGGTGGTGAGGCCCTGGCACAGGTTGCCCAGAGAAGCTGTGGCTGCCCCTGGCTCCCTGGCAGTGTTCAAGGCCAGGCTGGATGGGGCTTTGGGCACCCTGGGCTGGTGGAGGGTGTCCCTGCCCATGGCAGGGGGGTGGAACTGGATGGGCTGTGAGGTCCCTTCCAGCCCAAACCAGTCTGGGATTCTATAACGTTCACCTGTCCAAACAAATACAAGGCTTTGACTGGAGAACAAACATGTAGGAGAATCTTAATTAAGGTTCACAATAAGCTTAAAGGGCTTCTGTTGTTAACTACTTAGGGTAACACGGTGACGTGTAAGATAGGCAGAATCCAGCCTTGCGTTAGTCTTGGAAAACTTTGGCTTTATATGAACACTTAAGATGCTGCTTGCTCAATATAACAGTTAATGGCTAGATTTTTTTACATCTGAAACTTACGGGTGCTTAAGGAAGGTTCTGTTTTTCACAATTAAGGTTTGTTTTTTTTCCTGCTCAAATCTCAGTACGTTGTCAGTCTTGACTGTTTTTTTTTTTTTTTCTTTCAACTTGACTTGAAAATTTCAGGTAAGTAGACCTACAACCCTGACCTTAAACATGAGGCTTTTTTTGTAGCTTAGAATGCTACTGGCTGTTAGTTGAGATAGAATCTCCCGAGCAGTTACAGCTAGAAGATAGTCAAATGGAGTGAAACTGGGGAGGGGGGGAAGGAACTGAACAGATGTATTTACTTGAAAAATACAACTTAGTGCTCGCTATCCAAGCTGGCTTGTCTAGTGAATGGCTTGAATTTTCTGTGGAAGCAGCATATGAATTGGCATATGCACAACATGGAATCTCTGTGACCTCTAAAGGCGTGCAAAACACTCCAAATTATTTTTATACGATGTACTTGTATGATTTGCTTAACGCTATAAAGTCTAAGCAACCTCAGTACCATCTTTACTCAGTGACAACGAAACCTTCTTTAGGAGCCTGCACCTTCCTCCTGGGCTTTTTGGGGTGAGGGTTGTTCCTGAGTTTTGGAGAGGATTGTATCTCTGCTGGAAAAGTGCTGCAGCGGTAATGAATGGCAGTGACGGATCAGATTTTTCTGAGATGTCAGGAGGAAAAAATAGTGTAGAGGCAAGGACATCAGCAATGGCCTAGCTACTCACCTGAGAAAAGGCTTCCACAGTGACACTACCAGGAGCTCCAGGAAAGCAAATTCTCCTACTCAAAGCATGATCTGAATATCACGTGAGAGCATGAAGAAATACCCTTCTAAAGTTTAATACTGTGCAGTTGGTGAGGTACTCCAGATGAAAATTATTTCAAGTGGCTTGTGTACAGTAAATTAGTAACCTCTAGTATTTATTGTGCTCACTGGTATATGCTGTATTACCTGCTTGAAAAAATAGAAAAGGGAGGTTTCTGTCATAGGTAAAACCTTTGTACGTCTTTGTGTCAGTTCTTGTATTTTTATATGCACCTGTTACTTTTCTTTCTCATTAGCTGCTCTCTAGAGCAGCAATTCAAGTGACAGGCCATAATGTTATCCACTCATCGACATGTCTGTCCACATCAAAATGTTTTGCTGCAGGTGAGGTGATAATTTTCCTTACATCAATCAAATTTTTGTCAGTAAGTTCAGACAAATGGTCCTCTGGTTTCTGCAACATATATTTATCCTGTTTCCAATTTGAACAAAGAAAAATACAGTAGGCAATTCTGGTAGAAGTGAATGGAGAAAATAACTAATAATTGGCCAGTAAGACATTTGAGTTGCTGGGGTTACTCCAGAATAGTAGAGGTTTATTTACAATTACAGCAGTGCAGTTACTTGTATGGGGACTGCACCATTGCTACCCATCGCTTTCTGTGTGTTTTTGTAAAAAGCAAAATAGGAAAGTCAGTTTATTTCAAAACACGTAATGAGAATACTGTATGCAAAATATTGCTTTTTAAATTTTTGTTCATTAAACCAGAATTGCTTGGGCCTGGCTAAGCAGAGTTTGGTGTCAGACATGTACAAGTTAGTCTCTAACGTGTTTTTTCTCTTACCATTTGTGTCTGTTGAACCAACTAGTGTTGCACGCAGTCGTATCACAAATAGAGAGGAAAAAGAAGTTCAGATCGTTACAAGATATGTGAGATACTATGTTTATATCCATGGGGAGAAACGAGTCAACTTTTATGATCAAAATGTGATTCAGAAGTGCTTTGCAACAACGTGCATTTGAGTAACAAAAAAATTGAAACAAACCCCAAAACTATATTAGTACAAAGCATGAAAGAATCTAACTTGCAGCAGATTGATGACCGCCATGCGTTCTTCTTGTCCCATTGACCATTGCAGAATCCATCATGAATTGTTCATCTTAGAAGTTCCTTTTAGGGGAAAAGTCATCTATACCTGCCAAATCCGGGCTATGTGGCTCCACAGGCTGGCCAGTGGAGCTGTATACTTGTAAAGGACCAGAACACTTAGTTCTTCCATTCTGCTGTTTTCTCCCCAGGTATTACCTAGTGCTTGTTCAAAAAAGGCATGTAATACTTTGAGATCTAGATAGTTTTTCATTTGTTTTTAACTGTATTTTTTTGATACTTAGCATTCCCTGTCTGGCCTGGGTAGTAGCTCTGATTACAGATACTACTCAAAAATTGCTTCAGTGTCACAGCAGTATATGCACTGCACATCAGGAACCTCCTGTGCTGTAAGGCTCCTTAAAGGAAAAAGTCATTCTACATGCACAGTAGAGAATCAAATTGGGTATTTGCTAGACCTTTGTAAATAGATGGAGACAGGACACAAACTACAAATCAGTAATTCTGGTGGTGTTTGTAATTCTCGGAAGCTTTTGAACAGAAATTTGGTTGTTAGTTGACAATACATGGCATCCGATCTGCTAGAGCTGAGTACCTGAACTTGAGTAGACCAGATCTTCCTGCTGAGAACTTCAAAAGGCACTTGCTTTTCTCAATTAACTGTATAAGCGACTGAGGCACTTACACTCTGAGGCCATTTCATTAGACCAGCAAAATGAATGCTCTAAATAGCTGTACTAGATATCACTTAATATGCATATTATTATTTCTAAAGTGGCTGTAGCTGTATGCCACAGTAAGCTTAAAATAGTCTATGTAGTTAGGACAGTGGATGTAGTCACCCAGGAGTACAAGCACAGGTACAGATCTCGCTATGCATCGTATCACATGCGTGAAAGCAAGCATTTACTCTGCTGCAAAACTAAGCCTGTATTTGTTAACATTCATGAAAAACTGAACCCAGGGGACTTAACATGATATCTAACTAAATGACTGTGCTTGGGGCCCTGAGGCTAATGGCATAAAATGTGGCAGTGCATTAGGATCACTTACCTGAAATAATACCTCAAACAATTTATATGTTAAATGAGTTGTCACATATCTTGGTAGGGTCTGCAGCCTGCTTTTCATTATAGATGTTATTATATTCCTGTTTGGAATCATCACTTGGAGAGAAAAAAAAAAAGTATTCAGTAAAACCCCGCTGGGTTCAATTTTCAGGAAAATTAACAAATGCAAACTTAATTAGAGTAATAAAATTGTGAAGGATGGGGCGTGGTTAATATTGCATGAAATATATATCCAAGAAGAAAAGGAAAACAAAATTTTGTAGGGATGTGCATTTGTATCCTTAAGTCCTACCAAGTGTGCTGTTCCGATCTATGCATCTGTTGCTCTGTGATCCTGGAAGTTAATCCAGTGGAGCAGGTGTACGTGTTGGCTTTCAGTTTGAACACGCTGCTTAGCCGCCTCCCCTCCATCATAGTAAGAAAATTCCCTTTTTCATTTATTAATATGTGGTTCATTTGCACTGAGGGTTGTTTTGGGATGACACCTAGATGGATGTCAGAGGACTTCATCACAGCTTCTCAAACTTAGTTGACAGTGGTCAGCTTCCACCATCTGTAGGAGCGTCGGCCATCCCCAGCTCTGTGCACCTTGAAATCCACTCCTCCTTGCGTTCTTTTGCACATCTATCGGAACCAGAGCTTTTCACGTTACTTCTCCTACTATATCTCTCCTGTCTTGCCCAGTCCTTCCTGGTTCACTCTGCTTTGATCCTATTCCTATATCCTGACCAGGAAACAGGTTGTTAATGTGCATTCTGGAATAAATGGATGAGACTTGCAGCTGGGAGTCCTTGGTGGCCTTAGGAAGGAATTACTCTGTTTGGATCTTTGAATAGTCACGCAATGAACCGTATGAAGGAAAAGCATGTTCCTCTTCTGTCCCCAGCCATAACTCTCGCAAAAGTAAGCCATTATATTTTTTACTTGAATTGGATCTGTCACACAGTTTCCGTGGAGTGGGAGAGCTAAAAGGAGATGTTTTTAGATGAACATTGCTGCTTGTTGAAGTCACCGTATCGTCACAGCGCAGGCCAATACTACTGGGCTGAAAGAAAGTTTGAGTTCTCCAGTTTTTCCAAGCAAACGGCGGGCAGACCATTAGTAAGAGTACCTGGGATATCTTAAGTTCACATCAGTTATACTCAATTAGTATTTTACTTATCAATTGAAAAAGGGATTTCAAATGTAATTAGTCAACAAAAGCCTTTCCTGTTCTTTAAAGACAGCCTTAGGGACTGCTGACTTTACACAGGTTAAAGCTAGTTCATTTTTAATATGGTCAGTTTGAATGTTGTAACAAGGTTTATTTTAGTGCAAGGCACTTTTCACAAAGTTTCTTTCTTTTTAACCATTCGACAGTAAACAGCTTTTCCTTTGTGGAATTTTGGAGGAAAAGAAACTACAGTAAATACCACTGCCATCTGTTTCTTATAGGAAATTTTGGGCTGTGAATGTCCTTGCAAAAGCTGAAAAGCCTGTATGGATTTTTTTAGCAGTTAAAAAATGAGTAATTTTAGAATTTTTGTTTAATTTTTTGTTGATTTGATTGCATTGAACCAGATGTTGTTTTTTCCCTAAGAGTCTGCACCAAATCAGTGCGCGTGTCTGTGATAAATGCTTCGAGAAAACAAGTGGCTAGCAAATTTTGAGAGCATGATCTAGAGATTTGAAGATGCAGTGTCTCACACATTTCTTAATAAGTAAGTATGGAAATAACTGCAAACCTGCTATGCTACCTATGATGAATGAGCTTATTTGTCCAAACAGATTTTCTATGTATGATGCACATTTTTTGAATCTGTTCACTACTTTCCCTAGTGTATCACTGTGAAAGTAAAACAACTTTGATTCCAGAAAGTTTCTTGCTCTCTGAGGTAGTGTTCATCACTGTTACGTCCCACATGAATGGAACAAAAGCTGTGTATTGACTAGAACAAGTAAAACTTCTGCCTTGGTTGGAAACTGCAGATACAATCATGAATGCTGTTACGTATCTGGAAACAGTGTGTTCCTCTCAAAGCTTTGCTAATTTTATTTTAAATAGGGGACATAAATATCTGACTCATTCTCTCATATGTCTGCTGTTCTTCTATAGAAAATGCCTTCGCTTCAGTATTCAAGGCATCTAACAAAACATTCACATGGCACTTGTCTTTTTATTAACTAAATAAGGATTTCTGAATAAGTACCATTAAACAAATTAGTACAGAGCATAAACATCTATTATATTATTCCTGATAAAGAAATACCCTGTATTTCCACTCTTTGATTCAACCCTTTCTTTCATTGACAAATGTCTTCTGAGGAGTCTGTGGTAGCAGATCTGCTTGACCTCTCTAATCTTCTGTACCGAACTGACATGTAGCACTTCTTTGGGAAAGAATTTTAGTTCTTATTTGGTGTAGTGGATTCAATAAGTGTCACTGAGTTTCTGAGTACCTTCCAGGAATTTCCTCTGACTGAACCTTAAGTATTCTGCATCTCTCTCAAGAACTGCACAGTTCCTGTTGGGTGCCATAGTTGGTGGTTTTGGACTTGAATTCTCCCACTTGGAGCCTCCCTGAAAGCCTTGGACAAAGTATTCTGCATTGTTCCCTCTATAGTTCGTCTGATTTGGCTCCTTGATCTCATTCCCTTTGTTTCTTATCACCAGTTGTCTCCCAAAGTCTGTTGCTGTCTTTCTTGAACTTCTTCACCTTTGTTAATGTGAAACGCTTGCTTGTGGGTGGTCCTGAGCTCCCAGTGGTTTCACAGTAGATGAGGCTTATTAAGCAATTAATGAACAAATAAAGCCATTTGGCTTGGATTATGGTAGTGGTGGTTTGCTCATCCTCTGAACTTTGTTGCTGGGGACAGTAACAGGCTGGCAGCATCCGTAGACCCTGCTGAAGCCTGTGGCTGCGTTCCTAAGCCTGCTCTCTGAGCTAGGTTGTACCTTCACTCTGATTTTTCATCTGCCACCTGCTGAGATGAAAGACCCTACTGCTGTCCATTGGGCAAGATTGCCTGTACTTTGGGCCCTATGGTTGTGCTTAATGTCATCAACCTGTCTGGCTGTGTGTTGCTGGTCATGCCATCATATTAATTCAAACTTGGGGTCTGATGAGTTTGTAAATATATACAGAAAGCCATCTTTTTTGATTAAAGCTGTATACATCATTATTTAATGTGTATGAAATAATGAAATTTTGGGTGCCCTCTTGCTGTTACGTAATTTTACCTAAGCACTGTTGTCTGGGTGTGTTCATAAAGAAAGTGCTGGGGTATGGAGAGGTATTTGAGAGGTGGGCCCGTGCAAACTGCATGAAGTTCAACAAGGCCAAGTGCAAGGTCCTGCACATGGGTTGGGGCAATCCCAAGCACAACTACAGGCTGGGCGCAGAATGGATTGAGAGCAGCCCTGAGGAGAAGGACTTGGGGGTGTTGGTGGGCAAGAAGCTCAACATGAGCCGGCAGTGTGCGCTTGCAGCCCAGAAAGCCAACCATGTCCTGGGCTGCATCCCCAGCAGTGTGACCAGCAGGTCGAGGGAGGTGATCCTGCCCCTCTGCTCTGTTCTCATGAGACCCCACCTGCAGTGCTGCGTCCAGCTCTGGGGGCCCCAGGACAAGAAGGACATGGAGCTGTTGGAGCGAGTCCAGAGGAGGCCACGAAGATGATCCGAGGGCTGTAGCACCTCTGCTATGGAGACAGGCTGAGAGAGTTGGGATTGTTTCAGCCTGGAGAAGAGAAGGCTGCGGGGAGACCTTAGAGCCCCTTCCAGTCCCTGAAGGGGCTACAGGAAAGCTGGAGAGGGGCTGGTTACAAGGGCAGGGAGTGAGAGGACAAGGGGAATGGCTTTAAACTAAAAGAGGGGGGATTTAGATGAGATATCAGGAAGAACTTGTTCCCTGTGAGGGTGGTGAGGCCCTGGCACAGGTTGCCCAGAGAAGCTGTGGCTGCCCCTGGCTCCCTGGCAGTGTTCAAGGCCAGGCTGGATGGGGCTTTGGGCACCCTGGGCTGGTGGAGGGTGTCCCTGCCCATGGCAGGGGTGTGGAACTGGATGGCTGTGAGGTCCCTTCCAGCCCAAACCAGTCTGGGATTCTATGGAACAGTTTTTCTCTCTTATCCCAATGGCAGGACAATTAGTGCATCTCTGCTGGCCACTGACTTTGAATTATGCGTGGGTATAGTGCTTTTATTCACAAACTGTCAGTATTACTCTCTAATCTATCTAGTTCACAGGCAAATAAAGTATGCCATCTTTCAGGATTGCATTGTAGAATGGAAATAAAAGAAAAAAGATTTAGTAAAAAAGTTATGCCTAAACAGTAGCCATATTCTTCAGGGAGAAAATAAAATACCTGCTGACAGCTCTTACCTTAATGATGTTCTTGCTTCTGTCAAAACATCAGACGCCCCATCATTTCCATTGGCATTTGCAAGACTCTTTAAAGAGATGCATAGGGAAGCAGAGTGTTTTGATGGGTGCCGTTTTTAGTTGGAATCCCTTTCCATAGCCACTGTTTTACTTCAAAAGGATCTTTTCTCCATCTGTCCCCTCTCAGATTGATTAGAGAAGGGTTTAGGAGCAAGAGGAAGTGAAGATATAAAATCTACCCAAGTCACAAGTTTCTCTCTTGTAAGTAAATTAACCTGTGGGAACTGCTGCTACACAATATCACTGTAATGATAACAAAAAGAGATATTTGTAACCTGGGCAAGCTGACAATGGGGAGCTGGGATACTCTGCTAATCCCAGCCACTCCTGTGTCTTTGTCTGTATTTGCAATACACTGAAACTCCTCCTTTGCAGAGGTGTAAGGCGGAGTGGAGGAGGTAGCAGTGTCCACTTGGAGATAAATACAATTTTTCAGCATTCAGGATCAGGCCTAGCCTCCTCCCTGGAAGTTCTGGTGCTCTGTGCAGGTACTACCCCCTTCCTAGGTGCACGTGTCTGTGCTGTACAGAACAGCACTGTGCGTTGCAATGTGGATGCCAGCACTCAGCCTTGTGGTACTTCTGATGGGTTAGAAAGCTTGCATGAGGGTGAGCTGCAATCCATACTGTAAAATGAGTTGGTTCTTCTCAAATAACGCAAAATCTACGTCCATCTAATTAATATAGCAGAAGAGTGAGGGGTGATGCAGTTGGGATTGAGGCACTGAACCCAAGTGTTTGCTTGAACTGTCACTGAAAGTGAAGGAGGCTCATTGCCTATGGGGAAGGAAAGCTTCAGAAAGCCAATAAATAGGAAGTTTGGGGTCCTAAATTAATTCCAACTCACACAGCCAGCCTGTGAATTCAGTGGTCTTTGAGTTTGGTGGTTGCCTCTCAAGGATTTATTAGCTTTTCTCTTTAAAACTTAAAGTGTGCTTGAAAGTCTTATCCTTAAGGCAGAGGTCTAAGTCCTGCACTTACAGAGGAGGTACGAAATGTGAAGAGTGCCCTCGCGGAGGGGATGGAGGCCCATGTGCTGCCTCGCTGGAGCAGGGGCACTGCTGGGGGAGTGGCAGGAGGAGACCAGTAAGCCCAGAGCATCAGGAAGAGCAGTTACACCCTGACCTGTGCTGCCCGTCTCCTCTCTGGGGGAGCTGGGAGGCACTGAGCATAACCTGTGGCAGAAACAAGGGAAGTTGACCCTGCGAGGGTGGTGAGAGAAGTTTCTGGCTTAAGCTGAGCAAGGGGAAAGGAAAGAGATTTGTTTAATGATTTATGCAATTGTGTGTGCTCCTCTTTTAACTCAACATCCCAAATTAGAAGTTTGTATTAACTGCTAACAGATTAAATTAAGGAAAAAAATCCCAACTTGAGACTGTTAGACCACCCATGACAGCAAGCTATCTTTTTGGCTTCCCTTGATTTTTATTTATTTTTATTATTATTTTTAATCTCCATCACTGGTCTTGATACTACCTGGAGAGAGTATTTTGCACATAGGAGATTTGTCTGTTCTGGCGTGGGGTCTTCCACAGGCCACAGTGTGGATATCTGCTCCACTGGGATCCTCTGTGGGCTGCAGGTGGACAACGTGCTTCACCATGGTCTTCTCCATGGGCTGCAGGGAAATCCCTGCTCTGACACCTGGAGCACCTCCTCTCCCTCCTTCTTCACTGATCTTGGTATCTGCAGGAGTTTTTCTTGCACGTTTTTCAGACTCCTCTCGCACACAGTTGCTGCACAGTGGTTCTTACCCTTTCTTAAATATGTTATCCAGAGGCATCACCAGTGTTGTTGATGGGCTCAGCTTTGGGCAGCGGTGGGTCTGTCTCAGAGCTGGCTGACACTGGCTCTGTCTGACATGGGGCCAGCTCATGGTCTTTTCTCACCGAAGCCATTCCTGTCCCCCCCCCCCCCCCCCCCCAAGACCTGCCATGTTAAACCAAATATAACTAGATGTGGGGCAACCAAGAATCATCTAGTTAAGAGAAAACAGCATCCAATGTTTTCGTAGCATAATAATTGCTTGTTTTAGCGTGTAAATTGCTCCAGTGAGTTCAGAGAAGGTTCCCTCCCTTCTTCTGTAGAAGTGTCATCCAAACAGGAGGTATGATGATATCTGTCTGAGAGTGCCAACTACTAGGCAGTACTGGGGAGGGTACCACACTTGATACGCTGCTGATCTGTGGTAGCTGGACACTTACACCTTGTGCCTGCTGCTGATGGAACGGATGGCAGACTCAAATACAGAGTATATTAAGTAGTAACAAGTTTTACTTCGTCTACTCTTTATTAATAGCAAACACCCTAGGACACCAATGTCTTTGTCCATGTCCGCTCACAAGGCAGAGAGAGGATGAAACTATAGAGAAATAGGCATCATGGAGCCTAAGCAGCAAAAACAAGAAAGCGATTCCCCGTCCAATTACCCTTTATCCACACAGTTGTTGTTTGCAATCACTTTGGCTGGCTGTGTCATGCTGGCTGGCAGGGAGATGTGGACAGGATAAGAATGAATCTGTTGCAAATAGACAGCATTTTCTCTTTTGTAATGTACGTTTAGCAGTAAGTTGCTTCTCCCAGAGTTGAATCAGCTTGTTCTTGCAGTTTATTTACATGCCTCCTCAAGTATTCTGGTATTTATTTCATCTCTTGCTGCCCCTTACCATTCTCATGACAGAATTCAGGAACCAGAAACATTTAAAATGTGTTCACGTTTCATGGAAAGACCAAGCTCTTAATGTGAAATGCTCTGCTTCTCTGTTCATGGGCAAGTTTTCTGCATTGCAGGGTCTGTCCAGGGATGTGGTGAACAAAGAGTTTGTGACGCCCTCACGGGTGAAATGGGATACAGTACAGGACATACGACTCTGATTCACTGGAAGTTTTCACTTAGATTACTGCTTTATGAAAAGTGGTTTTCTCCTTAAACTGTTTCTTACTTTCTTCCTGTATCTTACTTTCTTGACCAGATGGAGTAGAATTCAAATACCGGCAGCTCTACCTTCATTCTAAGGGGGCTTTTAAAGGAAATAACAGATCATAGGAAATAATATTCTTCCTTTGTCATCTCTGCTCTTCAGAACAGATTTAGATTGCCTCATTACAAATCCTATTTTCTTTACTCTGAGAGCTTCCTTAGAAGCTTTGTTTTCCATTTTATACCTCCACAGTGTGGAAGTTACCTTTCTGCTTTCTGCACTTTTGTGTGTTTTTAACAAGAAAAGTTAATAGGGCTGGTATTTTAGGATGCACAGACTTAGGAAATGCGTTTGGGAGGCTACTCTAAATGTAGGAGCTTGTCTAAAACATAAGCCTTTCTAATGCTTTTCCTTTCTCATTGTTGTCATGGAGTAATTTTCAACAGCTGCCCCTTTACTGCAAATTCTGTCAGATTTTGCAACACATCTTAAAGGCTAAAGGTCTTGATCCCTCAGGCCGGTGCCTGTGAAAATATTTATGTAAAAAAGCATTGTTATGACCACAGCTCCAACAGCAGAACCTGTTGTACTATGGAACACTGCAAAGGAGCTGTCTCTGCCATATCAAACGCATGGTGCTGCTGCTCCTCGCTGGTTCATCTGTTGGCTATCTGTTTATCTTGTTAAAGGCAATAAACCAAGCAGTCCTTTAAGCCACTACACTTTAAATAAGGGACACTGAATTCTGGCAAAGAGCCAGAAAAGATAACCCGCTAAACAAGCTGGCCTTAAAACTGCATATTACAGGCATAAATCCTGGAGTGTTCCTGTCAGTCCTCGATGCCACGTGTAGGAAGAAAGGAAGAACCCATGTTCTTTGATTATGATGGACCTATGTAGTTCTTTATCGATGCGCTCCAGGTTTGTCCCAGCTCTTCCTTGTTTGGTAGTTTCTTGTACGATGAATGCATTTGACTTTTATATAATGGTTATATAGCTGGTTATGTGATGAGGAATGCCTAAACTTTAATCATGATATACTTGCCCCCAGCTGTGAAGTGAGTGGGCAGAGGTCAGCATGGAATCTCGTAAGTCCCTTGGGAAGAGGGGGCAGAACAATTCCTGTGGCCCCAGGAATGAATCCATGTCCATTTTTGAGAACCTTGTAGGAGAAAGAGAACAGGATCGTATGTTTAATAGAGGTGAGATGAATCATTTAGTGGGGCTGGATCCACTTGCTTGTCTGTAAATTGGACACACTGACATGGATTATCTAGAAACTGTAAAGACCAGGTAAGTAGGAATGGCAGAATATAGATCTTAACTGTTTTATCTTTTTAGGCTAAAGCACATCACAGGATTTACCACTGACAGTGAGTTTTTGTGCATTACAGTATATCAGCCAATCCTGATGATGGAAAAAGAAGGGATTGTAAGTGCGTTACATATTCAGTTTTCAGTTCTTAACTGTTCTATGAGTGGTTTGTCATTTGAAAAATCATAAATGATCCATGATCACATTTTCCACTGCTATTTTCAACAAATGAAGTAGTAGTGTATCCTGTAAATCCTATAATACAGGTAATCTTGGGATAGAGGTAATGAGAAGATATTTTTCCCAGTATGAACCATACTACAGTTCTTTAGCTTCTTTTATGTGTCAAATTATATCTGTACCTTAGCTAGATATGATTGTATTCAACTGTTGTGTTTGTACATCCTTCATCTAGATTCTCAATCTTCTATAGACAGGACTTGTTAAGTTTGCCTTGAAATTGGCTCTGTATAGGAGAGCTGTGGTGTCTAAGCGCTCGGCTGAGTCGTTGCTTTTACCTTCTGTATTACACTAGTTTATAGTTGATTCTGCTGAATAAGTTGTAGCAACATTCTGAAAGATGTTTTTTAACAAGGAACACAAGAATCCCAGGACTGCCTGTTGACTCCCCATCAGATGCAGCTACTAAGCATTTTTTCTTGTTTACATATAAGAAAATGATGCCTTCAGCTTTTTCACAACTACTTGTGAGATGCATATACTATTATTGTCCACATAAATTACTTTTAATTGAAAAATCTTGTATGTAAACGCAACTGAGTTTAGTGTCCAGGCACTTTAAAGTGAGCAATGAAGAATGAATAATTCTCATTAAGCTGACATCACATTGGAACATCTTTCTTTCTCTCTCTCTCAATTCCAATGGATTTGGAAACAAGACAGGCTGCTCAGCGACGGGTAAGCTGGTAGTGCTGCTGCCGCCCTAGCTTAGCTCAATTGCAGGAGCTTGTTGTCCTGAGAAGGTATTAGGTGTATAGATTTTCATCAATGGGTCTTTGATGTCTGGTTATTATGACTTAATTAGAAAATGTGGATCCACAGGCTTAGAATCTGAAATTTTTAACATCTCAACTTCCATGTGCCTGTGCTCCTTTCATGTGGTTACCTTAGGTCTCTCGAAGGATTCTACTGATTGAAGAGCCAGATGCTGCTGTTACTAAATGTGTGAAGGAGGCATTGAACTTAATGAATCAAAGAAATGAAGGGGTTTGTAACATACAATTCAAGTGAAAGGCACTTAAAAGATACTTGAAAAGGCCACGTGGGTCAAGTTAGCTAATTGTGGAGATTAACTTGTGGATCGTATTCTGGCCAAATAATGCAGGCACAGCTTTGGATACCTGTGGGAGCATGCCATGGGAACACTGTGTGTGCCGCCTGCTTCGTGTCTGTTACGTTGCCTGCTGTCTTTACACAATTACAGCTTAGCAAAGGCCTTTGCGTACCTTACGTTGGTAAGACAAACTGCACTGCAGTCTGGTTTTATTTCTTCACAATTTTTTGTTTGCTTGTGTTGAATAATGCAAAGAAATGGTTTGGGTTATTTTGGGGTTTTTTTATCTTAAGGTTTTCAGGAAGCTGGAGACCCACTCTTAGGTTTTGCAGGTTCCTTTTGGAAGGTGTTACAGGTAGATCTTTAAAAGTCCAGAGCTTTAAAAACCAAAACCCTTGTTTCATGCCTGCAGTGAAAACAGGCTTAAACATGTAAATTTAATTTATAGCAGTAGTTCTGATGAACACGTACACAAAACCATTATAAAAATTTTGGCTTTCTGATGAAGAAAATCTTTAGTATACTACAAGCACAAAATTGACAGTCTGTTTGCAGAACCACCAGCAACTAGATAGAACTGATTTAACCCTCTCTGGCTTCACTGGGTGCAGTATGCTTTCCTATTCCTGAGCTGTTGCAGATTGCTGATGCGTACGTTTCCTTGAAATTTTGAGCTGTATCCATCGTTCTAAGCTGAGTGTGCTCTACAGCGTCCTGAAACCAGTTCCAGTAGTTCTGTGTTGTCAGTGGTAATAACTGAATGAGCAACTTATTCCCCAGTTAACATTTGACAAGGTGATCCTTGAAAATCAGCCAGTTCTCCTGGACCCCTCTTCTGTCCAGGATCCAGGGGATTCTTCCAGACAGAACCTTGAACAGCCCGAAGTCTGCTTTCCTGACATCTAGGGTTATGATCCTGCTTGATTCCTTGTTCCGGCCTCTCAGGATCATGAACTACTGCAGGGTATCCAGTTACTCCTACAGCTCTTATAAATGCATTGTGCTGGATTTCCCTGCAAAAGAAATGCTTCTCTCTGTAGCAGGGTGACAGAAGACATGGTGTGCTGACCTTTCAGTTGTTCTAGTTCATGCTCTGGAATGTGAGGCTTTACCAGTCATCTCAGCTAGTAAGATGGAAGAGGCAGCAGTGTCATCTTTTTTTTTTTTTTTCCCCTGCTCTTACCTGTTGTGGTAATGCCTTATAAAGGACCTTAAACTCTTGTGGTTAAATATAATAACTATCTGTAAAAGGCACTTTGGTATTGAAATCCTTTGCTGCGGAGCAGAGCTTATTTGTAGCCTCCTGTGTGTTCTCGATTCCATTATAAAGCATTGGGCAATGTTCCATCGTAAGTGCACCTTATTTGGGAGGTGGTATGAAATGTTAATACTGTGATTTCCACAGGATAACAAGATCATCTAAATAGTAAGCAATGGGCTGTAAGGACTAGAATCCAAACCCGGTGCCACAGGCAGTTAGGAGTTGTAAGTTAAAATTGCAAGAGATTGTGTAATGGATTGGCAGCTAACACAGTACTTGAAATTCATTTGGCATTTACATGCACGGTAAATTCCAAATGAGCTCCTAAGAACCCTATAAAAAGAAAAAAATTGTGCGTGTGTGTGAACTGCTTGTTTCTCCCTGTAACGTATATCCTCTTCGTTCTAGATTATAATTTGCCTTTGTATCATTGGGAGTTTTTTAATGTATATAAAGAGGTGATTTACATTCTTAGATAAAGTTCAGGCATTTTCAGCAATGTCAGAATAAGTGGACCACTGCTATCTTTGCGACTGAAGCTTACGCATTCTGCGTGAATTCATCTCAATTTTACTGTCCGTGTTTCAGGGCAGCTTGCTTTTACGTGATGAATATTGTTAGATCCCAAGAAAATATAGCCACGGATTGTATTAACAATGAAGTGAATGCCTGCCAGTTGCAGGGCACATCATGTTCAAAGTGGCAGTTTGTGACAGATGTGGAAGTAATGGCTCTCTCATTGTGTGGATTCACCGTATTCCATATTTTACTCAATTTCCAGTAAGAGTTACACAAATAAATTAAAGTGCAGCTGTCAAGATCAGCAGCAGAGTTGAAGGTATACATATAACATATTCTCCTAGAAAACTTTTGAAATGTATTTTGCTGGATGAAAGCAGCAGGTTTGTTTCCACTGTTTGTTTTTCTTGTCTCACTTTTAATAATCACAAACACTTGTAATCAAGCTGAATCTAGAGGGTTTTGTTACAGTTTTGGGGCTGGTTCTATATCTGTTCCAGTAGTCCCAACGTACCCTTTTCTGGTTATTTCATCACTAACTCTCCTGGAAATGAAAGCCTGTAATGCTTTGCTTAGGGTGTATAATACCAGTACGTGAACCAACCGTAGTTGCTCAGAAGGTCCAGATGAGTTTAGCTCAGTTCTTTCCTGTTATGAAATTATTGCACACTTCTTAAAATCAGGGTTTATGTAATCTTATCACAAACCATCTACACACAACTCTCTTTAAAACCCTATTATTTTACCTCTGTGCCCCAGAGATGCCAGCTTTGAATGTCGTCAGTGCGTGCCTATCAGTTTGACTGGCTCCCCAGCAATTTCTTTTGTCTCTAGTCCCTTTTTATCCAGTTGGCATTGCTTGTTTTAACTGTAAGCTGCTGGCTCTGATTTTCCCTGGATTTGTTAGGGAGTCGAGCCAGACCCTCAGAGGCAGGCTTCACTCGCTGCCTTGCAATGCTGTGTTTGCTGAGTTCTTGACTAACTCCTTCATCATCTCCTATTTCCCAATACTCCAGGATCTAATCAAATACTCATGTTGTGGTGAACAGTATAGCCAGCCACGCAGTGGTTTCTTTCCCCTTGCCCCTGTTTTTTGCTCCTGGTTATTGCAGAGGTTTTGACAGCCATCGGTTAATGGAATTAGGAGGCTTGAAATTTGTCTGTACTCGGGTCTATAGACTTATCATTGTTTAAGCAATTCTAGAAAGCATAAAGTATTTCTACCTAGCAGATAGTGTTTTTCCTCTCCCTCCAGACTGGTTATAGCTGCCTGTTCAATAGACTAAATTCATCAAGTCATTTCTAATGGCGTTCATTGGACTGTGGAGCTGTGCCAGGGTCCTACTAAGCAACAAATGGGTTCAGAGCAGGCACAGTGCAGGTTCTGATAGAAAGCAGTTCCCTCTGGTGCTGGTTCTTATCAGCTTGCCTGTGAAGGATAAGAAATCATCAACATTTCAAGACTACTGGGGATCAAAAGAGCAAAAACTTGGCTTATTTACATCACAGTGGTAACTCCATTTATTTTGGATTTGTACCAGCATCAACTAGAGAAGAATTAGGCACAAAGCCAAATAATCTTTGTATTTCTTAAACAATTAAGCAAACCTACAAGGAGCTAAGCTGATGAATGGTTAACAAATGATAGTGAAATGATCAGATGCTATTCATTAAAGCCAAGTATTACTCCATAATCTGTATCTGCCTGTCCTCAACTCAGGAGATGTTCTACTGTTTTTAAGGATACCTTGGAAAGAGGAACTCTGAGTGAAGCAGAACAAATTTGGTTTAAATAGCCTTACAAAGCAGTAGACTTCCTTGGTGCAAGTATTTTGGGTAAGATTTGATGATATTTTTCTCTAGCTCTTCTGAAGGTCGTGATTATATCTAACAATTCCTTTTTAATTTGGGCTCCAAGGAGGGAATGTAAATTTATGAGTTTAAAGAATAAATGATTTTCTGTGGCACTGAATAAAGATCTCATCAGATATTAATTGGAGTTTATTTGGATAGTACAGGTTTCTGCTTGTAAAGAAGAAAATAAATAGAAAAAAAATTGAGGGACAGAGTACTTTATATGCATAATCAGGTCAGGTCTTTTCAGACAGTTGTGCACGACTGTTCTCTTAGATGTTTTGTGTTGCTGTTCTTCCTTATGGTTTCTGTGTTTCAATGAAACACTGCAATATTGTTTCATGTTGAGATGTGTTAGAAATTGAATGTTTCACCAGGTACCTGACAGGAATTACTGACAGTATGAAAAGTGAATTTTGACCCCATGCTTAATTATGTAGCAATAAAATCACTAACTTTTTTAGCACAGACATTTATGGTGATATATATGACAGCTTATGCAGTGACTTCTCTGCTTAAAATTTTCCATTGATCTGTATCAGCAGGAATTCCACATATACAAAGCAATGGGAAAATAAACCCTTATGTCTCCTAACTCCATTTTTTTGTATGTAGTGAACACTCAGATAATCAACCTTTCATATTTTGCTTTGATGTGAAAGACACAGCTCTAGAGTTCAAAACTTAGATTTCCAAGGTCTGTGGCATTTCCTTGCTGAACTTGTTTATCCATCGGTGCTTCAAATCACAGCTTAATGGAATCCAACATAATGCCTTCTCTACTCTGTTAAAAAATACAGTCCTTGTACAAAGTGATAAACATTCCTTGCAAAGGAGAAAAATAATTTTGCAAGTCATAATTTGAAATTCTAGGAAGAGAACTTTTTGTACCTAATAGTATGTTGGTCATTTTGCATTTCGGTTGCTGATTCTTCAGTTTTACAGGATGACATGTTGTTCAGGCTGCTGCTAATTATGTGCTCGCTATTATGGTAATTGACATCTCTCAATTTTGTTGTTATGACTACAGAGTACTTGGTAACAGGCTGATAATGCGTAACGACTGCAGCCTGTCTTGCTGGCTGAGAATCATCACTGTTTCTTTCTGTTCCGTCTGTCCTGGGTGCGGAGGCAGTTTGTACACTGTTTGTACAGTGCTTATCACGGCAATACAAGTACTGCAGGTCTGTACATATGTAAACACGTACAATCCAATTCTCTCAGTCAGTAGTGATCTCAGATCCCACTCTGGAGTAGCATAGTGCTTAATCAGGTTTTGCCTTATGTTTAGGTAGGCCGGTGATCTTGTTTCAGCCAGAAGGCGTGGGTGAATTGCTGTTTCTTGATGTTTCTTGACCTGTTTGGTAGCCATCCTCGGGGGATACAGGTATTAGAAATTGGCAGATTGTATATCAAAGCTTGTATACCACTGTGCATCATCCTGAAAGGGTGACCAATCATTATGATCTCAATCCTTTGTACCATTCTTTGTATTGTTAAAAAAAGTTTCTTCCATGTCATAGTAGATTTTCCATCCTTTTTCCTCCCTGTTTTTAGCTTTTGCAGCATGCACTGAATCTCAGGAACTTACTAAATGTATGCCTGTAGGGGACCAGACTATGTAGGGAACTCTCAGCTGATTAAATCAGTAAATACAAATTGAATCTGAACCTTCTCAGGAAAGCCCAGGTTCAATTTGCATTGGTTGGGGGAGTAATAATATACTGTGAGCAGAAAACTCTGGACAGAAAGGTTTCAATGAAGAAACCGCTAGTAATTTACTTTGTCATATATGCAGATAATGCTTGGACATCTGCAGATTCTGTTTTAGTAAGACTTGCAGCAAAGTAAATTGTCTCTTAGCTCCTCGATAAAATCTTTTAACCTACCCTTTCTATCACTGGAACATACATTTTTATAATAGGATTTTTCTTTGAAGGATGTTGATTTGAGATCTTGGTGGATGTGCACAAAACTTGTTATAATGGAAATCACTTAGGCTCTTCTCTAGATGAACAAGTTTCTATTGTCTAACCTCAAGTGCAGGATCCTGTCTGTGCAGGACCCAGGTTGTCCTTAACATTGACTTAACCCTGTTTGCTTTCCTCAGTTGGGCTATTCGATTTATTGGAGTGGTCTGGCCTCTTGGTTAGAGAATTGCTCCCCGTGCTTGGATGTTTTTTCCATTGTGCTGCAGCCAGGGAAATTACCAGCTCTCGCTTCCCGTTCCCCGTAATTTCTCCGCCATTGGCTGCTCACTCGGTCGGTAGTGCTAAGAATAGATGAGTAGAAATGTCATTCATTGTGCACCACTGTAGATTGCTGTCTTAGGCCTTCAATCTCTCATCTTTAATGGCTACAAAATAGGTTCTTTCATACACAAAAGAGATTTTGAAATGCCTCTTTTATGCTGTTTCACAGGAAAGGTGGTGATACAGGGTAAAGACTCTTGAAATAAAATGGGGTTTATCAGACATGAAGTTCGTGATGTCAACAGGCAGGACTTCTCAACTGTCTGCAAGTATAGTGCGCCGTTAAAACTTTACACGTCGTATGAATTCAGCGTACATGGATCTCCATGTTCCAAACCAAGCCACGCTTCAAGAATTTTTAAATTTTTTTTGTATGAATGTGATTAAGAAGAAAAAAAGAGAGAAGACAGAAAAGAAATTGAATGTAGTTTGCATTGTCTCTGAAGTAGCAATGCTTTTAGGTCTACCTAGGTAGTATCAGATACTTTTGAACTTGTAACATTTTAGTAGGGTGAAGATCATGATCCAAAGTCCTGTTCAACTTAGTTTAAGGTAAAATGGAATAAGCAGAAAAAGTTTTTTGGGTTGGTTTTTTTTTGGGGGGGGAAAAAAAAGGCAAAACAACAACAAAAACCCCACAAACACATTATTGGAGCATATTTAGGGTTAATAGGATTCACTCTCAGGTATTCTTCCGGTTACATTCAGAAGCAGAAATTTTCTTCGTTCTTTCAGGAAAAAAATAGTTGGCATAAGTAAGTATTAATGTAGACATTCAGTTTTTTACAGATTTTACACTAGCCAGAGAGACTGGCATATACTTAAGGGTGGAAGAGATCCCTTTATGTTCTGGAAATTGCCATGGAACTTCAAGTTGTTCTTCCTAATGTATATCTTGCTAGACAATATGATTCTTTTTGCCACCAGAAGCAAAGATTCTTGCCATACTGACATTTTAATAAATGATTAGATTGCTCATATAGCTGTATAAGCAGTATGGCCTTAATGGTAGCAGAATAGTTATTGGCAGCAACTTGTCTCTTTTTCACACTTTGCCTATTTGTTGCCAGTAAAAGTGGAAGGATGATTAATTTGTGTTGAATTTCTCGGATGAAAAGTGATGCTTTAGGTGTAAACCATAGGACAGTTTATGTAGGTGTTATTACTGTGAATGTTTTGGAATCTGCATAAGGAATATTTAAATATCCTTGATATCCAGGTATTCAGTTAGTTTCTTTAGATTTCCTAGGATGTCCATCTATGCTTACTCCCAGAGAAAGAGGTAAAGAGAGACAACTTTTAAATCTGAATGAAGTATAGCTGTGATAACAGCAAAGCCTGCTCTTCCCTTGTGCTATGTTCCTTGCGCTCTGCCCAAGTATGTAATTTCAGGCAGTTTAGACATGGGGATACTTCCTGAAATTAGCACTCAGCAAAGTTCCTGAGTTTACTGAGATCTGAACTGTATTCTTGCTCAGATTAATATCAAGAAAACATGCACTTAGGTGGCCATCCACTCTGAGACTTTGATGCCTGGATGGTTTGTTTGATGCTGCTTCACGTGATACAGGTACGTTGTTTGAAAAGTTCCTGGGGTGCTGCTTTAGTGGTGTGTCTCCACCATGGTGGCTCCTCAAGATCCCCGATGGCATGTTTGCTATGAACTATTACAGCATCGACTCTTCAGAGGCCGTGTCAGATTCGACTTGCCTCCTCATGGTCAAATTGATTAGTGTTTTTCACAGATCTGTCATGGGAAAATAAATGCTTAAATGAGAACATTTTGCTTTATGGGCTGAAAGAGCCTAAATTTGTATGTCAAGCCTGGCATACGCTTCTTTGTAGGGGATCATAAAGTCTGTAGGCTGGAACACGACTACATTCAGTCTCTGGCCCTACAGCCATCCATTAATCATTATTTCCAGTTATAAAACAACATACTCATACTTGCTTCAGCAGTACGTTGGGAGGATTAACTGTGAGCAGCTCCTTGAAATGCATGCATGTGCACACACCAGTGTCCTCACTTCTAAAGCTGACGAGCTCTGGGGAGCATAATGTATTTGCGAGAAGAGAGATCAGTATCAATGGTGCAACAGCAGAATGGACATCGTTGAGTCTACAAGTCACCACCATGGTGGTCTCTCATGTTTAAACTCCAGCCTGGCTGTTGCCTCAGTTCTCCTTGCTGCTCCTCGTGTGTTCTGCACATCTTTAGGTGGTGGGCAGGGTGGTAAAGGGCAACGGGATGTTTAATTCCCCACTTTGCCTTAAATGAAACGAAGAATCCTGCCTCAGGCTTTTCCTGCAAACCTAGCAGGTTGCTATGGATTAAGCTACTTAATCAATCCAGACAAACCATTCCGTGCTGCTTCATAGTAGTCAATACCTCCAGTCACTTGCCATTTCAGCAGCTTAGAGACTAACGATCCTTCATTCTGCAGACACAGATGTGCCAGAAAGCAAAAGTTGCTAAATAGCCTCTATAGACGAAGCTATAAAATCTTGTTGCCTTCATCTTTTCCCACCATCATAAGCTGGTAGCATAGCAACTGATGAAGCTGCCTGAACTTGAGTTGACCCGAAATTACATGTTTCACGGTTTATGTGTTTATTCCCGCCTTTCTACTTTTTTTTGGTGCTTGTTGAGTTTACATTTCTAGTCCCTATGGGAGATTAGCAGCTTGTTCATGCAGAAAGCTGAAAGAGATTTAATAACATGTGATAGATGAGCTTAAATAGTCCATGGAGTTAGAAACACGAGAGTTAAAGCTGGCCCTATCTGCTGGCTGGTGGAGCGGACCTTCTTTTTGGTAGGATGTGGTTGCCATACCTTTGTACAGACTTGGTGGAGTCATAAGGAAGAAGAGCCTCCCAAAGATTGATGTTTCAAATTGTAGTGTCACAGAATTGGCTGTTAAAGGAAGCAGTGTAAATATGCACAGATTGTAGTAACCCTGGGATTTCTCACATCAGTGTCCCGGTTTTGGCTGGGATAAAGTTAATTTTCTTTCTAGTAGCAGGTATAGTGCTGTGTTCTGGATTTAGTGTAAGAATGGTGTTACACCCTGATGTTTTCAGTTGTTGCAAGGTAGTTGTAGTGCTTACACTGAGTCAAGGACCTTTCAGCTTCCCACGCCCTGCCAGGTGCAGAAGAAGCTGGAGAGCACAGCCAGGAGAGCTGACCCAGGCTGGCCAGAGGGATATTCCCTCCGTAGAACGCCATGCGCCGTGTGTAACTGGGGGAGCTGGCCGGGAGCAGGGATCGCTGCTCGGAAACAGGCTGGGCATTGGGGTTTTTTTCCATGGGTGGTGAGCAATTGCATTTGTACATTGTTTGATGATGATGATGATTATTATTATTGTCTTCCTTTGTTATCTATTAAACTGTCTTTATCTCAGCCCACTGGGATGGGACGGATGAGCGAGCGGCTGTGTGGTGCTTGCTTACTGGCTGGGGTTAAACCACGATGATGTGGGAAAGAGAGAACTCAGACACAGGTTCAGAAGTAACCTGCAACTTGAACAACTGTTGGTGCATGCACAGTTGCAGCAGTTTCTAGTGGAGAAATCAGTATGTTTTCATCAGAGTTTCTGGAAATCTCCAGTATTTTTCTCCTCATTGTTAAAGGAGGGATGATGCCCAGTACTCATACTTGATGATACTTTTGTAATTGCTGCATTCAGATTTGTGTCTTATGTTAAAATCTACCTTGGTTTTCTTCATAGGTCATTTTAAGACTAATATGAAATGTTAGTCTGTGCATATCGGATGTGTCTGTCATCAAGAGCAAGCTCCAACAAGTGAGGGAAGTAGAAAAAAAAAATTACTAATTGTTTTGTGAGGAAAATATATCAAGGATGAGTTTGGAGAACAGGACTTGGTTCAAGCATGCTGGACATGCTCCTGAAGGAGCAAAATGGAGCAGTTAGATGCTGGTTAAAGAAAGTCATGGTCTTTTTATTTTTACTGTTTTTTTGGTCAAATGAAAACTGAACCTTTTTTCTGTGTGTGACACAATCTCAACAGATGGGGCTAAGATGCTCCAGCCTCAGAACAGTCTCAGTAAGAGAACGAAATTCTTTCTTTGACAAGCACTTTAAGTATTGAATTATTAAATCAAAGGGCATCACTGTCACCAGTGCATGCTCTGGCTGCATATATAAAAGGAAAGTGAGTTGTGCTAATCTTCTCCAGAGAAAAGCATAATCATTTATCTTCCTGCGATGGTTTTAGACTGCAGCACCTGAGTTCTGCTGCCCTGAATGAGGCCATTCAGAGACATTCAAAGAGCATACAGGTGCTCAGCATTATTTCTTGCCGAGCAGTTCTTTGCACGGCTTGCTTTGTGGCTTCCTCCTTAATAGGGTGTCTGGTCTGATACCTCACTGTATTTCACACTGAAGGCCAGGCCCTGAGAAAGTAAGAGGAAGGAGGTAAAATACATCTTACCTAAATGTTAATACCAGTCAAAAGAGGGAGGGATCAGGGAGTAATTAGTTTGATCTGTCTTAGATATGTGCCTTAAGATGAGTTGTACGTTCTGTGAAATTGTCCATTTGTCTCCATTGACTATAAAGGGAACCTGACATCACAAGTACAGGCTTGAACACGTCAAAGCTATGTAGTAAAAGACAGAGTATTTGTAATCAGCTCGTGGGTGCCTAACTTCTTAACACACAGAAGTCTTTGGGCCTCTCATGGTTCATCAAAGATCCCTGTAAACAGAATGACATTCCATAACAATGTCATTCCGTAAGCAACAAGAAGCATGCTACGGGTCTTGTTCGTGATGTCATTTTGTAGTTATTTTGCAGTTGAAAAACTCAGTATATTACATGCACTTTAAAAATGAGAGTTAATTGTCCATGATTCCCAACCCTGGGGAGCTTGTCATTCTTGGAGAGTACCTAGAGAGACTGCCTGTGCATGGTACAGGGCAGCGCTCCTATGCGTGTGAAGAAAGGTTGCCTTCTACCGCCCTTGGTGCACAAGACCTGTGAATGTGTTTTGCTGCAGTACTGGAGATTCCTAAATCTCCATACTGAGCCATTAGGGAGCCATGGGAGAGTCTATAGTCACCTTTTTTTCCTCTTTCACAGTACAAATGATGGCTCAAAGAGAAGCATTCAGTTCTAAT
Organism: Grus americana; assembly: GCF_028858705.1. Lineage (NCBI taxonomy): Eukaryota > Metazoa > Chordata > Aves > Gruiformes > Gruidae > Grus > Grus americana. Next base: position 4,049,621 of record NC_072868.1, read on the forward strand.
CTATGTGAGTTCTTGTAATAAGCTTTGCAATTAGAGCACGGAGCCTTCCATCTAATTCACTTAATTTACGCTGGGAAATGAGATACTGTTCAACTAATCCGATGCTATTTTCTTCTTTATTAGAGAATGAAAGCATCAGCTGAGGCTCTGGTGGGATTCAGGCTAAGCTTCTGAGACACAAGTAGTGTGAAATGCTAATGAAATAGTACGCTACTGTAATTCCCACTTGGTATCTGGCGCCCCTCTCCCTTAACCTGTAACACAAGTAGAAGAGTTGGTAGGAGGCGATGGGCCTGTACCAACTCTTTCTGGTCTCAGGGCGACTTTGGACATTTTTGTTTGATCAGATGACGCTAATACAAATGAACTTTCTTCAACCAGAGTTTGTTCCAGCTCTCTTGCATGGTGGCTGCAGTGCTTTTTGGAAATGGTTAAGAGATTTTCTACTGCTTTATAGTAATTCCTATAAGCATTAGTGTGTTTTCCTTTTTTAAACCTAGGCAGCCCAGTTGCTTAATTTAGAATATATGTATTCGAATCACCAAGGAGCATTTCTACTGCTGCTGAAGGGGAAAATACATAGAGAATATGGATTCTTCCTTTTCATCAGGCTGCACCAAGTTCTCCCTTCATATATAAGTCCTACACCTACACAGTTGTGAGATGTAAAGGGGATAGTCTGTGGTCTGTGAATTTTAGGGTGTTGGCAAAGTCAGAAAATGAGCGTCCTGCCAAATATTTGGTCGCTTGCTTCATTCTTTGGTAATACTGATTGCTGTCCCCTGAGATCTGCTCGTCTCTTGGCTTTCGTTGCTGTTGTGCTGATTCTTTGACTGCTTCGCTCAATTCTTTCACATCTTTCTGGATCATTTTTATTTTCTCCCCCACTTCTTGTACGTGAAACGTATGGCGAGTCCCTTGTAGACAGAAGCATTAGTTGCTAAGGGAAAAGCGAGAAGAAAAAATGTGCTGTGGCAAATGGGTATTTGATATCATGAAGTAGTAAAGTTACTTAGCACCGTGTTAGAAAGTTCTGTGTTGGGAAGAAGCATCAGATGGGGAGTACTGACATTAAATTCACTAATCCATAGAACAATTTGGCAGTGTCTAAATGCAGCGCCCCACTTACTGCTCCAACATCCTAGTTCTTTAGCTAAATAACCAACTGGCCAGGAGCCAAAAGGGTAAATTTCCATTTTTGTCTGTCAGTTTGTGATTACGAAGCAGATAAGCATCCTGTGGCTGATGGTTCATGAGGATGAAAACGCAGCGTTGATCTCAACGGGGGCAAGAGGCCTGCATATCCACAGGGCTGCATCGCAGAGTATGGCACCGCTCACGGAGGATGAGAGGTTAAACTTTGCTGTGTAAGGGTGACGTTTGCCCACCGGGACTGCTCTGTTTCATCGTGGGATACAAAACCAACAGTAAAGGCTTTTGCACCTGTAAAATGTATAAAACCGTGAAACCATTGCTCCTTATTCTGTAGGCTGTAGAAATCCTAAATCTTCCTCTTCTCTGAGTTTCCTGGATTTTGTCTTTAATTAAATATTCAAAATTGTTGATGTCAGAATTGATCCTGGGCACTTTTCTTTGGGAGTAGACAGACTTTATCTCTCGGTGGTGCAATTTACCCATCCAGGTGAATTAATGAATCACTTTATTAATGCCTCTGGCACACTCTTCCAACACAGTTGACATGTGCCACTGCTGTCAGCCTGTTACATTACTGCGAGACAGATCTGAATGTCTCTCTTTTAGACAAAAAATTATTAGTACAATGTCAGCACAGTGAAATAGTCTCATGCTAAATATTGTAAAATCCTTGTGCCATTTCTTTGTGCAATAAATGGAACTGGAAGTTCGGACAATCACTGGAAAACAAAATTAAACTCCTGCATTTATTTATGGTAGTGGGAAGTGTGCTAATAGACAGTGCTGATATAAATACCGTCATTCAGAGCTCAGACTGCTTCTTGCTATGGTGTAAAACTAGAAAGGGTACTCATGGATGCTGCTCAGACAGTCAAGTGAATCTTTAATAGCCAGAAATACCATGTGCGAAGGTGACAAATTCTGCCTAAAGGATGGAGGGGCAAAAAAATCAGAACAAAGAGATTTTAGCACGATTCCATTTTTTCTTAAAACAGCTGGGTTTGCTTTCGTAAATGCAAATTCAAGTACCTATATTCTCATTAGCTTTGGAATTGTAACAGTCTGCGGCTATTGGGTAGAAAATTATACAAATATGTTTTGTTCTGTGTTTTTTGCTTAAAAAAGTTCTGAGAAGCTTGAAATTTGGTTTCCTTGCCTTCCAGTCCCATCCTTATCCATTTGGCAAGCGCAGTCCACAGCTGCTCATTCAGGACGCTGTGAGAAAAGCTTACAATTGCCATTAGCAAGGGAATAAGCAGTATCGTCTTTGAAAACACAGATCCTGCTTGTCAGGCAAATGTCTTGTGATGGCAGCTCCCATCCCCACCTCTTCAACCCCCGAAGAATAAAACCCACCGTGTCTTTTCTGATCTTATTTTCAGAACCTGTGCTGTATGTTGTATGCATGTGACAAAACAAAACAGGGCTGGCTGTGTGCGGGTTGCGATGATCTTCCTGCTGCTCGGGCTGTGTACGGGGCATGTCCAGCCGATGTTTTGCTCATCAGACAGTGTGAAAGGTGGCCCAGCCAGATACAAACCTGCTTTCCTCCTCTGTTTAACAGGCGTGTCAGCCTTTTCTGGTTCTCTTCAGTTCTAAATTGAGAGCTTATTTCAGTGCTTGAGGGAATTTAGGAATTTCACGTGTTGGCGTGATTATTTAGTAACAAAACAAAGGTACAGATTAGTACTTCAGAAACTGAATCGTTGAACTTTGTGATATGCTGGTGTTTTGTAGCCTTAGGGGTTCTTTTTGTCTAAAACCATCCATAGGCCCAACAAATGCAAATGAGAGCTCATGGTGGTCTTGGTTGTGCATTTTATCAGATGATCTTCTTATGAATAAGGAAGGAATTTTCAAAAAATGTAAAGCTTTATTCATTTAAAATCCATAGCTTAAGAGGTTTATCCAGCCTTTTTAAGATTACATTTTTTTATAATTCCTTTTTCTTTATTATTTCACAGCAGTCAGTGAAAACAGTTGATGGGGATTTCTCTCTCCTGTTTCAGTCTTCCCAGTTGCATCTGAAGGATGCACAGAGCCCATTTTTCTTCCATCATCTGACAATTGCTTAGAATTGTCTTACTTAGAAAATCACACAGAGAAGTATTCCAGTAGTAGAGCAGAAACACTCAGGAGCAGTTGCCAAAGAGTAAAATACATGTCTTTTCCATAATAGTTGGAAAGTATAGTATTTACGGCACCAAGCCTGTCAGAGTTCAAGGAGCATCTGAACGATGCTCTTAGTCATATGGTTTATTTTTAGGTAGTCTGTGAGGAGCAGGGAGCTGGACTGGATGGTCCTTCTGGGTCCCTTCCAACTTCAGATATTCTATGATTCTGTTTGGTCTTTTTTGGTCCTTCATGTTAGTGTTGTTTTCTCACACCCTTTGCACTACTACACTTGCTGTCGTTTTAAAGCCCTAGCAGTGTTCAGCCTTCTCAGCTGTAGACCACAGCTGTATTTCCTCTTCTAGTGGGAGGAGAAATGCACCCCCCAAATTCCCTTGGTGTCTACACAACTGGACCTGCTGTGCACATGCAATAAAATCCACTCGTGTTCGGTAACTCCGCTTCTGAGCTTGTTCTACGTAGGTCTTTTATTTCCTTGAGGGAGGGCACCCAGGAACCACATTTTTCTGTGTCCTTCCTGAGTCTGGGGCTCAGGCTGGCTGTTGTCGCAGCAATCCAGTTTCGGACGTCCCTGTTCCTGGGGAGCCACCGGCTTTCTCCTCTCTGCCCGGCGGAGGAGGGACAGTGGCCGAAAGGGAACAACAGGCGAGGCAAAGCTTGCAATATAAAATACCGTCTGGATCAAATGGGGCTTAAAATGTGGTTGATCAGTTACATGTGTACAAGGCCAATCTGTCACCATGTTTATTTAATCAAGATCGCATAGAGATTTTAATTAAAATAGTGAGCTCATAACATCAGGCGGGTCATCTGTAACTGACAAGTGTGTTTAGTTACAAAGGGCAAAAAATGGTCCTTATGTATATGCTAGTTTTGCTAAATAATGGGTAACTTGTTTAGATCATTTGCAGTAATTTGGCAGAGAGTGATATTTTAAAAATTGCTTCTTGTCCAGTTGGTGCCAGTAGGAAAGAGGCTATTACTGTCAGTGAGGTGGGATTGAGCCGTGAATAACTACTGTAACGGCTGCTTATCTTAATTTCTTAAATGTAGAAAATGGGAGCAACAGTTTAAACTCCTAATTTTCTAATATTCTGCAGCACCTGTTTTTCAAATGGTACATGGAAAGGGGAAAATTAACGGGGGGGGGGGGGGGGGGTAAAGGGAGAACCACCATCATTTTTTGGGGGCGGAGAGGGGATCAGAAGGGAGGTTTAGATTTGGCCTACAATAGAGAAGACAGTAATGCTGGATGTCGTCTTAATTTAAATCAGTTTGGCAATAGTAGTTTCTAAACTTGCTAGATGAGACTTTCATGTCTTTTTAACAGGACAAACTGCTCTATTAATTAAGCTCAGTCCCGTAAATCTCTTCTAACTTGCGATCAAATCCCAAAGTAACCTGCATCATGTTGCTATTGAAGTTGACAGCCCAGGAGAATGGAGTTTAATATTTCATTTGTCTGTGTTCAGCTATGATGTGACTTGCAAGATGTCATTTGTGCATCGGGAATAAAAATCGCTAAGTCTGTCTTTTAATTGTCTTGCACCAAGAAACAAGTAATAAACTGTTTGTGATTTATAATATTTTGATCTTTAATGAAAATGTATCTACATGCATTTCTTGAAAACAAATTTCTAGGAGAAATAACCTTAGTAAGTCAAAACATAATCAGCCTGACATTTGATATCAGAAAAAGATCCTGGCAGGACTTAGGAGAACAGTGCAGAATTAAAGCAGGGACAAACGTTCCACAAAAAACTTAGCTCGTGACACTAGTTTTTGTTCATGTTGGATATCTACTACAATTACAATTCAGATGGCTTTTTTTTTCAGAGGTACAACACACAACTACTGCAGTTACTCTGAAGAAGATAGCATGGTTCGTTGTAATTAGTTAGCCAGAGGAAACGAAATTAAGTAACATTTCAGATGATCATTTTGTATAATAATAGTTTCTGTGCATTTGTTTCTCATCACTGAGCAGATGTTAACCTGCAAGGCTTCTCCAGAGGGGAAAGTCCCATCTTGCTCCCATCATGTGGTGCTCAGACTCCTTTCTTCCACATTTCTGTGGGTCCTGGATTCTTCCAGTTCTCTGGGCTCTTTGAGGAACCACCTTTAAGAGGGGCTTAGAATAACTCCCACAGAACTCTAAAAATAATATCATGCTGTAACATTTATAGATTTCTATTTCTGAGGCATCCTTTTTGTCACCTTATTTTCACATGAGAACAGAGTTTGTGCCCTCTGGACTGAGGGCAAACCCCGTCAGAGTGTAACAGAGGGAAAGCTAGATGAGATTAAAGAAATTGCTCATAATCTTGCGCAGTTCAGCTCAGGTTTTCACAACCACAAGGCATACGCTATTCACGCAGCTTCCAATATGCAAGTGTTATTTGTACACTGATGGGGGGTGGGTGGGTGGGAATAAAGATCGGGCAGGCAGCCAGAACCCTGTAGATTTTTCTGTAGCTTTCATGAAAGGGTGCTGCTGAGATGTCTTTTATTGACTTGCTTTTCTTTTTATCACAGAGGTGATATTCAGCGGCCAGATTCCTGCCTCCTCATGATGCTTTTCAGACATCTAGGCACTCTTCAAGTCTCGTGCAGACTTTGCTTGAGTAGCTTTGCTCCCAAAGTTCAGCAAAGTTTGCAATCAAACGTGACAGGAGGTGTTGACTCACTGGGGCTTTAGAGTTTTCCTTAATTCTGAGCTACCAAGAGCCTTGGAGTCAGTTCTAGCAGGAGCCTGACTACTGATACCATTGCCCATGGGAACATCCCCAGTGCTTACGTTTGCTAGTGTTTTCTCAGACACACAGCCAGTACTTTGATTAAAAAGTATATCCTATTTTTAACCTTTATATTGCTTGATAAAAATCACCAAATGAGCAAGTGATTCGAGTTTTCCACTCATTGCTAATTGTGTCATGTTAAGCATTACACTTTGGCTGAACCGCAATACCACGATCGATGATCGTGATATTCTGCCACGTCGGGTCGCAGGGCAGAGGAAGAGCTGTTGTACTGGAGCCTTTTTATCGATGGTATATGCTAAGTGCACTGTCGTCTTTATTTAAGACTTCTTTCCGCCCTCACCCTTCGATATCGTATTGACTGCTATTGCTCGTATGCTGAAAGGAGGAAATAAGTATAAACCTTATCTTTTAAAAAGGACTTTTGTGTTTTATTTTAAACAGAAGTTGCTTTGTGGTTACTGTGTTTTTGCAGATGTTTCTGAATTGGTAATACTACCCCCAGTGTAAGGGGGCCAAATTTTTAGCACCAATAAAGGAGGCTAAATTCTTTTCAGCACCAGATTAAATTCTTATGAAAGATTTTGTAAATGACAGGAGAAATTGTGCCTGTGTTACAAAAGATTTTGGGACAGCCTTGCTATACAGATACATAGTGGAAATTTGATCCTTTTGACACAATTGTCTCAGGCTTCTCATGATTTCTTTTTGTCTACAGAACCCCCGACTCCTATCGCCCCTCCCGAGCTGCTGGCGGTCGGAGCCACGTACCTGTGGATCAAACCCAACGCCAACTCCATCATTGGAGATGGGCCCATCATACTGAAGGAGGTGGAGTATCGGACGACCACTGGGAACTGGGCGGAAACGCACATTGTAGACTCTCCGAATTACAAACTGTGGCATTTGGATCCTGATGTGGAGTATGAGATCAGAGTGCTGCTCACTCGCCCTGGGGAAGGAGGCACGGGCCCCCCCGGACCACCACTTACAACAAGAACAAAATGCGCAGGTAGGGATTCTACTGCTTTACAATCAGCACAGATATTTTGATTCATTTACTAACACATTAACAAATGGTCCTCCGTACATCCTGATTGTAGTTGTGCTCTGTCGGTGTCATGGTTTCAGCTGAGATAGAGTTAATTTTCTTCATAGTAGCTAGTATAGGGCTGTGTTTTGCTTTGTGCTGAAAACAGTTGATAATTTAGAGGTATTTTTTGTTATATGGAGATGTTTTCATTCCTGCTGAGCAGTGCTTACACAGAGTCGAGATCTTTTCTGCTCCCCGCACCACCCCAGCAGAGCGTAGGCTGGGGGTGCACAAGGAGTTGGGAGAGGACACAGTGGGGACAGCTGACCCCAACTGACCAAAGGAATGTTCCGTACTGTATGATGTCATGCTCAGCATATAAGGGGCTTCAGAAAGAGGAAGGAAGGGGGGTGGCGGCGTTCGGAATGATGCTGTTTGCCTTCCCAAGTCACCGTTATGCGTGACGGAGCCCTGCTTTCCTGGGGATGGCTGGACACCTGCCTGCCCATGGGAAGTAGGGAATGAATTCCTTGTCTTGCTTTGCTTGTGTGCGCGGCTTTTGCTTTACCTATGAAACTGTCTTTATCTCAACCCACGAGTCTTCTCACTGTTACCCTTCTGATTCTCTTCCCCGTCCTGCTGGGGGGAGAGTGAGCGAGCGGCTGTGTGGGGCTGAGCTGCCAGGTGGGACTAAACCACGACAGTCAGCGATCTGAATTGACACTATGAATTTTGAATATTTTACTTTTTATTCCATAGGCAAGTGCTTAAGAAACTGTTGTTTTTATGCATGTAGTGTATTTGCCAAACTTTCTGCTACAGTGTATGGCTGCTTTCTGTTGAAAGGGGCAAGCAGATGAGAGATTTCCAACCAATTCTCCATCAGGCACCTTGTTCTTAAGACTCATCTATGGTAAAATTTTCATCCTGTAAGTGCATAACAAAATATATGTTGTTCCTGGGTAATGGTTCAGTATTTATTATTAACAAATTGACAGCGTTATCTAATTTATGAGTGCAGTGTGGTGAAGCAGTAAGCATTTAGTTTTTAAAACACATTTTTGTATTCCATTTGATGGAACAGATTCTTGTCACTTCTGACAAAGAAACCTGTTCAAACACTGTGCAGCGTCTTCTCTTTGTCTTTCATATTGGAACAGATCAATTTTGATCCAAGGACAGTAACAGTCTATCTTCTTTCTAAGCCATATTGGCCTTTCCAGGAAAAACTAAAGGATCATGTTCCTCATGTTTCAGATATATTGGCTATTCATCCTGTTTTCATACATTAATCATTAGCCATTAAGGGAGATCAAGCTCTGTGCCTTGCATGGGGATGAACAAAGCAGTTTTCTACCTAGCATTTTTTTTCCACCACACAACTGTCTTCTCAAGGTTTGCATTTCTGTAATTTTTACAAGGTCCTTACTGTAGCGTGAACAAAGGACGGGGACTAAAAGGATGCTCTCCTTTTTCTGCAACTTTCCTTCCCTCCCCACAGATTAGTGGTTTACAGCAAGTGGATTTTAGTAGTGGAGAGCTTATACAAAAGCATTCTGGTTCCAGTTGCTCTTTCTGACCAAAGTGTGAAGAATGCATCAAGAACAGGTTATAAAGCAGTGAACATTTAGTGTCTCTCTGAGAAGAATTGCTTAAAAAAAATAAATCAATCTGAGCACGAGGACGTGACATGGAGGTGTTTGCTATGTTCAGCACCTGGCCGTTGGTAGAAGGCAGATGTTTGGAGGCTGTTCCGCTGCTAGGTGGAAGCATGGAATGACATGGATGATGTCCTGGCCTGTTTGGGAAACGGGCACATGCTCTGCTACTCATCTTTTGGCTCTCTCCTCCTTCAGTAGTGTGGTCAAATTCTCTAACCCTCAGCAGAAACAACTGCAGGCTTGGCCTGGGACTGTGTGTTTGGATGCGGCAGTGTGACGTGCTGAGATTTGGGCTGTAGTTCATGTGTTGTGACTTTGCAGGCACACGCTGCAGCAGCCAGACTTGCAAACTTTTCTGTATTGCCTGTACAGATTGCTCACTTTAGTTTAATTCAGGGCTTCAAAAAAAAAAAAAAAAAAAAAGTTGGCTTTATGCTTAATGAGGTCTTGTACTGGATCCCAAATTGCTGAGTTTCCTTACTCAGCATAGGTATCGACCAACGTCATGAAGGATGGCGTAGATAGTTTGTTCAAATTGGCTAAACAGTGCCACTCACTATTTTCTGTCCTAATTTACTAATGAAAATCTAACTGGAGGAGGTCATTCTATTAATGTTAGTTGTCATACAGAGCTTGCTGAGATTGATGGTGATGGCATTGGTGTTTTGTTTGGGATATTGAGTGGGAGAAATTGTAATGATCTTTATCTAAGCATGGGCTTGAAGGAAGAGAGAGGCTTACCCAGTATCTAAAGGTGTACAACTTCCACAAAATGCCAACTGAAATGATAGACAAGAAAATGCAGCTCATTATTCCAATTTCCATATGTCATGGAACTCCTTCAAAATACCCTATTTTGAGGATAATTACACAAAATGTCCACGGTGAAGATTTTCAAAAATGTTCTGAAGCAAGAAAACAGCACTACTTCCTTGATTTTCTTAGAGTACCTAAACAATTACATCAGTGAAAATGGAGGGGTTTTTTTAAATAGTTGAGGGATAAGTGATGCTGCTTTTTCAAGTGGATTTTTTTGGTTCTTTTCTTTGTCATTACTTTTTCTTAGCAAGAAGGAAGTACCAAACTCCTACGCATTTCTGTGCAATCAGTGGATGACTGGAGTAGTCCTGGTTTAGTGGACTGGTTAGTGTTGGTACTGTGTTTATTAGGCCCACTAGTAAAGATAACAAAATTGACTGGAGAAGTAATAGTAGAGAATATCACCTATACTGGAGAAGAAGTATTTACGTATTTAAATTGCAAGAAATCAGTGTAACCATAAACAGAAAGTGTCTGCAACCTTCCAACAGTGAGAAGGCAATGTCCCTTTTACTAAATAATTTCCTTCGTGTCTTTTCCATAGACATCGTGTATACTTGTGTGCTAGGGAGTCTGAGTAACTACTGGCATAGCCTTCAATTTAGGCACACCTTGCAATGAGAATCTTAATTTTTATTTTCATCTCTGAATTAGAAACAGGATTTGGGAAGGCCCATGCTTTTCTTCCACTTCAAATCAAGCAATGGAAGCTCGTTTACGAAGTTGCAGTTGTCTGCTGTGAGTTTCTTGACTGTCAGGCTGAGCAAAAGCATGACCAAAATGGCTCAGCGTGAGCTGAGAAAGTCATTACACCACGACACAACTCTTACCAAGATCATTCGTGATTTTCAGATTTCTGATCAGAGTGAATGGAAGTTGTTTACATGGACTTTAAGAAGTTTTTCATTATATAAACCCCATAAAAACTAATTTATGGAAGGTCTTGCTCTAAATAAGCACAAAGAAGTTTTATTAAACTGATAATATCTTATCTAAATTTCTATAAACAGTACGTGCCCAGGCAGCCATTATCCCTCTGGTGATGCTTTTGGTTTTCTACAGGACACCATTACAAGACTTCATTTATATTTGATCGTTAGAAACGATACTGAAAATTAAGTCCCAGCTTGCCTCCTTCCAGGAAAAGCCAACTGCCAGAAAATGAGAAACCCTGCCTTTGTAAATGAATGATTATTTTTGTTGTTGTGGGTTTTGTGTGTGGGGGGGTGTTCCATAGGCTGTGATAGGTCGTGACTTGGGGCAGGAGAAGATTAAACGACCTTGAGGCAGAAACCAGTAAAAGTCAGAGGGAAGAGTTGCTCCGCAGGGGATGGGGAAGAGGGAAAGCCTGCTTACGGTTAAGATCAGACACAGGGTTGAGGGGTGGTTAAAGGAAAGGAAGATATAAAATATTAGTTTTCACCCCCAAAATAACAGGTTGGGGGAGATAACAGGATCAGAACGGTAGGTTTGAACACCGTTCCCACTAGTGCTTAGCAGTTCAGCACTGGTCTTCTGAGAGAGGGTTTTTTCGGCCATCCTCAGGAGTTAAACAGAGCGCTTCAAAATCCTTGTTTCATGGGCTTCGTTCCAGAGGGTGCTTTGGAAAGCTGTGGTTTGGAAAGCTTGGGGCTTGTTTTCTTCTCTGTCCTTATTTACTATTCTCCTGCTTTTTTTTTTTCTTCTTTCTCCCGTTGCCACGAAAAGGGAGAATAGAGGAAAAGTCCTTTTTTCCTCTGGTGGATGAGAAAGAGAAGGGAAGACCTTGCAAAAAAGGTCATCATTGGTGGTGGTGGGGAATCTCCTCTGAAAAGTGTTTGCCTTCCAGTGGGACAAACTCACCTGAAAAGCAAGGCCAAAGAGTAACATTTAAATGGATATTAATAAAGGGACACAGGTAAGACTTTCTTTAAAAATAGTATTTAGACCTGGTTAAAATAATATCTGGGAAAGCTGTCTTGAACATGAGCTGCTCTGCCTATTTGGGTGATGACAACAGGTGACTCCTAAGTTGAGGAGGGGTTTGTGACCGTGAGACTTGGAAGCAGGAACCTTTCCAGTCTGAGAGGAGAGTCGCTTGGTAAGGAATGAGAAACCCCATAATCCTCCCCCCCCCCAAAAAAAAGGTGTGGCAATGATTCTTCATAGAATAAGCTTATGACAATAGGAGGTTTGTCCTTATATGAAAAAACTCACGCGGATCACGCGCAGCATATCTCTTAGGGTAAGCTGCCGCGTTATTCGGCGGGAGGATGTGATCCAGCTCCTGGAGAAAGGAGCAGCTGTCAAGATCGATACTCAATTTTTGTTCTTGGCCTAGGGAAATAAAAGTTAGTCTTGAATGATGTGGCTGAAGTCAATACTCCTTTTAAAAATAGTCAGGATAAAGTAGCTGATATAAATGCAAATAATCTGTACATTCAGAGTTTGATACGGTGTTGCGAAGTCATTAAAAAAAGAAAACCTTTTCCTTTAGTTGTTACTAGAAGGTACTTTGTTGCCATGAAATCTTGCGAAGTTTATAGGCAGTGAGCAACTCTTGCCATTTTTTTGGTGGTTTTTAAGACTCTGTTGTCCGTTGCTGTGTTACAAATGTTAGGGCAAGGAGGTAGTGGCGTACTGTTAGGAAAGGCACAAACTGAACCACCAGAAGGTTACTTGGTTCTGTGCTGAGTACGAGTTGTTACAGCAACGGGTTCAAAAAGATTTCTTTCTGATTTAATTTTAAGGTGAGAGCTCCTGTTAAATAGGAAACAGTCACATGTTAACGTTGAAAAATAAGATTCAGGGTTGCTCCTGTCTTTGGTTTTTTTCAAGCTTACTACAAAAAGCCCAAACCTGAACCCCCCCCGATACACCCGAGTCAAAGCACTACACAAATGGCCAAGTGATTTGAAAGTGATTTGAAAGAGAGCTCTGTACCGCCGACGCGCGGCTATTATAGAATCGCTGCTTCACACACTAGTGGAACGTGGAGTTGCTCTAAGCCTTGTCCTGAAACATCCATTGCCCTGTTAACACGAGTGAAACTTTAACTCTTGCCTCCACTGTCTTCTATAACGTCTGTGTAGATGTCTGAGAAAACAGATGCTTATTTAGCAGGATTGCCTACTTTTGCAAACCACTTCCTGTAGAATATTGGCAGTGAAGGAAAACCTTACCTGGGTTTCTTGTTTTCTAGATTGGTAAATGCTGTGAGGGACTTTCTTTGCTCAGCTGTGATAAGACAAGCTTCCACAGCACGTTCTGCTTGTGTTCGGTTTCGCTTTCTCGCTAAATTCTCTGAACCAAAGGCTTGCGTAGCACAATGAAATGCGGTGGTTGTTCTCTTCTGAGCGCGCGTTCCCAAGAGCCATGGAGTGCTGCAGGTGAGCTGTTGAGAATGGCGTGATCTCGCGTCTGAGTTTGGGATCCCACAAAGCCTGTGGGACCGGTACCTGTTCTACTGACTTTGTCCGCTTAGCTTGATGGATCGAAACTCTGTTTTCATTCCACCTCAATAGCCTTCGGCATGTCAGCTAGAGAGATAAAGTAGAGTTACAAAAATATGGTATTCCTTCTTTTTTCATCCTTGATCTCTGATTTGTACTTGGAAACAGCCCGGTAGCATTTTTGAAAGATAGGAGCTTCATCTGTATCTCATCCTAACAGCTTAAGTCCCTTTGCGTATAAGGTGTTGATTTTCCTTGCCAAATTGATTAAATGGATAATAAATACATTTCTGCTTTATTTTTTCCCCCTGCTCATTTAGTATTTGAGGGAGTAGAAAGACAATATCTACCCCTTAAATATCAGCTGAAAGAAAAGGTGACGTATTTCTTGTTGATACGCATGTCGGAGCAGTACGCTTTCCTTGTCTCTGTCAGGTCTCAACTCCTGTTTAGCCCATGGTGTGTACCTTCAGACCTCTTGGACGATACAGACAGTGCTTCAGTTCAAGCTACAGAGCTCTGTAGGAAGCAAAGTGTATTTCTGGTTTCTCGTAAAGTTGCAGAGGTGCCGTTGGCTGCAGGTATAGGGGTGTTCCGGGCAAAATGTGTCTCCTTGAGGAACTATCAGTATCAAGTTATAGATGTGTTGAGTGCAGAAGCGTGGTCTGGAGATACCTGTCAAAGAACAGAGGATAGATTACATCTATGAAGTAGTTACTGGAAAAGAACTGAAAAAAGAAGGAGCTATGTTGCCTGGGATGTAACAGCAGTGATGACCTATATGGAACAGAAGGAATTTGGAAGGAGAAGGGAGGTAATTAAATGATGCAAGGGGAAGCAGAGTGTTTTGGTGCACTTCGGGTGGCTGACCACGTACAGGGCTCTGAAAAGCCGTGTTGTTGGAGCTGACAGGATACTTGGTTTGGTGTGAGGCCACGGTCACATCCAAAGTTCAGGCACTAAATTCGGTGTGTTGGAAAGCAGCAATGTGCAGAGGAGAGGCTGGGATTTACTGCTGGAGCCCATCAGTATGCTGTAAATCTGGTATTTGCTTCTAGCAGTGACCAATCCCTGACAATTCCCGAGTCTAGCGAAGCAGGTCGCTTATTGCCTTTAACCATGGTACGTATGGTGAGGAATCTTCTTTATCCTGACCCCTGCAGAAGATCAGCTTTTTGTTCTGAGGCATGTGGATTGATTGCCCTTATCTTAGTCTGCATATATACAGTTATGAATATAAAGGCAGTCATAATAGTGCTTTGGTCTTGATTTTTTTTCCAGAGGGATTTTGGTTGTGATGGATTTAAATTCTAGGGATTTATTTTTTTTATCTGCAAGGGCAGTTTGTTATCCAGGAATGTTTTTTATTTTTATTTATTAGGATGAAGTCTTGTTATTCATTTCCACATCACACTGTTTCTGCTTGGTGGTGTTGCTGTTTAATTTAATGGCTTTCTATAATGTGGTTTGAATATAGCATTATTTTCTGAGTGGGCTGGCTGGTCAGTAAGATGACAACTTTCATAAAGGCAATAGTTCTCGCGAATGGTGGGACCTCATGACTTCTGACAAAAGTAGTGAACCTGCCTAGCACTTATTTTCATGCCAGCTGTATTTAGGACATTGTTCTTTTTGATATTTCTTGAGTCCTGAGTTCTGCCCAGGTTTCATCCCAAATAGCTTGAGTATTCCTAATCTGAAGATGCAGAAATGGAGAGAGAGAGAAGAAAACAAAACAAGCCCAAAACAACAACCACCACCTCATTCTGTTTTGTCAAACTCAAAGAAAACCCTGAGCACTGGTTGACCTCGTGGAGCTGTAGGTTTGAGGCAGATAAACATGTGTTGCGTGCACCGTACTTCTCTAGGTGAATGTGGTTTTGAATGAAATTTTAAGTGAATACAAACCCGTTTGATTTTTCTCTTGTTGCAGTTTTTCCAGGCTGTATTTCTACTTGAAATACGCTGGGCACATGTGAAGGCGATGTACAAGGAGGTCACTGACAGGAGAGTCAGGTCCACGTTAATGGTTTCAGATCTTCTGGATTGGAGCCTGGACACGAGGGGTGCGCAGGGAATCTAACCCAAAATTATGTCAACTTCAGCGTTACGAAGCCACCTCAGGTTAATTGGGGACCTGAGTTCTCATCTTAGTGCACAACACAATGTTGTTTGAATTTTCCTGTACGCTTTCAGATAATTGTGTGATTCCTCTTTTTCAGCTCACTTAAACTGTGGAAGGAGAGAAGGAAAATAAGCAGATATTTGATGTGTTAATAGCTTCTTTTCTCTTTGCTTCTGCAGCTTCATTTCAGCATCTCAATTTAAGGGTGTCTCCAGTGTGGTCCTAAAAATGTGACTTCGCAGGACTCTATCCTTAGCTTGTGCAAAACTGGCACTGCTTTACCAAAGTCAGCATTTTACATCCATTGAAAATCTGGCCCACAATTTGCAAAAATGGGCCAGGCATTTTTTTCTTGATTGTCGCTCAGTCCCCTGCTAAAAGCAATTTATTTAAATTGCATGGTGTCTTTTAGGCTTCAGTTAAGTGGCATCTTTCATAAAATTTCATCCCTTATTACCATATTATTACTGTTTCTGTTATTTTTTTGAGGGTGCGATGAGATGATCGTTTCCAGATGTCGCTTTATACGAGTGCAAAAAGCCCGGTTAGTGGGAGGAAACGGGAAAGGATAATGCTATGTGTGCTCTTGCAGTGCATGTGTTAAGCATTGAACTTCCACTGAGGAGTGACCGAAGGGAGGTGTCTGTTTTCCTTCTCTGTGTAATATACACCATAACTCATCCCGGGAGTGAAATGACAGACCTGGTCTTGCAAAGCATTTATTAAGCTCTATGGATTTGGATAGTCATGATCCTGTCTTTGTCCTGGGACAAATGCTGCTCACTGCTTCCTGCTTCTGTTTCCTTCTGCCTTTCCAAAGACAGCTGAAACATAAATGCCTTTCATTTTTAAATGCATTTTTAATGTACGCAAGTCTGCATTAAAAAGCACTCAAATAATAAGAGGCGTTTTAGAGTTTATACACTGAAAGTGCCCAATTTTAAACATTTCAAAGAATAAAATGTACATTAATTGGCTTTCTTGGAAGCTCTAATGTATAATACAAAAGCAAGGCAGGGGCCAAATGGAAGAGCGCACTACATTTTTAACCTCCTGTTAATGCTTGTAACCCTGAGATATTTGTAAGACGTTTAGGAACGGTTTTGTTCCTTACATGTTTAGTTGTTTTACATTTTGTCATGAATATTTTAGCCTTTTATTTCTCCCCAGTGGACTCTGAAATATTGAGATGAACATTATTTGTTGTTTAACACTTGCCAACTTACCCAGATGAGCTGGGGTGTCGCAAGCTTGAAAAACAGAAAACCAAAACATGTTGATGTCTTAAATATTGTCGCAGAACCAGCAGATGGAGTGCGAGAGTACAAAACCTTTTTTGTAATGGTGCGTGTGTCTGTGTGCGCAAGTACATTGCGTTTTCCTACCGGTTGAGTTTGAAAATGGAATTTTATTTTATTTTTTAACCATCTGTTCTGTCCATGGACATTTCTATGACCCATTATGTTACGGTATCTGAACACGACAAAACCAAGAGTGAACCAGAGATCTCATTCCTCTCTGGGGGCTGCAGGGATCCCTTTGTGTCTCGGTTCACGTTACGCAGGTGGAGAAGCAAAGAGCCCCAATCTCCCCAGGTTTGGGATTGTAATCCAGAGGATTGCCCTGACCGTGGGACTGGGTAGGGGTTATCAATTTAGTCACCATTTTAATTATTCATTATTCTACTGAGTACAATGAGGGAAAAAAAAGGAAATGTTTTCAGCTCCTTTTAACTTATTTTTGCTTTTCAGTTTTATAAACTAAAAAGCTTAAAAGTTTTTTCTTTTTCTTTTCTTTTTTTTAAGATGGGCTTTTTGAAAATAGGAAGCAGTGTAATATTTTATGATTTTAGAAATACCATCCAAGTAGACCATAGCTGTGACCGTAGCAAAGTACTCAAATATTGCTGGAGAGGCATACAGGCCTGAGCATCCAAATCAGACTGACAGTTGATATTACAATATATTTCGCTCAAGATCCGCAAATCCTCATTTTAGCTGCCAATAATCCTTCAAATTATTAAACTAAAGTCTTGGTGCAGAGACCATTGGAAAGGGGTTTAAAGTGAGACCACTACTCATAAGATAACAAAATCTGAAAGCCTTAACGCCACAGTTTCCTCCCTGTGGCACTTTGAAACGTTTGAAACATTTACTAGAGAACAAAAAAGAAGCAGGAGGGAAGCAGGATCTATCTCACAAATAGATCCAAACCTCCAGAAATTGATTTGGCAATTAATGAAGTTTGACAAAAATCTTTGAGCTTGAAAGATTAGATTATGTATCAAGGAAGTCCGCTGCTTTGAAGATAAAGCTTTCAAGAGATTAAATTTATTTTAGTAATGTTTTTAATAGGCAGTTAAACTGTTGGCATTAAGTTGTCTTTTTTAACAGAGGGGGGAGTGAGGCAGAGGAGTGGGATGCCAAATTGAAGCGAAGGAATACTGCACCAAAGGCAATCTTATGTATGAACTACTGTCTGTATATGTATAAAACCAGTTCTCTCCAGTTGGTTTTATTCTCCTCGGATCATTTTTTAATGTAGCATAGGCGTAAATCTTTTCACTGGCTTTTCTATAGGTCATTTTGCTATAATGTTTGTTTTTACATTCATGATACATTCTTCTGCAGAAAGATCCACATGATTCTTTTTCCTGGGCAGAAAGAATCCCATTGTCGCTAATGAAACTGTGCCTGTGAAAGCAAGTCTACGACTGCGAGGTTTTTTTTCCTTTCATACAGAATTAAAACTGTGGTATGCCAGTTCAGACAAAGCAGATACCCTTGCTGCTGTAAGAGAGCCCAAATGTCTTCGAGCTGTTGTCCAATACATGCAGTAGATTAAAATACTGGTGTAAAGTATTGCATGTTACATTCTGTAACGTACAGAAATCACTATGTTGCATCCTGTAATTTCCTCTGTGGTGATGGGAAGGGTCTTTGGGTGATAAATGTTAAGTTTTTTGTAAACACAGATTCCCATCCTTCAACACATATATTATGGACTTTTTCTCCTAAATCACTTAGCAATGCACTCCTACTCGTTTTGGTTATATAAGACTTCCCTTTCCTTTGTGAAAATTCAGCTTTCTTGATTCTCGTCTCTGTCCTACTCTTCTAAAGAAATCGGGAACCACAGAGATGAGAGATGAACTTTGCAATCTTTACATAAAATCTACAGAGTGAAAATGAGTTTTGTGTCTACTGCTGGTGTTCCCGTTTGTGTTCGGAAGCCGTTTTCAATAGTTGTTGCTTCCAATTAGTGTCGTGCATGTGAACTCCAGATACGCACCTTCTGCCAGCCTTCTACTCTCTGTGAAAGGCTTAGGCAATTTATAGCTTTCCCGATCCAGCTGGCACAGCAGAGCAAATATTTACTTATTTTCACACAGAAGCAAATATCTCAGTATAAAAGAGTTGGAATCGCGCTCTGTGCAAACAGGTGCTTCATACAATGTCGGTACATTATGCTGCAGCCGATCAGGAATTTATATTGACTCTTCCAAGGCTCTCAGGCTGCTGGCAGCGCAGTTGGACCGAGGCGCCCAGGTTGGTGTCAGTGCTCCCGGGTGATCGGACTTGGTTCGTTAGTACGAGTGATAGTTTGTCTATCCTTATTTGTCTCTGCTTACGTCTCAATGTAAAAGATCCGTTTGCTTGTAACAAGAAATAATCTCCAAACCTGATAGTGGTGGCTTGTGTTAAAAGTAATATCATCTTGTTAAAATACTCTATAGGCTGTAGAAATGTACCTGTGTGCTGAAGGCATAATCATTATCAGCTTGTTATTCCTGCCTTTTCTCTGTCACAGGAGTGTCCCTTGGCAGTAAAGCGCTGAGATGTTTTAAAAATCAGCGCTGTTTATCGATGGGGGGAGGCAGAGCGTTGCCTGTGATGCAGGTGTGTGAAGCAAAGCTAATGTTGTTCAAAGTCCAATGCAAGAACATAAAAGGAAAGGAGTGGTGGGATAGTTGTACTCTCTAGGAAAATACTCTAAAAATTCTTTTCAAACAACATGCTATTTGCTGGGGTGTGTGTTTTCTGTTCTGAATTGCTTCAGTGCCTCTGAGTTTCTTTGTTCAGGAAAACAGGGTTTTTTTCTGGTTAGTGATCTGCGCTAAAATATTTGCACTTCCTCACCTTAACTTTGTGCATGACTTGTAACAACGATAAGTAAAAATGAAGGAACTTTTGCTCATATGTTAGTTCTTCAACCATCATATTCCAGTAGGGATCGGATCCTGTGACCACCGCCTCTCATTTGCGTCACACAGCTCTGGAACCTTCACCCTTTGTCTTGTTTATTCAGCTTGGTGGGGCACGAGGAATCTTCTGCCATGAAGAATCTATGGGGTGCCTGGCGCAGTAGGTCCTTTCTTGCCTTTATGAGGGAGCACAAGCTTATCTGCTATTTTTCATGCTAGGTGTCTGAAAGTTCATCAACCAACACTGTATTCTAGTGTTTGTTCCACTTAGAAGCTGATTCTAGACTAACACCAGCAAGAGGATGCCATACTTTTCCAAAATGATGGGAGTTAAGGGGAAGTAGAAGAAGTTGTAGAAACTCAGAATATACGAACTTTAGATGACTGTATAATGAATTAATATTAAAATCTGCACATGTTCTGTGAAATGAACTGTTTGTTTAGCAAAAATAACTGAAAGCTATTTGACCTGCTATTGGTGTGGCCATGCTGGGTGTTTTCATATGTGCAAAGGATTGAATTTTCTGCTCAAAAGTCCTTGCCATGAGGTCAGCACTGGGTGAGGTTGGTGGGAATGGGATGGGTCTTCATTTAAATATCCTCTAGAAACAGCAAGATTTTAAAGAATGGGTAGCGCGTGTTGCTTTTTTCAAATACACTTCCCTTGTTCATAGTATGAAAAAGGACCTTGCAAATAATTCAGCATTTCTTTGTCTGTGATTGCTGCGGTGTGTCCATGATTACCTAATTTGAGATCTGGCAGCGTTAGTCTCTCCAGAAGTACTTATGAAATCACAGTTTAAATTAGTGAAATAGAAGGGATTATGAGGCACAATGCTAGTCATCTTCCAGAAATATTATAATTTTTTCTTGTATGAGTATTAGGAGGAATCATGTCAGAGCAATATGATGCTATATACCCATTGGGGAGGAGGCACCAGAGGTTTCTGCAGTTGCACCTGAGATGTAGAGTTGTGCATTAGTTTTTCAAGCCGGAGAAATAGCCCAGCTCTTCCCCTGATGTAGCGAAGTGGGGTCTTGCAGCCGTGGGGCGGGTGTTCTGTCCTGCTGCTGCACAGAGGAGGATGGTGGTCCAGCCACCCCTGGTCCCTGATGCTAATTTGAGGTGTGTGATTTCTCAGAGTGCTCAGCTGGGGAAACTCTGGGTTTATAGCTTTTGTGTTCAAATGCATTCAAAATGCATATGAGAGGGTTTTATAAATGAAATCACATCTGATTGCTGCTATCAATAGCACAAAGATTTAGACACCCATATATGTTTCTTGGCTGCCCGGTCTCTGCCTCATTCTTAAACAGGTTTTGCACGTGAGGCTGTTTCAGCCAACTCCACTCGTCCCTTCAAATGATGTTTTCTTCCGCTGTCTCTGACTTCTGCGATCAAGTTCCATGTTTCCTCCTACATGACTAAAATCTATCACCTTCGGTCCCTGTAAAACAGCTTTTCTGTGCTTGGTGATGCATTTCTCTCGCTGTAGCACCTGTCCTCTGCTAACCACCCCACTTGGCACAACCAGTTTTATCTGTTTGACCACTTTCAGTTGGATTGCTTAGACCTTTTCAGTTGTCAGCAAATCTTAACAGTTATTCTCTTAACCCAGACGTGCCGACCTAGACATACGTGTTTGTCTGCTGACCACGTATTTCCCATTGCAGGTAAATAACTCTAAAAACAGGTTATCCTCTAGAGGTTAAGTGAAAAAAGCAGGATGAGATTAAATTGCTGCCTGAGTTACAGACTTCATAACCATCATGCAGAAATCTCCTGTATTCACCACAGGAGGACAAAACCTGCCACACTGTGCATGAGATTTGCACAGAAATCACAAAATGGCATTGCCTCTGATCATGTACTTGAATGTGTTGACAGATAGGAATGCTTTTAAACTCAAATACCTTTAAGACTTTATGAAACAAATCCTACCTTAGGTTGTCCCCAGGGTTAAGGGCCAGGGTTCTACTGGTATATCACCTTCGGCATTTTCATTAAAGTGGTCTTCTTTCACGGAGTCAGGCTGAAATAGCAAATTGTAGCCTGTAGCACTCCATCTGTTTCCTCCTGAGAGCACGAGGACAGTGTGAGATGCTCTGGGCACCATTCACACTACTGCAGGTTGCCTTGTTGTGTATTCAGAGCACAGAAATAACAATAACGTGGTCATATTCTGGGAAGTAAAACTGAGCAATTCCCAGATTGTGTTGACAGGTCTATCCTTAAAAATCCTTTCTGCTTTGATTTTGTGATATTTATGAGAATTACAGTACTGTTGGTCCAAAGAGCTCAAAAATCCAGAGTCAGAAACCAACTCTCTCTTTCCCCACTCCATACGTAGTAGACCCTCACTAAATTTGGTCTGGTTTGTGTTGGATTTTAAACCCTCCTTTTGCTTATCCTTTCATGAACATGGGACAGTCACAAATTGCTCTCTCGTTCTCCGTGCAAAGCTGCAGGCATTGACCCCATGCTTCTAGGTTGCCGGCTGCGTTCCTCCTCTGTGCTACATCGCTCCACCTCACGATGGAAAACCTTCCCGCAGTGGCAAAGCTGACAGCTTTCGCTGTGATGACCTGTCAGAGGATAAACGGGAGTTCATTTTAGTGCTGTGGTGGGTGCATGTCTTGTTGTGTGAATAAGGAGAGTAAGGTAGGGGGCAGGTTGCTAAAACAACTTTATTGGATCTGCTCCCCATTTTGCTGTTGTGTCCAGCCCCAAGAGAGTCAACAGACGGTGGGATGCGAAGCCAGAGCTTTGAGCTTGGCTGAGAACCTGGCTGGAAGTGCTGGTCTCCAGCCTCAAAATGCTGCTGAGAAAACAGATTCCGTCGCTACCTACATTTACTCTTTTTGCTGTACTGGAGGGGAGACGGCAGAAGATCTGGTGCCTGGGCCAGAGATCCCCGTAGAGCACCAGGGGCGTCTTTGCTGCCGCTGGAAATATGCGTCACTGTGGCCTCTGCTGGTCACAATTAGCTCAAACAATTCCTTTGAGCTTTCGGGGTTTCTTACAAAGGTACCCACCAGGTTATATAGCCTCCCATAATTTTAGCTTTGCTTACACTAAAATACTATTCTAGACTCTCTAGGGAGCCTTGTTCTGGGTAATATGTTGTCTGCTTGAAGAGAAGCGTGGGAGCCTCAGGAGCTGTGCCAGTCAGTGTGATCTGCAAAGCTTTACGTGTCCTACATTGCTGAGACAACATATGGGTGTCAAGATGTACCGTACTAGAGAGACATTTCTAAGGGGAGGTTTGACATGAAGTTTCAGAACAGCATGGCTTCTTGGCAGCCTTTACCTTGCATTGTACCAGGCTTTTTGTGTATGGTGGTTTTTCAGGTCTTGGTTTGGTTGGGTTTGTTTTGTTTTCTCTACCAAAGCTATTGTGGTATTAATATGCACTGTTCAAGCTAGAGGGGAGGAACGGTGGATGTCTGGAACGCTGTTGAGTTCTCTGTGGATATAGCAGTGCCGAGTTGAGTGCTGTTCAACTTTTACATTATCATCTCTCACTTCTGTTTCCTTTATTTTCTTTAAATTTTATTACCTTTCTTCTAGTGAAAAAGTAGTATTTGAATTTCAGAGCTGAGCTGGTGCTTCATCCTCGTGGGAATAAGAGCTTGGCTTCTCCTCCCTCAAAGCACAGTCTCAGATCTCCGTTTCCTTTAAGTGCTGTGCCAGCTTTCAGCTCTCGAGTGCCTGTTTGCTTTGACTGGTGTGTTAAGTGGGTAGTGAGTCCTGCTGCCTTCGGATTCTAGGTATTGTCCCGGGAGGAAGAGGCATCCTGGAATAGGTTTTTTTCATCCTGCGGATTGTGTCTAAGACCTCTGGGTCTTATTAATTAATCTTCTGAGGAACTTGCATGGCATGATATACAAGGCATTTTCAAATAATAATTCAACCATTAAAACGTTCCTTAGATACAATTTCATAACTGGGGGGCAAATTGCCTGAAGACCTAAACTTAAAATGTTGTGTGTTCGTAGGGAGGGGGAAGTGACCTGTGAGTAAAATGCATGGCAATTAAATATCTAAGCAATGCCACTTGCTTAGAAGCAGCTTTGGGGGAGATCTCATTGTTTGATACCATATAATGTGTTCTTTATAATAATGTAAGTTGGGGACGTTTTGTTCCTGCAGTATATTGTATAGAGAGACTGATGCATGCTCGGGGGGTGGGCACGTACATATATAAGTGCTCGATAGAATCTGCCATCTTGTGTGTTTATGCTCTGGGAACCTGATCTTTATCTGAGGCTCGCACATCTTGATGCAATACTAATAAATACAGAAAGAGGCGTAAAATGTGGTAAGATCATTATGTCATTGGATTACAATTTGGCAACTCGATGAATGTACTTTGCCCTTGTCTGTTCTGCGTGTGGATACACAAACGAGCAGACGCACAACTACCTTGTGAAAGGAAAGGGTCCAACCCCCGGGTACTGCCCTGCACTTCAGTGACGTTTCTCCTCCCTGCTTCCTCAGATAATCACTGTTAAATTTATTTCGACACTGCTTAAATATTTATTTATTTATATGCTGAGACCGCTGTCTAAAACAGAAAAAGAAATTGAAGCTTGTTATTGTTTTCAGTGTGGCTGAGACTGAAGTAGCAGATGAAAGAGGAGGAATCTCCTAATTATTGTCTAATTCTAAGCATCAGTGTTCAAGTATGAAGTGTTAGTCAAGTAATTAAAATGAAGGAGAAGCAATGAAACTTTCCTGTTGTCAAAATGTTAAGCTTGCCATACAATGGGGAGAATTCAGAAACTTTCTGTTTAGCTTTCTGTGTTAATCAGTACTGAGGAGCTATTTTCTTTATAACAACATCTGCAAGTATCTATCAATAGCGTGCAAGTGTTGATTGTATGTTACAATACTTCATTTTAATTAGACTCCATAGGAGATAGTTAAAGGGTTGATGGGGAAAGATATTGTAGCAGTAAATATTATGGCACATTTGGAAACGGAGAGGGTAAGAACGTGTTGGCTTCAACGTTTGATATAACTAACACTCTGCACTCTGGGACACACTTGTCACTGTTTTTGACTGTAGGAACTCAGTGATATATCACATTTCAGTTTGGTAAATCTTCCTTAGGGGACTAGTTTGTCACCGAAACGCCCTGGTGAGGCAGATGCAGCAAGCCTTGCCTGCATTAATCAGCGATTGCTGGGTCACGCTGGCAGATGAGAGATCGTGGTGTTGGCCCTTGGTTGGAGAGCACATCATACCGAGTTGGATGCTTGGCCCAGAACCAAAGAGGTGAGGGGGAAACGGGGCTGGTCGGGGCTCAGCAGCCCATCTCACCTTGCTGTGACTATGGGGTTTCTTCCAGAAGGGCTCGGTGAGGGGGGGAGAGAGGAGTGTGTCTGTACGAGGACAGATAAGGGCATGCACTCAAATAACTGTCCCAGTCCTGTAGTCCCAGGATCCGGCAGTGGTGCTTTTATTGCCATTTTGCTTTCATTTATTGATTGATTTCTTTTTGGCCTGTAGCCCGTTCAGTGAGTCTTTAGTCCTTTACATTGTGCTTTATTGAAATCAGAGTCCTTTTTCTTGCTTTTTGGATGTAACTCTGCGGGGTCAGCGGGCTGTGGCCTTTATTCACGCTAAATGCTAAACGGACTCTAAAGCCTGATTAGAAAACTGAGCAGCTTCCTTCCTATCCCTGCATGTGGTAGGGAAAGGCATTTCAGTGAAATTAAGTAACCTGGTTTAGGTTCTAAAAATACAGAAATAAATAAAATCAGCGGCAAATGTGAATTTCGGTCTGACTCCTGGCCTGAGCACTAACTATCACATTTAAAATGCAGTGCAGGTTTTCCTCCGGATTCCTAGTTACTGGTTCTGCTGTCCCAAGATGAGACAAAATGAGGTTTCGTCTTGTATAGTAGGTGGCAGTTTGAAGCATTAACTGCTGTGGAAGAAGATTTGAAAGGCAATTTCCCTTCTCAATTTTCTCTTAAATCATTAAAATTCATCTTCGGTTCTTGAAACATCCAAATTTCTGTTCTGCTTAGGTATCTGGATTGGAGATCTCACGATTGTTCACTGCACTGAATATCCCTGAAATTTATGACAAACTGTTTGACACCATTTAACAAATTGTCCGTGATTCTACAGATTTATCTTTAGAAGTTTAATTTTTTCCCCTGCCAAATCGACGCTAATCTCACTACGAACTGAGTTTAAAACTACTTAAACCTGAAGTTACTTCTTTGCTTTTTACTTATTAGTTTTGTACAGCTAAAGCACTTTCTTGTTACTTGTCTGTCTTCAGGTTGGACATATTCAGACTCCTTAATCCTTTGCTTTAATATATTGTTCTGCAGTACTAATCACTCTGTCATGGGTAAAGTGAATGGAGTGAGGAACTGGAGGGTGCTGGTTACTCATCCGTGCCTTATAAAAGCACCTATTTGGGAAGTGAGGAGACTCAAAGTTTGTCTTAGAAGCGCAGAAGAGTATAAAAATAACTTAATAACTGTGCCAACTTATTTGAATTTAAAATAGCTCTTTTTTAATTCATAAAAGCTCATGGCAGGAGTTGTCAGGCTTTGGGTGTCAGAAGGGTGATGAATTTGTGTGGGAGTGTGGAGGCTATAAGAATACATAGGACTTTCTGTGCCTCTTTTCCTTAGGAAGCTTGTGGAAGGGGAATAGCCTTTTGTCATACTCGTGTCACATTTTATTTTGGTTTAAGACTGATGAGAGAAGAGAGAAATCTGGCTGTCAAGAGCAGCCTGTCTCCTCTTGCCTGTCTTTTTTGTTCCTCAAATCCTCAGCTTCCGCTGCTCCATAGAGTAGAGGAGAAGCAAAGCTCTAGCTAATCCAGGCAGAAGCATCTGGGGGGGCTTTTCTTCTGGCCTCTGATGCCAGCTGCCCCTGCTCGTACCACTGACTCCGAACTGATGCAGTGATGTACTCTCATCTCGTCTTATGTTGGCTCCCTGCCACACTTGGGTTTACTAGTTATGTTTAACTCTACAACCAGTTTTAACTGTGAGCACTCTGTGATGTGTTAATTCACCTGAGATACGGGAGCTGTGTATGGTTTTTATGTCTAGGCGATAATGCTAATAAGTGATAATTTCAAAAATTTAAGGTTAATCACAACACTCTGTTCAAGAAGCTGTGATAATACATTCCTAGGAAGTGAAACATGGATATAGACAGTATTTATTTATATCCTAGCTATGATACTTCTCTGTCCTGGAAGAGGCTGTTGGCAGCTCTTGCTGTCTGTCGAGTACCGTAGAAAAGCGAGGGTATGAGGAGGTTCATCTTGTTCTCTGAAGTTATTTTGTGTTTAAAGGCAGACACTAAAAAAGAAGGTTAAATGAATGGTGAGAACCTCTCTTTTTTTTTTTCAATTGTGCCTGTAATTGTGTGCTGCTCATTAAGTAGCCAAAGGCCTTTTGAAAACTCCTTTCATTTGAGAAAGATGCCAGGCAGAGCTGCTTGTGAAATAATTATAGAAAATGAGTGTTGATGCATGTTTTGACTCTGCTGCAGAAGTAATTCTGTCTTCTCTAGTTGAAGTAATTACATTTGTTTCTAAATAGAGGAAAAGAAACCGTAATTGTCAAAAAACCCGCATAGATCTGACTTCTACGTTTATGTAGTGGCAAATAGATGGGAGGCAAAAAACTAATTATTGTATTGGTGTAGTCATTATTGTATATTATTCATTGAAGTGAGGTACCATTATTAAACACATTGAGTCGTGAAAGATTTGTGGGATTTACAGAATTGTTTGCCTGATGGTTACTTTCTTTGGCACTGTGGAGTAGAAATATTTTTATAGTATGCGAGGTTGATAATGAACTTAGTGTAGATATCTGCAGGAACTCACTAGCCATTAATTACTTTAAAATTATTTTTTTTCCAGAGAAAGAAGGTTTTCAGTCACTGTAAACTAGACTCCTCACAGAGGGAAGGGACTACAGCTAATATTCCTGTGCCTGTGAAGTTTCTTCGCGGTGCAGATGGCCAAAGGGTACCGTTGTGCTGGCAGCTGCGGTGATACATTTGTGAATTTTGCCGTGGGGTGGAACTGCCGTGTTTTACGTGGGTCAGGGAACAGTCACGCGACGGCACCGCTGCTGTTACCCCCAGGCAGCTGGGACCTGGAAGGCTTGTCAGGCAATTCCCATTTCACCCTCCATCTTTTCAAGAGGATGAGAAATATGATTGCTGACCCTGAGACTAATATCCCTGTGTTTTTGTTGCAGTATCAAATAATGTGAGAGCTTACTGCCTTCAGTGAGGACAAGGGTTAAGTACATGTTAGGGACAAGAATTCAAAAACACTGTGTGGGAAAGCCTATGTTGCAACTAACTGCTGGGGCTTGCTGATGATGGATGCTGTTCATTTTTCTGTCGTGAATGTGGGCATTGTGAAAAGCACCTGTGTTCCTGGTCTGCAAGATAAATCAAAATTCCCATAAACACAGATGAACCTGCTTGCCAGCAGCCCTGGCAAAAGAAACCCTTGCCAGAGAATACTGCTCCTTCTGTATGAAAACAGGAATGCTCTGTCCGTTAAAATACAACAGGCAAAGAAAACATGTTATCGTGCATGTCACAGGTAGCGCATTGCAGCACTGTGGGAGATCTGTGTCCTTGCAATAACCAGCTGGACAGACAATTACCTGTAAGTAAATGATGGCTGCACGGCAGGGGTAATTTTTCCTGTGTTGGCTTTCCTAAATGTCATTGTGCCTCTGCTGACCATAGTACTTAGCTGGGCCTTGATGAGCTCAGAGTTGCTCATGGCTTAATGTGCTGGACAGTGAATTGTCCTTCAGACCTCGCTGTGGTACTGCATCATCTTGATTTTACCTTCAGTCCTTCACAGTCTGGGGATGCAGGGCGGAAATCTGGTCTTCTGGCCCCTGTGATTCTTACGACTGTAGCTACCTAAGATGTGAAGGTGTATGGAGGGGATCAGAACATGGCAAAGTAGCAGTCTTCATTCCCCTGTGACTGCTAGCAATACTCTGACCTGCTGGTACGTGTCTCCGGCAGAACTTGAAGCTGTGTGTAGTAACTGCTAGCTAGCACACTGACAACTTAAAAGATTTAGGGAAGTCCTCTTAACATCATAGAATCATAGCATGGTTTGGGTTGGAAGGGACCTTAAAGATCATGTAGTTCCAATCCCCCTGCTACAGGCAGGGACACCCTCCACTAGACCACGTTGCCCAAAGCCCCATCCAACCTGGCTTTGAACACTTCCAGGGATGGGGCATCCACAACCTCTCTGGGCAACCTGTGCCAGGGCCTCACCACCCTCACAGTAAAGAATTTCTTTCTAACATCTAATCTAAATCGACCCTCCTTCAGCTTAAACCCATTCCCCCTTGTCCTGTCACTACACTCCCTGATAAACAGTCCCTCTCCAGCTTTCCTGCAGGCCCCTTCAGGGACTGGTAAGCCACAATTAGATCTCCCCAGAGCCGCCTTTTCTCCAGGCTGAACAATCCCAACTCTCTCAGCCTGTCCTCACAGGAGAGGTGCTCCAGCCCTCTGATCAGCTTCGTGGCCTCCTCTGGACTCTCTCCAACAGCTCCATGTCTCTCCTGTACTGGGCCCCCAGAGCTGGACGCAGTAGTGCAGGTGGGGTCTCACCAGAGCGGAGCAGAGGGGCAGGATCACCTCCCTCGACCTGCTGGTCACAGCTCTCTTGATGCAGCCCAGGACACAGTTGGCTTTCTGGGCTGCAAGCGCACACTGCCGGCTCATGTTGAGCTTCTCATCAATCAATACCCCCAAGTCCTTCTCCTTGGGGCTGCTTTCAATCCATTCCTTGCCCAGCCTGTAGTTGTGCTTGGGGATTGCGCCGACCCACGTGCAGGACCTTGCACTTGGCCTTGTTGAACTTCATGCGGTTCACACAGGCCCGCCTCTCCAGCCTGTCAAGGTCCCTCTGGATGGCATCCCTTCCCTCCAGCTTGTCGACCACACCACACAGCTTGGTGTCATCGGCAAGCTTGCTGAGGGTGCACTTGATCCCACTGTCCATGTCGCCACATCCAAACAATAATCTCACTGTTTTTTGTGTAATCTTCTTGCAAAGTTCTCCATGTCCTTCATGTAATAATAGAAACCTTTTCCTAGTCATAGGTCAGGAAGGACAAGTTTTTGCTGAAGGCAAAATTGAGTATGTTGGTAAAACTGGGCTTGCAAGGCCAGATCTGACAATTGCCCCTAAAACAGGAGTTGCAAATATTCATACTTGCTCTTTCCTCACTGGGGCTTGTTTGCGTGGAGGAGCTGTTTCCATGAGGTCTGCATTGGCATACGGCTTTCGTACCTACAGACGTTTGCGTGAACTGTGGGGATGGTAGTTGGGTATGTCTTTGTGCATAGAGCTGTAGTAACTCCAGCTTTTGTATATTCTTGGACACACAGGTCTGTATATTTGCTGAGCTTCCATTTCAGCTTGACCCTCTTTAAAACTTTTGGTAGTTACTTTTGGAGAAACCTTCCCACAAAAGTAATTTTACCAAGGAGCGTAGCATTTACTTTGCTTTACTTCCTGGTGCTCTTGCCATGTAAAAGATGAGCTGGTTAGTCAAAAATAATTCTCTCCAATTTAATTTCTCCACAAATTCATCCATTCCTACTGATGTCAGATGCCTTTTTTTTTTCTTCTTTTCCTCTGAAAAATCAACTGCTATAGCTGAAAAGGTGATCTTAACTAGAAACTGGACCATCACTGAAAATTGGAATTAAACTTTTTGGAATAAACTTTGGATGCGTTTTGGCCCAACGTTCTAAAGTCTTATTGGTACATATCTGAAAGCAGAATTAGGCATCCAGAATACATATTGTATGCTTGTGCAAGGTGTTTAATGATAGACTTATAATTGTTGAGTATATTGTTAAATATAGACGTTAAAGTGAAAAGAAGTGGAAAGATGCTTTAAGTTCTTGATGAGACACCTGATCCTTTATTCAATATCAGTTAATTTCCTTGTTTCCTGGAGAGGCTTCTTACCTCTCTGTCTAGTGCTTTGGCTCATCTGACAATATTCATTTGCATTTCCAGGGTCTGACAGTGCGTATTTAACAGGGGTACATCGGTGTGGTATGGCGGACTGCAATGGATGGATCTTGGTAACGGATTTGCCCTAGCACTTACTGCATTTCTGAGATCTGTGATGATTGGGAAAATTCTGCATCACCCAGTTGTTCACTGATCGTGGAAAACCTGTCCATGAAAAATCCCTGAATGCGGTTCTAGGATTAATATTGTGAGCTTGCTTTGTGTTTCAGCGTGTTTTCCAAAGAGGACAGTGTTCAGTTGTTAACTGCCCTTTCCATGGTGAACTGAGCAGCGCAGTAGGCAACAAATCTCTCTATTCCAGACCACTAGCATGACATGTCTGAGATTTTAAACAAAAATTAAACTCTGTTAGTTTCAGTGGCCTTTTCTCATCCTCCAGGGTTGAATTCTATTTGCAAGGCAATTTTTCTTTCAATTTTTAAGGGAGAACTGTCAAAAGTTATTCAAGAATCCTCCCTACTTTTTGGAGAGCAGAAGGTCGGAGTCCTAAGAGGTTTGTTTTGGCGTAAAATTTTGATGAGTTAACCAAACCGCTGTGCAGACTTGCATACAAATTGCCCTTTAGTGAGTCATGGAATAATACTCCATTTCCTTTTTTTTTTGTCTTGCTTATGCTGGAAAGCTTTGGAAGACACATGATGCTGTCAAGACTGTCAAAACTTCATACAGTCAATTTCAGCTCTATAAAAAAGTAAAATAAAAAAATGCAACTCCAGTGTGAATGGGAACAGGGAGAACCTGGCAAACTCTCTGACATCAAGGATTGAGGAGGATGTTGAGAGATTCCTGCTCTCCAAGATCAGGAGCAACATATGTTCAACCTGGTTTTTTCTTGTTTCTTGGGGAGTAAAAAAAAGGCCATCTTTCCCCAAAAAATTTCCATGCTTGTGAAAGAAAACAGTATACACTAAATTTTTGTGCTAGCATAGTTTTAATGGGGAGGAATGTCTGTAAGTGGCTTCAGGTCGTAGTGACAACATTGAGCTGTGGACTGGCAGGTGTGAAGTCTATTTGTGGGGTCTCATGGAAGCCTGTTGGGTTACTGGAGCCTCTTGGAAATGCTGTTGTCATGCAGAAATGTAATCACCCCGGTGTCTGCTGGGAAGGGCAGCATGGCAGGACACAAGCAATCCAAAAGGTTTTTGGAGTGCAGCAAGAGTAATTTTAGGTTGCAGGTGCTGGATGTGCCAGAAAAGAGGAGATTCTCTGTTGTACTCATGAAGAGTTTGGGACTCTGAAGGTTAGCGGCAGTTTTGGCTGCTGTAAGATGATGGGTTTTAAGGTCCTGAGGGAAGTGAGGCAGGTGAGTGGTAGAATAAGAATTGTAATAAAGAGGACAGAGCCAGATCATCTTGGAGATGTGCAGTAAGAGAACCAGAAGAAATGGATCTGTTTGAATTTCCAAGTTGAATGTAACTTTGAAGTTAGCTGTGCTTTGGGTGGGGAGTTGGACCAATGACTTGCAAATGTCTCCTCTATGATTCTATGATTGATTTTGTTCTTTCTTTGTCACGATCTTTAGTGGAATATATTACGGGTTCTCATGTCCTCCTTTAGCAAAAACCTTTACTGTTCCTCTTACTCAACAAACTTCTCACCAGGAGTCTGAATTCCCTCATCCTTGATTTTTAATGTTGCAGTATCAGCTATTAATATGTGTTGGAGGTGGGATGATGAGTGAGGAAGCTGCTGACTAAATCCAAGGACTTGAGGATTTTTAATCAAGGGTTGAGGAGAACTGGGGAAGAAAACAGGACTTTATGGTCATCCTGTTTGAGGATTGTTGTTCCTACTCCAGCCAGACCAAAGCCAGTCATTCTCCCATAGATGTTATGAATGAGGAGGGCCATACTGCATGAAAAACTGCTGCAGAGATCTTCATACAAATATTTTTCTCTACACTGTTCTTCATGAACCTTCACTGTGGGTTTTTTTTTTTTCAACTCTGAGGGAATAGTATTTTGTGTTAACTCTATTATGCAGCCTTTATAAATTGTCTGAGCTACCAGATGGATCACAGACTACCAAAGAGCAGCTTTATGAGGAGTGCAGTCATTTTACTCAATGGGGAGTTGCATACGCTGGACTTTGAAAGACTCCATTTAAGGGGGGAAAAAAAAAATCTTCAAAGCCAGCATTTTTCAAGTAAATAACTCTTTAGCTTTGATATGCCTGCTTCATGCTGCCTTGTCAGTCTAGAGGAAAGATGTACCTTAAATCAAAGTGGACAACTGAGAATGAAAGCTAATAAAAGAAAGGAATTCCTGTTGTAAAAAAAAAAATACAAGACATGGTTATATATCCATTGCAGCAAGCATTCGTAGGCGTGAATAGTTAATGTACAGTCTGGGCTTGAGATACTTTTGGTGAACTTTTATCGTGCACTTAAAGCTCTGCAGAGTGATGTGAAAAATAATAATGGGGAAAAAAAAATCCCCAACTACACAGTTATTTTGTCACCTTGCAGAATTTCATAATGCTACCATTATGAAAGAAAAATCTCTAATGGTCTGGTATTAGTTGTGCTGAGCAGGCAGGTACACAGTGCATAAGCACATGGATCAGGATTCATTAGCCTCATATTTTATAACTGAAAGCAACATGATTAATAATTAGCAGAGCAGTAGGCACTGACCCTGAGCAGTCCTGTAGAGGCCATCATTACAGACCAGGCGTGGAGGAGGCAGTAGTACGTTATCATGGAGAGCATTTATCACTTCTAAGGAAGTTTGTCTGAGCTCCCGGGCTTGAGTTGGCATTTCAAACTAGTAATCACTGCTGAAAATAGGACAAGCCAGTTTGGAGTTTAGTTCTCTTTCTCTAGGTACTCCAAGTAGCAGCTGGTTTGGGGTAGATAGGTGTTTCTAGCTTAACATGTTCCCACATCTAACTCAGCAGTACAGCACAGGGGTGCACGTGTAACCCCGAAGCAGGATGCGTCATGTTTTAACGCACATGGCTCCGTGTGGCCCTCAAAATTGCTGGCGGTTTTGCTAAAGCCTCAGAATTGAGAGAGAGCAAATGGGATCAGGATGAATCTATTCAAGTACGTGGGACACAAGTGGAGAAATTAGTCTGCCCTTGTAAGAGTATGAGGTATGTTACAGAGGTGGTGACGTGAGGTACAAGACAGGATGAACACAAGTCTGTCTAAACCTACTCGTGAAACCTTGCAGTGCACGGAGGACACTTCAATCTGACCTGTCCTGGGACCGTTGCCGCGTGCTGTTTCTGACTCACTGAATAGAAAGGGGCAGAAGGTGTCCTCCTTCCCATTTCGGTGGCTGGCTTTGGTCCTTTGCTTCTGAGTTCTGAATGGTTTGTGGGAAGGGGGTGGCTCAGGTAGAGGACTGAGTTGTTGAGAGACCTTGGTATATTCAGCATTCCACTGTGTTCTTCCAATGGGTATTATTTTGGTGTTAGTTCCCTTCCTAATTTGTGTAATATTGTTGCACAAAAGCCATCAGGACAGGCTTACAGGCAAAAAGATTTAGTAGCATCTGCTGCTGATGGCAGTGAAAGTTATTGGGGAGGGGAGCAGATGCAGGATGACCAAACCCCAAAACAAGGGAGAAGGGAACGGGAGAAAGGAAAAGTCTTCTCAGTGGCCAGCTGGAAAGAGAAGTGAAATCTTCCCCCAACCCTCTGCAGCGAAGCTCTATAATACTTCGATGTAGGACATATGTACTTTTCATAAGGACCTTCCCAAACTCCCTGTTGTTTGCAGCTGCTTGAGTTCAGGTTTGTGCTGACTGGAACATGTTTTGGGCAGCGGGAAGGTGTTGCCTGCTGAGATGAGCTAATGAAGGCCTTCAGCACTGCACAGGTTAAGGCACTTGAAGCACTGTGTATGGGCACGTCCCATGTGGGCTCCCCTCACTGGGGCTGGGCGATAGGCACCTCGGAAGTGTGGATTGTCCACACCATCTGCTTTCCTTGCCAGGAATTCTGCAGGAGAAGGTGGTAGTATAGAAAAGTAGTTCTTCCAGATAAACACCTTCATGACTTGACAGGTGAAACTGGATTCAGAAGAATTTCTGACTTCAGAAGAGCAGCACGTTGTACTGTGAAGAGTAGTCAAAATACTGTTGGTAGTTTTAAGCTTTGTAGAGAAGGATTGCAACAAGTTTTACCTTTTGTAGGCAAGGGCCCTGCAACAAAGGGAGATTCTGAAAAAGCAATAAAGCAATAGTATCAGCACATCCTCCTGCCACTAATGTCCTGCTGTTCGTACACCTCCTAGAAAACCATTCTCACAGTGTGGAAAATTGTCAAAGATTTCTAGAGTATTTCGTGCTGAATTGCACCAGAACTGTGCTGCGCAGTCCTCTGAATGTCATAACGCCTCATTTTGGTTTTATACTCAGCGCAAATGAGTTAATAATGGTTTATCACTTACTATAAATAATACCCTATTTCCTCCATGTAACTGTAACAGATCCTGCAGAAGATCATGGTTTTGACAGACTGTAGGCCCAACAGAGCTGCTTCTCTAGGGACACGTCAGGCTGGTGGAAATGATGTGTGTATGGTTTTAAGCATTGAGTATCTGGGAACATTTCCTGGAGCAGCTGGTGGTCTATCTTACTCCAGTAAAAAAAAACCCAACCCAACAGTCAAGTGACCAAATTGTGTTTGACAGAGAGTCGGTTCTGGAAAAATTGAACTTAACCACGGAGTAAATATTGAACAGAGACTGGGATTCACTGGGAAGTAAAGGAACAGATGAGGAGTAGTACAAGAGAGAACAGCTCCATGAGGGAGAAACAATAACAGATGCAATATGCTGTATGTAAAATATGTTATTTTGTATTAAATATTACCGTTTCTCTGTGTGTCAGTCCTTCAGTAGATTTGCCTGAGTATAAACTTGGCATAAACTGAGTTCTGTCCAAGCCAATGGAGTTCTGCTCGAGTCTGGTTTACTCATTGAAGTTTGAGTTGCAAATCTTCAAGGGTGGCACTTAGCAAATTCTGGGGCATCACATAAATAATTTCAAGACATCAAATATGTTATAGGTGATGCTTATTACCATGCTACAAAGCAGTAGATTGAAATTACCCAGTATAGTATGTCTCGGGAAATAAACGCTGTGCATTTTGTGGCTCTTCCATCATACAAGGCTTGTTAAAGCAGTCAGAGGAAAAAAAAAAGTTCTATAGTAATAGGCTCTGCTAGAGGACCAGCCTGGCTGAGGTGTGGAGATAGCAGCAGCGCGAGTTAAAGGTGCTTTCATCAAGAGATACTCGCAGGCTCCTGTGTGATCCTTTGAGAGCAGAGAGTCACTTGTAGCATAGTCTGCTGTGAACTTTCGTTGGGAATCCTGGGGGATAACGTGGCCCTGAAATTGTCTTTAGCTCTTCCTAACGCTTTAACCTGGATTTGCAGTGCAGAAGGGCTTACGTTGAGAGGCATAAATTCAGTGGCACGACCCGGTATTTTTGAAATCTGTTGTTCTCAGCTTGTAATGATCTTAAACCAAAATACGTTCAGTGCTGCAGCGTACTGTGTACACTGATGTATGAAGAGATGCGTAGGTTGTAAAATGTTTGTTAATGTTTAATTTTAGGAAAAACACGTGGTAGAGAAGAGAAAAATAAGGCAAGAGAGGTTGAAGCAGCTATAACAGGTTTTTTTGGGTTTTTTAGAGAACTGACAAGTTTAAATGTCAAGGCCGTATTAACAATTAATTTAAAATGCTTAATTATCATTTTGTATCCAGATTTGTTCTCCATGCCACAAAGCCAAATATAAACTAAATTGCCTACTGCTGAAACGTGGCCACTAAGAGACCAAGACATAGTAAGCATTTTACTTGAGGAACATTATATAACGACCAATAATTTTGGTTAAAATGAGGTGGAAACATCTCTTAAGTCTCTATTTTTGTACGCAAAAAGGCAACATCTTGGTATATCTCACATAACTGTGTTTTGTATCAGCCAGAATGGCTAGAGACTTACCTCAAAATGCTGGATGTTGCACTGGGGATGAATTTTTGTGGTTAGCTACGTTTACAGAAGCATACAAATGCTTCGCTGCCCTGGGCTTTATGGTGTGTGTTTTGAGTAAGAGAGTTTGTCAGCAAACAATGCAGCATATTCCAGGAGAGCAGGGAAAGCAATTATCTTCCCTGGCACCCTCAGTTCAAAACCCAGCAATATTGTGGGGCAGGGAGCTAATTGCTCCATCTGTTGCTTTGGGCCTCTCGGAGGGAGAAGAGGTCTGTCTGCCACATCGTCTGGTGCACGACACACCGAACGTGGAGGGAAATCTGTCCAGACAGGCTGGGACTCGGCAGCAGGCATGAGCAGACTCTCGTTGGAAGTTTAAAGAGCAATTTTGCTGTTATTGCATTGGCTTTATTATAACCTTAATGATTTTCAGTACATCATTGTGGTAGCCAGAGTTCTTGTGTATGTTATCCGTCAGACTGGGATCAATGAGGTTCGTTGTTTTCAATCAGAACTTGTGTTGGATACATTTTTCTGCCTGTTGGTTCAGGGTAATCTTGAATAAAGTAAAGCTTCTGGGTGTGCAAGCTGCATTTTGGAAAAATGGAAAAATGCATTTTGATGTCTGCACAAATATTACATCTACGTTTGCAAAAGAGTACTAAGCCTACACTGGTTTGTATTGATGGTCAGTGTTACTTTGTGTAAAAAAAGTGCATTGGCTTTTCCATCTTGAAACTTGTCCTGCTGTCTCTTTGTGTCCTAACATGTGTATGGTTTTCTGATATATATATAAACACTGCTTTGTAATCTTACGTTTATGAACTGCTTGGGGATTCTGGAATGGCAATTGCAAGATATTTGTGAATTAAAAAAAAAAAAATCAGAGAATCCCAAACTGATTTGGGTGGGAAGGGACCTCACAGCCCATCCAGTGCCACCCCTGCCATGGGCAGGGACACCCTCCACCAGCCCAGGTTGCCCAAAGCCCCATCCAACCTGGCCTTGAACACTGCCAGGGAGCCAGGGGCAGCCACAGCTTCTCTGGGCACCCTGTGCCAGGGCCTCAGCACCCTCACAGGGAAGAAGTTCTTCCTGATATCTAATAGCTATAATATCGACTGAGCTGTTTACTGGTATGTATTTTTTGTTACTGTTCATACTTAAAATAACAAGACCTTAACGCACCCTTCCCTACCTCACGTGCCGGCAGAGCCTGGAGCTTCAGCTTTCACCCAGTAGATCAGCTCCGCGCCAGGCCTCTGGCAGCTCATCGTATGGTTTTAGGTAGCTTAAAATAGTAAGAACAAAATTCAAGCCGTAGCAGGGAGAATTTCTGATTATTCAGAGTTTGTACCAATGTCAATTAATAGTTTTTACTCGTCAGCACCTTCCATTGTCTAAAATGCTTGTGAACATCCTGCTTCTGGGCTCCGAGGTATCTCCGGCAGTGACTGAGAAGTCAGTACGTGAGTGACAGAGCTGGATTTGTGTCACTGAGCCTTCTTCCATAACAGCACTGCATTCTTCCTTCTTTCTGGGAGCTTCTTGGTTGAATATAAATTGTAAAACCTAGTTTTATCCTGTTTATAAATGGCTGCTGGCAAGGGTTGTCAGTCATCTGCAGTATAGGCAGAAAAGGTAAGGGAGGGAAATTATCAACACTCAAATATTTGCTGTCTGGATGGCTTTAACGGGACATGAGTGTGAGCTGGGGGTGTGCAACCCGGGCAAGTTCAGCTGAAGATGTTTTTATGTAGATACATCCACACACTATGGTGAGACAGCAGTGGGGGTTCTTTCTCAAACAAGAATGTCCTTGGTGATTTTATATGTGTCAGTATTTACAATATATGTCAATATTAGCATTGAACTTGGTAAGGTAGTTTTGTTAGGGAATGTGGCTGACAAGATCTCATAAGCCTTATGAACATGACCAAGAGATGTGTGAGACAGTTCGTTATTCTGTCTCTCATATGAGGAAAAGGAGCTCAGAGGAAATAGGAGTTAGTTGTTATAGGTGCGGTAGTTTTGAAATAAGCACTGGAAGGATTGCACTGCTTTTGACAGTGCTGTCTTGTTTTGTGTGGAAAATTGTACTCTTCTGTGTTGAGTCCAATCCAGGTTTAGATTACCGAAATGATGGGGTTGTCACAAGGTGCTTGAACAGCTGTGAGTTTTAGTTGCCTTTTGGTTTTGTTGCTTACATTATGCATACCCCAAAACTTGAGTCAGCTCTGCTGATTAGCTCATCAAATGTATGAACTCCTCAGCACCAAACTTTGATCTTTGCTATGCTAGGGATTTAAATGATAAAGCAAAGCTGTGATTTTCTGTTGAGGAGTCAGAAATAAAAAGCACAAATTTAAAGAGCCCAGGAGGTTTCTTAGTAGTCTAACATTCTATTTATGACACTTTATTTTACAATATGCCCCACTTAGACCTCTCTCCTTCTCTAAATACCATCACTGAGCCTTCCAGCCAAAGACACAATGATGTGCTTCGTTTGCTCAGCCTCAGTTTGCTGGGGGTGTATGCAGAGAAAGCAAAACTGAAGCACCACCTTGAAGCTCTCCTCCCACCTGGCTGGCACAGGAGATCCAAGGGAGCAGTTCCCTGCCTTCCCGGCTAGGTATGGGATAACAGGACCGGCTGCACTGGGAGCTGCTGCCACAGTTGTTCTTTGCTGTTCCACGACTTCTCAGCCCCTTTGTGGTGGTAGCAGCAGCAATGCAGAAAGTGAAGGTCGCATAGCTCTGCGTTAGAAGTGCCACTGTCAGAGGCAAAAAGCACCTTAATGCAAGGAGCTCTTAGCCCCAGGTCCCGTCTGTTCATATCCTTGTCTGTAGCACGTCCTGATATCCCGGGAAGCGGGCGAGGATGCCTGTTTGCAAGACTGAGTCGTTTCCCTGAGCCACATTCAATGCACAGGTGGTGAATCAGACTGCGGTGGAAAGGTTAATTTGACTTTATTGACTTTCTGAATTTTTATATTGTGAGGTTGAGAATAGGATGAGTTATGTTTCCTATTTGTAAGGTTAATTTTTAGCATTTACAGCTTATGTGAGTGTGCTTTTAGATGAATACTGCTATTTTCAACTGCAACTTAAAAATACAAAGATCAACACTTTAGAGTTGAGGAGTGGTTCTCAGTTTGAAGTTAAAGATAATTGAACTGGCTACAGGAGAAAAACAAACCCAGGTTTGCATTTAAGGCTGATTTTTGAGGAATTGTTAGCTGTAGTAAGTAATATTGATTTGCTTTTGGAGATTCAGAGAGTTCAGAAAGAGCACTTTTCATCTTGTGCCTTGTTTTGCAGTTGCACAAAGAAAAACTGAGAAGTTTTTCTCCTGTTCTCCGTACCAAGGTACATAACTTTGACTAAACTATCCAACTGAGGGACATGGCCGCAACATCTTCTTGGCACCTGCAATAGTGGCTGCAGCTTATTGTCTGTAAAAGTTTCAAACAGCTGTGTTCCCAAGTGGTGGGGGACTTCTTCCAGGTCAGGGATTTGTCTTTGTTTAAAATATAACAAATATGTAATGTATTGCTTGAAAGACTAAATAACATGTAAGAAAATATATTTAAACTAGAAGCAAACAAACAAAGCTAAAAGTTCCAAATGGTTAAAATATTTAAGAAAACCCCGTTTGTAGATAATGAAAAAATTCTCCCACATTTTCCCCTACATGAAATGAGTTTCATGATCTCAATACTATTTTTGTAGAAAGATCCCTGAGTATGTATGTACTTACTGACTGCTACAGCAGGAAGATCAGTGAGGAACAAATTCCTGAGGTTGAAGTCGCAGGTGCCTTCCAGTAGAGCTGCATCCAAAGAAAGCTGAAGCGTCCCAACAAGGTGTGTACGGCGGAGGAGGATTTCTGCCCACCGTAGCTCGTATGCTTGTTTTGTTGACACCAGTTTCCACAAGCGTCAGAACTGAATCCTCTCATGTCACCTCCACAGATCAGAAGAAAGAAAAATCTGAGGCAATAACAATCCCTGGTTTGATTTTTGTAGTGTAGCATGGAACAAACATGACAGGAACAAGCTTACTCTTTTTCAAAACAGAAAAACCCAACTTAGGCGCTTGGGAATTCTGTGAAGATTTATTTCACGTGCAATAAAACATACAACCTAAGGAAGTAAGGCTTCCTGTAGAGCATGGCTCACTGAAGAAATAAAATAGACATACGCACAGACAGGCATACATGTGCATGCATGCATTCACGTGGACTTTAATGGTTCATTTTATATACATGAAAGTCAATGACATGTAGTAAATGTGACCTGACACACTTTAGATAACTTCGTGATTTGGTGGTGTTCCATGTTCCTAAACTTGAAAGCATTGCTGTAAAGAGATTTTGGAATATAGATGATCTTGGCAGAGTGAACCCTGAGTGTTTGATTGGCTCAGAGAATATTGCGAACTAAGTGATAAGAGGAATTGCATAAAGACGAAGTTTCAGTTCCTGCCAAAAGCCTGGATAATGTAAAGGTGCAGATAATTTGACATTTATCTATTTTGAGTTTTGATTCATTTCTGTAGTTGTAGATGTTCGGTTGATGGAAGTGTACGTGTGTAATCTGCGTATCGGCCTGTAAGGAGGAACTCATTAATTTACAAAGCTTTCAGGGAAGCTTGAGCACCAGGGAAGCAGGAGCAGTGCACAGAGAGGCAGCTTTGGTGGTGAGCAGATGGGGCTCTTGGCTCTCCTTCCCTCCCACTGTCATCCCTGCCAGTCTTCATGGGATGAGGACCCTTTCCCCCGATTTTGTGCACATAATTCCAGGAATAGCACTTACCCCAGTGTTAAAGACCTCCATCAAGACCTTTTTTTATTTGTTTTACTGTCAAAATTGGTTATTTGAAATCTGCTTGGACCAGGTGTTAGCTGGAGACTTACAGATAAAGGTGCTGTGGGGAAACTTCCAAGTGTCCTGCACCAACTGCTTGTTGCCCCTTTCTGAGCTGGGGCAGCAAACCATTGCCCACGAAGGATGAGCAATCGTGGGACTGAAAGGCAAGATGAAAGTTGGTCAGGAGACATCCTGGCGGTTCAGACCACGTGTTTTTTCTGTGCGCAGCAGTGGGTAAGAGCTGGGGAGCAGTTAAGAGGGTGCTCTGGAGGAGCAGTCTGTGCTGTGAAAGGGCAGGTTACCATCAGGGCAGAAGGGGAACACGGCACCGTTAGGAACCCTCCTTGGTTTGGATTGGGTTATTGTCTTCAAACCGCATTGCCACGTGGTAGCCCGCATGCAGCCAGCAACTTTGACTTTTTTTTAAGTCCCCTTATGCAGATAGCTTAAAGAATTAGGTCGTATTTGCATCTTGGATCACAGAGGAAGCAGAGCAGAATATAGAAATCCTTTTAACAGCAATAGTGTGTCTGTTTTGTCATAACCAGACAGAGAATAGTAGCTAATCCTCTCTCATGAAAAGAAAACCCTGAATGATCCCGGATCAGTGACCCTGAATCCATGGTTGTTCCTTGAAGTTCAGGATGGAGATCTAAATGGGAAACAAATACAGGGCTAGATGATACGTACGT
The DNA here is from genome assembly GCF_028858705.1 of Grus americana. Classification (NCBI taxonomy): domain Eukaryota; kingdom Metazoa; phylum Chordata; class Aves; order Gruiformes; family Gruidae; genus Grus; species Grus americana. The sequence goes on from NC_072868.1 coordinate 4,091,552, forward strand.
AGGTGAAAGAGGAAGAGAAAAATGGCAGAAGGGATAAATCGAACGTGTCAGTACAGGCAAATGTACAACCCTGCAGCATTAATACAGCACAGTGATGGAGCCATCGGTAATGGGAATCCACGGAAAAACAAGGCTAGGAAACAGCAGAGGTCTTTTTTCCTATTAAGCCTATGAACCTTTAGGCTACTCCCTATTAAGGCCGTGCCATAAAACATTCGCAGCTGTTTCCAGAACACATTTTGTGGCAGTGACCACGGCAATATAGTGAAAGCATTGGCTGCACTTTATAGAGGCTTCTGGAAGCGTGACATACTTGAAAAATACACTGGAGAAATGCTTGAAAACACTTTGGGTCTGCCCTCAAGCCACTGCTATAACGTTGGGCTGCTTGCTTCTTTCCTGCATTGTTAATCTTTCCTTTTTCTATGTACTTGGTTCCATGCCAGTCCTGCAGTATAGAAAATCAAAATGTCATCGATGCCAAAGATGTTTGAAGAGTGAATCCGTGCTGACAGAGAGCTGGGTGGTAGCCACCCTGTCAGCACCATCCTGTCTCTAACTGAAGATCATTATTAAAATAAAATTTAGCGATACTTTTTCTTAGTTTCTGAGGGTGACTGAAGTTGAATGTATTTTGATGAAGAAGTGCAGCTGCATTGCACTGCCTTGGTCTTTAAATGACTGTACTTTAATGAAGTATTTTAGATTGCCCTTGCAGGTCAGTGCCACAGACTGTTTTTCTTTCCCATCCACCCCTGGAAGCCATTGCTGAGTTCTAAGCAAGGTTTCCCTTTTCCTCTAGTGTTGCATGTTAAATTATGTGACCAATTGTAGTCTATTTCCACATCTCGTTCTATGTTTCTCCTAGTAGTTGCATTTCAAACTGTACTTAAATGAAAGGGGTACATCAGCCATTTTCAAAGGAACTGGCGTTGGGTGGGAAAAGAATTCGATGCCAGTTCATTGTTTAAACAGTTTCAGCCCTTCCTTGCTGGCCTTGTGGTCCTTCGACAATCCCTGTAAATAGTAAAATTTTTTTTTGGCTGAAGGGTCTTCTGCTTCCTAAACAGAAACTGAGTGCTTAGTACATTTAAATGTTTGGAAATCCAGTGATGTAAAAATTGGAACTTTTTGAGTGCTGTGATGTGTTCCTTTCAAGTAACCACTTGTTTTCCTTTGGTCACAGTGACACTGGTTTAAAGCTGTTATTCGTCATGAAAGACGATAGCCAGCCCCTTGCGATCATACTGTTCATAAAGTACAAAATGTAGGATGACAAATACAATGTCTTGGAGGACCCAGAAAGGATACAATTCAGTACATCATACATGAGAATAACGGAACTGTTCCTGAGCTTGCAGTAAAATAACTGGCATACAAAGTTCAGCATCTTTTGTTGAGTCAGCAATGCGTATTCAACGCTTTTGTCGATGGGAAGTAGTGTCTCAAGTCATGTGGTGGAGTGATAATGTTTATTCTGAAATGAATAGCTAATTTCACGTATTTTTGTAGTGGTTAAAGAAGCTGGAGCTTAACACCAGGGTAGTTTCCTATTTGTAAATAGGCAAAGAATCGAGTGACCCCGAGTAGTTCAATACAAGTTGCCCTACCTCAAAGTTTAAGCGTGCTAAAGGTACTGTGGTCCATATCATCTCTACGTGTTCAGTGAACCTTTATGCACTATATCTGAAGAATTTATTAAGGATGAAAGAAAAGAGGTCCTACAGGAATTACTTTAAAAAACAGTAGAAATTAATAAAGAATTATGTCTACTCCTAAGGATTTTTAAGACCACCCTATAAAATTCTATAGCAGGAATAAAATTAAGTGTTAAGTTCTGTACAATGATATGAAAACACTAGATATAGAATGTAATAGAAAATTAAATATTTGGTAAGGTACTTTCTCATAAGGGATAACTAAATATCACTAGTCTGCCTGGACCTTTAATCAATATGAAATTCAATTTGAAAGTGAATAAAAGGGGTAACAACTTTTCTGCAAAGAGAAAATCACAATGTATCACAGTCCTGGGAACATACGCAGCTCTGAAGTATAGCAGAAATGTTTCAGCAGCAGAAAATGACAGGGAAAAACGTCCTCTGAATGGTATTTGCACACCAGAAAAGAAGCGTTGTCGGAGTGCTCCAGTGTTTCATGGAGGGAGTGAAGACATCAACGATGGAGCATGTAGAATGAAGAAAGGCCAGGCTCCAGGATTTGTAGTATCAAACAGAGGTGACTTTATTTTTTTTAAATAGCTTCAATAATTTTACCGGTGTTCCTTATTCAGCTGCAGAACAGTGACCAGTGTTCCACGTGAGTGCACCCAGGCAGACCTGGGGACAGATAATAATTCAAATCACCAGGAACGCGCAGACCACAGAGGTGTAAAACCACATTGCAAACGCACCGTTATTCTTTGTGGAGAAGAATACTGGTTGGTTATTTTCTGAGGGCTACTCGTTGCAAACTATACTTGTTCAGGTTCTCAGTTATAGCTATGAGGTTTTATTTTAAATGTCTGGAATTGCATAAAACCTGGAATCTGCGTTAGAAACAACATCCAAGTTCACGATCTCTACTGTGTTGAAGGAATTGCATTTTCAGTGATCCTTACTGTGACAATGCAGTTCCCTCAAGAATGTACCAACAGGTGGTTTTGGTTTCTTCACCTGCTTGGTGAAATTATCAAAATCCTACTACTACTAGTTTGGAAGACTTCAGCATTGTAGGGGCATTTGGTACAAAAAACGTTTTTCAGATAGCTGACCTTTTTCAGTTCTGCTTACTATAATGCAATTAATGCTCAAGTTTCCTTAGTGCTACAATATAAAGAAATGTCAATGGCATGTTACAGCTGATTTGGTGCTTTAAGAGACATACAAGAAAGGAAGAAATAAATGTAGGAGAACAGGCAATTTCATAGGAAAGTGGGTACTTATAGAGGTGTCTGTTGTACGTATGTATATACGTGTTATGTATGTATGTACGTGTCACTATAGCATGGTTGTACTGATATTTTTGATGTTTGCTTTGTTTGGATTTCATCATGAATGTGGTAGATGAGATGTGTTTTAGTCCAAGATCTCTCAAATCACTTGATCCCATTTGAAAAACTAATTTTTAAAGGTGATGTGTTGAAATATGACAAAGGTGTGCTAGCATAAAGGCTCTCAAATGTCCTTGTGCCATTGACCATATCTTAATAATATCTCGCGGTTGCCTCACATCACATTAAAGTCACATAAATCATTTCCTCCTCACCTCTGTCCTTCTCCTACATCAGAAATGAGATTGCTGTGGTACCTGCAGAATGTTTATTTTTCTTGGAAAATGAAAGCAGCAGCATTCAGGGGCCAGCATTTCAAATGGAGCTAGTAGCGTGGTTTCAAGTAGTTCTTTTAGATTTAAAATAACTTCTGACCGTAAGACAGGGTTTTAATATTTAGACCAGTACTGCGAAGTAGAAAATGGCAACAGCAACAACAAAAAAAATCTTACTGTTTGGGCTGTGTGCATAGGTGTAAATATTTTATAAAGCTGTGGCCAGCCAACAAGTAAATATTCAGTCTGCCCATTGTGACTAATTAGGAGATATCTGAGCTTTCTACTGATACAGTGCCTTCAAACACAAATGGCTAGCAGCAGAGCAAAGAAATATTCCTTATTGACTTGTACTGTTTTATGTTTTTACCTTTATGCTGTACTGCTGCAGACAACATTAGATGTCTGTCTGCTCAAACAGAAATCTAATTGAGCTTCCTGATCTAGTATCTACTTCTAATAACGTTAGAATAGATGGACTAAAACTTTGTTATCGCTGTCTGTATATTTAAAATTAAACAAACAATAAAAAATGGGCAGAATACCTGGATTTTGTAGCTGTAGCCTTTGGCAAGAGCAGCGTATGCTTCTATAAATTCTGTTTGATATTCTTGGATCTCTTATGTGACAGCAATGTTGAAATGAAACAGTATTACTGCAGAGAATCCAGGCATGAATAACACACCAGCCTCGTGGTGTTCGGATACGGGGAGGTGGCCACAGCTTTGAAACCAAGGTGTTTGCTTCATTTTCCTTTCTCCTTCCTGGAAGACTGGGAAAAATACATTTGAATGATGCTCATTTACAGCAATAACTTGGTTGTTCACACAACCTTCATTGTCTTGTCTTTTTTTTTTTTTCCTCCTTTCTCTACAACTAAATTGCTAGAGGAAAATGTGGCTGGAGAATATGTTTTTAGATGCCTTTGAAGATGTAAAAACAGCAAATGGAACCTGCAGTGGCATAAACATCAAAGATCAGCCCAAGCAAAATCAAAGGATTTCTTTGAGTGTATCAGCTTGCCCATAAATTGAAATGCTTCGACTGCTGTATGTATCCGCTGTACTGGGCACCTTGCTATTGATTTTGATGCCACCCAAACATAAAAGGATGCACGGTACTTAACAACTATTTTTCTGTAGAATTCTACAACAATGGTTTTGCCAAACTATGCCAAATTTCTTCCTTAATCCCCCATTTTTGAAAGTTTGGGGGTACAGCCAGCAACGCTTCTCACTCAAAACTGAGTAGGAACCAGTTGCTTTTGTCCTAGAACTGGAAGTGGCTTTACTAGCAACCTTTGACTCTAATATCAGGTTGGGTAGTTGAATTATTATTATTGGTCTTAGTACTACAATATTTTATTATCAAATGTTATATGTCAATATACTTACGTAGAGAGTGTATGATACGTAATTAAATAGTGCGGTATTACACACATAGTAGTAGTACTTAGGAGTTGGCTAATTCTTCTGGGCTCCTAGTTTCTGTTAACATGCAGGAGGAGGAGGAGGAGGTGTGTGCCTGGCCTGGCTGAGGGGGGAGAGGGAAAGAGGAGTATCTTACGTGAGCTGGACGAGGATGTCATAGGCAGTATAGAAAACCACCACTAGCTCCTGCATCCCAGTCTTGTGTCTGTCTCCTGCAGACTTAGTCCTGTATCAGGGCAGTCAGGGATTAATATTAATGCCTATAGGACATGCACATTATATTCTTTTTGAATTATCATGAGTATTTTCCTCTCTATGGCTTTTCGGACTGAAAAAAGAAATTGAGCTCTGTGAGTTTGACCTTACGTTGGCCACTACTGCAGCCCCTCTCGAACGGAATCTCTCTGTTTTGGGACAATGACCTTGTAGCGGCAAGTGAAAGACCCTTCCCAGTATAACGCAGAGTGAATTCCCTGGTAGAGAACCCGAGGTGTTAATAGTGCAGGTGGTGTTTCTCCAAGGAAGAGCAAAATGCTTTTTGACACAATTTTATGTCGTGATTATCTTTGGATGTGTCCTAAACTGCTGGGTATTAGAGGAGTTTTTTTGATGGGTTGTTGGTTTGGTTTTGTTGTGGGTGGGGGTTTTGGGGGGTTTTTGTAATTTTTTTTTTTAATTTTGTGAGTTAAGGGTATTTTACGCAGTAGCCACTTATTGCTATTTATTGCTTATAACACCAGTTTTATTTTCATATGATTCTGTTTCCAAAAAGCAGAGCAGAAAAACTAATTTGTTGGTCAAACTCTGTTCCTGAAACTTTTAAACCTGAAAGAGCCTTTATGATCTGTTAGGGAACAGGGGAAGGCTGAAAACGCTTAGTCAGGAGAGCAGCCAAGGGAAAGGGTTTTCTGAGTCTGCTGTCTGTCTGTGTCTGAAAGATTTTCATCATTAGAGGAAAAACATCTTGAAAATGCTTTAATAAATTCTAAATGCATCTAGGTTTGACAGAGGGTCTGCTCTCCTGGTGTAGCTCAGCAGTTCCGGCGCTGCCTGTGGAATTACGAGCTTTATGCCACAGGGACCAAAAACGTTCCGTATGTGAGTGCCGCTGTGGAGTGAGGTTCAGCCGTCGTCAGCTGTAACTGCGGCCGTAGCTTCTGCGTTACATTTTGTTTGTCTGTTGGAGGTGCAGAAGGGGACTTGATCAGCACTTCTTCCAGGAAAATAAAGCTCTTCAGCACCGGTACTACCAGTGCAAGGAAACAGATTTTCCTTTTGGGATGTAACGCCGGTTTCTGTGTTAGTGAACAACAGTAACTGTTCTGTATTTGACAACAACTAAATAGCCTTTAGTGTTTGCGTGCGCCTTGAGAATTTTGAGGCTAGGAGGAGAGCAGAATGAGATGTTTCTGTGCAAAGCGTTTGTCTTGGAACCACGATTAGGACATCTTGAGAGGCTCTTGGTTTGATACGCAGCTCTTGTGCTGCACACCTGCCCGTGGTCCTTGACGTGAGGCGCCGCGCAGTGCTTTTGGCATCTGGACCTCCTGGGCAGGTTGTCTTGGTGACCTGGGAAGTCCTGCTGAACCCCTGCCTTGCACTTAGGAGAATTTCACCCCAAAGCAAGGTGTTTGAAAGGAAATCTCAGTTGCTTGAGCTTCAGATACTTTCTGTTGAAATTTTTGTTTCTTTCAACAATTTTCAAATTGCTTTAGTCTCTGTGCCTGTTGCTCAAGTTTCTGTGCCTCCAGCACCACATAGGTAGTTTCAGGGGAACTTGTTGATGTTAAACTGATAAGAGTGAGAAGAAGAAAAGGAACAGCTTTGACAACTTGACAGTAAAATACTGGTTTAATAGCTGTACCCTGTAAAGCTGTGCTGCTGGCTCCAGCATAGTGTCCCTGCCAGCTTGGCCTACAGAAGCAATGCGCAGTGTGATCCACTGGTTTTATTTCTTCTATAAATGAGAAAATTCCTCTTAGGTTTCCACACACACCCCTTGCCCAGAAGCTGCTCAATCCATTTAACACCTCTCCTTTGGCATTAATGGAGTTAGGAAGGTGTGATAAATGGAAAGCATTGTTTGTTTCCTTTCTGCTCTTGCAATCGCCCAAGATTGGCCCATTACTTGAGTCCCTTTGTCAGGCATTCATGCGAATGCTAAAAACTTGTTAGATGCTTGATCTAGTTACCTTTCTCACTGCCTGAATTGAAAACCTTATTTCCTTTTCCCTGGCTCTCCCCAGAAGCTTTTCTCCTGTCCTTTGAGGGTTTTATTGCTTTCAAAGGCTGCAAAGTAATATCCTTGACCACAGGTCAGAAGTATGTGGGAGTATTTACAAGTGATTGGTTTGGGAGAAAGAGGAAAGATTGTGTGAGATTGGTTCTTTCTGCCAAGCTAGATTAGTTGGAAATGTCTTTCCAAATGAGCTGGTACATGTTGGAGCATTGCTGTATGTCCCTCTGCTGCCCAGTGCTGCACTTGTTCTATTTAAGAAGTTTTCCAATACCTGTCTGAGAATTAGTGAAACATGTTTTCCTATCAGCTGATGCTCATTTAAGCAGGTTCTTCTTCACATTAATGAACAAAGCAGCTACCTGCTGGTTTGAAGCTTTTCTTTTGCATGTAGCTCAAGGCAGAACACCAAACGAAGGGGTGCTCTCTACAAAAGGACATCTCCAAAGGGCTGCAGTGACAGAGAGGATCCTTACTGCTTCCATCCAAGGATTGCTGTGATCCTGCTATGGTGGGGAGCAGGAATTCTCTGTCATCGGACTTCACATAGTGTTCACAACTTTGGTTTCTATGGACATAACGCTTTGTGTGCAGCAAGTCCCTTTTGTTAGGTTTTTCATGGCCTGCTTCTTATCCGTCCTCCAAAACCGGCTTTGAATCAGAGATCATCTCACTAGAACTAGAGACGAAGGAATACGAGGCCACTTTGAAACACCTTTTGCTTCTGAAGGATGAGGTGCTGTATGCTGGTCTTCTCATGTGTTGTATTTTCCCCTAGAAGAACTGTAGGTATATAACAAATCTGAGGAATGTCTATATTTGACATTATGAAATACTTGATTTTTTAGAGTTATTAAAGACAGAAGTGCAATTTTGAAACTACCAGCACTATTCAGGCTGTATATGGATAAGTATCATCCTTCAAAATAGATTATTATGGTGCTGAACCAGTGTTGTATGTGAATTTTTTTTTCAGTCCTGGTGGGATAGGAAGCTGATACAATTATCTAGATGCATAAACTGAACTTGGGAGAAATCACCTCTTATGCCATGCTTTGCTAGAAAAACATTTACACCACTGTTCTGTTCTGGTGTGAGAAATAAGACATAGAAGTGAGAGAGGTCTTAAAACCAGAGAGCCTTGAACCATGGTGGTGGATTTGCGCATGGATGCAAAGGAGCACAGAACTAAGATTTGTCCTCTCGGGAGCCTGTAGTGAAGGATCAGAGCGTTTCATAAGTTAATGTTGTGTGCCAGCTGTGGTTTTGTCCTGCAGCAGTGGTGCTTTGCTTTCTCACTTTCTACTTTATACAATCGTATGTGCTTTCCGAGTGCTCAGTGGCATGCTGAACTGAAGTCAACTGTAATGGCTTAGTCACAGTGAGGTGGAAGGAGCTTCTGACTCTGGTCTTCAGAGACAGGGTGTGAGTATCCACCAGAGGGGAGTGATAGCAGGAGGTGACAATGAGACCGTGTGAGTGCCCAAGCCTTGGCTGGCACTGAAGCTGTGACAATACTTGTATTAGAAACTGATGATTTAATTATAAATGGCATGATAGATTGGTATGATTTGAAAAGGCTCTTGGTAGCGATTAGCTTAAGTTGTTGGTACAATGCAAACACCATGAGTACAATCTTAGGTAGCATGCAGAGCTAAGGAAGCATTGACTTTTTTAAAAAGACATACATCCATAAACTCCTAATAAGTGCCATTCTAATCAAACTTTACAGGTATTCCAAGTCTCCAAGTCTTATGGGTGATTAAAACTTCTCTATAGCTTCATGCGCAAGCATATATTCTGTATTTTTCTGCCTATATGGATGGAACAAGTTGATGTCAGATTTCATAAATGTTAAACTACAATTAAAAACTTTGAGACTCTGATTTTATGGCTTGACAAGTTTGGAGAATATGTGTTCATTTAAGAAAAAAAACCCCACACAACGAAAAGCTTTATTGCCTGTTGTTGGTGATACAGTCAGCAGTCTCTGTACAGGAGAGGTCTTTGTATTAGGTAGCAGCTGGGTTGCTTCTGAAGTGGGGGGAAAAAAATAGCAGGACCCAGTGAAACTTTTTTTTACCCCCCTGAACATTCACATGTTTTCTCTCTGACTGGGAGGAGGTTGTTTATTGCCAGGTTCCTCTTTTTATTCTCCTCTTTCTTGAATGGCTTGGAACGTGCTTTTACAAACAAAACTTTATTATCTCCATAAAAAGTGCCTATCCCTATTAATGCTCACAACAACACTTGGGGAAAAATACACAGTTTGTTCAAGTACTGTTTCAAAGAATGCCCACTGGGTCAAAACCAACGGATCACACATCCTAAAGCAAGACAAGGATTACACGTATAATTGCTGAAAGATCAAACTCACAGTCCTATATGGCAAAGTACATCATCTGAGCTGTTCAAAGCGTTCCTTTTTTATCCCCCGTGCAGACTGCAGGCCTTTGAAGAAAATTCTCTTAAAAAGTGTTTCCCAAGATTACATTTTTTTCACTGTTGTGTGTTAAAAAAAAGGCGCGTACTGTGTGTTTTGGGAAGAGAGGGTTAGAGTTAGGAAGGAGGCTGGTATTTTAAATGCAAGCCCCATATTATATGCAGTTCAAGGGGTGCCATTGTTAAACCTCACGTCTCAAAGATCTTGAGCTTATACCTGTATCACTGGAAAACATTTAGCAACTCAACTATATGAGGGAGTGCAGGGCTGGTAGAGCACGCTGAAGTCCAGTGGTTTTTCTGCTGTGCCTTCACACAGTCTCTGTAATCTACTTTTGCCTTTAGTCTGCAGGATCGGATACTCAGAAATACACGCGCTGCTTCTACTTTAGGCAGAGACAGTGCATTTGGGTTTAGGGACTGCTTCCGACTTCTGATTTAAGTTCAGAGGGCTGTTTAATGTAAAATGCTGGTGGTTTTTTAATATTTTTGACTATTTTTAATAAAATAGTACTGTTTTTCTTTCCGACACAAATGTGATGGCTCTTGATGCAATTGGCAAAAAACCCCCAAACCACACAAACAGAAAATGGGGAATCTACAGATGTCCCAGTACCTGGTTTGAGGGGAAGGTTACTGCCCCTGAAGTAACAGTCTCGTTTGCAGCTCTGCAGTTCAACTTGCCATAAACTTTGACGAGAAAACGGCTTTTGCCTCTAATAAGTGTGGCCCTGAAATACTGGGGGAAAAGAAGAAAATGTTAAATGTTAAAATGTTGTTCTATGCTTTAGGCAGTTCAGTTCTGTGTAAATTTGGAAGCTTGAAGAGTAGATGGGGAAGATTATCCTTTCTAATAACCTCCAGCTGGCTGCATGGCTGGTGGGTGGGCTGTGAGGAATCACCTGCAAACACACAGATGGGAGCAGGAGAGAAAGGTGGGTGAGGAGTGACCTCAGACGGCCTGTTGGGTGGTGGTTGCATCAGGTTATGCATAACATGGACCTGCCCCTTTACGGGTCACGGCATCTAGTGGAAAAGTGGTAATGTGAACAAGAGGAAGACTGTCTTTTCCTGCGTAGCCTGTACCTGTAGTAGTTACAGGGGCATGAAAAGAGAAGAATGGACGGTACTGAACAACTGCATTAATGTCAGGGTAGATCAATAGCATCCTTCACTGATTAGGTTAACCCACCATGATTTATCTCCTCTGTCCTTAAAGTGGTCCTGCTTGGACTAGCATCTGAAAACGTGGCTTGCAGTTGTTTTCCCGCATACAGCACTATGGGATATTGGGGTTTTTTCCTTCCAAATTTATCAGCTTACCATATTTTTGAGCAATAAAACCTTTATGTCTTAGTTACAAAGTCGCTGCTCCTTTTTCTCTAAATATATCCTGAATCTTGCAAATATGCCGAAGTGGATCATCGGTATTTTAGCCACCACAAACTATGAGGGCTGAAGCTCCACTGTTCTTGCTGCTTTCCTGATATTCTAGAAAATCAACATACCCCTTCTGTGCCTCATTCAGTGTTTTGGGACTGCCTTGCTCTGTCTTTGGTTAAATATCTTAATGAGATATTAACTAAATGCAAATCTTATTTCTCTGCTGTGTTACCTGGGCAGACTTGTCCTTGGAATATGTTCATTGTTTGTACCTTAAAGGCTAAAATGATCAAACTGAACTCTCAGGAGAGCGAGCCTATTAACCAGGATGGATGAAAATAAGCACAGTGAAAAGCCCCAAAAGCAAAGAACTCAGCACCCAATGGCTATGTTTCTGGCTGCATGTCTTTTATGACTGGCTTCTTACAGCAAACTCTTTGAGCTCTTCCAGCAGAATTCCTCTCTCCTGCCTAGATACATGGCTTGCGTAATAGTGGAGCAGGTCCTGTACAGACAGCATTACTCTCTGTAGACCAGTCTTCGAAGTGTAATGTGAAAACCTGGCCAGGAGGTGTTTTGGGAACAGCACAAAGTGATAAAAAAATTGAGTATTCCCCCAAGGCTTTCTCCATATCACTGTTACTGTCAGCTGTTGCTTCCAGGCAAACTTCAGATGCTGCGATCATTGTTTAAGAGGCTGTGGAAGTCTTGCAGTACAATGTGTCTTGGTTTGAATCTGTTTGGAATATGCTGAAAGAGAAACTCTGTCTCTGTTATCATCCTTTTTACCCAATTAAAAAAATGTTGCCTGTTGCCCTAGCAGCAGGTCTGTCTGAATAGCTACTGGATATCTGCATGCTTGATTATTCTGTCCTCTGTCAAGGGGTTTTTTTGTTTGGTTTTGTTTGTGACATGAAGCTGTTGAGCAGTTTCCCTTAACATAGTTATCTCTTCACTGTAATAAGACTTTAATAAGGTTTCAAGTGAAAAACCAAATCCAGTTTTGGGCATTGCAAAGTTAGACATAGAAAGCAACCAAAAGAGCCCAGATGTAAGTAGTGAGAACATTCAGGGGTCTGGAAGGCAAGATTTAATTATTAGAAGAGTTTGGTCTGGATGACAGCACGTAAAGAACATAATATTATTCAAGAACATAAAAGCAAAGAGGAGAGTAATCTCTTCCACGTGTCTGTAGTGGACAGGAATAGAAGTGATCGGGTTAAATAGCAGCAAGAAAGATTCAGTTTAGGCTATAAGAAAAAAAATTTTAACATTAGGGCTGCTGAAGCACTGGACTGGATTGTGTGAGGAGGTTGTACAAACGTCACATCACTGAAGAATTTAGCCAGGCACCTGTCAGGAATGACATGGATAAAGATAATTATGGTGTATATCATGTCTCAAGGTTCTTTCCCGTCCTGTTTTTCTGCATGTCTTCTCACACTGTGCCTTATAGGTAGTTGCTGCCTGCTGATCAATGAAATGATAGTACTTTGGCGAAGTAGGTAGTTTTATAGATGCTGATAAACCCTGGGAGGGAAGGGCTTGGGAGGGCAACACCTCAGTCGTTCGGAGCCGACCAGACCCGTGTCTTCCCTGCTCGGGTCACAACTTGATAAACGACTTGCTTCAGCATAACGGAGGTGGGTTCAGTAGGGCAGGCGGTTTAGAGGAAGGGATTTCCTTCTTGCACCCAAAGAGATTTGGATTCAGTCCACCGCGTGGGGTTGTGATAACCTTGCTTTGGATATGAGTTGGCTTCACAGAAAAGCTGGTTGAGAGGGCTCTGCAATTTGACCTGACATTAATATGTGAAAGCCAAAGCTTGGTATATAATTTCTGCTTCAAGATCTATTTTGTAAAATTAAAAGCTATGCTCCAAAGTATAATTTAATATCATGCAAGAATGAAACAACAACAAAAAAAAGATAAATTACATTCTTTAGCTGAGTGAACTTTTTTGGTAGTGATGCTTAGAGATGTGTGTGCTTATAATTAAATGCCTAATTAAATATGAGCATCTCACCTTGATAATTAAGCAATAAAGACACATCAGGCAGTGCGTTTCTGGGTGATTATAACCCGCCTTGGGTGGTACTATAAGGCATGAGGCCAAAGATTAAGTGGCTTAAACCACCTGAGAAATTCATTAATATCTAGAAATTTGCTGCCCAGAGTGTTTTGTTGCCATTGAGAACTAGTCTTGTACATAAACCCAAGGAAGATGGTTCATTTTATTGGGAATTTTATGCGATGTGGCTAAGGTGTGGCCGAAAGCTTCAGGGTTCTTGCAACAGTAGGTATATTGAGTCCTATCAGAGGATCATTTCGGGCTTTATTGTACTAATTTAAGACAACAATCTAAAGGGATAATGCTGGTTTTAAGGGGCTCGGATGGCTGTAGAATAAAGCATTGGAATGATACTCAAAACACTAATAATTTTTTTTATCCCCTTCATCTTGTTCCTGTTGATCTCTTCATGTTTTTTCAAAACCCAAAGAATTATGTATAAAGTCCACCTAATAAATACGCTCCTTATATGTAGTAACAAAATGTAGGTGAATGTATATGCGCCTTGTAATTTTTATCTTTAACTCCGTGAGACCTCTTTTAAGGCATCTCAGTCACTGGGTAGCCCCTGTAACTTCACCGAGCTCTGTATGCATGTTAGTGCATTAACCTTAACTGGATTCTCTGGGTACCACTTTGCGATAAACATTAGGCAATAAAGCATACCGTGGTTGGTATTAAGCAGAGGAGAGTGCTGAATGTTTAATAGCTTTGTGATTGCGTGTGTTCGTTTCGTAAAACAACCGGCATCAGCATCTTTTCTCTTGCATCCAGCTTTCCACCAGAGCTCCGATGTTAATGGAGTTAGTCTGGATTTACAGGCATGTAGGAAATCTGAAAAAAATCAAGCCATTACAGTATGTTTTGACAAATCAAACCATTATACATTTTGGTGGTTTTCCCCCTTTTGATTCATTCAAGATTTATGTTCTTAATTTCTCTCTTCTCCCATGCGCATCCCCAGAATGTCTCTCTAAAATTTTGTTTTCTGATTACTGCAATGTAATGGATTCCTAGACTAGCTCAAATACCCATGTACAGTTTTGTGTCAGCGAGGACTTGATGAGAGCTATACAGACGATAGTTTTGCCTGTCATCAAAGATCTGATGCCTGTCTGTTTATTTTTGGTTGGATGAAATATAATTGCTCTTCCGGTTGACATTGATAAATGGTGTTGAGTGGAGTGTGTTCTTCTGATTGCTTCAATGAATGACGTGTACCATGTGCTGATTTTTGACTGTGAAACAAACATCTCATCGGAAGAAAGTAGATTATGAACCTCTTGCAATGACATGAGAATTAGACAGTGTAAAATGGGAGTAAACCAGGGTCTCGTGCTCCTGGGTGTTTAGTGAGGGCGAAGTGAGATCAACAGGAAAAAAGCTCAATTCATGCTCCCAGGGTAGGATGCATGCTTATTTGTTTCCATGCTATATATTAGTGAAAGAAATGAAGCTAAGATATGATGTACAATATCAAAAGAACTTTTGAGTTCAATCAAATTTATTCAGAATCCTGTGTTTCACTTTTTTTTGTTTTTAATGCATAACTGGCACATCTCAGCACAGATGTAATTGCTGTTTCAGAATTAGAACTGAGATTTGGGATGCACTAAATGTCTTTGGTTACATTTTGGCCTAAGTTCTGCTTCATTTGAATAAACAAACTTTGGAAGGGTTTTTGGGTAAGTGATCGAAAGGGAGAGATTAGAATTTCCTTGCCATTTCCAGAGAAGTGTCTTCCAAGCTCTCCCTGTTTCTGCCTGCAGTGTTTGAAACATCTTACCCTTTCTCGTGTGGCTCTGCAAATGTTCTGCCTCGCGCTCATCTCCTCTCCCTCTGTGTTTGATTTCTAAATTTATTTCCTAATGATTTACTTGTGACATTTTTCTATGCTTACTCATATTCCTAAAATAATGCCTAAATTTGTGCACTAAAATTTGTCTTAGTGTATTTTTTTTTAGAGAATTTTGTGATACTGAATTCAAAATGAGGGCAAAAAGAGGCTTGTCAGTGCCTGTTTTCCAGCATGAATGGAGTACCTGCTAGCTTCCTTTGGTTTTCCCAGAAATCTTCCTCACACACGCATTTCTTGTGCGCAAGAATTTGCTGAAAGACAGCAAAAATGCTGCTTGATAAGAACTGAGTCTTCCATTGCTCACTTAACCTCACTTACGTTGTCGTCTGGCTTTTCCTAAGAAAGATGATTTAATTTGTTGCATTCATTTTACTTTGCAGGCAGAGCACTTAGGGAACGCTGCAGATCCTGACATAACTAAAATGTTAGTAATCAGCAAGAGTGCATTTTTTGCCAGCTGGTGTATTTTTTTTCCTTGTCTTTCTTGTGCCACTTGCATTTAGAATGTTTGTTCATATTTAGTCACGTAATATTCCAGATGCAACTTCTGGAATGAGTTAGGAGGCTTTATCTAATGTTCTGGTTCAAAGGATGAAGGGGGCGGAGGAGAGAAACTATGTTCCTGAAAATAATCCGTCGTTATCTTTGAGATGCTGAAAAACTGGAAGGATTTGAAATAATAGCACTCACAATGCTCAGGGAAATAGAAGGAGATATTGTGGGCTGTAAAGAGGTAATTAGATATACATGTTGTGCCTCTGTTGGGCAACATCTGGGCAGAAAGTAAACATATATATATAATTTAGGCATTTGTAAACACTTAGGGGGAAGAAGAATATAGGATGATACCAAGGATATAGCTATGGATAGCTGAATGGAAATTAAGGAAGAAAAAAGCAAACTAATTCTATTAAACCTCAGCCTTGGGAAACGTATTAGAATTAGTAGCCTCTTTGCCTGGGGCATTTAAGCTTAGAATGGAAATTGCAGTGCCAGATCATTTCCTACAGTATGCTTTACAAAGGCAGAGGAGATTATCTTAATGATCTGTGGTCCTGAGGCATTTCCAAGCTAAACTTTTTTGTTCATGTAAACGTAATGCTTTGGAAAAGACAAACATTTTTTTCTCTCACCTTTTCTGCTATTTGTTGATGTCCAAGACCCAATAGCAATATGACTATTTGTGTTGGCAAATTAAACTTGTTTGTTTAGGAGTAGTGACGGTGCTTCTGAACCTCTTACATGGAAATGCAGTGGATGTTACATATAAACTGACCCTGTGTGCTAGCACGGGCCTTTGCTCGTTGTGTAGGTGTACCACGCACTTGAGCTTGTTTGGTTTAGAGCAGTTTTTGAGTTAAAAGTCTGGGTAACAGATGGGCAAAAAAAAAAATTTAAGGAAAAATCTCTATTTAAAAGTATATGTGTTGTAACATGTGGTTTGAGGACTTCGACCTTGACGTGATTGAACTCATTGGTACCTTTTCCAAGAATTTCCATCTTTAGTCTTATCCCTTCCGGGACTATCTGTGCTATTGATTGCACATCGAAGGTCAATCACAGGTCAGTCGCTACTACCTCACAAATATCCTTTCAGTCTCCAGAACTTGTCGTGAGCAAATCTGGGTGTCGTCAGCTTGATTGCAACAGAGAAATAGCCAAGGCATTGTCCAGGGACCCTTAGATAGCGGCCGTGGCAGAGTGCCAGCGCGCCTTTCCTTACATCACTGCTTGCGTGTACTCCTTAAAGGGCCCTTTGATGGCATAATTTTGAATGTGTTGCTTCGTAACCCTGAGGTTTTTTGTTCTTTGGTCACGTTTCTGATGTCATGATCTTGGTACTGTCTGCATAGTGCACGTCCAGGCTACAGTTTTCGACTACCTTGGGAGAAAAGTGAGAACTTTAGGACTGTTTCTTGTTTTAGTCGCTCTATGTATTCCAGCACACGCCTCTCTTGTATTGTTTAGTCTGTAGTATAATGTGCATACAATTTCCTATAATTTGAATGCAAAGTAACTTCTGAAAGTAGATAGCATTCAAATGCAAAAGAAAACCATTGAAGACAAATACCGTACTACAGAGTACGTACAGCAAACCAATGCATTCCCGTTTAGTAAGGGAGATTTCAGTGGTTTGTAACACTGCCTGCCATAGCAGGGCAATTACGCAGCAGCTAACCCCACCCCGCGTCCTCGTTCTGTGAGCCTAAGCATGTAATTGAAAAAGCCACAAGTACATTGAAGAGCCACCTGTTTCCTCTTAGGATTGTATAAGGATGTAAATATCTCACTTCAGAAAATCTTAAGAACACACGGAAGTATTTGCTGATTCACGAACAATTTATCTCCAAGGTTACCTACCCTGTGCAGCAGACGTACTAAAACACAATCTCAAACATTTTGCAAGCAGCATGGAAACCTCAGAAACTTGACAGTGGCTCTCGTTTTGGAGCGTATCCTCTGCTCCATCTCATGCACCAGCATTGCCTTCCGCAGCGTTTCCTGCCCGCCTCTTCCTCGTTGCATATGAAAATCTGTAAAGACTGAAGACACCTTAAGGGCACTTCCAGATCTGAAGAGCAGTCGATGGGGGCTGCTGGAGACAATCAACTTTCATTTCTTCTTGAGCAGGCTAAAACAAAATGGTTGCCCTCTGATCTAGGGGCAAAGTGTGTTTTCAATGTCAGCAGCTGAAAACTTGAAGAGAACAGCTATTTTGAAAGGAGTTTATATGAAGACTGTTTTACGTACCGCATCTATGCTAAAGGACAAACTCGCGTTTTTGACAAATGCGACCATTATATTTTTTGAATAACACTTCTGAGAAGTGCTTTTTAAAAAGCTTCCCATTCTGTTATGACCATCTGAGATTTTAAATAGGTCAGTATAAACACACCAACATCTATGATTATCAGCTGACAGCTTTGCCTGCTATGGACAAAATACCATCTCTATATGAAGTTCAGACCTTCCTGTTAAAAACAATGAACACAAACTAAATAAAAGTTTGCTAATAATTCAAAGGCAACAAAAAGCAATATGGGAATGCTAAATGTAAAGACTACTGATATGGCTTGTCGTAATCTCAGAATTCAATGACAAATACAGCAATTTTCAGGGAGTAGCAAGAGCGGGCTGCTCCATGAGGGCCGATGAGCTGGGAGCCAAGGGAGATGGCAGGCAGACACAGGCAGGGCCCTCCCTGATGAAGGCACGGTCCCACAGCCCCTGGACAAGATGAGCCGAGCGTGTCTGGTGATGTTATCGGGGTCAGGAGACAGCCCAGATTGCCACCAAGTCCATAACGATGAGACAGGCCTGAGGTCAAGCCAGGAAGTCAAGTTGGCAAGGAAGAGTTGGGTGCAGATCAGTGAGGCACAGGCATCGCTGCTGTGTAGGTCAGGCATGGACCAAGGGAAGGGGCATGAACTTGGGTGCAGACCCAAGGTCACGGCTGCCTCCTGCTGAGGGCTGGCCCTGGGCACCTGAACGCCAGCAAAGCACGGGCAGAGATTAAGCAGCACCTTCGCTTCCTGTGCAGAATTATTTCATAGGAATGCCCTTTCGAGGACTGACACACAGCAGAGAGAAGCTCCACATACCAACATCTGTTAATGTTCATGGTTCTTGTCTGCACAGAGGGTTTCAGCTGCCTTTCATCAGCATGACATGCTCATCAAAGAAAACTCCTTTTATTCCCATTTGATTACTGTTACAGTTTTGGACTAGGAAAAGAAAGTTTAGAGATAAAAGCGGACTATCACTAGTGAATGAGAAGTTTCTCCCTCTGTCTCTGGTTAGCTATGGACGGATCTCTGTGAGCATTGACACTCAAGTGACAAATTCAATATATGGGCCAGAGTTGTGTCACTTCATGCTCCCGAAACTCAGCTTTTTGTGGCATAAATTCTTTCTCAGTGGTGGCCCCTTTATAAGGGCCACTTCATTCCTGCTCTTGCTGAGTAACAACTAATTTTAGTAACATTCATGAGGTGACCCCAGAGCCTTTGTTGTTAAAACTGGAGTCACTCCCGTAGCCGAGGCAGAATCCTCAGCTCTTGCATGGTTTGGGGCCTGGAAGGGGAGCAGATCCCCATGGATAACCAGTGTATGTTCCTACTGCTTCTGATTCAGCAGCAGGATTTTCCCAAACTGTCTGACCTTTTACAAGAATTTTAGATGAAACAGAAATATCATCAAGTTACAGCAGGTTTTGGTGTCAGGGTAAGTTGGAAGCTTCCAAGCATGAAGCTTCTGTCTCTAATACAATGATTACTATATTTATTGTATCAAAGGGCCAAGCCTTTTTTCCTGCTCAACCTGAGGAAGATTTTTTTCTACTGGATATAGGTGGAAATTGAAATCCGAGGCCATTTCAATATTCCCTTTTTGCACGTCATGCTCACTTAGGGCTACTGATGGATAGCAGATTTCAGATATTTTAGTATTTTCCAGTATGCTATTTAAAAGTTCTAGGGGGAAAAAAAAAAACAGGAAGAGGATTTTTACCTTACTCCCTATTCCAAGAATGAAATTTGTTCTTCAGAGCATCAGCTTCTGAGCATGCAGCCTCCAGCTATGTCTCTTTGTATACAATGCTGTACAACTAATTTGGTGTGTTCTTTTTTCTTTCTTTTGAAGCATTATGTGCAAAATGAGAGAAAAAACAAGAGAATAAAGGCAGTTACGGACTTTTTATCAAATATGTTAGATCTTACGTGCCTGTATGCAAAGCACAGACATCAAGTTTCTTAGTTCCTTTTGCAACAGACTCGGTGCGTTATAGGCAAAAATACACAAGCCTGCCTTTTTCAGAGTGCAATTATAATCTGATCCAAATTACAGCAGTTATCTTCCCAGGAAAACTCTTATCATATTAACATATTGAAGTAGTTTTCTATCTGAATCCTGTGGATCTTTATGTATCTATAATGATTATTTGCATCAGAAAATCCATACTGGTCTTGAATCCAACCTCAACTGCTGAGCAATGCTTTTGATCTGCTCCACGACCAAGTTATTCATTACCGATGTATTTAGTTTTGGAACTGGCGTCTCAGGAGCCCAACACACGCGTACTAACTTAATTCAGGGTATACCGCTGCTTCTCCTTCCCAGTTTCTAAGACGGTGACAAATGCCCCCGCAATGTCAGCAGAACAACCTCGCAGCGTGCTGTTGTTTCAGGCTCTGAGCAGTCGGATGCAAGCTCCGCTTCTCTCGTTCCCACCCTTCCCGATTAGCAGACCAGGATTAAGTGACAAGGCTGGCTTTTTATCACAATGAAGTGTAAGATTGGAAATGCCAAAAGCGTATTCTTATGTAAAGGCTGGTATTTCAGCTGATGAGCTAAGTAAGACTGATTTATGGTTATTTCTACCTGGGTATTAATTTTTGCTTAT
This sequence comes from Grus americana, assembly GCF_028858705.1. Classification (NCBI taxonomy): domain Eukaryota; kingdom Metazoa; phylum Chordata; class Aves; order Gruiformes; family Gruidae; genus Grus; species Grus americana. Next base: position 4,111,700 of record NC_072868.1, read on the forward strand.
AATAGAAGCACCAGGCATGTGCTGTCCACTGCAGCTGAATGCAGCTTTATTTCACGTCTCAAAGCCATCTCCTAGGAAGTTGGATTTGTCACATCTTGGATAGGAGGATTATCTTCACAAGAATATTAACGCTGTAGCTGAAAATTTCTGGTTCTTCATCTTTGGTTCTTCTTTCTTCATACATGACTTATTTTCTGGCTGACGGACTGTATGTTTGCAGTATACTGCGCATTTTTTCCCCCTCTTCGATACTATTGCCTATTGTTTGTAGAAACACGCTCAAGTTAGTTTTAAACTACCTGTTGGAAGCATATCCCAGAAAAGAATGGGATTCAACAGCATAAAACAGTCTCATATTTATTTAATGACTTTATTTAGCGGCATTTGCAATGTATACGGAGTTTTGGCAGCTGCGCTACTAAGTGCATGCGCAATCCGTGTATTTTAAAGCTAGGTTGGTATAACTACGTAGGTGAGCACACTTGAGAGGTGACAAGCATGTTGCTTTGCTGATTAAAATCTCCAGGAAGAAACAGAAAGCTTATTAAGAAGGAGGTTCCTTCCTACCAGATGTGCGTGTAACACTGCGGTACGTGATCTGAGGAAATTCTTCCTTGCTTTGTAGTTTCTCCAAATTAACACCAAAGACCGTTGCAGTGTTAGGGCTTCCTTTCCGTGCCACTTTGCTTTAGATAGAAACGGATTAAGCAATAACATTAATTGAAATGTTTTATGCAGGGGCATGTTAAAGAGGATTTCACACGTAACAGCAATATGTCTTGTATCTCATCTGGCACAATGACCTCTTCTGTTTGTGGGGTTGGAGCTTTATCTTTTGGCACTAGGAAGTCCCTCGTTTTATTAACCCGAGGCCCGTAGCCCCTAACGTCGATAGCTTGAAGGAATTTGGCTAGATGGTAGATCCTGCCCCGTGGAAAGGTGATTGCTTTGCCTTCGTTCTCAAGCTGACAGCCCGGGAGTGGTGGCTGGTGCATTGCCTCTAATGAGACAGCCGTAAGTGGATACGTTATTCAGACTGACTCTGATGAATTAATTCCAATCAACTGCGGGTCTTGTTGCAGTAATACGTTTGACAAAACCTGAAGTTACAAATTTGAACTGCTATGAGTTGGTATAGAAATCTCCTTATGCTACTCCCTGTATAACAACATTAACTTTTCTTTTGGTCTACTCCTGTAACAGTTGCTGTGGAAGTATATGAAGAGATTAGTACTGTATGGGTAATCTATAACTTAGAAACTGTTCTCAGGATTTTTTAGTCTCCTTCATTAACCCTTATGTGACCAGTAGGCTTCCTCTTAAATACACGCTGCCGGAGTCACCTATACCGCATCCAGGCAGTGCAGTTGTTGGTGCATAGTGTACTATGAGAGTTCAGCAATATGTTCAGCAAAGCTGAAAGGACAGTACAGTGATTTTCTTTTTCCTTTTTTTCATTTATCTAGATGATGTTTCAGTCTTCAACTTCAGTCCAGATGCAAATATATTCCATCTTCATCTTAATATGCATTTTCTTACATTGATAATCACATCATAGTTACTGCATGAGAAAGTAGCGCCTTTTTTTTCTTTTATTTCCTTTTTTTTTCTGCCAGACAGTTGATGCCTTGCACAGTTATTTAATGAAACTCAGGCTGAGCCTGTTCTGTGTCAGTATAATGGCAGAGGTCATCTTCTGAACAAAATATATAAATTTAGGTTCCTATTTAAAATTAGTGTCTTAGGTCTGATGGTTTTGTCCTTGGGATACATGGGGATGGCAGCCTCCGTGTTTTACTTTTGAGTTTTGCAGTGCCTTTCACCCAGCATTATCACAGATCACTGCAAACATGAAAAATGCAGCATTCTAGTGTGGAACAAGAAGTCAGAAAAAATTAATCAGAACTTAATTCACACAAAAGGCCTGAGCTGTGTTTGATGGATCTACAATGAATTGTGACTTACTTCAAGGTGTTTTCTCATATTTTTTTTTTTTAACATTTTCAGTGCAATTCATGCAACTGGAAGCTGTCTTTGACGCACTATCATGTCTCTTTGCCTCATATTGCTATCCATTATGATGTAAAATCTTTTTTTTTTATACAATTACTGAGGTCTACTGTAAAACCCAAATAGATTTTTTTTTTTTAGCTATGCTTAAATCAGAACATTCTCCTGGCATTTGGAAACACAAGAGTGTATTTTTTTTTTTGTACTTTATTGATTACTACTGGCCCTTTATTTTTCAATGGAAATATGAAAATCAAGGTAGATGGTTCTTTCCCCATCTGTCAGCCATCTTCCCCCAGGAGCAGATCACTAGATTATTTAATCATCTTTGCTTTTAGACAAGATGCTTCACCAGGAGTCATTGATCTGTGTTAATTGCCTATCAGACCAGCTAAAATTGTGAGAAATTGGGGAAAGAAATTAAGTTTATGACTCTTGATCCTGCTTGATCTTATACAGTGTCTGTCTTTTACATAGAAGGTACTACCACTGCTCTCTGGCTACAGGAAAGAATCTTTCCTGGCTGGAATTACTGGAGGGTAAAACAAACAGGAGACATTAACACAAATGCCGCATCGGACATGAAGGGCGGTATGATTCATGGTAAATTATTGGCGATAGCTTGCTGAGTTTATTCACTTTGGTATCCGAAAACCGTCAGTGTCATACATCAGGACTTGTAAGCTATTCAGATGAATGCGAGTCATCTTGTGAATATGTTAAATAGGCTTTGTTGGGATAATGGGATGTTAGCCAGGACGGAAGGGATTCGTAGGCTCTAATTTTCTCCAGCACTTTGGACAGAATCTGCCGTGCCATATGTGTGAGTCAAACTGGCGTGCAAGGATGCTCCAGAGCAGAGCTTCTAACTGAAGAAACCAGGGTTTGCTATTTTCCATATGGATTCATGCATATATTTGAAAACGTAGCTGAGAGAGAGCATGATGTCACAAATGCAGATGCAAACCGTGCCTGCAGACAAACCGCAGTTGGTACGCGCTGTATTTGCCCCTTGTGTCTGATGCGTGCCAGCTCGTGAGGCAGCGTTCAGGCACCCAGTGCTGCGTGTGCGTGCCTGAAGCCATCCCAGGCACAGTTTGTAGGGCAGATCACAAGTTAAAATCTCAAACCTTGTTCTACTACAGAAAAAAAATCCAAAATGTTCTGAAGTTTATCATGAAGCAGACACATAGTGTATTGCTTCTTATTTCACCAAAAAAGCCTATCTAGTTGCTTAAGTTAAAGCACAAAGTTATTCTACATTTTACTGATTTCTGCTACTTTCTTTTCACATAATTTCTGAGTAAAATAATTCTGTTTGGCTGATTCATTCAGGAATTTGACTGCCGCATTCGAGGCATGACATTTGAAAACCCATACTAATGGACTGTAAATGTGTTGCCGTAAGTTTTAAACTGACTTTTTTTAATGTCGAGGTGGAGCACTGATATCTCTTTGGGTAAAATCTATTGCCCCTAGATACAATATTTTAAAGTTCAGTAATATTCATGACTAAATTACCCTTGTAATTGCATCACTAAAGGAAAACCAGCGTGCTTTACAGACCGGCCTTGTCTGAAACAGCTTTGGGAAGATCTGATTTTTACAAGACTGCTGCAAAAGACAAAAATAATGCCAGAGCAGATGAATAGCTCAAATGTAGTAAGAATCCAGCTGCAATGGTCTGGAACTCCCCTGCTCCATCTCTGCCTGGTTCCCAAGTGGCTTTCCGGTCCCGTCTATAGCTACCCCTGGCGCTGCTGTGAATTCAAAGAGCGGTCTTGCTCATGTCTGTGTAGGCAAGCGCGTAGGCCACCCTAAGAGAGCGCAGCTAGCAGCTTAATTGCCTTACTGAAGTGTTTGTGTTAGAAAACGGATGGTTCCTCTTAGAGCTGAGGAAACAGGTATTTGTCAAAAATGCAAATTGGGAAGTGCAAGCATTTATTTAAATTCACCATGTTACTGCAGATCTACCTTTAAGAAAACTCACATTCGTGCTGTTAGTGGGTACGTGGCCACCAGTAAGGTCACCTCTTTGAGGTTTAAAATTGAGGGTTGTGATCACGGAGGGTGCCGTTTCGAAGTTGAACTATGGTCAGAACGTCCCTGCCACATAGAAGAATGATTCTCCTAGTGCACTATTCATTATAAAATCATCCTGCTGGAGTTTTAAGTTTGGTGTGTGGATTTTCATATTGGACGAGCTAAAGTCAGTTTTGTCTGATGACTGCACAGCAAAGCTCGCTCCATGCAAATGGAAAGGCACCAGTCAACTCCTTCTTACATACGGCGCTCAAACAAGACAGCAAGGTCCTGATTCCAGATGCTGCGTTGGTTGCGATGTGGGCAGCAAAAGGACAATGATGTCAGTCCGTGTCCCACAGTGAAAACAGAGGGTTGGCAATTAAAAATATCTAATTTTTTCCTTGCAAGCAGAGCATGAAAAGCTTTTAGTGAAGAATGAATGTGGACCAGCAAAATGACATTTTCATGGTCTCTTGACCACCGCCATGCTTTAAGCTCTTCAGTGGTGCTGCAAGTAAGTAGTGGAAATTATATGCCGTGTTTGTATTTATAAGTGGTGATAAATTACTAATCATATCAACAATTAGCAAGAAGCTCACCTGATAAAAGGAGATGCAGTCAGATGGCTTCTGCGGACTGTCACTTACTCAAGAACAAATAACGTGCTTTATAGGAAATATGCTAGCTTCAGCCAGAATAATTAGAAAAAATGTAGATGAGAGCTGTATGTCTGATGGAGTTACCCTCCACTGTTGCTCTCAGAGGGCTCTCTTGAAAATTGGATCTGTAATGGATATTATGCAGATTTGAAAGAAAAATTGAAACATGCGACTTTTTTATCTGCTTTTGATGTTACATTCAGCTGCTTTCATCTCAGGGGATAAAAGTAATTGCACAATAATCCCAAAGAGAGTCAAATATACAAATCAATAAACTGCTCTCACAGGAGAATTTATTTTGATGAGTATACCGGTACCTAACGCTTCCCCAAGCTGTTAGGTTTCCATTAGGTGGTCTTGTACTCTTTATTAATACGGATAGTGATGTCTAGATTGGAGAACACAGACAATTAATAAGGCAGATATACTCTCTGACTATCACAAAACAAGAACACCTTTTTACCTCCATTGACTGACATCCTAAATCTTAATCGAGTGCTGAGAGCCAGTTACTGTCGTCTTATTTTTGGGTTCTTTTGGGAATGATAATGAAAGCAAAAGGTGAGTAGTAGTAATGTAGGCAGTTGTTAGGCAAGCTTCCTCTGTTGAGCATTTTTGTATCTTGGCTGTGACATGTGGAGGAGTTTTTGGTCCTTTGTATTCCATTTCTCTGCAGTGTTTTCAAGTCATCTTGGATCTTATATTATTTTTTTATCTAATATTACTTATTTATTTTTACAATTTTGTATGCACTCTTTAATAAATATTTTGATAGTCACGCTCACCTTTGTGAGGTGCTATGATAGGCACATAGAGAAAGGGAATCCATGTTCCAGGTTCTTAAAGTCTAAATATGAAAACAAGTTGAACATGACTCTCTTGCTTACAGCTTTGGTTTGACTGTGCAGGAGGTTTGTCTCAGAATATAGATTAAGCTCCTTTCCATAACCCTGACTGTGATGCAAAGAGAAAATACCAGGGAGGGTTGGAGGAGGAGCAGGTGGCACGATCTGTTGCCCGAAACTTTCTATGGTCCTATGTGAGGACCATCTCTTTAGGGCCTGTCAAATTTTGTCATTTTGGCTGAAAAGCTTGAAGGAAAGCAAACGCCTAGCATGATGAATGCTTTGGAAATCTTCAACCATTTCCAGGAAGGAGGTAAAAGGAACATAGATTTTGCTCATGCTTACTCAATTTTTAAGTTTAAGCCTACATGTTCTGGAGGAAGCCACTGATGTATCTTAACGCTAACCTTTCCCTCTGGAGTGTGGTGGGTTTTTGGGGGGTTGGGTTTTTTTGGTGTTTTTGTTTGGGTTTTATTTCTCTCCTCCTGTCAACATGAAAATCCACCCCAATCTATGTGATTGACTTAGATGAACTGGAAAAATTGTAGTCCATGTGTACACAGTAGAAAGTTCACAGATTGTAATAGCTAAATTTTCCAAAGATGTCAGTTGCTCTAAGTTGCTCTTGTCCTGTCCAAGGCTAAATTCAATATTAGAAGTGAAAGGATCCTTAATCATCTAGCAAAAATGGTTTTCCTGCTGTGCTCAGCAGTCTAGAGGAGAAATCTGCTGGACTTGAACTTAGAGCAGATGAGATGTGTTGGCAGAAGGGAAATGGGGAAGTGCGTTTAGAGAGGAATTGGGAGAAGAAGGTGGGAAAGATGATTGTGGAAGGCAGCTGGGCATGAAGAGCAGGCGAGGGAGCTGGGATGTCTTTAGTGATGAAGGAGGAACATAGGAGCAAGGTCTGAGACTGAGATCCAGTGTCTGACAGGGATCTGGAACCCAGTCTGATGAGGAGCTGTGGTCCCTGAAGAAGAGTTGATTGGATGGACTGGCAACTCAGACTGGAATAAGAAGTCTTAGCAACAGATGTAGTTGAGGACTTTGAGTATGGAATAAGTGCTGGAGTGGAGAAAAGACTGCATTGAGGTAGGCAGAAGAAACAGTGATGAGGGGGTATGGAACAAGGAAGAGTGAAGGAGTAGAATAGGTGGGTTGTAGAAAATGTTTTCAACCATTACCAGAATTAAGTCTTGTGATTCTTTTTGGTACCCACGGGCACAGCTGAAGACAGAAATGGCTGCAATGTCCTGCTATCTGCTAGTCAGACCATTAGCTCACTGAACTGGCAGGCTGTGTTGACACTGGCATCTATTTTACATAGAGCTAAAGATGTTTTGTGTACTTGGGGGAGGCAGTGCTCCTGTGGGGAAAAATTCGCTCTCAATGTATAGTTGTCCATGGGCGAGAGGCACAAAGGTGCTTGGTTACTGTGATGGTCGGGTATGAACGTGTGGGTTTGTGTGTACCCTTTCCCTCTAAAAGGGAGGCTTGGGCTGCTGCGTGACACCGGGGTGTGGACGGGGTTAGGTGGGCACTCCGTGAGTCCCCTGATACCGTAGATGCTTAAAATTCTCTAGAAGTCCTTGGGCACAGTGCATAGGCACAAATAATACGAAGTTCACAGTGCACGTGCAACCTTAATTCTAAGTGGACCCAATGCTTGGCTGCTTCACTTTGCAGCTGTAGCGCTCCTGGATTTTAAGTTTCATAGGAGGTTTCCTGAAGATTAAGAGGGAGGAGAAAGTGGTTGTGTCTGTAAATCTTGAAAGAGTAGAACTGAGTGGATGCCAGTTGGAGATCCCTGACATTTCTAATCCTCTGCTTCTTGAGATAAATTATAACCATCTAGGGAGCAAATGCTAGTGCATCTCTGGTAGGAATATTGTTATTTTAATAGCAAAGCAGTAACTATTTTTCCTTTGCCTTTTGTGCCCTCTGCTCTGAACAGAAGGAAATCATTAACAGCTGGAGGACAACCAACCATCAAACTGACTTTTTCAGCACTTGTTCTAGGTAGGAATATTAGAGCAAAATGAAATTAGGAACACAATATTTTCTTTATATAAATTCAACAATGTATTAAAGGAACAGAAAGCGCATCTCACCGTAAATGCTGTTATAACTTGCAGACCTGTGGTGCCAAGCTGTGGCAATAGTTATTTGGAATGTTTCAGTGACATATTAACAGATCTTTTCTTAGAAACTCTTAGCTTTCCTTAACACACTTTCAGCAAATGGATTTCCAATAAGCATCTACCTCCTTTCTCCTCTTTCCATTTCAAAATAAACTCTTTCAGGGCACAGTGGTGCATTTGTGTGGAAATGGCTTTGCTGAGAAATTGAAAGGCAGGATCTGGATCAGTTCCCTGCACGAGCTTTGCAATATCCCTGAAAAGTGTCGTGATCTGTATTTGGCGCCCAGAGCATTGCTTAAGCTAGTGAGGGGAAAACTAATCTCTTGCGCTTTCATTGGCGGCACTGTCTCAGAGACTGATCCTAATGGGGTGGAAATGAGCTCAGCTGCCTAATTCTGTTAAAAACATAGGCTTTTTTTCACACATGAATGCTCATCTACTTCCTTCTGGCCTTGTTGTTAAAGCCATGGCAGCAAAGAATCAAGCCATAGTTGCCGAAAACAAAACACACTGCCTTTTTTCCACTTCAGTTCTTTTTTTTTCTTTTTTTTTTTTTTTTTAATATGCAGTAAGAAATGGCCAGTGCAAGAGACTTAATTCACCCAGAAAAAGAACATCCTTAAGTATAAAGATCTTGATGTGGACAAATGAGCCATTCCCTAACTTTTAGGGCATGACTAACTAACTTGCTCATTAGCATTGTAATTTTAAGTAGTGCCGTAAACCTTGTTTTAGAACTCAAACGTGAGGGCGATGCACCCCCAGAACCAGACGTGGCTCTTGGCCATCCAGCTTCACTTCAGCTGCCACTCATGTTCAAGCAGACAGTCAGCCCACGATCTTCCATGGGCTGGGTCGGTTTTGCATCAGAGTTGTTGGTTGTAGTAACACACAGCTCTTTGGGCACGGTGAATCCAATTTCCTACCTATGCGACGTGAAGAAAGTAAGCAGAGCTGTAAACCTGCTTCTACATTTCCACGTGCCTGTGAATGAGGACATGACCATTTTCTGTCATATAGACGGTCCAGAGCTCGGCCTGTACCTTTAGGTCCATCAGGGTTGGACCTTCCTGTGCTCGTTAAAACCAGGGGTCAGTTTTGTAGTTCCAAGGTAAATGTATCGGTATAGGACTTTGTAGGCAAGCTTAACAACTGAACACCAATGCGCTTTGCACGGGTATCGGTCTTTATGACGTCCGTCATCTTTTTCCCTTCTGAAGCCTGCAGAAGGTTTCCTCGGATTCTCTGCGGGAGCTGTAGATGTTCCTCCCGCAGAACTGGCTGTGCGGAGGGAGGATGCGTGCATGCGTGTGGGCGTATGTGCAAGTTCATGCAATGACGTCCCTTGTAAGCGACTTCCATGACCACTAATTAAATTGTGCTAATACTCCTGTAAAACTGCACCCGGCTGCTGATCGCTTGCTTTGCTATGCAAATAAGCTGCAAAGTGGTTTAATGGCTGTGCCCCGGCCTGCACAGCAAATAGGGACTAGGGAATGGGAAGTTACAGCTTTCTGTTAGAAGATAGTACTGAGCAAAAGAGAACAGCAATAATTTTATATTATTTGGTGAACAATCTTACTTCTTGGGGGTTGGTTTGTGTGTTTGGGGGACTTTTTGGTTTAGTTTTTTAAACAATGAAACCAGAAGTTCCTCTAAGTTTATGAAGCAAACAATCTGAAGTTCCTCTGGGGAATTTTCCTGGATAAAATCAGCTCTAGTGTGAGCGTGTGGAGACTCCACCAACCCCTTAGCCTTCCTCTAGAAGCAATACTTTGGCTATTGTGGAGTCACGGCTCCTGCGGCGCAGAGCACGAAGCAGCGAACAAACCCCGAGCATGGCTGATAATAGAAACCTGCAGTAGTACAGTGGGGCCATGTGGCAGCAGGGAGATTACAGGTATTAGGAGCAATTTGGAATCATTTAGAACTGAGTCATTTTCTGAGCAGGCAATTAATTCAGTTGCATTTCCAAAAAAAAAAAAAAAAAAAAAAAGAAAAGCCTGCTGAGTTTAGAAAGGTATACTTGGGCTAAAAGAAAGACTTGGATTTCAGTGAGGCTTTTAAAAACGTGTGTTGGGGGGTTTTAACAAGGCTGCTGTAAGGATCCTGACACTATGGCGTGTCTGTTGAGATTACACCAAGCGTTCTAGCTGTGTTAGAAGCTGCACTCTCTTTTCTAGGCCTGACAGTGCTTCTGAAGAACTGGTTTATCTGTATTTTCTCGTACATAATGCCTGTATTGAAATCTGTTAAGAGTATTTTCTTAGTGGCATGCTGATCAGATATAAATGGTCTTAAAGAAGTGCTGGTCCTGCCCCTCACACTCTGCTTTCCTTGCACTTTCCTCTGGTGTAAAGTTATTCTGCTTTAGTTTAGTTTGAGCTCAAAGTGCAACCGTATCCTAGGAGAAGGGCAACTACTGGGCTAAATGCAGTGCACTGATTTTGTTCAGAGCAAACGTTTTTTATCTGTCCTCCGCTATCCCAAAGAGTGTCTGTAGCGTTTGGAAGTGAACATTTGTTCAGCTATGTACATTCACACACCAGCTAACCATCCGTGGCATTAATGGCATTGCATTGCTGACTTCAACACCCTCGTGGAAGGAAGACGTGAGCATGAAATTAGAATTAAACAGCTGGTCATAAACTCTGTCTAGACCCTTTCTAAAAATGTGTTTCTGGAATACCTTGCAACCAGGACTCAGCTGCAGGAATTCGAAAGTCTCCTGGTCTAGTTAAGGGAATAACTGGGAAAAGCAACTGGGTGCCGTAGAGTTACAGCCTCTGTCGTCTTTTCCACTAGCTGAATTTCCAACCACCCGCTCCTGAGGCCCCCCCCAGTTCTCTAACCTTATTATGAAGGTTGTGACATGTTCTATGTTAAGTAATTATCCAATCTTAGCATTCTTAGCAAGTGAAAATGTTGTTGTTGGGGTTTGGTTTGGGGTTTTTTCCTTCTGCCAATATGGCATGCTGTAGAGAGAAAAATCCCCTTAGATGTCATCAGGTACAGAGAATCAGCTGGTCCCCATCATGCAGAGATCCCTCACGTATGACTACCCATCGCTGGTGCAAAAGGGAGTTGCTGCTGCTCCTCAATCTTGAGGAAAATGGACAAGCCTCGAGTGGTTCAGGGCAATTAGGAGATTTCAGCAGTGTCCGCAAAGCCAGTGCTTCGTGAACTGATAGCTCCTTCTGCTCCAGTGAGAAGTTCAACTGGAAATTTAAACTTTTTTTTTTCTTTAATTTTTGTTTTTGAAAGATAAGTTTCCAAAAGAACATAGAGAATTTATCTTGCAGATTGCAGAGACCTAACAGGAAGCCACGGTTACAAATGAGGGAAAGCCTATCTGCGAGAGCAGTGCTTTTCTCTCTGCTGCTCAGAATAATTCCACAGACCCATGACTGGGTAGAGGGAAGCCTCTCTTACTATTTTGATTACTTTATTTATTTTTATGGAGATAATGTATGTTTTGTCAGGAACTAGTTTATATGTTATTCTAAGCTCTTCCACTTATTCCATTTGAAGAAAACAGCAGAAGTGCACAGAGGAAGAGGTAATATAAATAAACGCACATGTGCGATAGTAAAACAAATAGTTAAATACTTTATTTATACATCATAATAAAATAAATTTGTAAAAAACACATGCTTTAGTTCGATGAAACACAAGTGGTTTACCTGCTTTGTAATCTCACTTTCATTAGCATATTTAATTATGCTTTTGTATTTAATCATTAAAATGCTCAATAACGTACATTTTGTTCCCAGCCATGGAATACCACTGCTATGCGTATCCATGATAGATGTTTTTAATAAAACCAGTAATTACCCTTTGTTGTTGTTTCAAATTATTATTTTTAAGTTTGGTAGGGAACAATAGTTTTAGGTATAAGAGGAAGAAAGCTTTCATTTTACCATTTCATAATATAATGGGGGGAAAAAAATCCATTTAAACAGATGCTAATAAACCTTTTTTAAAAAAGTAGTGCTTAATTATCTTGAAGCTGTTTACAAGTGACGACCTGGCAGCTCTGCTCTGGACGTAAGTGTGGGCAGGGGCAGGCCTGGGGAGCCGTCGGGTTGTGGTCCTGCTCTCCGGCAGGTTTTGCTTTTCCTGCGGCCTTGGGCACATGTGGACTTGTGGTCCCTGACTGTGACAGGCACGTTTTGTAACAAATTTAAAGGTCTGCCTGATTTCTCAAATGTCAGATAGATCTGGGCTCAATTTAAAGGCATTCGGGTTGATTTTTCTCTTTTTTTGTTGTTGTTTTGGTGTTTTGTTTAACAAGGTTGAACTATGATATCAGAGGATGTTTAATGGGTTTTGTAATATATAGAATATTTTTCCTTTTTTTTTTTTTTTTTGAAATCTAGGGTTTCTTTCAGTGCGGAATTCAAAGTAAAATTTGCAACTGAAACAAAACCAGATCAGTCAAAGAATGAAGAGAATGTGCTGTGAACTGAAGTAAAATGATGGCGTTAACTCTTGAGAGAGCTAAGTCCCTGGCTTATCTAAGTGCATATTCCATTATCTGACTTATTTCATCTTTCTTTTATAATAGATTCCTCTGTGTGGCAGGGCTCCTCCCTCTTCATTGCTTAGAGAATGCCATAAAATAGCCTATTGCAGTTCATCAGCCATAATGACACCTATTTCTTTGTATGACTCGGGGTTTAGCTGATTGTAGGTATCTCAACAAACAGGTTGGTTGTTCTGAGGTGATTTTATTGTATCAGGCTCACTCCTCGTTTTCTCTTTTCTCTGTTGCAAGTCGTCTCTCAGAACATGTCTTTCTGTATAATTGCCCGCTTTCAGCGTTGTCTGCACTGTCTTTGGACCAGTGATGATATCTGAACTGGTTTTAAAAAAAAAAAAAAAATTAGATCCAAATATTAGGGAGATGTTCTTTCTTCAGAAAAGGGCGAAGCCAAAACCGCTTTTACAATATTGAAAGACTAGAGAACTCTGATTAATCAGTGGGTTTAGCTGTCATGTCTGAAAAGGCATTTATACCACATTCAGCTCAGAAGGCATTGAAACGTGATGGGCAGCATCTGCACGAGTTGTGACGCTCAGCAAAGGAACTCTGTCACAGAAAGACATGCTGCACTTCAGAGATGGACAGAGGTGCCCGTCATTCTGAAATGTCCACGTATAGGACGTTGATACGGAAGGTGTTTATGGAACACCTCATCTGTCAGAATCTCTTTGAAGAGATGAACAGCATGCGCTGGGGAGTTGGGGGTTTTATCCTGAACCAACGCTGGAATTGTGCGTACAAGGCAAACCACTCGAATGGTTTTGCTCTCTTTATCTTGCTACGGGTTTTGATAGTAGGTATGTTTCCCTAGACTTGTTTCTTCCTGTGGAAATTTAAGGAGGAAGAGGAGGAATAAGGAATGAAGGCGAGATAGAGAAGGCTTCAGCTGTAATCTAATACTTGGAGTAAAATCATTGTCAGACAAGTGACTTTACCCTTTGGTTTTCCATCTGTAGAACAAGAACAACGTCTCTGAAAAACACAAAGGAAACATGCTAACTGCTGATTCACTGTCATTAGGAGTTTTGTTGGTGATGCATGAAGAGCGGCCACCGTCTCAATTTATTGTGAGAGCAAAATAATCCATGAAGTTCTCAACCACTCTGTGATACTACCAAATTTATATTTTGTAAATTAAATTGAATTTAAATATGTTCTGGGCTACAGAGAGAGATCGTACCATGCTGGTATTTGGGAGAACACAAGTTTTGGTCTTCTTATAAACTACCAATGCACCCGGTCTTCTCCTTGTCTGCTCCCAGTCTGCTGAGGGAGGGCAGGATGAACCTTACTGGGGAGCCCAGATGTTGGCTGGCGTGACTGTCTGATGAGCTCTGGTGTGAGTGTGTTGAGGGGAGGCAGGAGTCAGACTCACACCTCTCTCCTTGTTTTTCTGTGTCAGAAGACATCAGTTCAGGACTCACGGAAAGCTGCTGTACCTGTCACGCTCGTTTTTCTTCCCTTTGTGCATTCTCTGTCTCTGTAACCTACTGCTGGGCGACAGAATTTAATCAGTGGACACCTGCACTGCTAATAAACTCTGCCTCCTGCTCTCCATAGGGTCAGGAGACATGGGCAGTGGGGCTTCAGACAAGGACAGACATCTTCTGCTCCATGTCACGTTTTTTCTGACAGCAGCAATTCTTTGCAATTAGGCACCTGCAGCAGGTAGTTAACCTGGGGGCAACAGCTGATTGTCTCTGCTTACGTCCACTGCTCACCTTGAGCTTTGTGTTCAAACCCCAGTGTTTCACCATTGCTTTCTTTCCTCGCTGTTCTTCTCTTGATGGAAGGGTAAAAAGCAGAGACATTTGTTATTAATAATGTAAATCAACCTTTGCCTTTCTACACCTCACTTTGAGCAAGGCATGGCAGGGAGTTGGAACTAGATGGGCTTTGAGGTCCCTTCCAACCCAAACCATGCTATGATGATTCTGTGAAAGAGTAAAACTAACCATAAAAGTCAACGTTTCTGTAAAATAGTGAAATTGTGATAGCAGGAAATGCAGTTTCTGAACGTTGCAGGTCACTGTTGGGTTAAAAACGTCTGCTTACCTGGACTTAAGGACCAAGAGCGCAGCTGAAGGATCACTGGAAGAGTTTGTTTCCATTCCAGCCACTTATAGGTCACAAGTACTTCAGAAAGGGTCCTGGCCTGCCGAGTGTTTGCAGCAGCCTACCAGAGTAATGATAGGTATCGAAGCATCAGTGGGATGATGCGTATTAAAATGCAGTGTTAAAAAATACCATTCAGTCCTTGATTTTGATGAGAACTTTCAAAATGTCATTAATAGTTCAACCAGGCTGAAGTAAAAATACAGCATTTGCACAGTGAAATCCCAGAGACTGCAATTTTCTTGGCATGGCTTCAAGACTAGTTTTAATAGATCAGTGGCAGCTGTTTCATTGCTTCTGCCTCTTTATTATGTCCTCTGGGTTTTCCAAGGTCTCAGGACACTTACAAAGTTTTACTTTGGTTTATGCAGGTTACACCAATGTCTTTTTACGTATGATCTCTAGGTAGTCAAACTCGGCCAGTCTGTTTCTGTCTTGCTTTCGTAGGTATTTTTGTACAGCTAAAGTTGAGATACGTATTAGCAGCTTTTCTCATACTAGCCAAGTGCAAGGTTAATGATTTTCAGGTTTTTTTTCTTTCTTACATTGTTTGGAAGCTATAATTCCAAGAATACAGAAATGGAGCAGTTTGTCCAGTTTCCAATATTCACCATTACTAGAGGATTGTAGATCAATTATAAACTTTTTTTTTTAGTTTTCTTGTTAGTTTTTGGGAAAATAAGTCATTACCACATTATGAAAAATAGGTGATGTTAGACAGTAGAGTCCCCGGGTAGGTACTACAGACCTTTCAAGATTGAGATTGAAACCAAAAGATGTATACTTACAGAGCTAAAATGTGGAAGGAATTAAATGGAGAAGGTAGTAGGACCACTGTCATTTAAAAACAACAGTACAAAATGTCATCTTTGAAAATGAGTTTCAATGGCTTACGCTGCAGAGGAAATCAGTGTGGCAACAGGAAAAGGTTTTCAGAATTACATAGTCTCAATTTTCAAAAAAAGAAGATTGAAACTGAGAGAGTTTGGTTTCTTCCTCTCGGAACCTAATTTTTAAATAGTTTATATTTATTTATTTATTTTCCCTTTGCTCAAGAATCTAGAAGGCCTTTAGATGTCAGGTCTCTATACCTGCAGCCAGAGACTCCTCAGGCTATGGGTATTTCTGACACCTGCATCCCCCTCCTGCTTTCACTGCGAACTTACAGCATCGTGATGTCATTTTTCACTGGACTGAAAAATCTGATCTTTTAGGATTATCAGCCTGAGAACAGCGAATTCCTGGAAGAATGCAGTATGTTCTGTGATTGTGCAGCGGGGTTTCTGGACTATGTTTATAATCTGTATTTTAGCTTCTCACTTTGTAACGCGGTCATCTGTGATTAGTGAGCCGGTTACTCTATTGAAAAGATTGCGTTGAAAACCCAAAGGCAGGCCTCGGGATGTCTCTTAGAGCAGTTATAGTAGAGTTTGGAGTAGAATGAGAAACTGGTTGGTACAAGGCACCTTCCAAGACTCAGAGTTTTGGGTAAGAAAGGAAAGGGCAAATGTGAACAAGATGAGAAAGCAAGGTAAAAAATGCAGGTACTCTTCCATAGTTCAGGTTTTGGACATATGACTTGGTGAGATGATGCTGAATCAGAGGTGTTCCTTACCCACTGATAAAGGCAGCACATCCGACATCAATAAACCAAACACCCTCTAATGACCCATTCATTCCGTAACATGACTGACTTAAAGAAAATAACTGTAATTTAAAAAAACCCAACAGTATAGCATTAACATGGAGGTTAATTGCCATCCTCAGCTGCATCATTGTCTTGGCATGAAGTGGTTTTACCACGTCTCAGCCGCATTCTGGGCTGGGGTCTGGAGTTGATTACTTGGTGTAGTGGAGAGTTCAGAAGGACAAGTGGCTGCATCAGCTTTTGGTTTTCTTTCCTTTCGATGCCTCTTGCAATGAGGTTTGTGCTCACCTTTACAGTTTCAGAGGCTGAAAGATTTTGGACAGCCATTCTTTTGTTCACCTTATTTATCTGTACAATTCATCTACAGAAAGGTTCTTTTCATGGGTTTATAGTAAAAGAAAAATTATCACCTAATGCTAAGAGTATACGTGTGTATTTATGCATACAAACTTTTGAATTTCTAAATTACTATTTTTGACATAGAGTACTAAAGAATCTCATTTAAGAGGTGTTTTCTGGATGCTAAGGGAATGATGTGACTTATAAGGAATCCTAAACCAGTTGCCAGCTTTAGACCCCCGGTCCTTTAATATCCATCACATCTCAAAAGTGTCTCTGTGTGTGTATCTATATAAAGATTCAGAATAATGTTCATTTCAGAAGTAGCTATTTTCCCATTGCCAGTCACTAGAGGGTTTTTTCAGGAGTAATAGAGAATATGCTTGTTGTTATAGTGTGTTTTCTGCTTATGCTTTAGTAGATTGAAGTCAGTATGGCTGATGCATGCTTTACTTTCAAGAATTACTAGAAGGTTTTTTTCTCCACTTTATCTTTCAAAGAAGTGTAACTAGTAATTGGGAGTCCTTGGAACTTTTTTTTGTTTCCATGAAAATGTTCTGTTCCTTTCATAGGTTGAAATCGTGAGAGAACATGAGAAGTGGGCGAAACACTAAATTGTGCTATAAATCAAGCAACTCTATGTGAAATTATGTATTTTCTAATTACCTTGCTTAGATATATATTGAGCAAAAAAGCAAACGAGCTACACAAGTTGAAGAAATGTCAGATAAACAAACTATGATATGCGTAGTATTATTACCATCTGATGTATCTCAAACACTGATTTTACTCACTCATCCTTCATTCTTTATATCTGCATGTCTAGCGGTGCATGCATTTATATTTTATATAAAGGGCAGAGTCTGTAGTCAGAGCATTTGAGTTATGCTGTTAAAAATAAATTAAGGAACAGCAGTTGAAAATGATTCCTACACATGAATATTCAAACTGTACCTCAGTCAGATACTGTAGAAAGAGTAATAAAGAGCAATGAAACTTTGGTGAGGCCAAGGTGTTGATGTGATCTGAAATAAATATTTTATTGGCACGAGGTTGAGATGACTCAGAAAACCTACTCGGAGTGGCATGATCTGCCCGTATGCCTCATTGCCAAAACATCATCATCATCCCAGACTGGTTTGGGTGGGAAGGGACCTCACAGCCCATCCAGTGCCACCCCTGCCATGGGCAGGGACACCCTCCAGCAGCCCAGGGTGCCCAAAGCCCCATCCAACCTGGCCTTGAACACTGCCAGGGAGCCAGGGGCAGCCACAGCTTCTCTGGGCAACCTGTGCCAGGGCCTCACCACCCTCACAGGGAAGGATTTCTGCCTCACATCCCATCTAAATCTCCCCTCCTTCAGCTTAAGACCATCCCACCTTGTCCATTCAAGAGTTTAAAAAATTGAAGGGGGCAGCAGCACTGGGATGTTGGAAGTCTAACAGGCTCTTAATCTTGGGTTTGGGGGGTTTTTTTGAGTAAGAATGAAGGACGTGTGACTTTAACACTACTTAACTGATGGGAATCATGCTGCCATTGTTGGATTCAGTGAGGTTTCACAGGAATCGGGAGCATGACCGCTGTTCAGGGCCCTGTGACAGGGGATTTTCAGGGAAAACTCAGGAGCCAGAATACATTTGTGGAGCTGACATTAATTTCCCTATCACTTTTACATTGTAAAGACAGGAACACTCTGAACTGTGAAGTACTTAGATACTCTGGCAATATGGAAGGAAGCATATTAATGGATGACTGACTTCTTTTAATGTCAAATTATTTTTTTTTCTTTCCTTGCTTCACAGATCCTGTCCATGGGCCGCAAAACGTAGAAGTTGTTGACATTCGCTCCCGGCAGCTGACGTTGCAGTGGGAGCCCTTTGGTTACGCGGTGACCCGCTGCCACAGCTACAATCTCACGGTCCAGTACCAGTATGTGTTTAACCAGCAAAAATTTGAGGCAGAGGAACTCATCCAGACTTCTTCCCACTACACCTTGCGAGGTCTCCGGCCCTTCATGACCATCAGGCTGCGGTTAGCCCTCTCTAACCCGGAGGGCAAAATGGAAAGCGAGGAGCTGGTTGTGCAGACTGAAGAAGATGGTAAGTTATGTTGAGTTTGCTTGCTTGCTTTTTTTGGGGGGGGGGGCAAGACAAATATTTTCAAGTTGTAAATAACAACACAACCCTCTGAGCCTCATAAATGGCTTCTCTGGGCAGCGTGTGTGTAAAATCTCTAGGTGTAAATCATTTCTGTTTCACGGCTGTGTTTGGGAAAGGGCAGGGCTCCCTGAAGTGCTTGGAAATGATAAACACCAGCCTGAGCGCTTACTGAACAGCAGTAGGTTTAATTCTGTAGAAGTCGTGTTCTGAACTACCCAGGACCCATACAGCAGCTTCCTTTTTCATGTAGGCAAATGTGATCCTGGCATTTGTTGATTTTTCTTGTGCCTTCACATCGCTGTCCCAAAAAGAAGTCTAACGTTCCTCTCCAGAGTGTAGCTTTTCTTAATGCTGATCTGCGGGATGGAGCATTTTATATACATCTCAGAACCTAAATTCATTTGGTGCTCACTCTTCCATTTTCGATACAAAAGAATTGTTTTCGGGAAGTACTGATGGAAAGCTTTAAAGCGGTATTATCCTGTCTGAGCTATTTCAGACCAAGGACTCTCGCAGACCACAAGCCTCTGTTCTGTCTAATGTGTCAAAAAAGAGGTGTTCTTCCTCTGCCAGAGCTGTAAGGAGTTGCTGCCCTGAGTTTCTCTCGGCTGCGAGTGGCTCTAGCAGACCAGTATATCATATGGGGGGGACATACGAGGATGGCAGAGCTTTCAGAAAAATGAACAGGGTTTTATCAAACAGGCTTTGGAGTGCATTTAGTTATCTTCCACTGCATTAAAATTTTGTTTTGAGTAGGTGGATTTTTTAGCTGGCCTTGTAGCCATAATGCAACGTAAATCTCACGTTGTTACTTTAGTAAGGACATCAATCTGATATTGATAAAGGTGTGCAGCCCAGTAGCATCGTTATGCCAAGGTGCAGTCTGGCTGTTGGGTTGGATAGAGCTTTGCAGTTGTGTGGGCAGAGAAGGACGAATTCCCTGCCGCTCCTCTGCTGTACTGGAATAAGGATGTACTGCGATTAGCTTCATGTTTTCATGGATTCTGCTTTTATTTATCACTTGGTGATTAGATTAGGGTATATGCATTTGAACCAAAGGTTGAGAATAGGCCTTTCATATCGGTAGTACCTTGGTAATGGTAGTGCCTTGAGGGATTTTTAAATTATATTTTTTTAATTTTTTTTTTTATTTTCAGCTAGGAGCTTCCTGTCTGGTGTCTTCTAGTGTGTGTGCAGCTGGAGCTGGTGATAGCTTCTAACACAATTTTTTGGTTTTGGATTCCCCCCCCCGTAGTTCCTGGACCCATTCCCTTGGAATCCATCCAGGGAGGACCTTTTGAAGAGAAGATCTATGTTCAGTGGAAGCCTCCAAATGAGACAAATGGCATCATTACACTCTATGAGGTAAGGAGAACAGATTGTTGTCAAGGAATACGTGCCACAGGGCCCTTTTCATGTGTGTTTAAGCCAATCCTGAGCTCTCAGATTTCAGCAGGTGCTAAAAGAATCCTGATTAAAATTGATAAGAATCTTCAGGATAGTCTGCTGCTGTCACTGAAAAAGTTTTCCAGCTTAAAAAAGAGAAAAGATTTCTTTACCAATATTTGTGGCAAAATGAGAGCTATATATTCCCCCACGTCTCGGCTGTTCCTACCCTTTTTTCTTCTGCAGTATCTCCAAGGTCTGTTTTCTTTCCTTTTTTTTTCTTGAGGTAAAATTCTGTTAGGTTGTGTACCTATAATACTGCAACTAATTCCTCTCTGCCTTTCCAATAGTCATAATGCTTCCTGGCAATCTCAGCAGAATATAGCCATTAAGTCTTATCTTATAGTGTTTTTGAATCTTTCAATGATGCATCTATCTAGCCCAACCGCTTTCCCCACCGCCAAACAAAATATACAGCAGGTTATAGGATGATCACTGACCCTCCTATGCTGGATGAAAAAAAAAATTAAATGTGATTCTAGAGTGTATCAGAGGAGATGGTTTTTGTTAAGGTAAGAAGTGTTACTGTTGTCGTGTGTTTCTGGTGAGACTGCATCCATAATGCCATGTACACCCAAATATGAGGAAAAGGAATATAAAAGGAGGACTGCTGTAGAGGATCGTGTGTAATGAGAGACAGTCCTACGAGAGAAGGTAAAGGTATTTTTATTAAATAGCAGAAAGTGGTGCACTGGTGGTGGCTGAGTCTGTTTCAGTTTATAGGTTCAGCATTTTACCACCGTAAGATTAGAAAAAGTGAAAAAAAAATTTGCTTTTCTGGTGATGTAAAAATTCTCACTGTGGGCTTGTGCAGCATTTTCTAATACAGAGGGTCAAGAACTGCGGTTTTTCTTTCTCTCATGCTGGGAGAATGTACAAACTTGTTTTGGAAAAGGCACGGGTGCAAGAAGCAGCTCTGCCATCGCCAGTAAGGTTCTGCTCCTTTCCTCTTCCCAACCAGCTTCTCAGTTTGGAGCAACATGTCTTATAATGTGTCACTCCTAGATCCCCTTGTGAACGCTGGCTGTCTCTAGCGCAGTGATGGTCAAATGGAAAAAACTCAAGCAGGTTTAAGATCAATGAGCTCTTACACTACAGCATGAACAAGGGATGGCAACTTTCTCCTGCGCTTAAAAGTAACTGCCCTTCAAGCTCATGTCTCCAGCTGGCTCACAAAGAGTAGACTGAGTTTGATGTGGCAAGACTTAAATGAAGGAATAGAAGTTCCTCTTGCTAATTATTTATCATTTCAGCCAGGCGATAATCCTTGACTAAATGAAGAAGTCATTTTTCCTTGGTCACTGTTGAGACACTTGTGGAAAGCTCTGCAGGTTGCATGCCACCTGTCCGTACTAGAACTAGAACTAACCATTGCAATTTCATGGGTTCTGAAGGTGCGCTACAGGCTACCCTGGTGTGTGCATGGGGTTATGCAATCAAGCTGTCTGTATTTTTAAGGAATTGATCTGAATAAGTTGCAAATCCATTATTTTTCTGGCAACATGGGTGACTTATAATGGAGCACATTTAAAATAATTCAAGTGAAATGATGCAAAAATGACTCCTTTTAATTTTTAAAGAGGCAGTTTCCTACTAAAATATTGCCTTAGGCTCAGCTCATTGAAAGGACCTCAGCAATCTGAGGAGGTTTTCTGGCTGAGCAGCTGCATAGAGATACTTTAATGCCTCCAGGGTAGTGATGCATCATGACAGTGCCTTTGCCCCTCAAGTCATATCATTGCTTGAGTCTTAGTGGAGGCACAAACAAATTTTTCTTTTCTGATATTTAACCTATGCGTATTTGGCAGCTAAAGCCAAAGAGAAGTCAAGGTGAATTCAAACTCTTCCTCCTTTTCCTCCTCCCCCTCATCTTCAAAAGGATGAAAATCCAAGTGTTAAAAACCAGGAGAACCAGAGTGTCTGAAGGTTGTCACAAATGAAAACGTTTCCCTTTCCTCTCCCTTCTTACATGTGAAAATTCAGACAGAATATTCCCATTCTCCGCAGCACCCCGAGACAAGTCCATCAGCTGGAGATAAAAATACAGACAACCAGTTACACATAACCTGGAGAAACGGCTGGAGCATTCTCAGGGTAGTTGTCAGGCTGTGGAAGTCTGTATCGCAAGGAAATATGAGTGCCTGGTCCAAGTGAAAGGAGATCCTGGTTTTGAAATTGGTCAGTAAATAAGGTACAGGTCTTTACACAGAAACATCTCATCCTGCTACCTGCAACTGAAGTTTAATCTTCAAAAAAATATTGAGAAACATCCAGTATTGTCCAGGTAGTTGCATCTTTTGTATTGCTTGCTTAATCCCTAGCCTACTATAGATACTTAAACCTGCACCTTTATCTCTACTGGTATCATTTTAAGATTTCATGCCATGTGTCTAGGACTAAAGTAATTCCTCAGTAGTAATGACCTCAAAAGTGTTATTTTAGACAGAGTTCAGCCATTTTTCAGTATCATCATGGCTTTACATTGCTTTAACAGAGTTCAGCTGACCTGTTGGTCAAAGAGGGGGAAAAAAAAAAGCGCTAGCAGGTTGTCTCTGATAGGTTTTCAGTTCTTTCCTGTGCCCTATAGTACCAATCCAGGTAGAAGCAGAAGGCTTTAATGGCAACAGAAGAAAAAAGGTCAAACTATGACCTTGTGCGGCACAACTTTAACGAGGTCTCTGTAGGGAGCACAGTTCTGTCTTGTCCCGGGGCCCCCAGAGCTGGACGCAGCACTGCAGGTGGGGTCTCAGGAGAACAGAGTAGAGGGGCAGGATCACCTCCCTCGACCTGCTGGTCACGCTGCTGGGGATGCAGCCCAGGACACGGGTGGCTTTCTGGGCTGCAAGCGCACACTGCCGGCTCATGTTGAGCTTCTTGCCCACCAACACCCCCAAGTCCTTCTCCTCAGGGCTGCTCTCAATCCATTCTGCGCCCAGCCTGTAGTTGTGCTTGGGATTGCAGCTATCTAGAAACACTGCAATTGTGTCGCTGTCATTAGGGAGAAACAAACCCAAGAACATACCAACATTTATTAAAGAAAAATTCCCTGCAAAGTACAGATCAAGAAATATCACTTTGTGAGTTTGAGCTAGTGGTGTCAGGTTCTGCACTACTCCTGGAAGTAACTGGCTAGATTCACATGTAGGTACCATGCAGGTAACGGTCTCTGAAACTCCTTTGGGCACAAACGCTTCTAATAAAAACAAATAAAACCCCCTACTCCTCCTAAGTAATAGTTCCCTCCTTACCATCACCTTCAAGATCTGATTCATTGTATGTGCATACTGTATTTTCTCTCTAGTTCTGTTAAAAAAAATTTGCCTGTAAGCTTCTAAAAATGCTTCCAGATAAACACACTATTTTACTTAGATCCCACTTGCTTTTACTTGGGACAGATTTTCTTCTCGGATCCCTAATTATTCTAGCAGTTCCCTGCCAGGCAGACTTCCACATCGCACAAATTGCCGTTGCAGTTTGCACGCGCACTGCTTACGTGCCAACTGGGCTGAAATTCAGCAGCACAACCTTCAGCGAGTCATTGGCAGCCAGAAGCACTAATTTTGTAAGGACCGAATACTTCTAGAGAGCCTAAACAAAATGGAAGGACATTAATGAACCTTTTTGACTTCTGCAAGTCTCTTCTGATTGATATTTATCCTTCAAAACGCTATTGTAGCCTTTCAATAAAGGAGGCAATAGCTTTGCATTTAAAACTCATTTAAACCCCCCCTGCTTTCAGTTGGAGAATGAATTGTTTTACTGGGTACAGCCGCAGCTGATTTTTTAAACAAAGGAACCTTCTAGATCCCCAAATCAGTATGTAATTGCAGTCTGTTTCTAGGGAGCAGAAACCTCTTGTTCAAGGGAACGTGGAAAGCTCCGGGAATTGCAAGTCAGTTAATCAGTATGCTGAAAAGATCAGGATACGAGCCGTGCAGAACGCGAGTGACGGTACAGTTCATTCCGGGGGTGTTATGGGAGCACAGCGAAGCAGTTAGTTAATAACGCGAGCGTATGCCGAGTTCGGAGGTGTCAGTTGATCTGTCCAGGCCAGTAAGCCACGCGGGAGACGCGTAGGCTGCTGTTGCAAGTAAGCCGTGCGACAGAAATAAAGCTTAAGAGCTGTAGCTATAGTCAGGTCCCCAGGTGGCTTCGAGGTGTGTAGGTACTTACATGAGACAAGTAGATCAGTCTGTGTTCAGAAACACAGCTAAACAGCGATAATGGATTTTGCTGGTACGTTGCTTTGGGTAGAATCTCTGCAGAGGTGTTTTTGCATGTGACATTCATGAAAGAGGCGTTATTACAGCTGTCTCTCGTAGCGTGCACTGAGTGGCAGAATCGAATAATATTGTAATAAGTCCTGTCCCTCCTTCAGTCTCCCGGCAGACTGAAAGCACCACAACTTGTTGAATTTTTTTTTTTTACCAGTTCTGAAAAGCTGCTATGCATTAAAATCCCCAATAATCAAATGCTGCTCATTGTGCTTATACCGTGTGGGAGTGCAGCTTCAAAGCCTTTGTGTACAAAGCCATGCAACAAAGATTATTTTTTTTCTTTTTTTTTTTTTTATCCTAAGTGCGTGTAAAGTCAAACCACCATCAAACAGCAGAAAGATCTATGCTGTCATTGGACTCCAGGAGCAAGCAATCTAATTTAAGGTCATGGACCAGCTTTGGCACTTAAATTCTCCTGCTTTGAGATGCGGTGAGGTTGTCTCAAGCGTTTGTTCCATAATCCAAATTGAAGTGCTTCACGTACATGTGCGGGCCCAGATATTTTGTGCAAACTTGCATTTAATCTTGAAAATGTAAAGAAACAAACCTTATTTACGCATTTCACCGTCCATTTGTGCAGCTGGAAGTTTACGGGTGCGCTCAGTAAGTGATGTTGGCTTTTGCCTTTGTAAATACGTTTTTTGTGCGTAATCTATTTCTCAGAATTGTCAGGGTTTAGAATATTTCACCCTTAAAGAGGAAGAAGGAAAAAAAACCCAAACCACTTAGCATTCCTGTCTAAATATTTGTCACCATGTTACTTTGGGGAAAGCGTTGTTAGAAGGCATTGCAATCCCGGAACCATTTGAAGGATGGCTGCAGCATAGGCAGCTCCTTGGCTGGAAAAATGATTCCTGGACTGTTGAAGTCCTTTCAATGAGCCATGACTAAAGGCAATGTTTAAACAGCCAGCTGTCTTTTTAAACATTGTAAGGTGTAGTCTTGTGATCACTTATGTTCTCATCTTTATGATTATTAAGTCCCCTGTGGGTTGCACATGGGTCTTGGGAAAAATAAGGATGCATTTGCAGCTTCTAACTAGCTAGTTTTCTCAGTCACTGTTTCTGAAATGCTGTAAATCTCTATTTAGATGCCAGGAATAATAATAATATAAGGGACTTTCATACACAATTTCAACTCTTTAATGGGATGCTTGGAGCCTAGTTCCTCTAATCCCAGTGGATTTGAGTTTAAATTGCACTTCAGAGGTTACAGATCCTCTTAGTTGCCATGTAAAATTGCAGTCTGCCCTTCATCATCTCTCCAGTTACGAATATGCCGTTTCTTCTCGATCACTTCCCTCGCTTTTTCTCTGCAGGAGAGGTCGTTACATGGAAACTGCCTCTTAGAGGGTCGTGCATGAGGTCAATATTTGTGGGATGCACTGCCTGCATTTACAATGGGGTGGAAACAAATTTCTTCCGCTGTTGACCCCTGCAAGTGCATACTTATTATAACACAAAGCATGATTATCTGGTGTGATAGCTATCCCCTGCATGGATATGTGTGCATTTCTATTCATAGCTCCTTTTTAAGCTATTCATGAAGCCTGACACATTTAGGATAAAATCTTCCCTGCTAAAAGGTGTAGCAAAAAAAGGTTTCCTGGAAAAGTTGAACGAGTTGGGAACTCAACTTGGCTTAGTCATTTGTTTGTTTATTTAAAGGCTTTTTTTGGTTAAGAGGAGTGAAAAATGGCTCCCACAAGAAGGAAAGCAACAACCACGAAATCTTGCAGCCAATTTATATAAAGCTCTACAGTCGAAATAGTAGAAAGATGACAATTCTCGGAAATTGCCTTCAGCGAGAAGTGGCTTTGAATGTTCCCATGAAAATCAATCATGTTACAGCTTCTCAATTGCATTCTGTGGATGCACGATACTCCTGGGACGAAGCTTTCTCACTTAAGCTCGCTAAGCGTGCACTGAAGGAAGTCCATGCTACACACAGCTGGCTGCTGCATTTAGCTGAACATTAAGAGAACATTAAGGAGACACTGTTAAGCGCTCAAAACCCAGGAAATGATCAATTAAGGATTGTATATTCGGTGGGAGCCGTACTCTTCTGTACGGACATTTGACAACGCAGTCTTCACGCAATTGGGTATTACTCCCTGTTCATCTGCAGCACTAATGTTGTTTTCCTTTGACACTGGATTTATACGGTGTCTTGTACTGCAGCATATTGTTAGTCCAGAGTCTGTGAAAGTCAATTACACGAAGAATAAGTGTTTTACTGCATCTGTACTGTGTTGAATTAGAATTCCTCAATAATCTAAACTAGCAAAGAAACTGTGTGGCCATGTATAATCTGTTTAAGTTTGAAACTCTCAGCTCTGGAGTAGGCTGCTTCATCCTCTCAATTACATGTAAGGAAAGCTGTGCATATACACACAGCTAAATTAGTTCTGTAGTTAACGACTTTTTGTGCGGAATTGCACTGGAAGAGGGCTGGGCTGGCGGAAGAGAAATTATTTGTTACGTGGTTGCTGACTGTAGTATTTACCGAGCACTTAGTGGACAGGTTGGTTAGATGCTGCCAAGGTTCTGAGCACCTCTCGGTCAGGATTCAAGCCAGAATTTGAAAAATGAATGGTGCTGATTGCACTGATTTATTATCTTTTCTTGGCAATCGAGAAGAGCTATAAATCTAAGTATTGCTCCCTTAGCAGGTCAGGATGCTGCGTCAGCCACAGACCCTGTTGTGCTGTTTCTGGGACAAGGCAGGGCTTAGCGAGGCAGCTTTTTGGTGAAATTTGAGGAGCACAAGGTCCCAAGAAATATCTTTCAGCCAGCAGAATCCCACAGCGAGCCCTTTTCCCTGCTCCCTGCTGTTTAATAAAGTCATATGGCTCGTAAGCTCCCTGTCAGCCCTAGAATTCTACATACGTGTGCCTGAGCGACCCCTCTGCCATACACAGGGCATTCTCCGATGCCACGTGGAAAACCTAATTTACCTGTGCACAACAATATCGAAGCCAACATATGCAGCTGCTGTTCTGGTGAAACAGGATGGCTTTCCTTCCCCTGTCACGTTTGGAAACGTGAAACGCCGTGGCAGAACTGAAGTCAGTTGGAGCCGTGTTGATTTAAAGCAGATGTGGGGGGATAATAGGAATAAGGCTCTGCTCGGTCTGTCGGGTACGTCCCGGGGCAGAGACTCTGCTGGCTGTTCAGGAGGGCAGTGGCGGGGAGGATGCTCCAGATGCACGCTCACGGGCGGTTTACTCGGGTGCTAAACCCTGCTGAAAAGAACCTGCCGTATTTTTGTTGCTGTTGTTGCCCTCCGTCCTGTCCCGGTTAGTTTAACACAGCCTTAAACTTAGGAAATGTTTAAATGATTTCCTAATTAGGGATCCTCTTCTGAATAAACACCTTAAAGAGCTTTTGAACAAACTTCTTCAAATTATATAGCATTCTTAATTGTGCGCTACTCACTGTTGCTTGCAAGATACGCTTAACTCGGAAGCATTTGTTAATGGTGCTCTTTTAAATGGTTCCCAGTAACATCTTGTTGAGAAAATGAGGGGTTTTTTGAGAAAATCAGGTGGCAGGGTTTTTTTAAATGTATGACAACCTCCAGGTAAATAGCATACTTGTGTTATAAATAGTATGAATCAACTGTTTAAAAAAATTGCTTGATCAAGCTTTCCAGAAATAAAAGCATAATACGGTCCCTTGAGCACAACAATTTCTTTGATTACCTTTTTATTGTTCTTTTGAAGCCAACGGACCTGCAGCAATATAAATCCCATGCAAATGAGAAAAGATGTTTGGCTGCAATGAAACATTTTGTTTTATTTTTTTTTTTAAAGGAAGGAGCTGAATTATTTTAGTGTGCATATTGGGCTCTTTCTAAGCCAAACTAAGTGATAAGAACTGGAAAAAAAAAAAAAAACCCAAAACCCCACCCCAAATTTATTTTTTCTTATAATGAATTTCAAATTAAAGAAATCCTTTTGTAGATTTTGTAGTCAACATCTTGTCTTTGTGCTTTCCAGTGCTTTATTTTCTTTTCTAGAGAAACCCCACCATTTCTGTCTATTCTTCTTTCAGACATGCTCTTTATTGCTTATCCAGGAAAACAGTTGATTTTTAATCCCCTATCTTCCATCTAATCTTTTCAAGTGCCAGTGTATCTGTGCAGTTGTGGTAATATAGATAAAGCTCTTTAACAGCTCCATATTCAGGTCTTGCAATAGCTTGCTTACCAAAATGTAGTAAACTAAAGCAAACTACAGATTTATGTTTGTACTTCCCTCCTAGATGGTTATTTCCTTTTCATCTTAAGCATTACTTAATTTTGCAAATAGATAGGATGGAGAAATCCAGAAATGGTGGCTTTATCCTGTTAATCAGTGCAAGTGAGGAACTGTGTAAAGGAGGAGAAGCCAGTCAGGTTGATCTCATCGCCTTCAAAATGTGGAGATGCCGGTATCATGGTGCCGTTTGGGAACTTCATCTTACGGCTGTCCTTTGAGCCAGCCTGTCCTTGTGCTCCTGCCATCCAGTGGACAGGATGGGGTTGGGTTTGGGTTTAGTTTCCTGGGCCCTACTCTCCTTACCAATCCCTGTCACTTTGAGTCCCCTGCCTCCCTTTGTGCCCTCTCCTTCTGCCTCCCTGCTTCTTACTGGTTTTTCTGGATTTCTGTTCTCCCTCTGGTCCTGGTGTATCGCTGGCAGCAAGGGTGGGACAGCTTTCGGAGGGATGCTGGCAGCTGCTAGGTTTTAGCACAGGGAGAAGGACTGCATTCCTTACTCTTCCCTTTGTTTCTAATTCCACCGCTTTTGTCTGAAATCCTGAAAGGCGACGTAGGGTGAGGCAGACACTTGACTTGGAAAATAAGCACAAATGGATAGTTTAGGTGACTAAAAATATGTGGTCTTACAATTATCAGCTACAATAATAGCTAGGACTGATATTTTATCTATAAATGTAGCAAAACCCTTTTATAGGTACGCGGGTCTTGCTTCTGTTACTTTATGGTTTATAGCAAACGGAGCAGCTGTATGTGATGATGTTAGTACTCCATTGCGTTGGTTTGGGGTTTTGTTCATTGCCCACAGCTTTCGCTACGCCCCGTGTAGCATGGCAAACCAGCTATGAGATATACTAAGCAGTGCTTTCAGCGTCAAGAACTAACCGAGGAACAAGTATGGAGATTGAATAACCGCCTCAATGCTGCAGTCCTATCAAAGCAATTTCTATAGTTGTCATTTTCTGCTATTAAACTGAACAATGGGGCTCTCCAATAAAATAATATGAAATAACAGCTCATTAAAAACTCTCCTTAATATATAGCATGCTAATTAATGTCAGTGGGGTGCAAGCTTGAATGGCAGAATAGGCTATAATGTTTAGAAAGTAGGTAAAATAAAAGAAGATATTTTATCATTAATGACCTTTTAGTAAACCTAATGAAATCCTTAATGGCCTGAATACATTACCAAGGCGCTCCCAATTGCTTTGTTACCTACTCCATTCTTCTTCCCTTTCTCATAGACATTAAATTTGATGTTATTTATAGAAAACAAAAAGCAATACAGTCCCAAAGAAATATGAACAGGAAGAAGGAGACTAGATGAGACTTCTCAGCCCTACTATCCCTGTTCCTGGTCAAGAGAAAGGCTGGGCATAGGACCAGGGTCTAGTCTGTCTTGTACGTGTGAGGTCTGTGTTTGTATTTGGGTTTAATTGACTCCGTGTTTGTGTGACTCGCAGTAAATAGGCCGGGGAGCTAATGGGCCTCTTTTATTCACGGGGTCTCCCTGGA
Organism: Grus americana; assembly: GCF_028858705.1. Lineage (NCBI taxonomy): Eukaryota > Metazoa > Chordata > Aves > Gruiformes > Gruidae > Grus > Grus americana. The sequence goes on from NC_072868.1 coordinate 4,141,683, forward strand.
TTAACTTCCATATTCATTCCTAGGGCTGCGCTGTGGCTTTTTATACTGTTACCAACCATGCTGTGCCTGTGCTGGGACTAAACTAAAGGACTTTATTGTTCAGGGCTTTTAGTCTTTCACGTGTTGGCAGCCTTAAATACAACTTGCAAAAATGCTGTTTAACTCTCCCTTAACCTTCTTCCGAAAGAAGTAGTACAGGATGGAAAAATGAAAGGCCTTTGCTTCCTCACATTTCCTGGATGAAATTTAGTGGGCTGGGGAAGGATGCAAGCGGGAATAATTGCCTGGCTTAAACTGAGTTTTGAGATGGAAAATGCTCCCAGTCATCTGGTCATAAAATATATTCTTTAGTTCTGAAGTTCAGCACTGGAGAAGGATTGTTCACTAACTCTTTCCTGTTCGTTAGAAGATAACTTTCTTCAAATTATTCCTTTTGTGTAACACTTGGTGCAATTAACTTTAGTCTTTTACCCCAAATGTCTGAAACTTCCTGATAAGATTGAAACTAATGTCCATCCCAGCTGCAATCCGAAGTCACCTGCAGTAGTAATTGTTCCTAAGAAGCGCAGGCAGTTGGCGAGTCGTAGAAAAAAGAGCCCATGGCTTGCTGTGTAATCAGGTTTCAATCAGCTTTATAGAACCATGAAATTGATTGTCCCCCGACGTACCATACACTTCGGAGCAGATACTGGGCTAGGCAAGTTAATTCCTTACTTGGCTCCAAGCGCACAAAGGAAGAGAGCTTTTTGCTTCCCCTCCCATTCTCGCAAACCAAGGAGGAAGGGAGCGCGAATCGCCTTGAAATCAGAATTTGAGAGCACAGCAGCGTCAGCCAGCCCTGTTTCGTTTTCCTAATCATCCGGTGAAAGCATGGTGATTTAGGAGAAAGATGCCCAGGCTGTTGGCTGCATACAAGGGAGCTTGGATGAGTGACAAAACCAGTGGTGGCGATGACCAGGTAATCAAAGAGCTATAGGAATTGTAAAAGTCTGGCAGAAAGGAGAGCTGAGCGAATGTCTCAGTGTGGTGTCCTCTTTGATATTGGAATCGGCTTCTCTCTTCTTCTGGAGGTGAAAAAAAGGGGATGCTGTGAAGATATCGTCTTGAGGCAATGAAGACTATCTCTTCAGATACCTGCGTAGAAGGTCTGGCCCTGTCTTCATAGAATTTAATTTCTGTTTCAAACGCTCTCATTTCAGGAATATTTCGATCTTTCAATGTAAGTGAAACTCCATTCAAAATAAATCCAAAATCAACCTGCCAGTGAAAATTCTAGGAGCTCCTTCCTAACCTGAGTCTCGTCCCTGGAAGATTTAGCATCTCCAACATTTTTGTATTTTGTGTTGAAATGTTCCTAGTTCATGGTTGCTCTTCAGTCTGAAACGTGTCTTCTGCTGGAAGTGGTTCATTAGTCCCTGAGCTTTCATGAGCTAACTCTGAAGTTCACAAGAGGGAATCAAGAAACACAAGGCTTTTGCTGTCAACCTACGAGGCCCATATCTCTGATGGAAACTCTGAGGGAGGACACAAACCAGAAACTATATAATTTTAAAAATGACAAAAACCAAACAACCGCTGAAACAGCAAAAGGGTCCTTCTATCGTTTTATGTTGTCTTTTAGAATGAACGACCTTTCTCTAAGGCCCACTTTGGTGACTTTTCCAGAGTCAAAAATGTGTTCCCCAAACTGCTGGGCAAGTTCAGGCCTCTTCTCCACGAGCTCCTGCACAGAACTGCTCTCGCTCGTGAGCGATGGTCGGCGGGAGCAGCACTAAGGGATTGCCATCAACTTTGGATCTCCCATGGCAGTGTGTACGCAAGCCCCAGCTCTTCTCTAGCTGCAATACTGGCAGCAGCGCAGTGTTGTGCAGTGGGGTTTTTTTATTTGTTTTGTTGTCTTTTGCACAGACCGCAAGGGTCTTGTGGCTACTGAATGGTTGTTAGTTTGTTGGAGAAGAGAAATATGAACACAAGTCATGCACACAGAACTCCTGCATATTACTGTCTAGGTTGTTTTTCCTTTTAGTGCTTGATAAGGTTCCTTTTTCCACTCAGCCAAAAGCTTTTTCTAAGCTATTTAACTTTATCTGTCTCTGTGACGGTGTAAAACTCATATTAAATTTAGAGGAAAACAAAATAACATGTAGACGGCATTGTTAGCTTGCCATTTTCTTACTTAGGATACAGACAAATTAGAAATTATTCAGGTTATGCAGACAAAAGTTACATCCTAGCTAGCTATCGTCCTTGTTAAGGATGAACCTTATGAACTCATCCGTGCTGCTGCTGAGCAAACAGTGCTGCTTGGTAGATGTAACTCAATCCTTTTCCTGGATACTGTAATCTTTCTCATATTTTATAAAATCTGTCTTGTAACGCTCCACTTTCCAGAAACAGTCTCTCTTCTTGCCAAACTTCTCTATACAGTAGACCAGATTTCCAGCTCAATAAAACCAGGGCCCCTGCTTTCGGAGGAGTGCCAGCAAGAGACAAGTCTGTTGCTCAACTGACACTGAAGTTCAAACAACTGATTTGGGCAGGAGTAAGGAGACACAGCCCTGGGCTATAAATTACATTGACTTGGGAAGGAGGGGAATTCATTCTGCTTTGCCTGAGGCAAAGGTCTGCTGTGCTGTCAGCTGAGTTTCTAAGGCTCTCAGTTCCCTCTGTCATGGTAATCAAGTACCACGCAAGCTGCTTATGAAAGAGTTTTGAGGAAGTCCCTTGTTACCTGCTACTAGTTTAACTTGTGTAATCTCAGCAGCAGCAGCAGAGGGGCATCTATTTCTAGCTGCTTTACTGACGGATTTAAATAAAGACGGCGGACTGTGTGGACCTTTGGATCAGCCTTTCCGGGCCATGAGAAATCCCCTGCAGCTACAGCGGATTTCTAATAGTTGTCATGTGAAGAAATGGTACTGGTGCGCTGCAGGTCTGTCTGCTGCATGGAGATCTTGGTGTTTTCCTTTGTTACTCTGAGCTCCTCAGTGGCATGAGAAGAAAATTATGTCAAAGTGTGTGACATTTCTAATAGGGGAAGCACGGTAGCAATGGCGCTTTTTTCCCCAAACAAATCCGAGATAAGGAGGAAGCCCTAGTGAAGCTTTCGTGCCTAGGAAGAATCAAGATGTGCACTTTACCCACTGCTTTTTCATGTTGTTACATAATTGTTTAGCAACTTTGCTCCTAAAGGGCTCCACGCACATCTCGGTGACCAAATTATTTGCTGGGATTTAACACAGTGCTGTCTAAACACAGTATCTGTGAACATAATCCTTAATGATACGCTGTGGGCACACACTGCTTGCGGAAGCTTTGCCTGTGATTAATCAATTAAGAATAAGATAAACCCAACAGTGGTTCCTCTGTTTTGGTAGACGATTCGAAACATGCTGAAGCTGAACGTGCATCTGTACTTGTTTGCAGTTCCACGTGGGATTTTCAGTGCTGTTTCAAATGAGATAAGCATAGAAATAAAACACTCTGCCAATTGTTGCTGTGCACAGCGGGTCCTTTAAGGCTGACAGCATCTCTTTTTTGGAGAAAGCCTCCTTCTCGTACCAATAGTAATATTTATGGTACAGAGCAGGACAGCAATGTTTTTACACTCTTACCAAACAGTCAGTGTGTAGGTGGTTAAGAGAACGTGTTTTGTGGTTGCCGATCTATCTGCGTTACTGGGCTGTTTGCAAGTTGAGGCCGGGAGCAGACTGGCTGAATTGCCATCTGGTGAGGAGATTCGGGGGGTTTTCACAAGTCTGTTACAGGTCTTTGCTGAACTTAGGTGCTATGTCAGCGGAGATGAGAAAACCAAAAGCAAGCCCTGGCCAAGAAAGCGTTACTGTTGTACTATATTGATCTCACCGCTTGCTGCGTGTCTCTACAGCAAAATGCCGGTATGTTGTCCCCGAGCACTCAAGTGTTTGCATCGCATGCAACGCGTCTCTTACCTCTCTCCCCAAATAAGCAGAGTGAAATAAAATCATTGCAAAAGCAATTAACAGCTTGGAATTGATTTTCATGCGCCCTCTTAACTGTTGGAAGAGAAAGGTGGCATTTCAGAAGATAGAGATGCATTTTATTTTTCATTTAGTTACTTTCAGAAAATTTGGGAGCTCCTGCTGATAATGTTTCTGGGACTTCATGCTAAAGGAGAACGAGCATTAATTTACAGGAAGAACACTTTCCTCTGCATCCTCGTCTCGCCGAAGGGGATGCAGGATTTGGGCAGTGTACTCTGTGTCATGGTTAGTACAGCTTTTAGCAATCTCCAGGTACTGTTTATAAATATTTCTGCATATAAACTCTGCTGTTTATAAATATTGCCAGCAGCTAAATGCATTGCAATCTGGTACAGCCCATTCAGCCTGGTCTGCCCCTCAAAGAGCCATTATTTTATTGAAGAAGGTAGCAGATGAGGTGGCAGAGCTCTTCTCTGAGGTGGCACTTGTTTTTTCTACTCTTTGCCACTGCAAGCAGATACGTCCCTGGATTTAAACATAGACGAAGATATGTTGCCTTCTGATCAACAGCTTTTTCTTTTCATGCTAAAATCCCTAGAGAGAAATATGCTTCAGTGGCTGGGACTCGTGCAAGGTATCATTGCAATCTACTGCTATTAAATGAAACTTAACATCGCTGCCAAGAACCTGCTACATTAAGGAGCCAATGTCACACATTCGAGGAAGGGACAAGAGATGACGACCTAAGAGCTGATGGATTCCTGCCGCCTTCTAAAAATATGGAAACTAGGTTGATGGCCACGTACAGTTTTGTAGCTCAAAAACCTGAATCTCTTTGCAGATGTCTGTGAAAATCTACCTAAATCTGTCTTGAGTCTGGCTTCTAGAGAGATTTCTGGGGTCACCACCTTCATTCAGAACAGATACACTGTGAGAACTGGCTATTGAGTTTTTGGGTGCATCTGCATCCAAGTTCTAAGTAAGTATGATGCTAGACTTCTCCAGTAACAGTGGACTTGGAGTCTGATCGTTGGTTTTGCTTGGCTTTTAACCAAAACTGGCTTTTCTTCCCTTGTTTCCTGGTTCGTAGCTGTGGTCCCTGGCCAGTAGCATTCCTTGGAAATGGTTCTGTTTCTTTAGCCTCTTTGGGGTGTTACAGACACTGCAAAGGCAGAGTCTGTGCAGGGGACCTTGTCTTGTTTCCAAGTGTTTCCAACATAAGTGTTTCTAGCAGCCAGTGAACCGAGCGTTCTTAGTTCATTGATTTTTGTCAATATGATAGCAAAAAAATAAAAGTAACTGTGCTAGAGAGTGAAAAAAAGCTGAACAAAAAGCCCACGTACCTGAAACTAAACAGGTCCTCATTGCTGTGAGAGTGGAAAGAGCGCGCTCTCTGCCATGAGTTTTGTGAGCAGCAGGTCATGCAGACATCAGAGACTATAAGATAATGACGTCGTGTCAGAGTGTAGCTTGTGCTCTCGTACTTGCATTACTTCTCTTCCCACTTAGAGTACTCATTGTACCATACTTCTAACATGATAAACATACCTGGAATGAAAATGCTGAGCTGTATCCTAATTATAGGAGCACTGTTTCTTATTTTGGGAGGTATCCTGAGGTTATGATGACATGCTGAACGAATGCAAAGTGGTACTTTTCAAAAGAGTTTCTAAAGAGTAATTCTGGCCTGTCTTGCTTCTGTTAGCGGGGTCGGCATTTTGAGGTCAGTCTGCTTCCGTGATGGATATGTTTGCACGTTGCATCTTGACTCGTACAATGCAGTCCTAGGCACGCTGTGATTAGATCTGTCTCCCATTCTCATTCTAATAGTCACCTGAATATTTGGACCTGCAGAATGCAGGTTAGGAGTAGTAGCTCCCTGCGGATCTGCTAGAGACAGTGCGGTCCAACTCATCCTCTATATAGCAGGTGGATGTCATCTGGGATATAGATGCAGTTGGAGAAATCTCTGTGTAAACTAATACTTCTGGAGGGAGCAGGCCTCTCTTGTTCATGGACATTTTAGCTTCATGTTTTGAGGAGTAAAAATTTAAGTTGTTAGCCTTACACCAGCAGTGCTCTACGGCCCCGTCCTGTGCTTCCCCATGGCTCCTCCTCAGGTACTGGTCATGTTGGGTTGTGTGACTCCATTCAAAGGAACAGAGGCAACGTTAGCGAGACATGAGAAGAGTCAGACCCAGCTTGGCACTTAGGGTAAAAAAATGAATTTGTGAGGCTGGCAGCGGCTGAGATTGGGGTTTCTGCAAAATGACCAACTCATACAAACAGCCCGACTCCGCTAACTCCAACTTCAGTAAGGTTTTTCCTCTTTACATCAGCTGAGAATTTGGTTCAGATTTTTACCAACTTCAATACATTTTTTATTAAATTCAAACCATTAAGAATGAAAGTCTGCAATACATTTCTAATTTTTAAAAATTACTTAAAAATAGGATCATAATTATATCAGCAGGAGGCAATTTTTTAAAAATTTATTGCACCGTGAAAACTAATAGAAACTTGATGCAATAATCAAAGTGCCTGGGTCTGTTTTAAGTTATGCTAGTTTTCTCCAGAAATGGCCCATAAAAATTTATATTATTTTTAGAGCTTTAATTAGCTAAGTATGTAAACTGAAATATATTTGAGTTTTGGAGACATTCAGATGGGAAGAAAAGACAATATAAATGTTCGTTCTAATTCTTATTCATTTGAAGAGCAATTATTTCCTTTGATGCTAAATCACCTTTTCATCTTCTCACTCGATCCATGAATTTTCTCTCTGCTAACAGAACCTTGGGATTTTATTCCCAACACTTTGGCCCTGTCATTCAGCTTTATTAAACTGGCAGTTTGTTTGAACACTTCAGTTACTCATTAAATTTTACATTTTCTCTAGCTGTATTAATGACTGCTTTTTACGAACCGGGAATGTAAATGATCCCTTTGCCATCTATGCCCCGCGATAATTTCTAAGAGGCTCCTCAGCATTTCATGCAGTTTTCCTGCTCGTGCAATAAGTGGAGGTTTTCCCTTTACCATAAGATTTACATTGGATCCGGCTTTTTACTATTGTTTTATACAAAGCAATTCCCCCACAAGCCAGCTTTTCATAAAGCTGACGTTCCTGTTTAGGTGCTTCTCTGGTGTTACGCTGTGTGTAGGCAAAGGGCAAAATGCAAACTCAGGAGTCTGCTCAAACGAGCCACTCTGTGCTCAGGGTGAGTAATTGCTTCTATCAAATCCTTGAGCGTTCAGAGCATGTACACGCAAATGGAAACTGGCTTAAGTCCCTTGTGCAAATTCAGCTTACTGAGATCAATAAGCTGTACGCGAGCCCCGTGTGCTGCACAAATAGCCCGTTCACGGAGACTTGATACGTTTGCTTGTGGTCTGGCAGCAGTAATGCCAGCGAGGCAACGTGGTGAAGGCAGGTAAACACAGCGTGCCTTTCTTTTGGTGTTTTCTGCTCATTTATTCACAGTAAATTTTCTCATGAACATGAATGCTTTGTAGCGAGGAGGGCTGGAAGAAGTGGGCTTGTCTTCTCAAGAGCCGGGGAAGGGAATCCAGTGTTGCAGTAACGTGCTTAGGGGAGTTGATGCTGGTAGGAGCACCTGGGAATCTTGTTCTTTGCACAGCTGAGGAGGATGAGGAAGGAAATACTGTTCTTGATCACCAGTGCTATGCCCACCTTGTCCTACCGGTACTCCAGTTGAATCCTGGTGTTTGTAGCCCCTGGCACTGTCCCTGTAACCCTGGCTGTAGGGAACCTGGCACTGAAGAGGAGAGAGAGCATCTAAATGATGGAGACACGTTAGGAAATCTTGGTGTGCTCATTTGTTGAGGGGCATATGGGTGCCCTGGAGATTCCCTCAGACTGCTGTAATCTCTGCAGCATCACAATTTGTCCGGGTTTATCACTGAAGATTCAAATCTAAGTTTGAGAAACACCGAAGCTGGAAGACTTGACTTTCCCCATGAAGCAATAGGCTTCCCTTGTCAAATGGGTTTGACAGAGAAAACACCAACACTTCTTCAGGGCTAAGAACTGTGCAACAAAGGCACCTCAAATTTCCCGTAAGGACAAAGACAGCTGGTGAGGGGGCCTGGGACTCACGCGAGCTGCAGGACGATTAGGTTTCATTGCTTGGGAGGAACAGAGTGGTTAGGAATGACCAGACAGATCATAATAAATTAGAAGAGGGGAGATGCTTCTCTTGAAGTGCCTGAGGATTGAGTTATCTCGGAGTAAAGTCTTATGACCAATTGGTTTTATCTTGCTGGGCAATGCTAAACTAAAGGAGGGACTGCAGAGCAGTACTGCTAGCTAATTCCCTCTGCGAGCAGAGTTGCACCAAACTGTGTGTGTGTATGTGTAAAACATATCAAAACACACTTAGACTGCTGTGTCTTTAGGCAATGTCTTTCATGCAAATCATGGCTTTTTTTTCAATAAATTACCCTTAATTTGAATCAATAAAAAAATCTGCCTTTCCATTACTGTATGATGACTCTGGCTCCCTAGTGAATTCATAAATCTGTTTCACTTTCAAGCCTCCAAATTATTTTAATAAGAAACAAGGAGAAGCAGTATAAACTAAGTTTTCTGCATGACTTTTCAGGACCAGGTGTCTGCACTCTAATTTGCCACATTTTGATGCTACCCTACTCATGTTTTAAACTTAGGAGCCTGAGCTGAGCCACACTCAAATTTGCATTCTCATTATTACTATTCAGAGCCTGAATGCTTGTTGGTAAAAGGCACTAATACTGCACTAAGTCCAGGAGCAGCTGGTAAGTCTATTTAAATTACACTTTATAGCGAGCTCAAAATGTCAATGTAGGATCCTTTTCCTTCTATAAATTTTTTTTCAGCGTAAGGTTAGGCAGCAGCCACCTAAAGATACCTTTATTTACCTTTTAAGTATGCCTAAACATAATGTTTCTACGTTTCTCTTTTTGAACCTATTGCCATCTTTCAAATGCCGTACTAGATTTGGAGAACTCATCTTAGGGGTCTGTCAAATCTTGAAATCGGGCTAGAAGAACCCGGCACAAATATTGTATTCACAGCTTTGATATACCCAATAAGAAGCAATTATTTTTATGCTCTTTAGGGCTGAACCGCTATAGGCTTTGAGGTTAAAACCATGAATCACTTGAGACTATCAGAAAATATAGACCCGCACTAATCGAGGGCTTTTGTGTTGAAGTTACAGCAGCTCAAGGTTGACCACAAATAGACATGCCTTTTCCAATGCTGTCGTTTAGATTTTTGAAGCCTTTTTTTGTGAGTCCTACAGGAATGTGTGTATACTGTACCCATTTTTGATTTGTGGAAACCCCCGGACCAATTCCTTCCCCTGACATTTTGGGTTTTTATGCAGGTGCAGACCACTGCACAACAAATTTAACTATCCCGGCTAACTTGCTTCTCTTAGTCGCCTTTAAAATCACCTGCAGGGTGTCAAGCATCCAGAGGAAAAAACCCTGATGTCAGGATTTGGGAAGTGTACTCTGGATGGATGGAGGGGAGGGTGGCATTAGAAGGATCTGCTGCATGAATCACTGTGACTAAGCGTGACTGTGTCCTTGCCTGGGGTTGCAAAAGCCTGGATTCAGAGCCTGAGGCGGTGCTGCCTGCCTTTTGCTCCCATTGCCCTGCCGCAGTCATTTGGCAGCGTAGGAGGCATGGCTTAGGGCAACAGTGGTTGGAAATACAGGACGGTGTGGGCGAGAGTACTAAAAGAAGTGCCTTAAAGACGGAGAAAATATTTTCTTCTTCATCGGAGAAAATATCCACTGTTTCTCGTTCTGTGGTCTAATTTTGCTTTATAATTGAAACCTAATGAAGTACCCTTTGAAAAGTGCCAGAGCCTTTCAAGTTTAGTTTTACTCTCTGATCCCAAGCATGCAAAGCTTAAGTCTACATCTGCGGCAATTAACCTCGTTCACCTTCTCGCCGTGACAAGTTAAAAACTCTTGGCTTCTTCTGGTTGCTCGTCAAGGTGCCGCTGCTCTGCCTCTCTGCCACCCGCTCCAGCTGTGTCCAGACGTGGACCCAGCAGTGGTGTTGGCAAGGTGGCTTTTCTTGGCACTATGTGACAGTGTCACTGAGAAGCCAAGCTGTTTCCTTCTACTTCTGCCCCCTCGAAACGCTTCAAGACTTGGGGGTAGGGTGACGAAGGACCAAATTGCACCAAATAGGACAGACCCAGTGCAAGTTCCCACTGGTGCTCATGGAGGCCAGGAAAGATCCTTGCCAAGGTGGAGGGCTCTAACAGGGGGGACCAAAGAGTTGAGGTACAGTTTTTACAGAGATTTTGCTGCTTATTTATAAAGCAGAAATGGAGCTTGTCAGGCTCATCTGACAGCTTGGTGCTTGATTTTACAGCTCGTTAGTGAAAGGGAAAGAAGAAGCAGAGCTAGATTATCCTAAAGGGGAGTTGGAACAATAAATTGGACTATTTTAAACTTCATCTTTAGAGACTCTTTTTTTGCCTTTTAATGCAACCTAAATCAATCGAAAGAATCTTTGGAGCATCACAAGGAATTTGGTGATAAAAAAGAGAAGTGGAGCGAAGACTGCTCAGAATATTGCTGCTAGTGTGGAGAACAAAGAAAAGGAGATTGAGCCAACTACTGGATTATCCAGTGAACATAATTTATGGTTGACCATATTCCTACGGATGAAGTAAAAGGAAAATCCAACAGACCACTAAAAAAGGGAACAGAAATGTATCTTTTTTTTTGGTCTTGTTTTGAACTCAAGAGCAGGCAAATGTAATGGAGTACAGCAAGTGCGTTGTGCCAAGGGTTTTGCAGAACATTTCAAAAGTGCAATAGAAGTGTTTTTGTGTGGATTGGAAGTTGATTACAGGAGCATAAAACCAGAATTGGAGTTGAGAGGTATCTAGAGATCTTAACTGTTCACTTTTCATTCATGTGGTCTCCACAATATATGTTCAGAAAACAAAATAATACAGCTGAAAAAAACCCCTTACAACATAAAATATACCATAATGCACATAATATAGTTATTTCTGTGCTAGTCAGTGTTTGCGTGAATGCCCGTGTTTTCTCAAATTGAATAAAAAACAAAAATCAATGTAACATGGGGAGAAGGGTCTAAAGCTGGCTTTAGTTTGTCCTTGTGAGAACTAAATGAATCAACTTCTCGTCCGAGTTCTCTGTGTGTGGCCTTCACTGATGTGGTTCTCAGACTTGCCTGTTTGGACACGTGTCCCTTTCTTATGACCTGGAGAAAATAGGATTTCAGAGTTTGAAAAGAAACTGGTTTTGTGTTTGCTCTGCTCAAGTTTCTCACCTTGTGCAGCGATGAACAGAGGCTATACCAAGCTTCAAAATAAATCCGGGATCCTAGTTCAGGATCTCAGAGTGGGTGAGTGAGATAACAGCACTCAGGAGAGCCAGGGTGACATCTGTGATGGGAAAGAGAAGGATGTCATATGATATTTTTTCTATTGACTGCCTGGTGGGAATGGAGAATCACAGGGAACAGAAGCATTTCTGCCCAGAGAAAGCAGCTACAAATAGAATCACAGAATTGTTTAGGTTGGAAAAGCCCTTTAAGATCACCAAGTCCAACCATTACCCTAGCACTGCCAAGCCCACCACTGAACCATGTCCCTAAGTGCCACATCTACACGTCTTTTAAACAACTCCAGGGATGGTGACTCCACCACTTCCCTGGGCAGCCTGTTCCAGGGCTTCACAACCCTTTCGGTGAAGAATTTTTTCCAAATATCCAATCTAAACCTCCCCTGGTACAACTTGAGGCTGTTTCGTCTTGTCCTGTTGCTTGTTACTTGGGAGAAGAGACCAACACCCAAATAGAACATCAGAGGGTAGAGGTGGACTATGGTTCAATTTTTTTTGCGGTTTTTCATTGGGTAAGAGGCGAGTGGGCACTTGCTTTTTACGTCCTGTCCTCTGAACTACCCTGTCTGTCCAGTCCTTCCCAGTGTCCTGGGCACGGGGTGAGCGAGAAGCCCCCGCTGATACTGCAGCACTGTGAAGAGTTGGGGGGAATGTTGCTTCAGCTTTGGACTTTGAACACATTTTCTGCACTTAGGCTACTGCATGTTTTTTTCTTTCTTTCTCCAAAGAGTATTTAGTTGTTCAATGAGACGTATCTCGCTTTCCAGCTAATGGATAGCTCAGAGACACCTTTGTGTGGGAAGTCACTTAAAAAAAAATGGAAACCTTTTTTTGGCAGGAATTTTTAACTTGCTTTCCACACTGTGCATTTTACAGCCTCTGGCTTTTGTGACAATACAATTCAGGTGAATAAACCAGAAAACTTACTGCAGCAAGCCTGATTGTAGATGAACTCTTCTGCAGTATAATAGTATTTTATTCATGTAGTACCTACAGTATCTGCAAAAACTATATCCCAGCTATTTGGTCTAAAGCAGTTATGTCCTGAGGAACAAGGGATGTTGTTTTTCCAAGGTGATGGAGGATTTCCAGCTCTCTTCTGACTCTGGACTCTCCCCAGGACATTAGAAAATCAGGCCCAGGATTTATTCAAGAGGAAACCAGCAACAGTGACTTTATTCAGCAAAAGTCGTAAACATCCTGCGCACAAATGAAAGCCCTCTGGGTGCAAACACTGTGAAGTCTCTTTAAAGGCCCTGATATATCAGGCACAAGATTCATTCTTTCTGATGAAATATTTTGATTAGGGTGGAAAGCAAAATCACAGTGTGAAGTCATATGCCCCTGAGCGAGGAGGGGAGCAGGAACTTTCCAGCAAGGCTGGGAAGAGGGAGGATGTTATGTGATGATTAGGAGTTCATGGGTTTAGGCGAACTGAATGGCTTTTTCAAATGAAAACGTAGGACAAATCCTTTAAGGCTTAGATGATACAAAATGTATGTAGTTGAGATGTAGAAAGATTGTCAGAACAGATCTTTGGGGCGGAGGGGCGGTGGGCTGTTTACCCCACAGGCTCGGCTTCTGCGCTGCTCTGAAATCGGGTCTGTGCTGCCGTGGCGGTGGGTGCCGTGTGCCCGTGTGCCCCACGGGGCCGGTGGGGTGGCACAGCCTGGCCATCCCACCCACGCCGGAGCTCTCGCGGGTGCCTCGCATGCACGCCTTGCAGAGGTGCTCACAAACGTGGGGGCACGTCGCACCCTGGCGAGGGTTGGTGCCCCAGCTGGGGTGGTATTTCTTTTTGCTGCTGCAGCCGCAGGGCTTCCCGATGCTCTGCCTAACGCAGCTGTCGGGAGCTGCTCGGCTGCGGGTGTTCCCTGTCTGGGGTCCTCCCTCCGTTTCAGGGGAGAAGGTACTGGGTAGCGGGCGGGGTGTGTTCCCAGTGTAACCCTGCTGTGGTACCCACGCTACCGGGGCTTGGTGTCTCCTCCTCTGTTTCCCCAAATCCCCACCTGTGAGATGGGCCCGGTCCTTCCCTTTCATGGCACTGCTACAGCAAGACGAGGCCAGAGGGTTTGCTCTTCAGACTGCAGCTACAGGAACGGCTAAGTAATATTCATGAGAATTTCAACCTTGTCTACTTTTGCAGAGCTACTCAGGAAAATATGTTCCATCTTGCTATAAATACTAATATGCAGGATAGCATCTTAACCACTAAATTCCAAGCCAATATTTTGCATATAAAAATTTACTTTCTTCACTCTGTTATCTAGCTGCAAAGCTGACCATTTTTCTGCTAGAATATTGCAGAAGCAACTTGGCTTTTTTTGCTGGCTGAAGCAGTTCAAGTGGATTTATTTGCTATTACTCAGAACATTAAAACAAGAATTTTTACATTGGCTTCAGGAAGAATGTCGTACCCTCTTATTTATGACAGGTGTGCATTAGTGGGGGAACTGGGTTGTCTTCCTTTCTGTTTCATAAAGCCAAATTTGTCTTGAAGCAGTTTCCAAAATCTTTGCAACTGGCCAGCCTATATTTCTGGGAATTATGCGAGACAGGAAGTGTGGAGGTATTAATTTAAAAAAATAGAAGAAGGGCTTGGAAATTGCACAGCCTATTTCCATCCTTCTCTTACTCCATACAGCTGCTTTTTAATCTTTCTGGTGAGAAAAATCCAAAGTTGGGACAACTCGATGGCATAACTTGAGAGACAGCTGTAAAAACTGCAGTCAGAGTCGTTATTTTAACACACGATGTCAAAAAACGGTCATACCTTCCGTTGTAATGCATTCTGCCTTTCTGGCATGCTATGGCAAACTCATCTTAGAAAATAATAGTGTATGAAGAGCATGGCAAGGTAGAGCTAATCAGATTATTTAATGATTAGCAGAGCATGACAACTCTGACGCGTTTCCGACCCAAACCGTTCTATGATTCTGTAAGTTTATTCATAGGTATTTGGTGTTTGAGATGCAGTGTTTCTGCTCCAAGTCTGAAAATGGAAAGATCCAGGCAAAAAAGGAAGTACCAAAAAATCAATATATAAAAATAAAGTTTGATTTAGGGTTGCTTGTGTGAAAGAGGAAGGATAGGCTAAACACTTGGGTCCTGGGTTATGTCAGAATTGATTTACAAGTGTGTTCTCATCCTTAGTGCTCTGCGATTCCTTCACTGAAGATGAATTTTTAATTTTTTGTGTGAGTTTTCACAGGTCCGTCTTAGGATAAGAATGCAGCTCTGGGCTTGATTCACCTCTGCTTTTGAGATGAGCATGTAGACAAGCACTTGAAATTCCCTTGGCAGTAAAGGAACCTAAATATGTGTTTGAGTGGTTTGCTGGGCTAAAAACAGTTCCTTAGGTGCTTCCAGTTGGCGTTCTGTATAAAGTATTCTTACTGATGGTAATACCTTGCTGGTGCGTGTTCAGGTGCCTAGCCAGGCTTCTTACAGTTTGTTCCTTATGAATTTCAATTTGTAAGACTTTTCCCATGGCCTGGTTTGGGGTTTAAGCCGTGATCTGACCGTCTGTGCTGCTTTTGGTTGTGCGTTACTCGTGCGCTGGCTGCTGCAGGGCCGATGGTTTCGTAGAAGCTGTGAACACGTACCTTACCTGAATTAGCTGCTCCGACACCTTGTCCTGCTCTGCCTCCTACGTGATAACCCATTTCAGTCAGGTGATGAGAAAAGTGCATGCTTCAGTTTGTTTTATGAAACGAATTGAGGCGTTGCCACTTGTTTGTAACCGGTGAAGCATCCCTGGGTGGTACCGGGGTTGCTCCCCGTGCCTCCCTTTCCATCGCAGCGTGCAGTCAGGGCGGGTGGGATGCATGCTGACAGCGCTCCTGCTTTCCTCAGCCTACATCCAGAAAGATTTATTTTCTTGTATTGCCTATAGGTATCGGGTTGATCTGACCATATTGACAGGGGACACCTCAAGCAATCAGAGATTCTGGGGTATTGCACTCCCTAAAAAAGCACAGCACGCAACAGCAAGGGGGATTTTGAAGAGGGATTGTGCCCCTCTCCTGTTCCCTTCGAGAAAACAAGCAACTCTGATAATATATGTGGAAAAGAAGGGGTTCCTTACGTTCTTCCTGTCTTATCTTTAACAGCCAAGCAAGACACGTGCTGGAACGTGAAGGTGGAGGTGAACTAGATAAAATATCTGCGTGCTTTTACATAAAAACACAGAGCTGAGTCCTTCACCTCTGGCACTCTCAGCTTTGAACTTGAAATCAAATGCATAGCCCACATCCAGGGCTCTGGTTGTTTATGATTTGCACTCTGCTGGATATCAGCCTTGGAAATGTAAGTGGCAAGTGTCACCAGGCAGCGACACTGTAAACAGGAGTGGGGACCGTGCCAGTTTTCACGTGGCTGGGAACCTACAGCAGAATCTCTATAGCAGGAGGAATAAACTACTTGCAATTATACAAAACAACAATTATGTTTCACCTCTGGAAAGCAAAAGAAAAGATCTTTAATTGTCTGTTGAAACTGCGGTTTTGCCAAGATTAAATGTAGAATTAATACCAGAAGGTAAAGATTTTTTGCAGAAAAAATCAGTATAACAAAAGGTTGGGCTCTGTTTCATGAATCTGTACCTGCTCTTTGCTGTTGGGTTTCAGCTGACAGTGATGCTACTTTGTAATTTACTCCCTGTGTTGCATCAGCTTCTTAAAACATTTGGTAGTTGTCTGTGCAGTGGTGTTTTACCGTGCACGTGTGGTTCTGCGAATGACCCTGAGCAAGAGGCTGGGGGGAAGAAAAGAGCCGATCTTCATTCTTAGTGGATTTCAGGCTGGGAGAAGGTGTTGGATCGTCAGGTTTGAATTCCACACTGCTAATTGTCATTATTCAGCTTAAGCCTTGATCCTAGAGATGTCACTGAAGAGGAGGGGGCAAGTAAATCTTCATCGCGTAGCCTGGTGTGCAGTGACTAGGGAGAAGCCAGATCAAGCTCGCTGGTGGTGCTGGGCTGATCTGTGTAAGGGATACGTATATCATTTTAAGCCCATCTTGCTAATCCCCTCGTTGTCAGGTCCAGCTAGGAGGTAGGAAGGGAAAGCTGTAGTTGGGAATGGCTCTTCCTTGTTGTTCTTTGCATTAAATCTGAAGCTGCTTTTGATGTTAGCTATCTTATGAATGATACACACTCAGGTTCACAAAGATATGTTTCAGAAACTCGGCGTTGACTATATGAGAGTCGTGCAGATGTAGCATGAACTGAGGAGAAGCCTTGCAAAATTTCTGGGAGGTCAGTGGTGCCTGAGATGCTCAGTAAAACACCTTCACCTTGTGCACCCTTTGGGCACACTAAATTCAAAGAAAACATTTCCAGGAGACACCATGAGCTAGAGCTGGTTTCCTTCCATCATAAAAAGTCGTTTTGCACGGTTAATACACATTGCACATGGCTTCTTAACACCTGGCTTGGGGACCTGTGCTTCCCTGAGGCAGCGACTCGGGAAATGAGGGAAATGTTTGGATAACTTCGAGTTCAAGGATATTTCTGTCAGACTTTAATGCATCGTTTTATTTGTGTTTATTTTTGGGAAACGGGGGAAAAATGAAGTTTGCTTGTAGGCTTTATTAGAGCATGGAGTGGAATATGTAAAGCAAGATTAAAAACTAAATAGCCTACTGTTTCCCAAGGTATTTTCAATCGTGAAGCCTTTCGCTTGGTTCCCCCTCCCCTCCATCTGCGGTGCTGAAGCCTGTGAAACCCATCCAACGCTCTCCGCTGATACCCAGCTCCCTTATCTCGGCACTCTTATGAATTGCATAATGATTTCTAGCCCTGCAAAATCACGCTTTGCCTGTGACAAACTTCTTTCTCATCCGTTTGGAAATTTTATGCCGAACCTGTTATGAAATTGAAGCAAGTGGCATAGGAGAGCACGGGGGGAAGTTACTGGTTTCTGTGGGCTGCAGGTGCTGGGCAGGCAGGACCGCAGCCTGGCAGTCGAGGAGATGTCCTGCCTCGCGGTGGGCTGTGCGTGCGGTGGTGCTGGGCTCCAGGCAGCTGAATAGCGAGCTTCTCCAAAGCCGCACTAAGCTGGACTTAAACACTGCTAAATCAGACGTGTGCCCCACTGAGCCCGCCTGGTTGTCTTCTGGGTAAAGTGAGGATTCAAGAGAGGATTGTGTAGTTGGGAAGTAGCACGTCTCCCTACTTACTTGTTTTCAAAATGAGGGTCCCCTTTAGAAAAGAAAGGATGAAGAGCTGTGACTGAGCTGCAGTTTTCCCTTTCTGGGACGGCAGCAGCCTTATTTCTTGTTTCAGTGGTTTGATGCCAGCCTTTCCCAGCAGCTGAAGCAGGCCAGCGGAGGTGGGGCTGGCCGGGCCGCAGTGGCAGCACGCAGGTCCCACAGGGTAGGGGAGAGGCGAGCCCAGCCCCGGGCCGCTGCGACTCCGGCTAAGGGGCTGTCCTGGTCGGACGGGCAGGCTGCCCTCCTCATCTCCTGCGGGCCGAGCAGCGCCGGAGGAGCTGACACCTCCGACAGTCGCCAGGGATCCCTATTCGCAGTGCCCTTCCGCGGGCAGCCCACCCCCGTGCCCCTGCATGCAGCACGATAAGAACCAATGGATTAAAAAAAAGTCTTGATTCCAGACAGGAGAGAGTTCAAAAAACAGCGATAAGTCAGGAAAAGCTTCCTTTTCTTCTGGCTCAGTAAAGTGAGAGGCACTACTCAGGGTGTCCCTGCAGACCCAGCGTCCGACCATGGCACAGCCGTGCTTATAGCGGCTCTGCAGAGCTCCTCTCCTGCCCGTAGCAAGAGCTGGCTTCAGTCTTGAGGCATTGCTAACTGAAAAGAGGAGGGGAATAATAATAATGATGATGATAAAAATATATATATATATATATATTGCATCTACCTGTCAGCTCAAAAGCAACCCCAGAAGTTAGGGATTGTATGTTGTATGAGGGACATGGAGAAGCAGAATGGGCTTGTTTATAAAGACAGGGACATAAAACATCAATGGGAACGTTAGAGGGTGGTGGAAATGGATCCATAGGTTTCGGATGCCTTCCCCAAACTGCCATGCAGTCGCTAACATGTAAATAGATATAAGGTTGCATAACGTGTCTAAAAAAATGGTGTTTGATTTAACAGCAGTGCTTGCCATTTGTATTCGAACAGGCTGCAATTGCTAAAGTCAGAGGGGAAGCTTAAAGTCCTAATGTTTGATGGCGAATATGGTTGTTGAGAGCAAAATTCCACTCACTGTGGTTGATTAATTCTATATGACAAAAGATATAAGATGAAGTGGCGTGTATACTGGGATCAATTGCTGGGGAAAGAAACATATGAGTGTATTTTTTTGCCTTGACTGGCAAGCTCTCAATCCTGAGACATTAGAGTTTGCTGCCCTCAGTTTTAAGGTTATGAACACATGAAATCCTGACAACCCAGTTATTCATCAGCGTGAAAGCTTACTCGAATGTATCAAATGCATGGGAAGGCTAAATGGATACATCAGCCGTGATTTGAGCAGAATATTCTGTCTTGTTAATTTATTTATTTGAGAGGATTAAAGGGATTCCGAACAGGGTTCCCGAAGGATTTTGGTAGTGGAGGGCAAGAAGGACCGTTACGATGAACTGATGAGATCTTTATCGCAGTTTGTTCTTGTATTAAGCTTAGGGCCTCGTGATTATGCCGTAATACATTCTTCCAAAGGAAAGTCTAAACCCGAAGGGTAATTTATCACATCGCTTGACGGTCTGTTTCACTGTTTAATTACCACATTTTTAACAATAAGCACCCTTTTTTCTACAGGGATTGTTTTTTTTTTTTAACCTTCAGTTTTCAGCTACACTTCCTGATATTTTTATTTAAAAAAAAAAAAAAAAAAAGCACAGGACAAAGCCCCCACTACCTCCTCCATGCAAAGCTGGAGTAAAATTCTCCAGACTTCTGTTACTGTCTGCATTCGCTAAGCACGGTGTGGAGATTCAGCGAGCGCCTGGGCGCTGGACGTAGCTCCTGAAGTGCGGGTGACCCACTGAATATTAATTCAGCTTCTGGAGCAGGCTGTGCAGTTCTCGCAGGGCTTTGTGTTCCGGTCCATGGCTGATACTCATATTCAAAATATGCCAGATGAAGCTGTATAATTATATATTCCGGTATCGCAATCGCATTTTGCTTGTGTGGACACGTAGTTGCCCGTACACCTGTGGGGAAATCCAAGTGGATTAAGGGTGGGGGGATTTTTATTATTTTTCATTCTCCTGAAGGAAGATTTGCAGTGGAAAATAGCTTTGTGCTTCCTAGTTTAGTTAATACCTCTGCTATGGTCTTTCCCTTCACAATGGAAGTTTTATAAGTCCTCATATCGTAATAGAAGTTTTACAGTCACAGATGATGACAGTTAGCAAAGCGTTCACATTTCCCTAGAAAATGGTGTTAAATTAGGCTCTGTGAAGAAGAGAATAGCTGTACTTATGCTCTCAGTATTGTATCTTCATCTTTGTGGTTGTTAACATAGTATTTGCTCAGTGATTTCAAGGAGTTAATATTCTGAACGTTTAAAATGGATAAAAAACAGAGGGGAGGATGGAATAAGAGGGGATGCTTCTGGTTAATGGGGACTGAGAGCGCACTGGCATACGTTGGGTGGCTGCTTAAATAACAACAAGGAGTGGACTTGCTAACTGTCCCATTCTTACGCTGATCTGTTCTTATTTTATTCTCCAGAGTCTATCACAGCAATTATATATCACTGAACACTTGGAAATTAAATATGTAAAGCCTTTTTTGGTAGTTTCCAGTAGAGTTGAATTTGTACTGCTGAGCTGTTTTACATTTTACAAAGAATTTGGACTCACGTAGCTCAATTTTGGACGGTTGACCAGGGACTCGAACTGTCCGTGCATCTCCTCAGTAAATCGTTTCTGTCCAGCTGGGTGGATGCTGGGCTCAGGGTTTCGTCCCTCCTGTTCTGGTGGGAACGTGGCTATTCTTTATCCTTCCAAGTTCCCGATTAGGTCAGATTTTCTGCTGTTGTTGCTTCAACTGGAGAACCATTTCATTAACTCAGTGAAGGAGATTCCAAGGAAGATTTAGGATTTATTAATGTGTATTTCTTGGGTTTGCTGTGTTTTAGCCTGCACCGGTGTGTGCTGTGATTAGAACCACAGCAGCGCTGGCCACTAAAACTTCTCCTTGGGACCATCAAGTTGCCCTGGAGCTGATGTGTAAGCTCTCCGAGACATAAGCAAACTCAGGACAGGCATTCCAGCTTGCAGAGGAAAGACAACTTTCAACCTGCGCTGGCTGCCTGCTCTGCAGGAGATAACCAGGAGCTGGTTAAAGAACAGAGCTTCAGTCTTGGGAGAAATTTCCTCATCTTTGTATTTGCATTTATTCTGCATCAGAATAAAACCAAATACTTTCAGTATTTTCAATTAGAGTGAAATTCTTAAATATATTTTGGAGTATTTTCTTGTTTGTTTTCTGTCTAGATTTTTAAACACTTAATATTATTGTTTCTTTTTTTACTGAATACAAAAGTCTTATATGATATGGCTTGTCTTTAAAATAGATTATTTAAAAATAATTTAGAACAGCTGCTTTCCAGTGATTGAGTCATCTCATTGAGTCATCTCATTTTCTAGATTAGCATCTCTTGTTTGTTTTGTAATGAAATGGTTTGACTTGGAACAAGAAATTAAGATAAATACTCAACATACCAACTAGAAGAACAGGTGGTTTTCTTTCAGCATCCTTCTTGTTCTAGGAAAGTGCTGTATTTCTCCTCCAGACATGTTTCTGTGCATTTATAAATTACTCCAGAGTAGGAAATTTCCATTTTCTTCTTGTAAATGTTTCAGAGTGTGATTCCCTGAAATTTCTCTTACTTCAGAACTTTTAGTTTAAATCAATTAAGGAGAAGAGTGGCAACTTCTTGATGTCTTCCTTTCCCCTGGTTATAATTTGATACATGATACATTTCCACATGAAACCCAACACAGAAGTGATATATTACAGCATCTTTCCTTTCTGTAGGAGAAATCCCCTGACGCATACGTACACCCAAGTGCATGTGGTGTAGCACGTTTCAGACATGCCAGTGAAGAAATACCAATGACTTCAGGACATGATTCTGGCTCCAACGAATGGTGCTGAGCTGGATGGGGAGCCTATGGCTTGGGCAGCACGGATGTGTGCCGGGGCAGCAGCCTGCTGGCAGGCGCAGAGATGGGTGTTGCTGAATTTCTGCTGCTTCAGCCATCGTGGGAGGAGGCACCATAGAGGAACAGACTGAGCTCTTGGGTGTTAATCCACGCTTGGGGTAGCACTAATATCTAAGGAAGAGCAGATATCTTACTTGGAAGGGAAAATGATTTTTTTTTTCCGTTTTCTTTCTCTGTGAGCTGGAAGAGAATTTGCTGCCTTTTCCAAGTAGTGTCGTGGGTTTGGGGCTATTTCATCTGTTTCACCTGTGGTTTTGCTGCTTCACCATCAGCACTCAGCAGTTGCAGAAATGCACAGAATCCCTTAATCACGAACATGTTTGTGTAGAGGAGTGTAATAGCCCTCCTTTTATAAATGGCAAAATGGAGACTCGGAGAAGGTCAGTTCATTGTGGTCGTGACGAAAGTCATCAGCAAGAGGTGGGCACAGAGCTCACCGCTCTCCTGGCAGTGTCCGTAGATACTTTCCTCACCGCTCCCAGAAATTCAGAGTTCTTGTGGAAAGCAGAGAAGAGCTTGAGACCCACTCTGATAAGAACAATAAGCTGGTAACCGGCTGTCTCTACAGACACCGTCGTGCTTACCGGGCCCTTAAATATTTCGCCTTATGGACTGAATGAAACTGGACCACATTCACAATTTTTATGCTATTACTTTCCTATTCTCTGCGTTGCCTTCATGTACTGTTTATGTATTAAAGTTAAATGTTACATTTCGGGGACAAGGATTGCTTTCTCTGAGTGCCACCTGGTTTCACAGGGTTCATATCTATTTGAATAGAGAGTCTGCAGCAGTATCAATAATCTCACCATTTGTGGCTATGCCACAAATTTCTCTTTACTGTAGTTTATATAGCCTAAAAAAAGTTTTAGGGAATAGTGAAGTCTGATTTGAGTGAGCAATCTTTCTGAAAATTGACTCAAACATGAATCTCAAATCGTGGCGTACTCTCTCTTAAGTATAGTTTTCTCTTTCCCTGCTTCTCGTGAGTTGAACCCAGCCTGCTATAAGGTCCTCTCTACTGGTATTCTCTGGTACAGTCAACAGAAAGAGACTTTAAATCAATGACTTTCCTTGGGGTTTTGGTTTGGGTTTTTTTGTTTTTTTTGTTTTTTTTTTTTTTTCTCTCTTGAAAGCTGTTCTAGCTCTATTTGCCTTAAGGGGATAGGTTTTTAATGATGAAAAAGAACTCATTTTGTAGTGATTTTAGAACTGGTGAAGGTAGGTGAATACTTTTATTTGTATGCAGGTCAAGGACAAGTGCATCTTTGCTTATATTTATAGCCTTTGGTATAACGTGCTTGAAAATAAATACCACTGGTTTTGCATAGGCCAGGCGAATGTGGTTTTTGGTCGCCCAGCAGTAGGAAATTCCTGTTCTTTTTCCCAAACTCCTAATTTGCTCATTATCCTTTGAAATTTTCTAGAGCTGCTATTTCTCTAGCACTTGATTTTGCAAATAGAGCATACAGATTGCATTGGTTCATTCCTACCTAACAGAATAAATACATTTTTCTTTCTGGAATTCCTTATGGCATTGACTGGGTCATGTCTCTTAATTGAAAGTCTTGGATCCTCACTCGAACTCTGATGGTGTTTTTACATTCCCTTGCCTTGGAGTACCCTGATGCAATAAGAGCTGTCGAAAGAGCTGTCCCGTGCCGCGTTGCATGGTCCTCGCCTTACCTAAGGACAAGGAGCGAGCAGAAAGATTTCTCCTCCCTGCAGTGAATTTGTTTTGTTTTAATGATCGTTGTGCAGAGATCTCTCTCTCTCAGGTTTCTGGCAAGTAATAAAAATTTAAAACCAGTTTGTAATTCCTGGAAAAGTTAGTAGGTTTTCAATTAAATCACCTGCAAGCTGTTCAATTATAATTCCTTTAAGAGTTCTGCTTTTGTAATTTCTTGCTGCTCCGTGGGCCTGGGTGTGATTCACAGCCCTTCTCTCTCATGCTGCCTCGTCTTGGGTGTCAGCTCGGTCTAAATTGTTCTTCTCTGTCCAAAAAAAAAAAGGATTCAAACCCTCACACCGTTCTCTGGTGTCAGTAGCATCGGCCTCTGTCTCTTATTTGTCCTGATATTATTAAAGCACCACTGTTTAAGCATTGTACGTTTATTTTTCCTCAAAATGCAACATCTTCCTCCTGTCATAAAGCAAGCGACTTAAAAATTTTCAAAGGTTCTTTCAGCCAAGCTGGGAATTAGATTCTTGTGGAGTCCTTCATAAAAAATTGAAGACTTCGTGTATTAACATACATTGATTTATTCATAGTGTTTCATTACAAATAAGTGAGGATCCCATAATATCAGGAAAGGTTAGGAGAGCAGTGGAGCAAGTTATATTATATTGACAGCTCACTTGAAATTGAGCTGCCTTTGGATTGAATTTGGAACGCAGGCAAGGAATTGGCTGGTAAATAAGTCATGAGTTTCACTTGCAAGTGTCTGTATATCAACAGCGTTGCCACGGGTAAGCGTAACGGAGCTCGAGCAGGATTTCAAAGGTGTGCTTTCAGCTTGGGCTCCTCTAAAGGTGTGTTAGCACCAGCAGCGGGCGTATTCACGAACGGCTCTCCAGGTCTGTAACCCTGCCGACTTATTCTCTCGGGTGAAAACCAGGCGCGGTACCCCATGGAGACCTGCAAGCTGGGGCTAAATCAGGGGGAGGGAAATAATACCAGAAACTGCCTTACAAGCTCAGAGAAGAGATGAGATTTGTCTAAAGACTTGATGGTATTTATTCCATTTAAACGTACCATTTTATTTTGGCGTATTCACTTTAGCACAGGAAAAGACTTCCAAAACCTTTTTTGTCAGTAGAAGGCCCCCATTGTTTTCAGCGGCCTTTTGAGAAGACTGTTTGCCAGAAAGAAAAAATACTTGATGGAAAATGTGTCCGTCTTTGCACCAAAAGTTTTTGTATGCCGTGGGGGATTGTGTGGATAATTCTCATGAAAATTCTGCCGGTCATGCTGTGTGCTCTGGTTTGGCTGCAGAAGTTCTGAGACTCAGAACAAAAAGCAATTTGTTATGTCTTTTGTTGTAAATCAGGACATGGTGAGGTTTTAGTGGAGAGAATAAATTAGCTTTATCCTAAGTAAAGCCTTGGAAAAATTGTCAAGTTTGTTTGTCAGCATCCAAATACAGAACCGCTCACTAGAGATACTGAAATATTATCTGTCCTTGTATTTTCAATGTCTAGTCTCACAAGATGGTAAAATAGGGGAGCAGAGAAAGGCCAGGTGCAGAAGACCCCTTATCACCTTACTTTCCTTGTTCTTCATTTGCAGATTACATACAAGGCCGTTGGGTCTCTGGATCCCAGTGCTGACCTGTCCAGCCAAAGAGGGAAAGTCTTCAAACTAAGGAATGAAACACATCACCTCTTTGTAGGATTATACCCAGGGACTACGTATTCATTCACCATCAAAGCCAGCACAGTCAAGGGCTTTGGGCCACCCATCACGACACGGATTGCAACTAAGATTTCAGGTACTGCTTTGGAGAAGAAAAAAGAACTTTGTAGGGCTTTGTTCTTTAGACCCGCAGCTGGTGCGTAAAACAATAAAAAGGTGTTCAGCTCAGTGTCTCTACAAGTTTCACAGGGCAGTTTTTTAAGACGGCCACAATCCAGTGTCTGTGTTTGGGTTACAAATGCAGTGGTTCATTTCTGGGTACCTTAAATATCCATTAATATCTTTGTGGAGCATTTTAAATGAGAATCTTCATTAGTTCTCCAAATGAACGATCTCTATAATAATTGTTAGTATTATCTGCGTGGCTGGGGAAGCTCCCTCAATAATGTGGCTTTTATTTTCAGATTGCACCAAAATGGAGGTAATGAAGTAATTGAATTAATAGTGCAAGGAGATTAAAAATAAAGGAGGAAAGCTGTTTTTATGTTTTCTTTCTAGGGGCAGAGGGAGGACTTGAGGTAGGCAGACAAGTATGTGAAAGGCATTAAAATCAGGAGGCATTGCAAAGAGAAGGTGCTTGTGTCTCTAGGGGGAAAAAAAAAAGAAACTTAGGCTAGCTATCAGGAAAAAAGATGGATAAAGGGATGGTAGAGATGATATTGAGCAGAGATACGTAGACTTTAATTTTAGCATTTAATTGATAGCACTAAAATAGGTTCTCTAACACAGTTTAAAACTGTCATTTTTTGGAATACCTTCACTGTTTTTTCAGTGAAAGCAAAATAAACGTTTGGGGCATTCAGGACACTTATAATGCTTGAAATTATGGCTGGGTGCAATAGAAGAGAGTGCACAACAGCGCATATTTTCCATTGCCCTATTTCAAAATTGGTTAATAAAAAGAAGTTGTTAGCGGTAAGTGACAGGGTAAATTTGGAGGGAGTAAAACATATCCATTCCCTCCAGACTGAACCCTTAACGTTTAGTGCAAAAGCCTGTGTCTGGACCACGTGAAGTGAAGCCATTAACTGTGGTAACAGCTCCACGGGCCGTTGGGGTTTAGGCAGCCCTGCTGCGACGGCAAGGCACGGCGTGCACTCTAGTCACTTGTGACCAGAGAGATAAAATAGTGCCGTAATGGTAGTGCTTTATTCCTCTGATCCAGTTTCTTTGCATTTTATTATTCAGTGAGTGCTCAGATTGTGTTAGAAGCCTGCATGATTATTAACTGTATGCTCACGGAGCTTGTTTATCGTCTTGTTCTTTTTTTTTTTTTCTTTCCATTTTCCGAACATCTGGTTCACAATAGGTAGGCACAGACTCTGTGCAGGCGGTAGGGTAGTCTCTGACATTAGATTATCTCATTGCATGGTCGGTCCCATACAGGTAATTTGGAAATTACTGTTAAACTTGCTCTAAGAGGCAGGCCCAAGGTTAGCAGGGAGAAGAAGGATTTTTGCATTGACTGGAATGTCCTTGTAAGACCATGTGTATTTTAAAATGAAAAGACATCTATGCCGTAGCAATGTGTGAGTGTATATGTTTATATGGGTGGACACATTTGTTTATTTCTTAATCACAATTTAATGGCAGAATTCCTGGGGACTTCTCTTTGGGCGAGAGTGGGATCTTGCAAAATAGGCATTAAATTGATGGGCAGCGGTTGCTGTTTTAGAGACATCACTGCCAGTTGTAATTTTATTGAGGTACTACACAACTGTTGCATGCTGAATACGCAAGAAAATTACTATATCTTATTTCAGTGTCTTGTGACTAATACAGCCTTGATTGCTGAATTATACTCAATACCATTAGCTAGTCCAGCCAAGACCTATGTTTCTTCCACTTACTTCTTAACTATATGGTGTCTGAAAGTAAGACTGTAAATTCTCTGTAGGAGATGCAGTGTTTTACGCAGAAGATAACTAAACAGGACTCCTGCGCAGCCAGGAGGAGACACCCGAGCTAACTAACGTATCTGAAACAGTTTGGTGGCAGCAGCGCTGCAGCTGGGATAGAAGAGCCTGCTTTGAAGCAGGATGATGGAGCCTGCAAAGGCAGAGCCCAGCCTGTTTCTGGTGTCCAGACTGGCCTTGCAGCTCTTGTAGCACTGCGCTGTGCTGCAGCACCATCCCCTCCGGCCAGAGCAGGTGCTGAGCAATTCTTGCTCTGGCACCTCCGGCAGCTACGGTGATCTCTACAGTGACAGAAGATGGCTGGTGACGTGCAACTTCTTTAAACGACTCGCACTGCTTCCCCTTGATGCCGAGCACTTTTTTCAGAGAAAACCTCGTTAAGGAATTGGCATTCGTTCTGAACTCGTTGCCAGCTTGTTGACGGGGAAGCCAGTAACCGAGTTGATAACAGCAACCACCATTCTTGACAGTTTTCAAGCATTTAGATAAAAATCCTGATTGTAAACAGGATTACAGTGGAAATCACTGTGAGAGGATTAAATATGGGATCCCCCGCAATGCAGCTTGCCCTTGTGAGTTACAGATGAACTATTTGTGTAAATTCTTCTGTTTGCTTTATACTTGAAAGATATTTCAAGAAAACTTATATATTTGGAATAAATTTGATGTCGCTCTATCTCGTGATCTCTTCAGTTCTTCCACAGTAAAAATTGTCCCAAACAGATGTCCGTTCTTGGGGAAGGAAGAAGTAACATAATAAGTAAAATACATCTCCTTGGGAAAGCTATCCTGCTTTCATGAAATAATCCCACTAGAAGATAACAAAGCAGAAGTAGAAACTAGACTTTGGCTAAGTGTGAATATTCAGTGGTTTTCTATGTTGCTCTGGGGAAGCCGTCAGCGAAGTGATGGGGATGCCCTGGCTGGGAGCTGCCGGAGCAGGCCGTTGGAAGCCGTGCAGCTGCCTGTCGATTCAGCATCACTAAGGCACTGGGGGAAAATGTCATGGGTTTGAGTGCTAAAATAACCTGGCTCATTTGCACTCCTCTCTTTTCATCTTCGTAACACACCCTCCAGCTAATCAAGGAGACACAGCTTAACTCTCTACGTTAAAAACTGTCTAAGCTGCGGGAGGTCTCATCCAATGACCAGAACTGTGAACAAGAGCCGGGTTTCCCAGGTGCTGTTCTTGGCTCTGCCACTGATTCACTCATCCTAAGTGGTCTTTTCCAATGTCCATGCAGTTTTCTTTCTTCACCTTTAAAATTGAAGGAATGATCCCATCTCAAAGGATTAGTAAATCTTAAAAATTCAAGACAGGATTTTCAAAGCCAGCTTGAAAATTTGGGTGTCCAATTCCTGTTTAATTTTAATGGGAAAAGAGTGTACAAATATTTAAGCAGTTTTGACAGTTTTGGTCATAACATTGGGAAGTATTTTGATGTTTCATTTGAGAAATGTTAAACAGTCTCCAAGAAATGTTAATACTACGTTGCCATCACTACCGAAGGCAGTAACTGGTGTATAACTAACGTCTTGCTCTTTGTTCTGCTGTAGCACCGTCGATGCCGGAATACGACACGGACTCCCCCCTGAATGAGACTGACACCACCATCACCGTTATGCTGAAGCCCGCTCAGTCCCGGGGAGCACCTGTCAGGTAGGTGTTTGGTCTTCTCTTTTCACAGTTCTCCCCTCTCCTTCCCCCCCTCCCAGGCTTCACTCACGCCTCTCTCATTCTCGTCTGATAATGTAGCTGCTGAAAGCGAACGCTGACTAAAAGGCCAACTCTGCTGTTGATTCTGCCTTTCACAGTCTCCTTTTATAAACGCCTCAACCTACTCGCCTCCCGCTGTTAACCTCCGGGAAGGATTACTGATAGCATTGCACGGGGTTATTACCCTCTCAGCGTCGCTTCGGATGCTGGGCGGCACTGGAGTACAGCAGTGCCTGGGGCTGTGTACTGTGACGCTGTGGCTGGAGCAGCGCCACGCGAAGGTGGAGGAGGCTTCAGGCCTCCGTTTCCTGCCCTCTCTTCCATGATGGACAAGGCCTTTTGGTAACTATCGTCTGAACGCCTGAACTCTCTTTAATGCTTGCAGATGCATTTGTTCAGATTCTGGATATTCTGGATCTAACCACGCTCTTCACGTCTTTATGTTATAATCCAGCTCTTGCTCTTGGGCTGGTTGTGAAGTAGTGATCTGGTTCAGAAAAGATGACCTCTGGTTTGAGTGAGGCTTTGCCGGTTGTAGGAAAGCACAATTTCCACTGGCAGAGGAGAGGATTTAGGGGCAGGGAGCTGCTCGGGCACCCGTGAAATAGAGCGAGGACCTTGCAGAAAACATTTCTGGCTGTCCCTGAGCTGGCTCGCGTTCTTAATGGTGAGATGCTGAAATCATGGAATGAGAGAATTGTTTAGGTTGGAAAAGACCATTAAGATCATTGAGTCCAACTGTAAACTTAACACTGCCAAGTCCCCCCAAACCATGTCCCTGAGTGCCGCTCGCCTGCAGATAGCTCCCTGACTGCAGACACTGCTTCGAGGCCTGTACTTCATCGCTCCCTTCTGTCTGGGTGAATTTGTACGTGGTGAAAGGCACCAGCAGAAGAACAAACTTCCCTTCCGAGCCGGCAGAAGTGCCAGTTGGTCATTCATCCTGCCAGTCCCATCAGCTGGAGCAGGAGTTACAATCGCTTGTGATAAAGATGCTGGATGCTGCTTTGCAGAGGTATCCAGCAGCCATTACCTCCCGGTAGGCTCTTCAGGCTTTTACCTCCAGTTTTCACAAGAGACTTTTGAAAATTTTCCTATAGGTGGTATTTTTAAAACCCATAGTCCCTTCTTGCAAAGTGACTCGAGTTTCTACACCCCACTGACAGGTTCTTAGTGCTTTTGAAGGGTGTCCCACTACGTATTCAGGAGCAAATTGCTCAGATGTATCCTACTTGATTTAATGAAATATCCTCTATCGGTTGGTGGT
Source organism: Grus americana (assembly GCF_028858705.1). NCBI lineage: Eukaryota > Metazoa > Chordata > Aves > Gruiformes > Gruidae > Grus > Grus americana. The sequence goes on from NC_072868.1 coordinate 4,171,566, forward strand.
CCGCCCTACGTCTCAGCTTCCCCCTAAATTGCAATGATACTCTCAAGCAAAAAATCTGCTGTATAAGACTTAGCACCATCCCTTTTCTGGTTTTTCTGAGTAATGTATTTTAAAGTTTTCCTTTCAATCTCTGGCACTCCATATGAGCGAATTTAGGAGCCTGTTTTCTGAGTCCTTTAGGGATGTTTTTCTGCTGGAAAAGAGCAGTAAAATCACACAGCTCTGTTTTGTTTTATTTCTTTATATGGGGGAACATTCCTGTATCTCGTTTTACCACCTGCTGTCTTAAGAGTGTTGCTATTTTGTCTTTTTATTGAAAAGTCTTGCGATTTTTCTCAAAGTCAATTTACTATACCTTAACTGCATTCAGTGAATAATGTCTTTTTCCAGCAAATGCATTATAAAAAAATTGATAGAGATTTTTATAAATTTTTACTCTGGTTTCTTTAATTGCATTGTAGCCTGTTATACACACATTTTCAGGGAGTGCAATATTTACACGCCACATCCAAGTGATAAGATTACAAAGCCCTTTTCATTGACTTATAGACGTGGGGGGGGGAGAGGGCAGGGAGAAGAGGTCTTGGGGAGACTTTTAGCTTTTTATTAACTATGACAGCCTCAGAACGTGTGAATACCTTTCTCTGTGTAACCATATAGACTGTTCTTAGTCTAGCCTCAACAAATCGAGTTATTTCAACCTTACGTTTTCCCACCCTCTTCCCTTTTCTTTCAGTCTGTTCTGCACACTCACCAATTTCTGTAAGTTCTCTCGAAATACCGTACCCAAAAGCAGGTAGCATTCCCTCGGAGGCCTCAACAGCACCCAGCAGATTAGGATAACATCCTGTGAACTCCTTGTGACACTCCTAACACACAAGAATGAGGTGGTTTTTCCTCCTCAGTGGTTTTTTGGGGGGTTTTTTGTATTCAAGCTGAGACCAAATATATCCTCTTTGCTGTTGTCTGGTTAGCTATTCTACCTTTTGGTTGTTTGTGTTTTATTTCTCCTTCACAAGTACGGTATTTTCCATTCATCTCTATTAAATATGATAAAATTGATTTTCAAAATGCTTTAGAATTCTGATACAAACTTAAATGACTTGGAGCCCCCCTTAGTCTGATGCATCCTCTGTTCAGTTACCGAAGACATTAATGCAAACACAGATTCGAGACAAATGACTGCGAAATCCCCGCGCGCAGTGGCGAGGTGATGCGGAGGTTGCTGGAGGGGATCCTGCGTGGTGCAGCGTGCTGGTAGGATGCTGTTGTCCTGGCCTCCCTTGTAGACATGACCGTGCTTTCCTAGATCCCTCCCTTCTGCACGCTGACCTTTCGTATCCCAGCCTGCCTCAGGTGGTTCTGAAAAGGTACTTGAAAGTAGTCTGAGATAGATTTTCCTTATAAAACCTCTGATATTCAGATCTTTCACTATGCAGGAATAGGTCAATGCCTCATCTCATCAACCTGACAGTTCTCCAGGCAGCCAGTTCCTGCTCTGTAGTGCCCTGGGTTTTTATTACAGTCCTCCCAAACTGTGAAGATGAAAAAAAAGACTATACAGTAATTTTTCTTAATATTTCCTCTTATATTCTGGGGATGGTGAGCTGGAGTACATGTGGGAGTGTGATTGTAAACTAGTATCTGTATATAAGACAGTTATGTGACTTTGTCTTGTGTTATTTCACTCTGCTGTGGTCTGAGCAGCATACAGATGGAGTATGGTCTGCAAGATCATTTTTAGAGTAATACTGTAGAATATTTCAAATAAGATTCATTGTATTTCCATTCATCTGAAATGCAGGTACGCCAAATCCAAAGTCACTTTCAACATTAAGACATTTCTGATGTTCCCTAGTGCTCATGATAACTAACTTAAATGAGGTTGTTTATAAAACTAATGATCATGAACTCAGCATTGTTAACGATCTATAGATAACAAGGAAGATGCTTTCATATGAACTAACTGGAACAATATAAACTTAGACATTGTTTCATCTATTTTGTCCTATTGCCAAAAGAAAGATCAAGCCTCAGTAAGCATAAATATTCTCCTTTGTGGCATAGGCATTTCATTCGTGCCTTTATTTTCCGTGGTGTAACCTGCAGAGCTTGACTCCACGTTGCCCTTTAAAAATAACTTTTAGGTGTTCTTATATCAATCTAAAGCCCGTGAATGGTGCTATGATTGACTTGCTGAAGACTGACATTCATCAGTAATAGATTCAGAAGAGGAAAGAAGAATGCAAGTGTTCTCAATCTTTACTCCTCAACTCTTTCCTGAGAATCTCCAATGTGATTTTGAGGATGATTCTGCCTTCGAATCTGTTATTGTCAGGAGGGCTGAGTCAGGCCTTCATAGATTATTCATATACGACATCTTTAGGCCTCTATTTCAGAATTTATATCCCATTCACTGCTTGAAAATACCACTGTGAGGGACTTTATATCTATGACCTGTCCACTGGGCTGGTTTTTGTGTGTTGGGTATTTGAAACTCCATCTGGTTTATTAACATGCAATTGGTTCTATCAATCTACCTATACTACTGTTATGGAAAAAATCAGATTTCCAGAGCATGTATTACTTTTGAGGATTTCGGACTTTAAATAAATGCTCCCCTTAGGTGTGATTGTGTTGTCGATATGCTGCTGTGCATATCGGAGCTGTAGGACACTGCAGAAGGATGTTAGAGAAGAGTCTGCAATTATTTGGGTGGTTTCAGACTATGGAGAGCTTTTTTGTTGGAAAAAGGTTGATTTAATCTCCTCATCTTCCTGTAGCTCTCTGAGGTGTATCAGTAAATAATGTGATGTGTCTGCCAGCACTCAGGTACAGGACGGTCTTGTGCTAAAGAACGGTATTATTAGAGCAAAGGTATTCGGTCTTTGCACTCACCTTTATGCACATACATAAATATATAGATGCAGCGTAAGTAGCGTATGTAAGGGATCCTAGAGAAATATACTCAGGTAAGAGTCATTTATTGTGTATGTGTGCGGTGGTCGGATGCTTGTAATCACTGTGGTGAAGAAGGATGGGTTAGTTTATTAATGTACATCTTAAAGGAAATAAATCTGAGTAGGAGAACCGGAGTTTAAAAATGTTAAATATATTTAGAAGTACTAAGCAAAGGTGAAACAAATATTTTTATATGAACAGCCAGCCAGTAGGAGAAATTAATTTATGTGGACCAAGGCCCATGTTACTCTTGAGTATTATCATCTGATTCTTAGTCTCCCAAGCGTGAAATAAAGGAAATATTTTTGGTCTACGTGATGCTAAACAAACGAAGAGAAAACAGTTGTAGTGTTATTTAACAGAACACCTAAGAACAGTGGTTTTTTTCTGGTTTTACGCTCAAGCTATTCTCCAAGCAAGCAATCCCGTATGATGTATCTGTGTACTTACGTATTCCTACATGTAGTAATAAATGAAAATTCCCTGGGACAAAGGGAAGTGGTATAGCTTCCATTTCTTGTTGGAGAACTGAGACCCTGACTAGATCAAACTTGCCTTCCGTTTCAGTCTGCAACAAAGTAGAAATTAAGAATCTCTGGAGCCATAGGCTATGACTTTAATCTCCAGAGAATTCTTTCTTTTCATGTGATTTCAGGCATCATCTGTTCATCCTGAGCTTGCCTTTCCTATATCCCTCTCACTAGCATCCTTATTTTGATTTTGGTTTTAATGCACAGTAGTTCTTTCTGTCCTTATGAAGGAGTGGTTTGCAAGCCTAGTGACCTTGATTCTGTGGAGGAGGAATGAGACAAGAAGCTGTAAACTTGCAAAATTTGCTGGGGTTTTTGTTTGTTTTACAGACGGTGGCTTTGGTGTATGGGTCTCCGTAGCTATATAGGGAGCGATGCTGTTCAGCTCGCTGCTTTGCAACTTCTTAGTGGCATCGCATGAGCTTGCCTCAGGCATTTATGTTGATAATTAATTCATTAATGCCAAGAAAAGGTGGCAATTTCTTGTTCTTAAAACTCCCACGCAGCGTACCTTGTGCTTGAAAATAAAGACTGGAGTCAAGGATCAGCGAAACAATAAAAAAGGGTTCTAATGTTGAGAGCTGTGGGGAGCATAGCAAATTATCATGCCCTTGGTAATTCTGAAAGTTCAGTTGCCTTGATAGGCATGTTATAAATACCTGGAAAATAAAACTCCTGGCCTGCTTTTTCTAAACTCATATTCAAATGTATGTGTCACATGACTGGGTTGATTGAATACAGGGCAAACAGTCATCACATTAGATCTTTTAATTTTGTAGTATCTAATGAGGAATGAGATTATCAATCTAGGCTTCTGATATTATAAGCCTAATTATCTATATTAATTAACATCTCCTATAATATACCTCAGGGATATTGTTCTGAAATCATTCAAGCTGGGTTTCTCCTGCGTGGCAGCCTGCCTTTAATTGAGGCAAGAGTTTGAAGGTAAATGAGCAAATTTCTTTCCTCTTAAAGATCAACCACATCTACTTTAGCTGCGAATGTGAGAAAGAGAGAATGAAAATGAGAATTTGGGTAGAAGGCGTAGAACAATGGCAGCTGCGTAGTTCAGCATCACATTTATTATACCAAAAAGAAAGAGAATAGAGTTGCACAATAAGGATTTGCAGGCTTGACCTCATCAGCATGTCCAAACGCTGGTGAGCTGACCCAGAGCACTGCAAGCCTGAGCACACACTTCCGTCTCAGCTGGAGTCGTTGAATGGTGGGTTTAGACCATACAGGATGACGTCAGAGGTACTTGCAGTTGTTCTAGATCTTAGAAGTGCTTTGCCTACTCTGTCAGGAGAGAAGCATAATGGAGATACAGAGATGCTTCAGGATGAAAAGTGACAACCGTAAGTATCAGGAAGGATTATTTAGTCTTTTACGTAGCATGGCAGTATTAGTTGAATGGATGTTTCAAGGTTTTTTTTTTTTTAGTTCCCCCTCAGGAGTCAGGTGTTGGCCCTAAAAAGTGAGGATAGGGGGCAGTTTTGCATCAATTCTCTCATCTGGTACAGGAAACGCATTTTCTTACTGCATCAGCATACTGCTCGTCTGAGAATGCTGTCCCTTAAAAAGTCATAAAACTGCCTTTGCCTTTTTCTCAGCTGTCGGAAACGTAGCCGTTCTCTGAGCCTGGCTGACCTGCTGTGTCTTACTAAGGGTTCCACAGAGAGTTTTGGCAGTAGACAGAAATGGGAGAAGAAAGCCATAAAATTTGCATGTATTTTAATGATAATATTTTAACAATCAAATTACATGTAGAGACATTTCTTTTGTGTCAAGCAGCATTTTTTTAGCTCTACAGTGAAGCTTTTGCTAACACTTTTTAGTTTTATGAAGGCCTGAGGATACCGAGAGTGGGGGAGTGAATGTTTTTGCATAAATCTTTTATGCTGTCCACGTAAACTGTCAGATTAAATTCCAGCAATCAAAAGGTTAATGAAGTCTGAACTTTAAGGTGAGAATCACAAATTGATGGCCATTTTCTCACATCAAGCTGTCAGCCAGTAGAAAATACCCATGGTTGCCAGTTTGAAGGGTTTTTTCCCCAAGACATTTCTTTGTTTCAGAGCCAATCTGCCCCTTCCTTATTATCAGAGAATAATAGGATAATAGCAAACCACATAAAAGACTTTAAAAATTAGAAACTCTGAGTTTCTCGAGGCATGCTGCCCAGCCGCCGTTTGCCTGTGGGAGCCCTTGGATGGAGCCTTCGATGGGCTGACCTGAGCCTGACCACAGCTACTCGGGGTCGGAGCAGCCCTCAGGAAGGAGCTTGGCTCATTTTACGGACCACAGAGGATGATTTACCTAATTGAGGCAGCTCCTTAAGGTACTTAAAATGAGATGGCATGAGTCTGGGCACAAGTCCCTGGCAAACGTCCACCCCTCAGAAGCAGTGCACAAGCTTTATCCAGCCAGCAGACCCTCTACCAGGAGTGAGGATGATGAGGGTAAGTGGGCTGCTCTCTGTCGCGTGTGGCAGGCAATGTTTATGCTAGCAGGTGCCCCTCAATGCGTCTGTAATAACACAAAAACTCGATAAAAGGGAAGATGAGTAAGCTCTGCTTTGCTGTTGCAGACTAAGGCATTTCAGGATTTAATTATACTACAGGTATATAAATTCCGGAAACATGTTAATGCTCCCGTGATTAAAATTATAGAGGGCCTAATTGAAAAAGCATAAACCGAATTGAAGAATTCCTAATTATAGTTTGCTTTGAGGTGTTAATTTCCTCCATAATGAATGCATAATTTCTTGGAACTAGAAAAGGGGGTTGCTGCACCACTGCGTGGGCTGCAGATGGAATGAAGGGATTATCATAAATGCAGCCAGACAATTCAGAAGAATAAACCTCTGCAGCCATGATGCTATTCTGCCTCTCTATAATTTCAGTTCTCCTTGCGCAGCGCTTTTCCAAAGCAAAAGGCAGAGCTAGGAGATGGTGAGGGATTTGCTTACTGTGCAAAAGGAAGGGGAAATAGGACTGGTTTAATTAAAAGTCATCATGGTGCAAAAGCGGAAGGCGAGGAGAGAGGCAGAGCCGCAGTATTTTTGGTGGAAAGGTCAAACAGCAAAATGGAAGAGGAGGCAATGCTGACTTCGCTTGTCGCCCACCACTTTGCACTTTCTGAAAAGCACCGTGTGTCCAGAAAAGGTGGAAAGAATCGGGCTGATGCTCCTGCAGCTTCAGGTGCTGAAAAATCTGTATTCTTACCCAGGAGAGCTCATCTTTTCTATTGTACGCTGATGCTATAACAGTGAGTAGACTGTTACCTGGCTGTATGGGCCTTGGCTAGTAATGAAGTTTCTCTTAAGGTTAGAAACAGAGCAGGTTCTCCCTTTTTGTCTTGTGTTTTTCTTAGCCTTTTAGTTTAAAAAAAACCCAACAAACCCACAAATGCATACAAAGCCAACAAAAATATTTTTCTAGCATTCTCTCTTAAAAAAAGACATCCCATTCTTATGCTGTGGGTTTTCCCTCCACAGCCTAGTAGCTATGGTTGTGGAAAAGGGAGAGAAAGCTTTGAAATCCAAACTAGATTTTTTCTGCATCCAGATAGACCTAATTTCATGAAAGCCATTGGAAATACCCAAATTAATTCTGAGTGCGAATGTATGCAGATATACCCATCCCCTTGTCCAAGCCACCGCTTTTATGAAGGACGTGGCCGAAGGTATTGGACCCGATAAGGGTGTGCTGTAGTCTCTCCTTGGCCTGCAGGTTGTCCAAGAACCATTTTGGCTCTTCTTGTCCTTGAAACTTCCTTGTGGTCTTAAACCAGCGATTTTTTGAGGATGACGACAAGACCTCAGTCAGCAACGCCCGTTTAATGCTAAGTGACATTAACAGAACAGGGGTTGGTTTTTTGTAGCTCAGACAGATGGCAGGTGGCTCAGAGGGAAAAAACACCTCCAAAGTCACTAACGTTAGCTCCTGTTGCAGCGAAAGCCGTATCTGTCTGCACTCATTATCTTTAATCTGCCAGCGCAAAATAACATTGAGCTGGCGAGATAGGGACTGGGCCCGTTCCGCTGGGGAGCAGCAGCTATTATCTCTGATCTGGGTTGTGAGCCAGGCCGGGCTTATGGAGATGGCTGAGATAATGGAACACAGAGCTTTGAAATGCCCTCTGGTTCTTTCGTTTGGTGGGGTTTTTGTGGGTTTTTTGTGGGGGTTTTTTGGGTTTTTTTAATTTTTTTTTTATTTTTATTTCTGAGAAGATTAAACTGAGAGAATTTAAAGTGTTTAAAAGAACGATGCATGTACAATACAAGTAAATGGATGCAGTAGCAGTGTTCTTGGTGGTCTGGGGGTGGAAAGGAGGCAATATTGTGAGAATGGATAGCATCTTTTATTAGACCAAATGATACAGCTGGGGAAAATGGGCTTTTAAGCACACAAATCCTTCTTTTTGGTCAGTAAATACTGACTGTCAATACAGTTGTCTTTTTGACAACTACTTAACGTTTTGTGCATGTTACCACGTTTCTGTTTGCTGTGCACAGATGCCACGGCGATGATTAGACTTGCTTAGAAGTGTCTGGGAATAACTGAATTTTTAGATTTCTTTCAGTAACTGTCCTTCCTTGGAAAGACATGCTCACTAATCACTCGTAGAAGAGTAATGGAGAGTGGAAGGTTATGAGGTTGGAAGTGCTGATTTTAATCTGTTGTGTGTTTCATCTGGGGCAGTTTTAAGAAAGAGAGGGTCTCCAGAACGCCTCTCCTTCCCAGTGCTGCCTGCTCCTCCTCCATCTCTGCAGGTCACATATCAAGGGATTCCCAGAAGTAACTTTTTTTAAAATTTAGTTTACCTTTTTGAAAGACTTTGTAGGATTAGCGTGTGTTCAGGCTTGGAAGCTCCAGATTCCGTTAGAAAGGTCATACTGGCTGGCGGGTGGAAGTGGGAATATTGGACAAGAGCGTTGGGATCTGTTTACGTAGAGCTGATACTGCGTGATACCGGACAAGTCACTGCGCTTTCTACGTGCCGCTGTTTATACCTCTGCAGCGGTGGGGTAGTTATGTATTGTGCCTCAGGGGTCTGTCAGGATAAAAGTCTACCTGCCTGGGGTCTGAGGCCGTGCGACGTTATATTTGACATTATATTGTCACTTGTTTTTACAAAAACACCAACCACCCCCACCCCTGAAAAAAACCAACCCCAAAACCAAACAAGAAAAAAAAGACTCCTTTCTAATAGATTTTTCACTTTTATAGTCAATTCTGGGAATTTTATGTCATGCTGCAGTGTGACTGCAAAGAAAATTCAGACAAAGTATTCTGGCCAAAGATAGCGTTTGATAAAGTGGTGCTGGCAGGATGCTTTTCTACAAATAGAAATACAAATCTTTGGGTTTGCTTTTTTTTTTTCTTTTTTAAAGCTCGACACAGCGCACAATTCCTTAAATAGATACGCCGCCCATCCCACAGCTAGCTCATCACAGTTACTGATACTGACTGGGGAGAAGACGGGACCATATCTCTTTTCTATGCAGGGAACATGCCGTTCCTTAAACTTTCTTACTTTTTCCAGTGCCCGTTTCGATCGCTATAGAAATTTAACAAAGCTTGAAATTTTAGAGGTAAAAGAATGCCCATGTGAAAACTCTGACTCCAAATAGCATTATCCAAGTGTGAAATCACAACCTTTTGTTTCCTGAATTTCAGGGTACTACATGCCTTGGTAGTAAATCTAGACAACTGGATGAGAGTAGAAGATGTGAAGAGACTCTGTTATCAGCCTTCTTGATTAAATGGATTACATTATTATTGGCTCTGTCTCAGCAGGTTTTTTTCATAGCAATGGCAGTAATTACCATCTCTTCTTTCTATGCCGTTTTTACAAATTTGGCTGAATTTGGATATTTTGTTGGTATTCTTCAAGTTCAGTGAATGTAGTAGAAGAGTTGTTTAATTGAAATGAATGTTAAAAGAACACACAAAAATAACTTCAAAATGAAGGATCTGGTGTGAATAACTTTGCAATATGAGAGACTACTTCCTCGAGTAGCATCACTATTATAAGCTTTATTTTTGTGAATGCTTTGCAGATGCGAACAAGCTGATTGATGACAGTGCAGCCCAATATTCATAATTGGCTAGTTTTTGAATCTTTGAAATAGCCAAGCACATTCCAGAAGTTGACATGGCAGAACAATCTCTCTCTTTTTTTTTTTCATATTTTCTGCATTAAAATGTTTATTGAAAACTAACCTTAACTTCAGCATATTGTATTCTGCGTGGAGCTGTTCTAAAGCCTAAAAGGAATAGTAGCAATCTTTAATTGATTTTAATGGGTTTCGAATCAGTTCTTAAATAGACAGAAAATTGCAGAACAGTGCACTGGGTCCTCTATGTACATCCTAGGTGGCTGTGAAATTCAGTTCATTATGTTTTGTAGATTAGTTTCAGAGCTTCTGATTAAAGGTGCTATTGAAGATACTAAGGGTGACATTTTAGAACACGTGAAGTAGGTAAGTCAATTCTCAGGAATATATTGCCACCTGTTTGAACCCAGAAAACTTTATGAACTTGGAAAATGTCTGCGGATTCGATTCTGAATGCCTGAACGTTTGATTATAAGATTGCCAGAGGAGCCTGGTGAGGAAACGTTCCCCGTTATAGCCAAAGGAAAGTGATGCTGTAGATGCAGCGTGTGCTCGGAACAGTGAGTTGCAGCGTCAGGCTTTATGGCAGTTATCCATTTAGTTCTTGTAAATTTTAGTAGAATTTGTGTTATATAAATTTTTTTTTAGAGTTTAATGGTGTTTGGTTGAAATTTTTACAAAAATCCCTTCTGTGCAAGTTCATGGGCGGGCTGGAGGCACATTGTAAGAAGGATCTCATCTGCTGTTTGATTTCACAGTTTTTTAAAGTAAGCTCTATAGAATACTGATAGATTTTTATAGGATATTTCTAGTTTCCACCCCTATTACATTTCCTCAAATTTCCCATTATTTTGTTTCTTATTGCTGATGTGGCAGAATTCAGGGTTTTATTTAGATACCTTTAAGAAAGAGAAAATAAAGATGTTGATGCTACTCTTTGTCTCAGTTCGCATCGCTGCAATCGACTTGGCCATAAACCAAGCACATGCACGTTCAATAGTTAATCTGAATTCTAAATGTGGGTGTCAGGCAACATGTCAAACCCTCTCCCATCCCAATATCCTGGGACATGGCTCCATGCTGTCAGAATAAAGGCGATGAACCTTCATGGATATATCCAAATATATTTAAATTGGCTCAACCAAATTTGATGGGGTCATAAGTTAAATGGAAAACTGGATGATAAAAAGCCCCTAGTGTTAAGTATCCGTAGCCTGGATTCTCGGACTTAACTGTTAACTTAAAAAATGGGCTCTTAAAAACCAAAAAAGGCTGGGCACTGCCATGTTTAAATAACACCCAGGGAAACTGGTCTGAGGGTGTATTTCCAGTGAACATTTCCAGTGGTGTTTGATGCCTGAGTTATAGTTTCTGTAGTTTGTTACAGAGCTCTGCAGTAGGAAATCAGCACTCGGTATGTGAGGTCTCTGCGTGATGCTTGCCGAGGGTATGAACCAGTACGCTGACAGTGCTCTCGCGGTCTTAAGAGCACGCTTCTTAAACACATTTGCATTGTAGATAAGAGAAAAGAAGCTGAGTTGGTTCTAATTATGGTACCTTAGACCCTGTCCCTATGCATCCGATGCCTTTTGTTCACCTCTGTGCAACATCGACTCTCGTGGATCAGTCAGATGGTATTTGAGTTTGATTTTCATGGGTTTGGATAGCCTTTTCAGATGTGCTGAATCCGTTAATTCCCTAGAATAGGTACAACAATAGAAATTCAACGTCCAGGCCCATGTCGGCTGATGCCTCCCACATGCCGTCAGTCTGAGATGACGCAGTTGCTAGAAGATGCAAGTCTTTTCCGTCCTTACTTCATTTGCCCTTTTGATCCTTCATTCTTTGAATTAAAATAATTATTATTAAGGAAACCTCTACCCTTTGGTAATAGCTTATTTCCTGTAGCCTATCAAACAGTTATTCTGAAAGTAATGTGTTCATTTGAGCTGGAAATGAGAAATTCCTGTTCTCTGTAGGCTGAACTGCAAAACCCACTCACAATAATCTGCTGAAAAATGCACTGCAAGATCTGACTGTACTAATTGCCACTTATTTTTGTTCCCCAGGAGAAAATATTATTGGAAATACTGTATGGCTGATAATATATTTATGTGTTAAATATTAAAATTAAATGAAAATATATGAAATCTTTATATGACACGTTTAAGAAAATTTAGTACCAGAATTGGCCCAGAGGGGGTACTAAGCTGCAGCAGCATTGTTTCTTTTCAGCTTTAATAAGTCAGGTGAGAGGATCGCTGTAAGGTTGCAAAGAAATTATATTCCTTTTCATACCCTACCATTGTCAGGGGTATAGTGAAGATTTCACTGTCAGGATACCAAAGCGCACCGACCAGATGTTGAATGCTTTATGGGAAGCTCTGACTCAGCTTTTCCCCTCCACATTCATGCACATCCTACATCCAGAGGTTCAGTTTGGGCTAAATACATGGCAGGATTTGTGGACAAGCGCTTCCTCCGTCCATCCTCCACTTGTGCTGCAAGCAGCACTGAAAGAAAGGAAGAGCAGGGGAAGGACAAGTCTGACAGCACTCAGAGAGATCTGTCGCACAGAAACGGGCTGTGATTTGGAATGTTGATTATCTGCACTTGAGCTTCCACGCTGAATAGAGAGCTCATCATTTAAAAGATTACCTTGTAGATGATGATAAGAGCACATTTTCTTTCGCTGCAGACAACATTTGTGCGGTGGCGACCATTATGGCTGGTGCTTTTATCAGTGATTTAGAATGGAGCTGTCAGAAACTTTAAAAAGCTTCTATTAAAGTAATGTGGATTTATCGAAGACCTGTGAAATTTAGCAAAGAACCCAGTTTTGGCCTCCTTTTCTAACAAAAGCGTGCAGCTGCACGACAGGGCAGTCAGCTCGGCAGCCTTCTAGGAAGTCAGGCATCTGGTTAGTGGCCCGGATTTGAGAATCCCTCAAGAGCTCTCTGGTGAGCAGAGCTTGTGGATGTCTGGAAACCAGTCCTCTCCTGACGTTCATGGGAACAGCAGCGTTACTCGGCTGAGGTGGGGTGGAGTAGCTTAGCACTGGGAACGCAAGACCCCTGCTTCTATTGCCCTGCAGCATGAACATGTGTGGATTTGATTGCAGTGTTTGCAAATGTGGCTGAATATTAAAAATTGAAATGTAGTAGTTAGTTTTTCTGTATCATCTTTCAGGTTATTGGTACTGAAGTTGTTATATAGTGTTGGGAGTTTTAATGCTCTGCTTTTGTTGTCTTTTTTAATATAATTTCAATGTATAACACTGAAACTTTCTTTTATCCAGCTGGGCATTTGCAAGTGATGTATTGATTCCTGCTATGAAAGCAGCAGTGTTAGCTGATACTGCCTGGAAGCAGTAGCTTTGAAGCTTGAGATAGGGAGAGCCCCAGGAGATCCATGTTACTGCCTACCTGGTAGCCAGAGTACGAGCTATTAGAATAGTTTGGATATCTCCTCCTTATTTCCATTGCCCACTTTTTTTTTTTTTTTTCCTTCCGTCTAGCACTTCTTTTTGGAAAACTACTCCTCCTTTCCCTTGGTTGGAGTCACACTGCTGCGTATTTCAGCACCAAAACAGAGATGTGATTGCAGCTGAAGTGCTTTTGCAGGCCAAAAGGGCAGATCCTACGCACCGAGTTTGTTTCGAGTTAGTACCCGACCATCATCTTAGGGGTCAGAATGTATCACAGAAAGTTACCATCTTCTGAGCAAAGTTGAATTCCTTTTACTCTTTTGAGAATTGTTGTAGTAATGCAGATGGTTTGGCCAAACTTTAGGGTGAGTAATTGTGTGCTTGCTACTCAGAATTCCCACAGGAATTTCATTCGGACATAGGATCATCGGCTTTTTGCTCCAGTGAAAAGGCAAACAGTTATGAGAGCATCTTAATGCTGATGGTTGCGGTTGTGGAAGCACTTGATGTGCCTTGCAGCACTTCACTGGTTGATGCAGAGAAGTTGATCTCTGAAAATGCCCTTAAGGCAGTCAGGAAAATTATGATCCTAGGTGAAAAAAAAAAACCAACCAAACAAAAAAGAGACCCAACCCACACCCAACAAAACCCCCCCAAAAACCATGAAGAAAAGAGCATAACCTGAAAAACAAAGATACATCAGAAAAGAAGAAAAAAGGAAATGAGACTGTACCAGTCTGTGTACCAGCTGGGGGCAAACTGTGAGTCCTGCACTTCTGGAGGGTCTAGATGGATCAAAATACTGGGATCGAAATGTCAGAAAGTGAGACCCAGAATAATCATTTGATAAGGAAACAATTTCTCAGAGTGATAATCTTCGGTCCAGAGCAATAGTTGAAATCAGCCACACTCTCGGCCACTTGACCACTTCCATTGAGAGTGGCCGCTTCACCACTACCAAATAACTGAGACTCTGAGAAAAGAGTGAGGCTGAAGGATGACGGTCACCAAGTCAGGCAGGGAAAGCACACGGAGACGCACGTGCTGGGTCAGTTGGTGCGAGCTGGGGCGTAGAGGGAAAAAATGCCAAGAAAGCAGTCAGTCACTCATCCAGAGTTTTACCAGGGCAGGTTTTGTAGACGGGGAACAATGCCAGCAGCGCTAGCTCAGATACTTGTTTCATAGAAAAGGAGACAGTATTCGAGCAGGAGATTAACGGCGTTTAACTTGAACACGAATGTCCAAAATGGCAAGCTAAAAGTTTCTGTTGCTAAGCTGAGGGAGAGGGTTTAGGTTAAAGAGGCTTTTGCTTACAGCTCCCACTACCTCCTCAATGATAATACTTAAAGTGTTGCCGAGAAACCTGTTTATCTTTTTAAAATTCATAAAATAAATGTCAGACAAGGTATGAAATATTTTATTAAAGCCTCCACTGAACTGTAGGTTTGAGGAAAGTTTTCCAAAACGCTGACAGGACATCCTTAAAGGCTGCAGTCGGTGCGCCTGGTATGCTCCTGCTGCATTAGCGAACGTTAGCAGCATCCTGCGTAAGGACAACTTCAGTACTAAGCAATTCATAAATTGGTCGTACTTGTAAAGATTAGTTGGTTTTGTGTCTAGCAGTGGGAGCCAAATGATTTCCAAGTGATTCACTGACGGCCTCATTGTTAACAGTGAGCGTGCCAGATACCCACAGACCCGAAGTAACGGTTAATTCAAAAGCGTGAGCTCGGTTTTGTTTTACTCCTGCGTGTTAAGGTGCCAGAACTTCACTTCCCACAGAAGCATTGATGAGCTATTGCTGTGCTAGAAATTTTTCAGACCAATCATTCTGCAACAATGAGCCTGTGAAAGCCGGGAGAATGATACACTCCGGGCTGTTTCCAATCTTTTAATCGATCTCCCTGTGGGACTAAACAAAGGACCAGTCTCACACAGACAGGTGAGGGCAGCACACATGAATATCCTGACAAAAAGTAAAATGACTGCAGCGGTATCTTTCTTTGTCAAATGGGTGAGTGGTGTTAAGCAGACAGTAAACCTGCCGCAGCTGTAGCAGCATTGAACTTAAGGGCTTTGTTTAACTGCCTGAGAGGGGGGGGGGAAAGGCAGAGTACATTTGAATGCCTTGCAACCAGTTTGAGCCTGAAATAGTAAGCTAGAAATAACAAGGTTGCTATTACGTATCATAAGAGACCAAAAGCTTAGCAGGAATCGAAAAGGATTAACATTTCATAGAGCTGGAAAGAATATGAAGAGGAGTTGTTGTTTCCTGAAACAAAAGTGAACTGGGAGAGCGATAAAGCCACCTGCTCGGTACATAAGCCAGCCTTTTACTGATGGAATGTAGGGGGAGACTTGCCATCAGGAATTAATGTTAGGGAACTCTGCAACGTAGGATATATCCCAAAAACAGATGTGAGGGAGGGCCAAAAAAAGTTACGTTCTTAGAAGATGTGAGAATCTTTTTGATCTAAACTGATTCTTGCACCCTGAAATGGTTTGAAAAGGGATCCGACACCATTGCCACCTGCTAAGGCTCTCTTCTGCAATTGCCGTTTAGCCCAAGCAAACAATTTGTCTTTCAACTTGGTGGCTGAAGAAGTACATTAAAAATCCATTATAGATTGGGTATTTTATTAGTTAATCTGTTTCCTGAAGGGTGACATGACTGAAATCTATTCTGACTTACACCGAGGTGTACCTTGATTAACTCAACTAAATCAACAGAGCAAGTGATCAGCATCTTGCCCACACGGTAACATTCAGTGGCCAGTTACTGGTGTGCCAAGAACGGTGTTTGCTGTGATGCCCCAGCAGTGCTTTTTTTTAGCTTTGCCTTTTCCTTTTATTGTTGAAAACATTTTTGATATTTAAGGCTCTTGGGGCTCTAATCTTACCTTCCTCTCTCCCTCCTAGTGTATATCAACTTGTTGTCAAGGAGGAGAAGCTGCAGAAAGCACGGAGAGCTGCAGACATCATTGAATGCTTCTCTGTCCCAGTGAGCTACAAGAACGCTTCCAGCCTCGACTCACCGCACTACTTTGCAGCTGAGCTGAAGCCCGTCAACCTGCCCGTCACGCAGCCCTTCACAGTGGGCGACAACAAAACCTACAACGGCTACTGGAATGCTCCGCTGTCTCCCCTGAAAAGCTACAGCATATACTTCCAGGCTCTCAGCAAGGCAAATGGAGTAAGTGCAGAGAAAATTGAAATTGGATCTGTACATATGACCACCTCTGTCTGTCCTCCTCATCTTTCTCCTTCCTTCTTCATTGGATGCCAGTTTAACTCCTCCTCATTATTACCCGCTTACAGAAATTCAATGAAAATTAAACATGGCACTGCTTATCCTGCGCTCAAGTCTCTCTCTGATGCCTAGATCCAATGAGAAACCTGTTGAGGAGCCAGACTATGTAAAGACACATGTTGGCATGTGATTTACAAAATTAATTGCTTAGAATTTGGATTTATTTTTTTGTTTGTTTCTTCCCTTGCGTATTCATTAATGTCAGGGTAGGGGCTATTGTGCTTTTAAAAGACGTAACTGCAATATCCTGATAGTCTCCAGTTCACAGTGCTTGTGATTTTGGAGAAGACATTATGAGATGAGAACTACCCAAAAGTTAGGAACTTGAGTGGCCTTGTAGCTTGCATTTGGTCACATCATAATCTAGCACTTATGGTCGGGAGTTTCAGCTTGAGTAAGTTGTACTGCAGGAGGGAGTATGTGCATGGCTGGATTAGTCCTTTTGAATACCCTGGATGATATTTTTACATATACTTACTCTGTGATATTAAGTTTAAAATGGAGACAGCACAGGAAACGTAGCCTGCTCTGTTCTCAGACTCAAATGACGTACGTGTAATGCCCCAGCAGATCCTGTCATAGGAAAAGTGAGGGCTTCTTTTCCCTCTTCTGTTCTTCTATTCCAGCCTGGAATAGTTTGTGACCTCCTCTTTTAACTTTCCTGGTTTGGGTCAGTTCAGCTAACAGGGTACAGGCCAGATCCAGTCTAAGCAGTCATTTACCTTCCTCCCCTTTGACTCCTCTAATTTTTTTCTGTTATCGCATAACATGATACAACTTGACACTCTGGCCTCGTGAAGAGTCTTGGAACATTAACATGGCATCAAGAAGTTGGGTAGCCGAGTCTGTTATTAGCACATTTGCCAGTGCTTTCATGAATCTGACTTTAACGTAGATAAATTCTCTAAGACATCACCTTTGAAAGAGCGAAATTAGAAAAATCAATCAGAAGTGAATGGTATAGGCTTTGGTCTCCGCTTGGGATAGTGTCTTTTATACCCGAAACGCAGCCGCACCTCACAGAGGACCGTACATCATTTAACAGGCTAGCAATGCCAATGAATGTTCAC
This sequence comes from Grus americana, assembly GCF_028858705.1. Taxonomy (NCBI): domain Eukaryota; kingdom Metazoa; phylum Chordata; class Aves; order Gruiformes; family Gruidae; genus Grus; species Grus americana. Next base: position 4,188,991 of record NC_072868.1, read on the forward strand.
AACATATCTCGGTGTTTTACTACTTTCATTTATCACCGTTCTCCTGCAGAGTTTCTGCCGTGTGGCTGACAAGCACGAATCTCTTCAGTACCGTGCTGTTTTTCACCTTGGTTTCCTTTCTAGTCGATAGTTTCCTTCCAGCACTACTCAATTAATTCAATTTTGGATTTGCCTTTATAAAGGAAATTGTGAAATATATGTATATGTCTCTCTGTGTCTAGTTAGTTCCCCCTTGTGTGATAGTTAATTGCTAGTGAATGGATCCCCAGGGAAGAAAAGACTTTATTTGCTTAAGTACAATATAATATGCCATAAATGGGTTATATGAATGGAAACGTAGGCTTCCCTCGGCATTCTGGATGAAGGCAGCAGTAACGTGTGGTTCCTGCTTTTTTCTGGATCTTTGTAGTGGCAGGTTGCTTCACGCTCTCTGCATGCAAGGTGATAAGGACTGAAGAAAGGATGACTTGCTTGGGCTGTTCTAACAGGAACACAAGACTGTAAAGGACTTTTTCAGCATAAGTTAATCAAAGGAGTCTGTATGCAGCAATACGCAGTTTATGACAGCATGAGAAGTATCCTGCCAGACAAAACAAATTCTTATCTGAGCGAGCAATGGCCTCTTGTGTTAATAATTGATATTGGTACAGTATATGCTTATATATCCTCGAAGTGCAGTGCTATGGGAAAAAAAATTAGAGGAAATGTCCAAGAGTGGAATATGGATCTTCAAAGGAGTAGCTGTGATACTTTTTGTTTCTGGATAAAATCCCGAAGCCCCGCATTTCAAACATTAGGGTCTGATTTTCATCCAGTACATTGCAGCTACAAATAATAAGTTTTGTTTCATTCCCAGAATTGTTTACAGGTATAATTTGTATTTAAGAGTTCTGGGTTTTCGCTTATGTCTATAACCTGAGCAGCTTTGACTTTATTAGTAAAGCCTACTAATAATTATGGCTGCGATGTGGCACTTTTGATAATGCACATCTGCAAAAAATCTGAAACAGTAGCAATTTAGCACAATTAAAATATAGCCTTATGTTTCCTTGCACATGAAAAACTTAACATTGCCGCTCATTTTTTAATTAGGGTATTCTATAGTTTCATTAATTACTGGCAGTTGTGGAATGATGAAACTTCTTTCCACACCTGGAACCTGCAATGAGAAACCTTTGTGCAGTGAACCAGAACATCTTCCTCTGGAAATGTAGGACTTGGGGGAGAGCTTAATTTAAAGACACCTTCTGTATTTGGTCAAAAAGCTTGATTAGGAGGAGGTAGAAGTGTTACAGGAGTTCTGCATTGTTTCAGCTCCTCTGTTTGTGGAGGGCTGTGCTCATTTGGTGTTCTCGTCTGCTCTGCAACCATTAGCCGTGATTGTTCCAGTGAAAGGAACATAATTAACAGCTGGATGCAAAACAAGCATGGCAAATTGCTGCAAAATCAGATCACGAGCTTTTCTGCCTTCTCTTGTGCAGTGTTGTACTTGTTTTGAGAGTTTGAATGAGAGCTGTCACTGGCTGAATTCTTCTCTGTGGACGGTTGCACCAAGTTTGGTCAATGTGGAGTGCTCCCAGACAGGGGTCTAAGTAGAACATGTGTGAAATGGAATAGTTTTCTGCTTTGTTATACAAAACGCTTCCAAATTGTGTGAATTTCCCTCCTCGGGACTGTTGAAAGCCAGATGCTGAACTGAAATGTGTCAGAGTTTGAAGTAAGAGGGGGGGAAAAAAGAGGAAAAAGGAAACAGAAGCTCCGGGCTTTGTAACCGTGGGGGTGAGAAGCACCAGTTGTTGTTACTGTTGGTTCGTTAGACGGAGTTGGGACAAGGAGTGACACAGGAAGAAGAATGGACAAGTGGCTTCGCTCTGCTCTGGCAGGATCTCCACACGTGCTGTCGCGGCCATCCAGGTTAACTGATGTTTGCTGGTTGTCCTGGTGCCGCCTGCTACAGATGGCTGCTGACAGAGCATGAAGTTTTCCTCCTCTGAAAAGCCTCCCTGAGCTCAGCCCCTGTAAAACACCAGCCCTTTCAGCGTTTATCCCTCTGAAAGGTGAGGCCGGGGTGGCAGCACCATGTTACTCCTTATCCTCTTTTATCCTTATACTGACTTAATAATCAAAGCTAAATCTTGCAGGTTTTATTGTCCCCAGGTTCTTTATCTGGGTCGTTGCAGGTGACGGTCTCTGGTTAGTGATCCAGTTACACGCTCAAATGAGGAGAATTCTTTGGCTGCTGTGTGAAACCTGCCTGAACTTTTGAGCAGCTCAGAAACCTTGAGTATCCTAAAAATCCTTCCTGGAGTTGCGTTTTACCTCATTGAGTTAAAATGAAATCTGTAACGGCACGGTTGCAATCAATAACTCTGGGCCGTTTTTCCTGTAAATGGGAGATGAGGCAGGAGCCTTTGTAAGGCAGCTGGAGATGACGTGGGGGATGCTGCCAGCTGCTCCGCAGCCTGGTGGTCCAACAGGTGAGTGATGTTTTCAGGCCAGAATTGTGAAAAGTAGCACCACAGGAAGCAATGAGAATATTATTTTTGAGGGAATGATAGACTCTACAGAGATTCTTATTGATTTTTTTCCTTTCTAATGACTTGTACTACATGCACAATCAGGCAGTTCGTTTTTATCGGGGGACTTCAGGATGGATTTCTAGATGCTGACAGGTCTGCTCACACAACATTCTTCTTCTGGGACATTTTGGAGCTATGGATAGACCTGCCAACAGAGAGGTGGCATTCATCCCTGTGGAGATGGCCCGCAAAAAAAACAGTGAGGTACTTCAGCACGAGCAGTGTTCTGAAAACTGAAGTGGCACCAAGGCCGCCTGCATTGCTTCTGTGAACTATTGAACAGCTCTGAGGAGCTCTGTGTTCAGTGGGATTTCAGGGGTACAGTTTTGTTCACTTATGTTTACTCCTCCTTAATCTCATGCTGGAGCTGCTGGGGCAGAAGTAAAGCAGCTGTGGAAGGACTTCACTCTTTGTAAGCCCCTGTTTCCACATCTGGTTGGCCAGCCTAGGGCAGAGTATGTGGACCTGAGTGTTTTCTGGAGAGTATGTAAAATCCTCCTCCAATCTACCTCACGTTTGAGAGGTAGGAGTATTCAATGATTAACTATATATCATTGAAATAACTTTCTATTGTAAATAATAAAAGCCCTAACCGCTTTGTCAAACCTCCCTTCTCCAAATGACACAGATACTAAAAATAATTGTTAATTGGAAAGGCAGTACTAGGTTTAGCTTAGTCTCTCGGAGAACCAGCAGTTTCCTTAAGCTGGCAATAGGAATTACAGGGGGAGCCTACTGACCCTGCACAGTTATGTGCACATAATTCATTTTAAAGACAGCAAAGGGTTGGCTTCAGTGGGATAAAAAATGAACCCACGATCTGTAGCTCCTGTGAACTTGGGCAAAATTTGTTGAGGACCAAAAAAATAATTCCTGAGGATGTTCAGTGGACAGAAGCACGGTTTCTATCCTGTAGGAAGCAGGTTGCCAACAAGCATGCTCGGTGTATAGCTCTGGGACACGGAGACTAAAGTTGAGCCTGAGGCCAAGGGGGAGATTGGTAATTACTTGTCTGGTCTGTGCACCAGCAAAGTTAAAATTGCCTGTCACCAGTTTGAGCTGCCTGATGAAACGGTGCCTGGTGCAGGGCAGCCCCGAACGGAACATCTGGGGACAGGAGGTCTCACTGGTGCTGGCAGGCGGTTCTTCAGACAAGGCATGCACTGCTTCTCTAGTGCAAAGTCATAATAATAGTAAAGGAAAGGAAAAATTGTGGGTGTGGAAACAGATGGATGAAAAAGCTCTGCTTCTTTTATTGTTGTTTGTAGTCTGTAAACAGCAAGCTGTCATTTTAAAAGAAAAGAAAAAAAAAATCATTTGCCCTTTTAGGTTGTGAAGATGCAGCTGTCACATAAACATATGTCCTGCTGCCCTTATAGCCCTTTTCTGCAGAAAATTGTTCCCATCCAAACACTAAAGAGACGGAGGCAGAACTTGTCTTGTTATCATCCAGTGTACTTCAGTGAAATGTGCGTTTAGGAACCTAAATAATTAGTAGACAGCATCAGCTCCCTTCCTTTGGAAAGAAACAAACTATATTGAAAGAATGTTTAAAAAAAACCCCTGAATATTCGAGGGGATGCTGAACAAGCTCGTGGTGTGTAGTTTCGAGTCTGCACGGGCTGTGTTGGCAGAGAGGGCTCTCAACACAATCTGTGTTCTCTTCAGACGGTCTCCAGCTCGTTCTGAGTGTAGGTCTGGGTCTGCCCTCCCGGAGCAGTCTGCCAGTGCTCCGAAACACGGTCCTCACGTGGTCCGTGTCCGTGGTCTATGGACTTAAAAATTTAGCCAGGGTTCAGCCTTGAGTGAGGGTACACCATAATCATCTTTTATTCATATGGAGGTTCCAGAGCACAGATGTCAATATGTTCTGGTAAACATGTAGATGGGCTTAACAGGCAGTAAGCTTTCTGGATACGAAGCATGGTGGAAAATGAAAGTTGGATCAAGAGTGGTAGGACGTATTCATGCAGTGTTTTCCTATTCCAGGATCTTGGTTAAAATATGCCCAACTGAAATTTGGGGAAATTATTTTTGTTTTTCTAAAACTATTTTTAATTATCCCTTTATTTAATTATTTTTCTTATAATTGCTTTAAGCTATCTGAAGATAATTGAGAATTACCTACATTGTTTATTCCTGCTTTACTATTGGCTAAACAGAAGCATCTTTACTGTGGACAGGAAAGCACCCTTGTCTGAATCAAAAGTCATATATTTTCAGAAAACAAATGTGATTGTGCAAAAATGGGTTTACTGGTTTTTGGAAAAAAACCCCATGTATTTATTTATTCTGGTTTTTGGTAGAAAAGCTCAAACAAACTCACAGTTCTCAGCATCAGTCAAAGAAAAATAGAGTAAATTGAAAGAGATCTCATTTTTATGAGGCACCAAAGAGATGAGCGGTGGGTTGATCAATGAGGCGATCAATGGAAATCGATGGAATAATCAACCCTAATCAGGAATATGGACTAAGTTCAAGTCTTTAAACTTTAGCATCCCTAGTAGCTGGGCGTCTGGAGTCTGTGCAGGTTTCTTTTATGTTTTTCTTCTCAGAAGATGCAATTTGAAGTTCTGAAGTCCAGATGTCTTGTTCCTCTAGTGATTGATTGCCCTTGCTTTTGGCAGTGCCAGACCGTGGTCTTCTAATAACTATGATTGTCTGTGCAAAATGCAGCAATTAGTAGCTGTAGATGCAAACAGAACACACTGCATCCTGTCTTCTCAAATTACCCAGTGGGAGGGTAATGTGCAGGAATGTGCACATGGTCAAATGAGATCAGTTACAGCATCATTAACAAGATTTCGGGTTTTGTTTTCTCACCTCTTCTTTTCTCAGCATTGACTAATTTCTCCAGCTTTTTGTTGCACTTTGAAACTAGCAGAAGGCAATAAATACACAAGAAAATTTTCCACAATGAAATGTGAGCAAGCGTCCACCTACTTTTAGGCTGCAAAAATGCTATCTCGATATTTTCTATTTATTTTATTTTTCATTGCTGATTTTCCAGGTCACCTTGCCTTAAGATTGTAAACTATATCAGAATCTGTCTTATAATTCCCAGCATTATGTGCTGAGGCTGTGCTCTGACAATAACGCTGTGTTTTTCCTGCTTCATATATCATCACTAGCAATAAAGATTTTGAATTTCCAGAATAGTTGGCAATTCGAGCTGATTATACACAAGGCAGAGGTGAACGTGGAGCTCTGTTGTACAGTTGTGTTGACTATGCAGTGCTGGTGGTTGTACAGGTTGTGCAGAGGAGTGGATTTTTGAGGGAGAGAGGGGTCAGTGCACCAGAGAGAGATGATGCCTCTCGTTTACCGGGATAAGCGGTGCTTCGGTCCCACTCTGGGCACTGCATGGATGTGAAGGGGTGTCCGTAACAGACGTGATTTGTTCTCGGTAATCCAGGAGTTCCTTAAGAGAGTTTGAAGGCAAGATCAACAAAGGGACAGTTTGTCCTGAATATTTTGTTGGGTTTAGACTACACAGTGTGTTACTTATATCCAGGTAGCGTGGGTGACTTGTATCTTGAGGAATGCATAGAAAAGGATCAGCGAGAATCACTCTTGGATCCCCGTGTGGATCCTGCACTTGTCCCCTTCCTACGTGCAACGTAAGCGTGAGGAGGAGAAAGGCACGACGGGACCATGTTTTTCTGCTGAGACCAAGGAGGATCCATCACAGCTAGACCAGACTTTGTCCAAGAGCAAATGCAGATTTTCACAGTGTTTGTCTTATTGCTTGAGGATGGAACGAGGTGCTCAGCAGTGCATTTGCTAGGCTATTGTTTCCAGAGCGCAGACAGCATCCATATTAATGGAGCATTGTTACACACGGTAATTTATGCAAGTATTCATTACACCTGAGACGTGTACAAGAGCGTGTAAAGACATAAAGTGTGACGAAAACCCTGCAGCAGATTGCTGCCTGACAAAGTCAGCTTTTTTACCAAAGCAGCACGTTAAGATTTGGACGGCGGTCACGCATCGGACAGGAGCAATCCGTGCCAATAAGGGCTGTAGAATGAGGAGCTGGGGATGCCAGAAAGGATGTGTTTTCAGCGGAGCTGGCCTGAGAAGGCTGCCGAGTGTGAGCTTTTCGTGAAGCCAAATACAACATTGCTGTTCCGATCCAAACTGCTGTTTACGCAGATCTGCGGGCTCTGAGGTGGATTGAACAAAAGCATTGGGTTTTGTCCCAGCTCTGCGATGAGAAACTGCAGCGGTGTGGGTTGTGTTTGAATAGCTCGTTTGGCAGAGCGAGCCATACAGCATGCTGGTTTGCTTCACATACGTATCGGAGAGCTGAAATAGTCAAATGACTACTTTGGTGTCTGTTTGCCATGTGTTTAAATAAATACTCAATTTTCAAAATTTGCAGTAATGGTGCATGAAAATTTGATGTACGGTTGCACGTACTTTTGACCCAAGGCTTGTCTGCCTATTACAGATCAGGTCATTTAACTGGTAAATTCTATTAGTTCATCAGGCAGTTACACGGGACCCATCACTCACGCATCCAGTGCGGAAAAACATGTTGTCACTCTTAACTTCTCAACAGTTAGAGAAGCAGCTGTGTGCAAGCCCATTAGGATGGAATGGTTTAGGCAACTAAAACTGTTGGTGGTATTTCCAGACATTAAGTGTAAGAAAAATGCTGATTTGGTTTTAGTACCTTTTTAAGGGAATGTATGTTTATGTAGATGGACAAATAACACACCTTGATATTTTCCTATATTTTTTTTCTTTATTTTTCAGGAAACAAAAATCAACTGTGTCCGGCTGGCAACAAAAGGTATGTGGGTCTCCTTTTTCTGCAAAGCGCAGTGCCAGTAATGTAAAAGCTGCAGTGGTGACACAACTCGATTACAGTTACTATTCAAAGAACAAGCCTCTTTTTTTCTCTTTCCCCCCTTTTCTCTTTCCCCCCTTTTCTCTTTCCCCCCTTTTCTCTTTCCCCCCATTTCTCTTTCCCCCCCCTTTTCTCTTTCCCCCCCCTTTTCTCTTTCCCCCCCCTTTTCTCTTTCCCCCCCCTTTTCTCTTCCCCCCCCTTTTCTCTTTCCCCCCCCTTTTCTCTTTCCCCCCCCTTTTCTCTTTCCCCCCCCTTTTCTCTTTCCCCCCCCCTTTTCTCTTTCCCCCCCCCTTTTCTCTTTCCCCCCCCCTTTTCTCTTTCCCCCCCCCTTTTCTCTTTCCCCCCCCTTTTCTCTTTCCCCCCCCCCTTTTCTCTTTCCCCCCCCCCTTTTCTCTTTCCCCCCCCCCTTTTCTCTTTCCCCCCCCCCTTTTCTCTTTCCCCCCCCCTTTTCTCTTTCCCCCCCCCTTTTCTCTTTCCCCCCCCTTTTCTCTTTCCCCTTTCTCTCTTTTCTTTTCTGTTAAGGAAGATTACAAAGGCAGAACAACAGTTTCCAGAACCACTTCACTATACATATGGACTCTGTTATTTTTTTAAGACAGGGTATCTCTCTGTCTCTCCGTGGTTCCTCCTGTCTCTTATTCTGTCAACAGCTTTCCTGTCCTGAGGACTGTTCTCGCTACTAGCAGAACGTCACTGAAAAAGTGACATTAACTTTGTTCTCTCCGCAACTGTATAAAGTAGATAAGTAAGAGGAGATATCACATAAGCCTAACCTTGAACACAGTGGGGCACAATTCTTTCTTCACACCATTTTCATGGTATAATTGAACAAACTAGTAAAGTACGTTCCTTATTTTCATTGCAATTAGTTCAAAATAGACCAAACTGATAGGTCAAATAGTCCAGACTGAGCAAACCCCGTACAAATACTGTTAAGATGCAAAGCTCCCATCCCCAGGTTGCTTCATGAGGTGTGTAGCTCTTGAAGGACCAATGATGACGATGTCTGGGTTCCTTCTTTGAGTTTAGAGTTGCTTTTAACAACTCTTCTAGGGGTTTCAAAATCACCCCAGGGGCTACTTTGCCAGCAAAGGTGTCAGAACCCAATTTACTTGTAACACCAACAGAGGAGCAGCTGTAAAAAGACGTCCTCGACGCACACGTCTAGTCTCAAAAAGAGCTGTAAGGAAATGATGGGGTAATTGCCATGGGCCGTGCTACAGGTAGCTCCCCATTTCCAAAATTAGGGTTGCTGCTTGTGCTCTTGCTGCATTACTGCCTGTGGAGTATTTTGAGAGTTAAACAAAACTGGGAGGAACCCATGACTTTTTTTTTTTCTTCTTCTTTGAGGCACCATCCCATTTTTCCCATTCTTTTCACTCCTTTCTGTCGTGCGGCAGTGACAGAAGTTAATTACTTCTAGATACTTTCTCCTGATCACTTCTGCATCTGCACTTACAGAGGAGTTGGGAGGGCTCAAAGAAGCCCCGGCTAACAGTTGTTGGGGAGCAGATGAGGACTTTTCCCATGTTTATATGGAGACACCCCCCAGGCTGTTCCAGAACGCCATGCATGAAGTTCCCACCGTGCAGCTGGTTTTTACTGCTGAGACCTGCCATGCAAACTGGTGGGCTGTAAGGGTTGTGTCACCACTGAAAGCCAAGGAGGATGAGCCATTTCTCCCCTTTCTCCCTTTCATCTGTGGCTCTGGTGCTCCCTGTATCCTCTTGTGGCTTTCCTTTTAAAAAGTTCCTTGTAAAATTTTTATTTAATTCATTTCTCTGGGTAACAAACATTCTGTGTGTCTCAGTCTCCCCTCCTTCCCCCCAGTTTTCCCAGCTGGTAGTGATGTGACCATTTCGGATACCTTATTTTGGCTTTCTGGTGGTAGAAAGACAAAGAGCAGGAGTGGGAAAGGCGAGTCTGGGTGAAATGAGTCTCCCCAGGGTTTTCCCAGAGCATGACTAGGGGTCTCTTCATGAGATCAGGGCGATTGGATTAAATCATTTTTGGAAACCTGTAGTTTCTTCCGTTTCAATCATTCCTTTTTCTGGAGTTGGTGGAAGAATGTTGTTATGCTAGCAGGAAAGATATTTGCTCTGTGACTGTTCAAAGAAAAAAAAAAATATGCAGCTTGAAAAGCCCCATTCTTGCGTGACCTTCTGCTTCGCACTGTCTGGTTTGGGCACTTCAGAAAAGTGTCACATAAGTGTTTGACCTTGAGTTGACTTCTGCAAACGGATTTAATTTCCATTAACCTGTTAGGTCACCAGGAAGAGTCAATAAGCTACCCTCATTCTGTCGTTTCTGAATGTCATCTCTTTTTCAAAAAAGATCTCTTACTAATATTAATTTGATAAGAGATATAAAAGAGAAGGGTGGAGCCTGAGGATGCCTAGAGCCACTGGTTTTTGGTGATCTTATTCTTTAGGATTTTTCTTGATTGACCTGAATGGAAAAGGACAAGAAATGATGGCAGGACTAGTGTTTATTCTCGCTGTCTCAATGGATATTACTTTCGATTTGTAGGCAGATACCTTATTTCTGTATGTGGAGTGTAGAAATCTCTGTGGAAATTTTTTTTTAATTCTTTTTTTTTTTTTTCTTGTCCTCACTCTGTGAATCACAATGTGATTTCTCAGTGCCTGACCATTAGCAAGGACACTGGAGTATGCATGGCTGTGGCTAATTTTATGCAGTTTAGCTTTTCAAAGGTACGGTGTTGGCTGCAGCTCACACGCAAGGTAGCGTTACAAGCTAATTTGCAGTCTTGATAACATAACAGTATCTTCCATTGCTGGCGCCTGTGAAGCGTGAGCAGCTGAGCAGCAGCTGAACAATGTGGTTCTGTGGTTTGGAGCTTTCCCATAGTTTCAGATTTCTGTATGTCATGAGGCTGAATTCCCCCCATACGTTAACTCCACGTGAACAGAAGGACTCAGCCACTCCGCATCCCAGCCCCTGAAGAGGGGTTTCGGGTCTGCCCTCTCTCTGCCACGGACAGAGACGCTCACGGAACTGTAATTACATTGTGACCTGATCAAAGGCTGATGGCTGGGATGTTCTAGCTGACCTACTGTGTCTGCGCTGTCTTCTGTCTACTCGTTATATTGATTATCTTTAATGGCGTTGCCCTGTATTTGCCTTTATTTGCATCATTGTCTTTCTGAGGAGAGAATGAGCACACCTGTAGTCTGCCTTGAACAAAGTCGTCGGAGCAGCTAGCAAAGATACCGCTGTGGTGTCTTGGGTAAGAGTCAGGAAAAAAACCCCCAAAACAAACCACTTTTTGGAGTCGGGGCTGATCTCAGTGTTGACAGCTCAAAAGCTCCACTTTGAGTTGGTACTAGAGAAAAAGCATATTTTGTTCTGACGCAAGAAAATAACTACATACCACTGGTGCCAGGCTAAAGGTTCATTTTGGGCTATAGGCCCAATTTTTCCATTCCTAGGCACTTGACACTGCAGTAGCTCCATTAACGTTAGTGAAATGAGTTCTGATTTACACCAGTGACAGGAGGATTAGGATCAAGACGTGTTACAGCAAGGCAAGTATTCTCTTGAAGTACTGGATTAACAAGGGCACTAAACATGAGTGTGGGAGTAATTAGGCAATAAAATGTGTTAGGCAGTGTGTTACTGGGGGATTATAACACATCTCGGGTGTTGCTGCAAGGCACCTGTTTGGAAGCTGAGTAGCTTTAATTACTTGAGAGACGCATGAGGCTGTTCCACTGTTGCTACTTCAGCAGGCTGGGAGGCAATTTGTTTTCTATGTCCCATTGCCTCGAAACCAAGAAAACAAAAGTAGACAACTCTTTAAAAAGTGTTTTAGTCCATTAAAGAGCATTTTGGAGATTTCCCCGGTTTTCTTTCCTTCCCTTTTAGCAAGAAATAGACTGTTTAGATCGACCCCTTTCCAGTTCCATTCAGCTCCATGCCGGAGCTGCTTCCCATCTCTCCCGGTGGAGCACTCTTCTGCACGGTTGTCTACGTACTGCTCCCGTTTAGATGAACTTGATTCTTGTGGTCTCAGGAAAGAGATTCTCAAATCTTTGTGTATTGGCTTAAGAGTGTGTGTGTGGGCAGGTTTCAGCATTTCAGAGCACTAGGTCATGACACCAGCAGCGCATCCTCCAAAGCAGAGCTAGATGCCCACCCGTGCAAGCACATCTGTGGAGCTCCTTTCCTTCCATCCAGTGTCTGGGCGTAAGAGTTGGCTGACACCGATGGCAAGGGGCAGTGACAGGGACTCCTCGGCAGCCTTTGCTGTGGTGACATTTGGCAATCCATCAGAAAGCTCTCTGCGTTTGTCCAGTCTGTGTAGCCATTTCCCATTTTGCCAGCATGTTTTAAATCCGCAAGCGTTATTAACCTTTTGTATCTACGTATGTATTTATTTTCAGGTTCATTGGTCTCAGATTTCTTACCACTTCCAGCCATAAACATCTCTCCTCATATGGGCTGCTCCTCTTTTTTGAATTACTGGAGTAATGTTGTCTTTCACAGCATTAGTCACTTGGATGCATATCATTAGCATAAAACACTCTTTAATAATAAGTTTCTAATTAAACCCCGATTTACCAGCTCTCTGCCATACAATTTTCATTCGGCCAGTTTATTTATTAGTTTTGCCGTTTGGTTTCCTTGATAGCATTTGTTTTAATATGTCCCATTCTTTCTGAATTAACTGACTTGTTCTCCCTGTCTTAAAGCAACATATTTATATTGACACTTTATTAGAGAAAATTGCAACCTCTTACCAAGAGAGAGCGATTACCTCTTGTATTCTTAAAATGCATTAAATTAATTTCCCAGTGTAATTGAAACCAAGGCAGAGGGCTCATTAATGGTTCCTTATCTCTTGATACTCATTTCTTCTTTCTTTAAAATGTGAGTTCTTGCAAATGAAAGAATGGAACTTTAATAATCATTATGAGGTACATCTTTATTTTTTTCCCTTTTTTTTCTCGTGCATGCTGCCTGGGAACGATTTTGCTTGTTCTTAGCAGCAATAGGTAGGCAACAGGTGACCACGCGAAACCCGCCCAGCCTCTTGAGCACAGGTGATTATCAGTTCAGGAAAAGGAAAACTGTTCAGGCTTCCACATGTCTGAGCAGCTTCATGACTTCTTGTTTCATATTTAGTTTGCATGGGAGAATACTTTATGGTTATTCTAACTACGGTATAACGGGGGCACTCCTTGAAGTGAATGGCAATTAACGGTTGGACTTGATGATCGTAAAGGTCTTTTCCAACTAAAACGATTCAATGATTCTATGAATATATGCCTGTGCAGAGGGTCATCTGGAGGTCCAGACACCACTTAAATCTTCACGGGAGCACTTGAGCATGACTGAAGAGCCCCGTGGATCCCTTGCTGGCCCTCTGCAGAGGCTCAGTATCTCCCTGAGCGTGCATGGAGATCACCTTGCATTTGTGAATTGAAGTAGCTATGGCATTTTCTGGGCTGATTATTATGCTTATTCTTAGACAGCTGAGTCCTGCTGTTGAAGAAATGATGACAGGAAAATGAAAACTTGATTCTGTAAGCCCTCTGTGTAGAAACTCCTGCTGAAATCAGAGACTTTGCAGAATTGAGCCTCAGTAGCACCATGTAAAGTCATTCACAGCTCACTAGTGGGGAGGTTCAGAACTTCTCAAGGGTTTTGCAGTTTCCATCAGAATGAACTTGGAGGTCTGTATGTCATTAAACTTGCCACATAGTATGTAACACTGGGACTAGTACCATTTTACTTCAGAAAATTTAAATACAGACAGTAAATCCCATCAGTTTGTGGAAATAGTTGCTTCTGCTTTAGCCTGATGTGCATGGAATGACTTATTGGGATGTAACAGAGTTACCTGTGATTAGTACGAAAGGGAGGGGAAAGGAGGGTTGGTTTTTCAGTTTTGGGATGGATTGAATTTTTGTCGGAATGTTCCTCTCCCAGTTATTCCTATGTAGCAATGACTTCCTCACCCAACAGTTACTTCAAGTACATGTCAGGGCAGCTGTAATGATAGAGGGGCATAAAGGTACTGGGATTACGGTGAAGTTCAACTGGTTTTAAGATTGCGAGAAATGGTCTCTGTTTTTTGTAGTGCATCAGCACTGGGAAAAGGGAATTTCCTGGGAGAAGAGTGCATAACAACCTTCAGACCTCAGAAATGAACCTGGGTCTGAAAGGTGACCAGTGAAATCATGGGGAGAAAAAAAAAGACTGCAAAAACCAATGGAAAATCAGGAGAAAAAAGATCCTTCTATTCACACACAGTTTTGCTGCATATGAAAACTGTTCATTTAATAGCTCTTGCTCCCTCAAATTCATTTAAGAGGGCTCTGTTGTTTTCTGAAATATATTCTAGTTTTGTAGACAGATAATGTATTTTTTAAACAGATCTAATCCCACTTCAAATCTGTTTGTTATTGCATTTTGTCTTCTGATACACTGGAATGTTATTCCTTTGACAGGTTTATTCTGGTTTATGCTATTTATTTCAGAGGGGTTTATCACACGTTTTAAGTTGAATGCGTGAAAAATTTTTTTCTTTTCCCCTGAACAAGTCTCTGCCTTCTAAACATTATTTTTTAGCACAAGTTCGTGTAACATCATAATTGTTAATAACAGACACGCTTACGTTGCTCTTTCTGAAAAATATTCCCCACTGGGAAGACAAACTTCCTGGCATGTGGATCCCACTTAACCCAGCGAGCATCTTTATTTTCATCAAATTTGGTATCAAGACTTAGAGGGATGTTGGCTTTAGGGGCTTCCTTAACCCAGGGAGCTCGTGAACCAACCTGGAATTGGTGAAGAACCTGGTGCAGAACTGAGCCCACAAGTGAACTGAGTTTGATAACCTCAGCCCGGTTTCTAGAGGACATTGTATACTCCAGTGTCTGCTGCGCTCCCAGACCCTCATCTCGGGCTCCCCAGTTCAGATGAGCAGTGAGAGGGGAGATGCTGGGAGAGACACAGTGTTTAAGGTAAAATTTGGGCTAGGTTAGTAACAGTAGACTGTGAAAATGTCACCTCTGTAATTCAAAGCATCCATTGCTGGGATGCACTGGGTTGCTTCAAAAAAAAAAAAAAAAAGGGTCTTTAGAAAAAAGCAGAATACAACTGATGATTGCAGTGTGAGCCAAGTCCTCCTGGAATCAACGCCGGCAAGGATCTACCCGGAGTGCTATGGAGGCTGTTGTTCCCCTACACCACCTGCCTGGTGTGAAAGGATGCTGTTGGCCATGTGTTGTGGCTGTGGTTGGTAGGTTGTGCAATCACCTTTGTTTGCAGATGAACTGGTAGCCAGGCAAAGGAGGGAAACAATCAACAGGCAGCAGCTGGACATTAAAACCAGAAGTGAAGGTCAAATCAGAAAGGATTTGTTTTGGTTTATTTAGTTTTAACGCAAGGAGCAATGCATGATGACTCGCTTGTGAAATTCAGAGTTGGGGTTTTTTTCCCCTCTCTTCTGCTTGAAGGTTTGCAGGAAGAACTGTCTGAATGTGCCCTGAAGCCTTCTGCACGGGGGGGAGATGGCGCTGGGGGGGCAGCCGCGGGTGGAGAAGCAGGAGGAGGGCTGTTATGTTTTAGAGGATGTCAGTGCTGCATGTTCCTAACCCTCATACGCTGTCGCTGACTCTTTGGGGAGTCAGTATTTCTTCTCTATTTCCCTATACATAGAGATGCTTTCTAAGGTGTATCAGCTGCTGGTCAGGTACTATGGATCACATAAAAAGTTTTTCATAAACAGACTATCGTTGTCAGTGTCCTTAAATACGACTTCCAAAGGCACGATGAACCCAAGGCTATTACAAATACATTATGCCTCTGTTTCCTTACATACATTTTTCAATGAGCCAGTGTTCAGAAACAGGGTTATTATTAATGCATCGGCTTCTCAGTTTCTTCTGGGAACTGGACATTTAAAAAACTATATATTAACATTAGGATACGTGACAATGTCACAAGAGAGGTAGGTGTGCAAGAATGGAATTTCACAAAATCACTGTAGAGGAAAAGAAAAATCTTCATTCACGACATGCCTTAAAGTGCTGCTTGAACTTGGTAAAGTACAGAAAGTTTCCCCGTATTTTATGCAGCACACATACAGCAGACTTCCTAATACGATGGCCATATGATGCCCTTTTGACTGTAAAATGGCGAGTGTCCTCCTTTGCATGCTGTTCGGTCACCTCGAGGGCGAGGTCTTATCGGGCACGGGTGTTGTAGGCCACCGTGGTGCTTAAAGCACCTTTGACTAGCCGGGCTGGGAAGGTGCTTGTATTTCAGTATTCATTTTATAGCCACCTCTGGGCTTCGCTCGCTGGGTTTGTAATTTCTGCAGCTGGTCTGGCTGTGAATTTTGAATGATAACCGTGATGAGAGCAGAGTAACTGCTTAGAGGGGACTGGCTGGCGCAAAGGTTAATTAGTTTTTGTTCGTAGGGTGTGATGTGTCTATTATACATCCATAGCATTGTCATGCACTGTAAAGTTTTTGCCTGTATCAGTCAAAAGACTGGTCTCCCTGTGTCTGTTTAAGACCATACAGAAATTAAGTCACATCTGTAAATTTGAACTTGTGATAATGGGAATTTTACTTGTTTTCCATTTTTATAATTTCAAGCTAGTTTATAAATAACTCCACAAAAGTCGATAGTTGAAATGGAAACATGCTATCACCTTCTGAACCATCACATCACTTGTAGGCATCCCAACAGCTGCTCTTTATCCAAGCTCTTTCAAGTAAATGTTAATAACCTTTCTCATTCTTGGGGGCCATATATCTGCCTTTAGCACAAATTAAGTGCTTCTATTCCGAAGAGAGACAAAGAAAAACAGGAGAAAAGAAAAGCCTTTGTGATGGATTTACCTGGAATCTCCAGAATCAATTATTCTCTTACTGCTTTTTTTTTTTTAATTCTCATTCAGTTTAGTAATGCGCTAATCTTGATTCCTCGCTGTGTGTTTACCCTCATCCTCCTACAGATTCAACCTGTATGCGTGATAATCCCTCATAGAAATTCTGGTCTGTCTTTCTCTCCAGGACTGCTTTGTTTTGCTGCGCTCTCTGCTTAGAATATGGTTGAAAGCTTTTGGCTCTTGTCATTCTTCCCATTCCTTTTGAGCTTTTTTTAAAGAAATGAGAATGTCTCACTGTAGTCTTAAGCCTGTGCTGTTTGCAGCCTTCAATAACTGGTGGCGGAAAATTGGTGTAGTGATGTGATGTGTAGTGATACTGTTGGTGGTGTTCCTTTTCTATTGATGAATTGCAACAAAGGAATAGCCGAAGTGGAATCTGTCTTTCAGATCTGATGAGCTGTTTCACTTTCTGGGCTTATGATATGCAGAAGCACCGGCATCGTGCATAGCTTTTTTAAGTCCCGGTGCTCTGGTGTACACTGCTGAACGCTGCAAACTAGTCTGTCTTCCACAACCCATGCGTGCGGCCGGCTGACGCAGAGGGCCGTTGCTGGGTGGTGCTGGCTAACAAATATTCCCGATCCAGATGGAAAACGGTGCCCTTCCACTTTTATCTCCACGTTATCGTTCGTACAGGTAGCCGCCTGCCCTTGTGTTTGGGTATCGGAGGCTGTGTTTCAGAGGTATAGATGTAAATAACAAGGATCTGAAAACAGAAGGGAAAACTTTTCTACATGCAGAGATGCTTTAATCATTTGTAGGCCACTCGCATAGAAAGCACCACAAAAAAGAAAAGAAAAAGAAAAGAAAATCATGTTTACAAGTGATTTGAGAGTAACTGTCTTTTGAAAATAAGCCTCTAGGTCTATCAGGAAATTTTACATTCAGCATGCTGCCTGGCCATTATGTGCTACAAAGAAATTACTCTGATTGAGCAGCTCATTTTAACTCATAATGACTTTGAGCCCATTATTTTTCATTAATTTTTCTGGGTTAAATAATGCTTTGAAGTAATTTTTCTGGTTGGTTTTTGTTTCAAGAGTAACTTTCTATCTGAAGATGATGTACTCTTAAGTGTTACAAATTTGAAACCAAACCTAGTCTTTGCCAGACTGACGCGTTCCCTTGCTGGATCGTTCCTGCCCCCTGGCCGTGGCTGAACCCCCATTACTTGTTCGCTGCTCTCATTTTATCCCGCCTTCGTTTAC
This sequence comes from Grus americana, assembly GCF_028858705.1. NCBI lineage: Eukaryota > Metazoa > Chordata > Aves > Gruiformes > Gruidae > Grus > Grus americana. The sequence goes on from NC_072868.1 coordinate 4,206,566, forward strand.
ACTTGCACTGTTGGTTTTTTACCCCTGGGTATTTGACCCAGCTGTCCTTATCACCATTTTCTTTGCTTTCTCTTCTCCTCCTGTTGTGGTATCGCATGCTTCTCTCTCTGGTGCGGTGACACGGCTACTGATGACGGTGGTACCACTTCCACGCAGGACTTTGTTCTCTATGCCTCGCCAGTTGGAAATCGCACATAAATATCCATCTTTTCCTCTTGCCTATGGCTCTTTTAAATTCTCTTTCCTGATAGTTACATTTTTTAATGCAATATTGTGATTGCTGCTTTAAATACAGAATGTTTCAAATTGCAGTTTCTGAAATAGGTTTTATAGAAGAAACTTGTATTATCACTCCTGCTTAGCCACATGCACTCAATAATTATTCTTTCCCGGATGTTCTTCAGCGTGCCACCTCCACAGAGAAGGTCACTTGATATCTGGTGGCTTATTGTTTTCAAATAACATATCTGTGCAGAAATTGCTGGGTCAAGATTGCCATGGCATCTTTCGTTTCGCCGCCATTGCTGTTTCTCCTTCTGTCCCCTCCCGTCCCCCCCATCCCCATCTGTGAGAGGTTGCGTGGTCTGATGGGTGTCAGTCCAGAAAAGTCAGTCCTCAGCTGTGCTGTCGGGTGGCTGTGATGCCAAAGGTGTATCCCTAATCTTTCCAGATCTATAAAGTAAATAGCACTAAGAGGATTTAAAGTACACACGAATATTGCTCTAGGAGTGTATAGTGCTACATATGAACGCTTGCTGGTAGGTGGATGATTTTTCACTTTCTTAGCATTGTGAGAATATTCTTCTCTTTACTTACAACTGGTAAAAACTTGAGTTTAGGCTGCTGGAATCACTTGCAAACCATCTTCCAGCTCAAAGTAGCTGAACACATCATTTCTTCCTTGTGGACAGAAACACTTTCAGCTGAAGAAATCTTTTCAAGGATTTAACTCTGGAATACAAATGGCAGCCCTCTATACTGAAAGTAGTGTTGGATTTGAAAGTTCTTGTCCTTAAGTTATCAGCCACTGCAGGGCCAGCTTTAACCATGATCGGAAGCAAGGGGGAATTTAAAAGGTCAAAAGCCCCAAGGAGCTGGCACAATATGGACCCATGCATCCAGTAGTTCCACCTTACTGAACTGGTCTGGGATTTAGGTATCTGTGAATCCCCAGCAGGATAGCTGGATTAGACCTTAACCAGAGCCTAAATTAAGCCATCAGTGCTTGATGATCCATAAACCTGACTTCTTGTGGGCTGAGGAGGTGGACAGCTCTGGGAAAGAGCCCATTTGCCCCTGCTCTGCTCTCTTTGCATCTCTGCAGCGTCAACCAGAACAGTATCTCCCGTGAACGGGCTGCTTGTAGCATTGAAATAATTCTGTCTCACTGCAAGATGCTGGATCTCTGTCTGAGAATTTTGAAAGGGCTTGAGAAAATAAAGTAAATTAGGTTGATGGGAAAGGACTAAAATCTTCAAATAGCTATGAATGTAAAATGGAGTGCTGGGTGAATGCTGATGCCTGTGAAAGTCAGATTCATGGCAAGCTTCTGGGAAAGTGTGTTTTGTACAGTATGTAAATGTGTATCTCTGAAAGTAGTAGCCTAGTCTGATAGATAATGCACGGAGAGGGAACCAAGGGACCTACGATCTTTGCTTCTCTGGCACTGTCTTCTATCATTTGCCTTCCTTATTAAGAAAGTAAGCTTAGGGCAGAAAATTGTCCTACTTCATGTTAGTACAGTGTAATGGGGTCCTGGCCTTAGTGGGGCTCTGGGTGCCGCTGAAGTACACACAGTAATAAGCGGTGACCTGTTCTATATCCTGTTGTTCCAGTATCCAGCTTCAGTTACAAGGAACAATTTATTCCAGGACACGTGGTGGAAGTAACCACCAGAAAATATGGTTCTAGTTTATTTTCTTTCCTTTTTAATGTCAGCAGTATAGAAACATTGTTTTTCAGAAAGAAAAGGGTGGCCCCTCAAGAACAGTAGTGCAGCGCTTTCCAAGTGTATTTGAAGGCATTTGTATGAAATGGCCATCTGAGCAGTCTTTATGGGCTTTGGTGCTCAGAGGATTTCAGATCAGCCTGCATGCCGGTAAAGGAGAGAAGCAAAACTAATTCTGCAAAAGTGTTATTCTCGGGAGCAGCAGAAGTCGTCATCTGCGAGTAGAGTAAGAGCTCACAGACCTTAACTACAGCAGGTGGGAGTACCACCAACCTTAGTAGGTTTAGGCATCTACAAGGAAAATACGCCAGAATGGCAGAAAAACAAGGGACTTACGTGGTACTGTTTCACTGCAAAGCTTTAAGAATCCAAGACCCAGGGATTTACCGACACTGTCATATTATCAATTCCTAGGCGCTATTAGCTGAGACAACTTACAAATGGTCGGACTAGCAGCCTGGAGGAATTGTTGGCCTTTGCCAAGACAGATCGAAAGAGTTACATAGAAGATTCAAGTGAATCAGTCACCACAGTGTGTAGGTGTCAGGATGGATAATAAGCCTTTATTCTCTTTCTGGAACTACAGTAGTCTACAATGGGACAAGAAATACCAAATAAAAATACACTGACCACTCATTGCCTGTCGTAACTAGCAACAGCCTGGCAAAACCAAGCCGATCTAGTGGATTAGAGGATGGACTTGACAGCACATTCTTAATTTTTTTTAACATGGCTCACAATTCATGAAGGCATTCAGATGGTACAAAAATGGAGGGGGTGTGATTGCGCTGTTTGCAGTAGAAAACCATTCTCCAACACCTGTTATTTAGGGTCACAGGAGTAACTGCAACTCAAGTGAAGGGTAATTTGGAGTATTTCTGAGTTTCATTTCAAATGAATACAGTTTTAGCCATTTTCAGGGAAAAATTGTACCTTTATCATTTACTTTGTTGTGTGATAGTGTCGGGATTGCGTCTATGATGGCAAATAGCTCACCTTGTGGGCAGATTGGGTCCACGATTGTAAGAGATGTTGTCAAATAAAGATGGTAATATGCAACCGATACGTTATTTTATTTTCATGCTCAGGAGTCCCATTTATGCATTTCAGATGTGTGCACAGAAGTTACCAGTGAACTCTTAACTGAATGGGAAAATTGGTGGTCGCAGCAGAGCAGTAGAGTTGTCAGGGACAAAAAGCTGAAAATTACACGTGTGTTTCCAACAGCCAGCATTTTTGCTTGGTAAATATTGTGTTTTGCTGTGGCAAACTAGATTAACATCTTAGCTGTAGGAAAAGTGAAATCATACTTTTATCACTGCATGTGGTGAGTTTTCTTGTTTTGCGTTCATTGTGTCATTGTTCTATATGTACTTTTCAAGACATAATGAGAGGAAAATAAAGCACTTTATTCAGGATCAGATCCTCATCCCTGGAAGTCCATCAGCTAAGATCCTGTTCAGAGCATATCGAAAGCCCTGTATTCAGTTGTGTGATTTGATCCTGGTAACCTTTGGGACTCATGCTTGCAGACAGAGACCTTTTAAAGCATATGCAGTTTAACGTGTGGCAAATGAGCAAGAGAATAACCCAGTGAGGCTTTCTACTGTCTCACCGACATATGGACTTGATTGAACATTATCTCCCCAAGCAACTGACTTCATGAACAGAAGTGATTCAGCTTTTCCTGAAGGTCAGCAATGCAAAGTTGTTAAAAGAGCAAAACACTATGGTCTTCTGATGACAGCACTCTGTTTTCACCTTCGATTCCCTTTTCCTACTGTGTTTAAGCTGTAGAGGAAGACTTGGCTGGCTCCAACAGCAAAGCTGAAGCCCAAGATAAGATTGCGATCTCATGTAACATGAATTCATTTAACTTTGTCAAATGCAATGGTGATATTTTTAAGGGTAGTTCATTATATCAAGAATATAATAAAGATGGGCTTATTTAGTCTTTAGAGTAGCCACGGCTCATATCTTGCGGGGCTTTCTAAATCAAGCTCAGTGGTTTAGGCTACATCTGGAAAAATTCTGTGCAGCATGTAGTGAGGTCAGCAGAACTAAGTTATATCATAAGTGCTGTAGTAGTCCCAGCAGCCGGGGAGGGGGGAGAATTCTGCAAGGTCCTCAGTAATTGCAGGGGCAAAAGACCCTTGAAGTCAGATCCTGACAAGGAAGTAAAAGAAGAAATTCTTTGCAAATAATGTTCCTAAATATGTTTCATTTTTAGGTGTGTAGGCTTTACTCTTAAAAAAAAAAAAAAAAAAAAAAACAAAACAAAAAAACCCAAAAACCCAAAAAACCCTTCCACAAACCCAGAATTCCACTAGAAATCATGTTGTCTTGCCTGGGCCACAGAACAACTCGTGCATGGAATACATCAGATGTTGTGGAGGGTGCTCTGTGTGTTGGATTAATGCTTGTTACGTGCATAATTGTAACCATATGTTTACAAAAGCCAGGCCTCCAGTGTGGTGAGCAATACAAATGTGTTCTGGTTTAGAGAAGAAAAAAGTTTCTGCAAGTAGTATTACAGGATATGTTACTGCAAACTTTTACATTCATTATTTTGATGAGTAAGGACCACACCTCCGCTTAAGCTGTTTGAGGTGAAGATCATAACTGCTGTTAATTCTCCTGCTTCTGGGTGTATGCTGAGTGCATCAGAAGAGTAGATTCCCCAGTACAGTATAATATGGTAAAATATTAGAGTCAGTTGCATTACACTGGGATTTTACACCCTATTGCTGCTCAGAATTATCTGTCATTAGCCCTTATTAAAGGCAGATTTGGTTAGATGGACAACTGTCTATTGCAATTTGATTGCAAATATGTTGTTAGGCTTTCAAATGAATATTTAAAGTGGATCATTGCACAATTTCTCTACAAATTCTCTTTTTATCTCCTCCTTCCTCTCCTTCCATCTTTAAGGAGCTTCCACCCAGAATTCCAATGCAGTGGAACCAGAAAAACAAGTCGACAGCACGGTGAAAATGGCCGGAGTTATAGCTGGTCTTCTGATGTTTGTTATTATCCTCTTGGGAGCAATGCTCACCATCAAGAGAAGGTAAGTTTCTGCTTTGCTTCCGTCTTGGACCTCCTGCCTAGAGGGTTGTTACTTCAAAAAGAATAAATTTGGTGGAGATAAAACATTCCATCTGTGTTACAGGGGGCAGCAGTTAATACCTGTTTACGTAACGCTACCACTAAGAAGCTGTAGTCCCAGAAGAGATGCCTGTTCTGGCAGATACCATATAAGCAACAAAAGAATGGTTGTTACTGCAAAGAGTTAATGATAATTAACGAGAAGGGATAGCTCATGAAGAAGTATGGAGAAGTACAAAGCAATAATGAGGCAATGGAAGCGAGCGTGTGAGCCTGTGCAGGCAGCACGACAGTGGTCTAATAGAAGACAAGAATTCTTTCTTAACAGTCAAGAAAAATAATGTCTTAAAAGAATGTGATCGAGAGTCTTGTTCCCAAGTGAGTCTTGATGAGGCGTATTTTCACACAACAATTTCTTTGGAACCAGTGTGTTCAGCTGGAATAGTACGTATTGCTGAGGGTTAGAATCTTTCCAAGAGTTAGCTTTAGTTTATAGAGGAGTGGAACTTGGAAGAATCATGTATGGTAATGAAATTTGTTCAAACAGTTCACGTTTGTGTGATTTTCTTTGGGCCATTTGTACTTACACGTTGAAGTAGACCATTGTAGTTGCTAATATTCGAAGAGCTCCACATTTGCAGTGTTGTAATATAGTGATTCAGAAAAGCACTTAGGCAAGAGGTTTTTGTGAGGAAACAGATGCATTTTGTATGCATTTTTACCAGTCACATTTCTGAAGTGAAACCTACTTTTCAACAATAATTTGATTCTAAACGAAGCAGGAGCAGCCCGTTGTCTGGGGTACAGGAAGTATTACAGGTGAGAGCCGTGGTGATTTTACTCGGTCTGTGGCAGGGAGTGCACCTTTTCAAAGCAAAGCTCTGTTCCTTTGAGATCTCTTATCTCTATGACAAGCAGTCACACATTTCCTGAAAATAAGAGTAGCAGTTAAATCTAGATATGATCTCCTCTATCTTAATTCGGAGCACATATGCAAATGGAATAAGTCTATGCTCCAGATGCTGGAGTGCAGGGCTGCTAGTCAGAAGGACCTTGAGAAGCTGGAGAAATGGGCTGATGGGAACCTCATGAGGATCATCTCATGAGGGATGGGGTAACCCCAAGCAACAGTACAGGCAGTTTTGCAGAAAAGGACCTGGAGGTCTTGGTGGACAAGTCAAACACAAGCCAGCAATGTGCCTTTGCATCCTGGGTGCTGTTAGCAAAAGTGTAGCCAGCAGGTTGAGGCAAGTGATCATTCCCTTCTGTTTGCCATTGGTGAGATTGCTCTGGGCTTACTGTGTCCACTTTGGGGATCCTCAGTAGAAGAAAGGCACTGATATATGAGAGCAAGTCCAGAGAAGGGTTACCAAGATGGTTTGGAGGTGGAGAATCTTCATCCTTGGAGAAATTAAAAACTTGACTTGGACAGGGCCCTGAGGGACTTGCTGCAAGTGAAACTGGTTTAAGCAGGAGGTTGGACTAGATGTCCTTTGAGTAACCTTTCCAAATGATCTCGTTCTGCAGAACTGATCGCATATGTACCAACTACTGTGAATTCCTGTTGAATTAACTGAGAGTGTGGGCAATCTAGGCTTTTAATCCAATTTTTGTTGTGTGCAAAAATTTCTGATTTTTGTGGACAAATGCGTATGTGTTTTGTAGTCACATCTAGAGCCCTTTTGTTCAATGTTAAACCCAAGCAGTACAGATGTCACTGATTCCAGTCTCCTGGGAGCTTTTTGGTTCGTAAGCAGAAAAAAATCAGATGCCTCCAAAGAAAACCAGAAAGAGTTTCAGGAAAAATTGAGTTGGGTTTCTGGTTTGTTTTAATGCCCAGCCCTCATCCATTCCTGTTACCTTCCTGAAAGCTCTTGAAGAAAAGCTCTTCTTTTCAACTCGAAAGGTAAAACTTGTAAGGAAAACTATCAGAGTAATGCAAGATCTGAATATCCTGATGTATTTCACAAGCTATTAAAAGCTAATAGCATTTCTGTCCCACAATGTATTATTATTATAAATCATGTATATTGCTGGGCAGAAAACAACCAATGATTTTTCATGATGACCAGGAATTCCTTATTTGAGGACAGTTTTTTCTGTGGTGTAGCCTGCCAATAACTAAGTCAGAGAGGTAAGGATACTGTTATGAGAGAATATACTTTAAATACTAAGGAGGAGGTAATACTCGTAATCTTTGTGTATTTTCTCAAATTTTCAGATTTCCCATCAAACTTGTATTCCCAGGCTACCACATCTTTTGCAATGAAATTGTGGGACTCTTGACGTTAAACACTGTGATTGCTGTCAATCTATTTTTTGTATGAATTTGAAAACAATTAGGAAATTTCTCAGAGGTAGAATTATGGGCAAGTAATTTTTTTTTCCTCCAAACACCACGAAAGAAATCTTCATCCTTCTCATTCTGATGAATGCATTGATGTGGAGATGTCTTGATACCTATCAATGATTCAACGTCTTTGCTTAAACTTCTGTCTTCCAATGGAAATTGGAAAATCAGCAAAAGGCCAGGTTATCAATATGTAGGAATCCTTTAAAAAAAAAAAGTAAAAATTTGTGTCTGATTCTGTTTATCAGATTGTCAGATTTTTGGTTTTGTGGGGTTTTTTTGGTTGTCGTTTTGGTTTTTTTTAATGGACGCTGCATATTTTATGCATAATATAACTTATTAGTGTTAGGGAGGAAACTTAGAGACTGTATTATATAGTTAGTTAGCAGGTATATAAAATCACTGGATTTTAGCTTTAATTCTTTTCCAATGCATGTTTAACTCAGATAAGTAAATGATGAGGGGATGTATCAAGATTCGGCTTGTTCCAACATTTGATTCTTAGGATGTTTTGACTTTCATGACTGCTGCAATATAAGTTGATATCTCATACAGAGAGAAACACAAATGCCGAATCAAAATTACTCACAGTGCAGAGTAGGTTGTAAAGGCTGGAGTCTGAGGATCCATTTGCTTGATATAAAAATTCCCAAGGCAGTGCTGACCTGAGCTGGCCCTAACACGGCGCACGTGTTCTCCTGTGGAACCAGCCTGGTCCCGGAAGCAGCAACGTTTAGTGAATTTGGGTGTGATGGCCCACGGACAGGACTTTGCTATACCTGGCTTTGCCATAGGCTCTGTTATCCTGGGCATCTTTCTTCAAAATTAAAATTAGAAAGGAGGTGAGTGGAAGTATTAGAAATATAAATTCTCCCTTTTTTCTTTCTAGAGCTGGAAAACTACGTTTTCCTCTGTGTCGTTCTCCCCCGTGTGCAAACAGGCGAAAATCACTGCAGTCTGTAGCTCTTTGCCCATTTGCTGTCATTTGCAAGGTTACCCACTGGAATACCCACTATTATAAGAAATAAACTGGCTCATCGACTTTAAAACCTTTTCCCATTTAGCAGCTCTAACAGTGCAGAAGGAGGGGTTGGAGGCTTGCTCTCTCTAGTTCCGCGTAGCACACCTCCGGCGTCGCTGACAGCCCTGCTGATCATGTTGTTTCTGGGTCTCCCTTGAACGGGCGCCACCAGTCGCGTCCAGCTGAGGCTTGGAGCTGCATATGGACAAGTGTTCCCTGAAGATGAACTTCAGCCTGCCAGGCTCGTTTCATTTCTAGACTAATGCGGATTGGGACCAGCTTTTATAAAAGGAAAGGCTTTTTTGGACCACAGATTGATTTGAACTTCTGGAGGAGCACAGCTGAAAACTCGCTCTTGTCTGAGAGAACAGTTTAACAACAAAGTTCTCTTTCTATATTACAAACAGAAGCGTTAGGAGCTTAAGCTCTTGCATTCGATTTTTTGCGTTAACCTTCCTTCAAAAAGAGTTCCCCTTTTGAGTTCACCAAGGTTAATGCCTCAGTGTACAAGACAGCGTACTCTTGCAAGGCAACAATGCAGAAAAATGATTTAATTAGACAAACTTGAGGCATTTTCTTCAAACGGAGCTGGAAAATCTCACAGTGACGTTTGTTCGTGGTCCAGGGCCTCATAGTTCATTGGTAGTAGGCACAGCAGTGGATTTCCTGAATTGAAGCGTTTTGTTAACCAGTGCGAAGAGCAAAGGAAGGAGAGAGATTAGAGGAGACAGAAACACTGAGAAGAGGCAGGCGCTGTTTGAGATTAGGATTAGACTGATCATCAGAAACTGCTTTTTGTTTCTGAGACGCGCACCAAATCAGCATACTTTTTTGAACCTTCCATATGCAAGGCGTGAGCAAGCGTTGCCCAGTTGCTCATAGTTTCAATAGACCATATTGCAAAAACTCCAGCAACTCGCACGTTTCTGGGAGCTGCCAATGTTTTATAGGGTTTAGTCAGATATGTGAAGCTAAATTAAGCCAGCCGGGATGTTTATGCAGTGGAAAATTTGAGTTTGAATCTACGTTTGTTATCTAAAAGTTTTAGTCTAACCCTAAAATCTGCAAAAGTTTCTGTGTGTGTATCACTGTAAAAAATATATATGTGTATATATAAATTTCTGGTTTAAATATGTCTGTCTTCCAGTATCTAAAATCAAAACCATTTTCAAAATTTGTTTTCTTGGTTTTGGAAACTCAGTAGCTATATGAGTTACATGTTTGCAGCTCCAATAACATCATATGTATACTGATGCACAAATTACTGCAACATCCTTTAGCTTGTTAATTTACAGTTGGTGACCAGTGCCCGCTTGGGTGTATTTGCCCACATAAGGCAGTCCCGTTTTCTTTCATCAATAGACACGTACCTTGAAATACCTCATTTTTATTCTAACAAAACATTGCTAATTCTCTAAGGAGCTCATTTGCTTGTCCTTATTATTAGTTAAATATTTCGTTGCAATAGAGAATACAGGACCAGTTAGTAAAAACAAGCTGAAACAAGAAAAACAAGACATTTGGAAACTTCTTTTCTGGAGAAAATACCCTTTGACTTTGCCCGCCAAGAGGATTAGATTTTGGTCAGTTCTGGTTTCATCTGGACAGTTTTAACTCCGGTGTAATCGTGACTTGCATTTCCCTGGAGTGAGGAATGTGACACTTTTCAGGCTTGTGCGTTTGAGCGGACAAAGCCTCTACTGACCCCTTTAAGTGCAGGACTGAATAAATAGGATCAGACAGCCTGTCATGGGTGTGCTGTAAATAAGTTCTTTAAACTGCTGTTGGTAGCAAAAGAGGAGATTTGGGGCTATGTAGGGTCTAGGATTAGTTCCTTCTATGAAAATTCAGCTCCTTCTTCTAGATTAGGATTTAGGTTGTTACCTTAAATTAATTAAATAAAACCCAAAAGCCTCTTAGGCAGGACATACCCAAGCTATAGGATAGAATTAACAAAGGGATATTTGCACATTCGGTGACCCGTGTCCCTTCTGTGTCCATATTTACGGTGGATGACAGGCAGGGGTTTCAGGTTGTGTGCTACATTCTATGAGCAGGTCATGTTTTTAGTGATCTGTAACTGAGCGATTTTTTACAGATAGTTTTGAAATATTCCTTAGGAAGTCCTTATTTTAGGTTGCATGTTTCAGGAGAATTTGACCCAAAGTGGCCTGTCCTATTCCAAAATATAATCCTCCTTTTGTTTGTCTTCCTTTATTTTCTGTCGTCATGGAATAAATCTTTCTGAGTTTTCCTCTGCAGCCTTGAGGGATACGCAGCTTTTTAATAAGTACTAAGAGTCTCGTGTGAATCGCGTGTGTCTGCTGGCCGAGACTTGAGAAAAGCAGAAAGTGCAGCAAGATTTTCAACAGAATAATTATGGTTGATAGTGCTCTGTGAACCCTGGCACTGGCCTGTCCGAGGGGTTGGTTTAACGGAGTAATTTTGGGGATGGGGGGGGGGGGTGTGTGTGTGTCAGCTGTGTGGGGTCTTATTTTCCCCATCCTGGTGATTTCTCCCTTTGTTTAGAGGTTCAGAGGAACTTGGAATTTCACAGTGAAGCTCAGTGGCAATCGCAGCACCTTAGCAGGTGTGTTGCTATGGCGTGTAGAATTTCTGGGTTTCAGGAGATAATACCATCATGTTAAAAATACGTTCAGGTGTACCTTGGAATCGGAGTTATTCAAATAACTTGGCATAGACTGGGAATCTGGCCAGAATTTCAGGTTTACAGCAAGGGCCACCACCAGGCAAAACTCGTCATTTCAGGGTAATCCTCTTGAACATCTGTAACGGTCCTGTGCCCGGCACGCGCATGGCAAAGAGGGCAATTGTGCAGAGAGAGAAACTGCGCTGAATCTGGTTTCCATGTGTGCTTACAAAAGTTGTGTTCAGAGCAACTATAAAAGAGAACACTCGAGCCCTGCGTTTATACCTGTAAGCGCTTCCTGGTGTTCGCAGTGCCTTCAAGGGTGGGATTTTAAAGTTGCGCAGTAGGTTGAAGTTTGTGTTTTGTTGTTTTTTCCTGTCCCCACCGCGGCTGTGGCTTTCGAGGCTCCCTCGTGCCTTGCTGTTAATCTAATAACATGGGCCAGACCTGGTGTGAAACAGCCTTCTCTGAGAAGCCCTCTTCCAGTTAGAAAAGGGAAGACATCACCTCTGAAGTTATAACTGATTGCCAAGGCTTGTTTCGTGGCGCTGCTTGAAACATAACAAAATGTTCTGAAGTGTATTGTTGAAAAACTGTGATAGAAAATGCTTAATCACAGTGACGCAGAAAGCTAATGTGTACCCCCAGTGATCAGCTATAAATATGTAGCGATGCTTGAATTGTTAATGAACTATTTGCATTTTAGAGTTTGATGAAGCTTGATTTATCATTACACAATTTGTTCATTGTCTGAATATTCCAAAATTGTGGTGTTCTTACATTGTCACTTTCCTGTTTATTCTTATTTACATTAATAGCTCTTACATATTTCTTTCCATTCGAAAAATCTCAGAGCCCTTTGCAGGTGAAGGTAAGTCTCATTACCTGCGTTATTGACACGGCAAAGTTAAGGAAGGAAGAGGCGAGGGGATTTATTCATGGTGACACAAGTCAGTAGCAGAAGTGGAAGTACAACCTGTGTTTCCTGTCTCCAGTGCAGTATCCACTCCTCCCGGACGAATAGCTCCTGAAAAAAGCATGAGACAAGTAGCTCAGTACAAGAAGCAGCGCAAATACTTCGTCTATTGAAAAAAAAAAATCCTAGAGTTCATATAAATCTAATAATGTATTTTTCTTTTTTTCTCCTTTTGGATATTTTGTTCATCTGACTGGCCGTCGACATTTAGAAGAAATGCGTATTCCTACTCCTATTACTTGTAAGTACTTGGCTGGGGGTGACGATTCTTAAGCGTGCTCACCCCGTGGTAATTTTGTGCTTTGTTGTATTCTTTTCTTTTACCACTTTTTTTTAACCATTCCATTTATCCTTGTCTTTCCAGCAGCTTGTGTTTTATTTTCTCACTTTCACACTGTTATGTTTTCCCTGTTTTGCCATTGCACCTGTAACTGTGCCTGCAAACACATAAATGTCCACAGATGTGTCAGTTAATGGTTCATAGTTCTTCAGATGCTAATGGACAAATACGGAGTGCCCCAACTGCACCTTTTTTAACTGTATTTAGCCAGACTGCAGGGAAAATTCACACCTGAAAGTTATTGTTGGGAATTTCTCAGCCGTGGCTATAAGCTTTTTTAAAAATGTAAGGTTTCTGACAACTAGGACTTGACATTATCTCAGCAAACATTCCTGTTCCTGGAGCTGCCGGGTTCCGAGTGTCAGTTTAGACCGTTGGATGATGAAGTGGTTCAGAGATTCAGATCTAAATCACCTGTCCAGGCCTAATGACAATGCTGCATAATTAAGGCAGTTGTTAAGGCGCATGAAAATGCTTCACACATCAGTACTTCCAGAGCCATCTGTTGTCTAAAGACTGAGGGGCTGGAAAGTAATCAGGGCCAAGCTGTCTCTGCCATGATAATAGTTGTCTGAGGATCAGGAGGAGGAGAGGACTGGATCAATGATCTGAGGAAAGAGTCCTGGGGAATCGAGGTGGATGCCTTTGCTGCCACCGGAGAGTTGGAGGGGATGGAGAAGGCAGCTGCTGCTGCTGCGGAGGGAAACAGGTCTCCCCTCTCCGTCTCTCAGAAGCAGCTGACCTAAACCTTTCCCCCAAAAGCAGCAACCTGCCAGATTTTCCAGGGCTCTGACATCGACAAAGCTGTCCAAAGGGCCATGTCTGCTCCGCTAGCCCCTCCTCGTCTGCCACCCCCGGCAGCCTCCTCCCTTGCCTGTTCCTACAGTTCACCTTTGTCTTGATCTTGGGACTTTGTCCTGTGGGCTCGTCTGGAAGGTGGTCAGCAGGTCAGCAAAATGAGGGCATTTATATTCTGCCCTTGTAGTGGAAGCTGACTTCTTTTCCACATGAGTTGATTTACATCCAAAGAACAAGGCAAAGGAGTCAAGTATGAGGATCTCTATGTACCACCTGTTGGAGTGATTTTGCTCCTCAATGACCTATCAGAAAATAATTGAAAGAGGAACCTTCCCTACTTGCTAAGTGTGTGAGGAGCATAACGACATCATCGTGAGCCTTCGCTTTGCCCAGTTATGTGATGGTAAATGCAGAGTAACTCCATTTCCTCTGCACTTCACACTGGTTCATCAAGAGTGGAATTTGGCCTTAAGTAGTCAAATTTCAAGAGAAGTTTAAATGTTAAGGAAGGGGCGGTTTTAACACGTAGGTGCTGCTAGCTAGTTGCATTTCTTACTACAACCTTTCCTCTTTGCACATTTCTCATGAACTTCAGAAAAGTGCCCTCTACGCTGTTGTGCTGGTTTGGTTTCCTTACAACCAGTAAGGAAAAATTCAGTCCCCAGTTTTCCACTTTAATTTTGTCTCCTTCCAGCAGGCAGTATGTGGTCAGAATGTTCCCTGCTTTATTTTATTTTGCGATTTGGGTATTTAGGAAGATGAATCAACTTCTGAGCCCTATGCGACCCTTTTTACAAGTGCACAACAACACTGCTTTAAGCAGTCAGCTGAGGATTACTCTGATACAGAGGAAATAAGGGTATCATTAAGTGGTCTCCTTGCTGTCTTGTAATGGCTTCTGTGGATCAATATACTAGAATTTTTTTCTCAGGGAACAGGAGAGTGACTCAGGAAAAGCGAAGAGACAAACCTCTGGAGGTCACCCAAGCCTGAGGTTGCAATGAGCTTCGGCAGTAGCAGAAACAAGTGCTTTAATAAGATTTAATAAGGCAGATGTGCGCCATGCGGTGTATCACAATAGAGCAAAGCCAGAGGTATGATCAGGCAACACATCATTATAAGCTCATAGCGGCCCACTGAAGCACTCAATGGAGATGTGAGCTCAGGATGCAGAAATCACATAACTGTATCTCCCTAGTACTGCACCCAACGTTTTTTGCAGAGAGCTCGTTCTTAGCTCTGCGCGTATGGTGTCCCAGGTACCCCATCAGGCAAGAGCTCTCCTAGCTGGAGCATCGCTGTGGTAGAGGTAACACATAAATAGTCATCACACAATGAATAATTCCATCGTCAAGCTGTGCATGTCAGCATTTGGTTTGGTTTCAGATTGACATTTGGCCTGTTCCCTGATCTGGCAAAACCAAGCTCTGTTTTGGTTTGGTGGTTGTTTTTTTTTTTCCCCTGAACAATAGTCAGGGTACAAGGGATGGTCGACTAGTGAGGGAAGAAAGCAGGAGAATCCATGAGGGAGCATATGATGAAGTTTTACTGAGTTTCATTTTTCAAGTTTCACATGAAATAGGATGTTTCATAATGATTACAGATGAAAATCTTGCTAAGGACTGTGTAATTCTTAGCCAAAACTGATAGAAATTGCTACAGCCTCTTATAAGCAGAGATTTGATTTAAGCTTATTAGAAATATTGTGAAAATAAGAGCAGCAATATGTTTATATATAGATTTTTTTTAAAATAGAATTGGTTTCCATCCTAGGACCTCGTATGAATGTTTTAATCCTGAAGCAAAACTCAGGTGAGTGAGTTGCCAGTATTAAAAAGCAGGTGCTTAAACAGATCTGCTGGCAGACCTTTAAATATGAGCATACGGACCGCATCGCTTTGGTTTCCGTTTCAGTTTCTGGACTTCAAAGTTGTGCTTCTTAGAGTAATTCTCGTCTGCTTTCAGATAATTCCTCTCAACCCTTTGTCATCTGCCATACTGCCATTTCTTCTTGTTAGGGACCAAAATCTCCAACCCTAACTCTTCTAAGCAGTTCTTAATGATAAGTCTGTGAAAGTCACGGAGACTTATGAGTAACTGGTTTTTAAACAGATGGGCCATACACGTTGTGGTAATCTCTAGAGTGGCGTTATGCCTTCAGCCTGTCTTGTGTTCTGCTGCAACCCCAGCCCGTAATTCTGATTCTGTAAGATGGTTGAGTACCTGCAGCTTCGGTGAAACCAGTCAAAAATACTCATTTATAAGAGCAGCTCTTTTGGCTATTTTGTGCATACAGAGTTCTGGGTAAATAGTTGTGGGATTTTTGTATAGCAACCCTTCATTAAAAACTTCCTACCACATATAGGAAAGGATATTACTGTGGCTGAAAGAGAAGGCCATAAAGATCTTTAACTCGCTTTAAGCGGAAATACAAACCCAGGAGGCCTCTGTTCCTAACTTGCTAAGTCATCATGCAGGATTGACATCGTTCGGTGTACTTCAGTTTACCCATCATTAAAAGTGAGCTGCTTAACGATGTGAGATCCTTGGACAGAGCTTGATTTTGTGATGGGAAGAGAGGGCTGCGGAATTAGGAGTTCCTGTCCTGGGGCACTCACTGCGTCACTGTCACCAGGATGACACGAATCTTTTCAGAGGAGTTACTCTGTATTTACACCAATACAAATAGAGGCTAAGGTTTGTACAGAATTGCTAGCTCTGTCCCACTGCACTGAAGTTTAATGCATTGTAAGATACGATGTGGAATGGAAGATAAGCAACCCATCCACGTCTGAAAGTTTTTGTTTCTTTTCCTAGCTGAAGCTGTAGAACACAGAGAGGAACGCAGCTGGTTTGAAGGAGGTTTTGCATTTAATGACTGACACCTCTTTTGCCAACGGTATTTTCACCTGCAGCAGCCCTTCTCAAGGCTTTATTATTTCCTCACCAGGAAAAGGAATGGAAATGTTTCCTGTGGCGGGGTCGGGTTTGGTTTGGTTTGTTCCATTTCTTTTTCCCAGGCTTGGATAGTGATTGCAGAATGAACTTGAATCACGAGTCATATCAGGCCAGAGAAGTATTTCTGGAATTACATAGATTGATGCACATGTTATAAGAACTCAGTTTAATGTTATTTATAAGAAAAGGACACTCAATAGCCAATATGTTGTTTTCCTTTTCCCCTGGCCGGAGCACTGAGGACGCGGCTGCAGTGTAGGCAGCTCCTGAACTCCCATCGTCATTTCGTACCGGTTGTAATTGCGGCGGTGGTGTCAGCCAGGAGTTTCTTTTCATGGGAGGGGTTCTGTCAAAGGTATTAAGCTCGATTCGTAATTGCATTTTCTGAAATAACAGAGTTAGTGCTGAATTTATTTCCACCATCTGTAGGACATTTGAAAAGAAATAAGACAATATTTTATTTATAGGCATACCTCTGTATAACGACATACATACATAAATATCTCCATTTATTTCCATGGATGGTGGGATCTGCCCGCACAGGTCAGCTTGCTAAATCAGAATTTTAAGAAGAAACTGGTTTTCTCATTAGATACTGGAAAAACGGAATCATGAATCAGTGGTTATGCCAGTCTAATGAAAGCAAATGAAAAAAAATTATAATTAAAATCCAGAAAGTAAGTGAGATTTTATTTAGAACATGTCTGCGTGGTGATTGCAAGCCCAAACTTTGCAGAGAGCAGTGTTTGCTGGCTGGTGATACCAGTGTTATCCGTATACTGCATGGCTCTTACATGCACCTGTTTTGCCTAAAGTTTATATGGTTGTAAGTAGTAAATGTCCCCACAAATAGTGATTGATTTGATCAAGTAAAGCTGAGAGAGCGCAGCCCTATGTTTTTCAAGACGCTGTGCTTGTATACGCACAGTACAAAATATTCAGAGCATCTTTTGACTTACACCGCTGTTACATCGCTTTCTCGTGTCAAGTGGCGTTTGCTTTGTAAGTGAAAGTGGTGCGGCTGGTCCTCGCTCTTCACTTCGCCTTCTCTCTGGTGAATTCCCTCTGCCCCCGCAATAACCTGCGCCGAGTTTGGCTTCCCCATGGCAGGCACTAAGAAAGCAGAAGCAAAACCGTCGCTACGCTTGCCTGTAGTAAGCGGAGGATTTGCCCTTATAGTGGCTATAGGAAGGAGTAAGCTGCCTCTGTGCGCAGCCCAGAGAATCTCTCTCGGCTCTGCTGAGGTTACGCACGGGGCGACGTGGTGAAGTGCAGTTCTGAGCAGGACGGTGGGGGCCCGCGGAGGAGATACCCCAGCTGCCAGAGGCTGTGCTGCTTTTAACGCCCGCTCTCTGGTTAAAGAGCTCTGGTGCCCAGGACTGCGCAGCCTGCCTGCCCGGTCGGCCTGGGAGATGGGCAGTCTCTGCTGCCTGTAGTTTTCCCAAAGTTTAAAATGAGCTGCCCTGCCTATAGCTTAGCCCCATTTCTTTTTTTCCCAGCCCCTGTAACCAGGGAGAACAGCTTCCCTGTGGTGTTTTTTCATATGTTTAAAGACCGATCAGCCCTATTTGATTTTCTTTTCTCTAGAGAAAAGATCCGTATTTCCTTTGGCCTTTGCTTGTAGGTCATGTTTTCTAGATCTTCCCTTCCTGTTCTGCCCTTGTGCGTGTCCCCGTGGCACAGCTCTCGCTGAAGCGCAGTGTTGCAGGGGATCCTCGGTCAGAGCAAAAGGCTCGCCTCTGTCTTGCATGCCATAGTGCCACGTATAATCCCTCCCTTAGTTTTACACCAGCATGAAACTGTTCTTTCAAATTGAGTTTGTGATCTGCTACGGGTTTAGGGGACAGAGATCCTTTTCGACGGAACTGCTGTTTAACCCGCGCTCCCAATTGGGTGTTTGCATGGCTGACTGCTGCCTGCCTTAAATTTGTGCAGGTTTCATCATAAATAATATGTGTACTCCTAGCAGGCTGCTGCACAGATAGGTCTGAAAGGAATTGTATTTTGTAGCTTTCTTAAATTGCTTATTGAAAATGAGGGCAATATGCAATTCTTGTCTGTGGGAGGAAATTTCATGTTTAACTTATGTGATCTATACCTAATGTCTAAATTACCGGTGCATGCAAATCTACATTATAGTGTATATAATCCATCCTTGTGAAACATCTAAAATTAAATCTGTCAACGTACACGTACAAGAGCTCTTTAGGAGTGGCAGTTACAGATTTAACATTCATGCACGTAAAATTGATATAAAAAGTTAGAGAAGAGTTTGAAGCTGCTTTTAAAAAATAATCCCTAAGTTTAGCCAAACCTCTGCAAAACAGGAATCTGATCCTGCAGATATTTCTGACTGAAAATACTGCTTCAGCTTTCTGATTAATGCCCATGGCAGGAAATGCTTTGTACTTGATACTAAGTTTGCATTCCTTGACTATTAAACTGGTACTCCCGCAATTTTAATATAGTGCTTCAGCATTTAATATCCATTCGCTGATAGGAATAGAAGTTTTAAAAATAGCTGACTCAAATCTCCATCATTTTTAATTTTTTTTCCAAATTCACACTTAGTTGAGGTTCACTGCCAGTAGCTTTTATCCTTGCCTTAGTTGGGTCAGCTTCAACTGCCTGATTATACAGCTGGTCTCATTTTTTATTCTACTTTGAGCATCTTTCTGTCTCATCCCTCCTGTGTGTGTATAGTGCCTGTAAACATCATCTCTTCATTTACAAACTCTCTTGAACTGTAAAGGCCAACCCAGTAAACCCCATCTGTGGACTCCTGTTTTCTTCTTGGCACATTTTCCTTATGCTTAAACGTAAAACGGCCATCAATATCACCTTGCTCACATTTTGACATTTCAATCTCTTCACCCTGTGTTGATTGTATCAGACTCTTCTTCCAAATACCTGCCCGGTCTTTTATTTCTTCCCCTTTTCAGCTGCATAATGCATGAGACAGGAAGTGTCTTCTCGGTGCCTGGTGTCAGACCGCGGTGGGTACGCGCTGGCGGCAGCCGGCCGTGATTGACACTAATGCACTGATAGCAGTTTCATCGGGGTGTTGCAGTTGTCGTGTTTAGGGGAGGCCGGTCAGCGAGGAGAGCGGGAGCCGTGTCGCTGATGCAGCTTGTCAGTGATTCACAGAGATCTCTTCAAGTGTCCTATTTTTGGAAACCGTATTTCCAGATAAATGCTTTTCCAATTCCAAAGGCATTTTGACATGCTGGGAAATAAACCTCTACCTAGCTGTGGGTTTAAGTCACATCCCTAACGTTCTAGAAAGTGCTAGTCATTTGATTTTATAATCCTTTCTATGAATTGTAATGATGGCAAGGACCAAATAGGCTTAGTCCTGTGCTGCCACTCTATCCAGACACATAACGGAGGCAGAAAAGGCACATTTAGAAACCGAGAGCCCCTTGATGTGTCTGGCAAGCTTAGCTCTGAAATCCTCAAAAGAGATCCGTCTTCCCTCTAAATTTAGATGGAGAATTTTTACATTCTTGGAATAGAGAGGGAGAAAGGTGGAAACTGATAACACGCTGCTGAAAGAAAATTGTAGCGTTTTCAGATGCAGAACAATTTTCTGTGTGGCTTCTCTCTGAACTTGCGTAAGCGTTTAGCTGGTCCACCTGCGAGCAGCCTGGTTTGTGTGTGCGAGTTCGATTGAGAACTTTAAACTCATGTCACCTTTTCTTTTTAGGCATTCAAGCCAATGTTTTAGGGGCCTCTCTGTCTTCTACAGGACCAGGTAGAACTGCTTTGCATAGGGCTTTCGTAAGCAGGCCTTTGGGGACTGATGGGCTTGGGTTTGGGGATATTTTTTCCTGCCTAGCACATGCAGAAATGTTATTGCTCGTTCACTGAAAGAGAAAACGAGTTTGCCAATTCCAGCTCTTTGTAGCTTGTTGGCATCTCTGAAAAGATACCAGGCAATGGGACTTAGAGATAATTATGGCCACAAATAATTTAATCTGGATTTAATAAGGAAGTCACCCTTTTTGACTCCCCGTTTTTAAACATCAGTAGTGGTCGTCTGTAATGGCTCACCCCAGCAGTCCAGAGTGCTTGTTATTAAGGACTTCGGCATTTTGGATTAGTGGTTCCTACTGAGAAATGTTAATTCCTGTTGCCAAAGAATTCACGTAGGCATGTATGATTAGCAAATTGAAAGGATTAAAATAACCACCTAGCAGGGTTAATACACTTCAAGACTATTGTTGTTACCTCGGGTACCACAGCACAAAAAAAGGGGGCTCCCATGTCTGCAGCTCATAGTTAATAACTCCGGCTGTGCTAACATTGCTGAGCACTGGAAGCAAAGCTTTTAACATCATTAAATGCCAGCTTTTTGCTTCATCACTCAAGGACAGTTCCCCTGCTTCCATCTTCATCTGCAGAAGTGGATACACCATGGAGATTTTGTGAGATCTAAATATGCACTCTGTAATTCTGTCCCCAGTTTGAATAGCTGTGGTTTGAATTGAAACCACTAAGTGTAAAAGGCTGAACCTCAACTGGCTGAGCAGACGGAACAGATGTCTTTGTTCAGAAGTTTGCAGCAAACGTTGGACATTTCTCCGTACATTTGTGCTCTCCTGGTCTGGATTATCAGCTTGCTTTAAAATAGTCATTTCCCACAGACATAGGCAAAGGTTTTAGTTCTCTTTGACCCTTCCTTGCAAATGAGTGTAACTGGCCTAGCTACCCATCTCGTGAAGGGCTGGGGCTCAGCCGTGCGCTTGAACTTGCTTGTAAATGCCACTCTGACATGTTCTGTGAATAAATAAAGCCTGTTGGAATATGTTGCAAGGAATATCTTTTTAACAATCTAATGATGTTTAAAAGATGGGTAGTACTTACCATAAGCATGTCATTTTAGTGAAGAAAAACCTCTTTGCAAAATGATTTAGTTGTTAGGATTTTTTTTTTTTTCTTTGAGCTGGAGGAAAAAAGAAAACTAAAACTCCTTCTTACAGCAATCTGTTTTTCTCCCTTTTATTTTGTTTTATTTTCTTACCTACGGAAGTCATGTAAGCAAAGTTCTTTGCAGGTGCTAGGGATTTCTGTGATATTTTTTCAAGGTACGGATTGTAGAATGTCACACATTCATTTTTAAACAGTTTTGCTCTCTGATATGAATGAAGCGCAGGGCAGTCAAATGTCAATGGAAGCTTAGCAGCTCACTTTTCCTGCTTCTCTCCAGTTTCTTATTATTAGCCGTGTTTGCAAAAGAGGAGCCTCTTACGTTCGTGGCTTTGTTAGTGTTTTCAGAGCAGGCAGTGTCTCTGCTTTTGCCAATGTCTTTGACATCTCCTCAAAATAAGAAAAGACCCATTTTCCCAGAACAGAGGCATGTTTGGACGTTTTTAAAATAACTTCAATCTTTAACTTGCCCCCCGCCCCGGCTGTCAGTCCTCAGTGCAGTTGGTGTGTCAAAATGCGGTGGAGGCTGCTGTCCTCATTGCCCTGCTTGGGGACAGGGCAAAGCTCCTGCTCCAGCTCTCAGGTTGCACAGACTCAGGTCACACTCTCCACTGGGGCACTCAAAGAAAATCCCCCGTGGGATGGATGCAGACGTCCCATTTACCTCCCAGCGAGCGGTTCTGATCGCTGCCCTCATCCCGTGCCCTCCGCTCTTCCTGGAGCGGCTGACACCCGCTCCAGGGCCTTTCCCTGTGCCAGCCTCTTCAAGGATGACGTAGCACTCCCACTGCTGGGGTGATGCAGGTTTGTGCAAGATAAGTTACTGGGAGGGACAGCTAAGCTCAAAGACTGGTATCACTGTATTTATGGTGCTCCACAACAGTTATGTTAAAAAGTTGTGGGGTTTCCTCTCGTGCAGCTTGTCACGTGCCCTGCATGTCTGACCAGGTGGGATAATCGTGGGTTTCAAAATATTTTCTCATTGCTTTGTTTTTAATGAGGGAAAACTGACCTTGATTTCTCCCCTCTTCAAAATACCCTAAAGGAAGCTAGCCAAGAAGCAGAAGGAGACTCAGACCAGCACGCAGAGGGAGATGGGTCCCGTGGCTACTTCCGACAAGACCTCTACAAAACTCAGTGCTGTTCACAATGAAGAAGCTTTTTCTTCCAGCTGCCAAGATGTTAATGGATTCAGTAAGTTTAACTTGCTTGCAATGGATATGTCCCCCTTGGAGAGCTCTAGGTTCTTGAAAGGACCTATTCCTATGGGCACAATATTGAGGAGCTGGGAATGACAGTGATAGAGATCGTTGCAAAAGCTTGCTAGAAGTCAGTTGTCTGAAACGTCTCTGACACTGCCCCTGTTTTACCTGTCAGATAGGTGGAGAGCATTTCTTCTGACTCTAAATCTACTGAGAATAATTTACAAAGTCTGTTCTAATAACTACATCAGACAGTCAGGAAGGCACATGTTTATTTGTTCTTCAGAAATATTTTTTCCTTTGCGAGTAGAATAGTCAAATCAAATCGGTTAGCTGACTCGTAGGATGAAATAACATTTTCTGTATGGAATTGTTATGAAAGAAAGCATGGTTTCCTGGTTAGAGAACTGGAATGGAAAGACAGCATTTCTTCTTTTGTCTGTGTCCTCGGTTTATTCTTCATACGGGTTCAGTAAAACTAATCTTAGTTAACACTTGTAAACCTCTCAGACCTCTGTAGCTGGAAGTTTTGTGGGTGAAGCAGCACAAAGTCATACTTGAGCCTTGCTAGATGCAGTTTGAGTGCATGGTGGATTTGTAAACTTTTTCATATTAAATAAATTTTAACTTAGACACTATGGGAATGTCAGTCCTTCTTTTGACGCTTAGCCTGCTAGTTTGAACAGGGGACAGCTCTGAAACACGCGTACGTACTAAAACTCTTTTGTCTGTCTTTACCATCTTTAGTGAAGTGGGTTTCCCCCTAATTACTAACATGGAAGTGCTTATGGTACAAAATGTGTTTTATCGTTGAAACCTTTGTAATCTCAGATTGAGTGGGACAGGCTGAGTGAATTCTTCTTTTCCCACTGTCTGTAGGTCATGTCAAATTCCATCTGCATGCGTTGCTGCTGCCACTCGGTGTAACATACCTGTGAGATGGATAAATAGGTGTTTGGGACCGTCAAGGCTAGCAGCGAACACTTCTCTCTGATACTAAATTGACTTGAGTCAAGATCTAATTTTCTCAGGTGCTGAGTAGCTCTGTCTCCTAAGGAAGACAGCAAGAGTTGTCAGTGGTTCATATCTTTGAAAGACAGGATAGCGGAGGACAGCATTGTAACAGACATCCTAGAAACAGCAAAGGTAGCTTGTTTAAAATGTATGGGGGAAATGAAGTTTTTAACACTTTCTTCAGAATCTGGGTTTTTAAAAGTTGGGGTTTTTTTTTTCCAACCAGAAAATAAGAGAAGAGACGGGCTTGGAATGTGACCTCATTTTTTTTTCCCCTTGGTATTTTGAGAGACTAATTAAAACAGCTGAGTCATTTACTTGAAATGGCATCTATAGAAAATAAGTTGTGTCTAATTTTGTAAAAAAGCATCCCTTCAGGTTTTCTTTTTTTGTTTTAAGCAGTTAGTCCTTTGCTTGTCTGACGTCACTGCAGATTTTATCGCTACCTCCCTCTGTAACACAGCCTGAGTCAAGTCATGGGCCGATTCTTTTCTTTTTTTCCTCTTTATATCCATGAGAAACAATTACCAGTAAGCCTTCATGATTTCTCCAAATTTTTTACTGCCAAGTCCAGGATGCTGAGGTGTTGGAGGTAAGTTCTCTTCTGTGCAGTAACGTGCACTTGCTGATACAGGAGTTTTATGGTTAAAAGACTTTCTTTTTTAAAAATTGCCTTAGTAGTGTTGAATACTTGAGGGTTTCTATTACAGGCCTACTCTAACTAGGGGTTGTTCCTCCTAGCTTTTGAAGTCAGCTTGCTTAAGCAACAGTCAGATTCCTTCTTTAAGTTGTCCTTTTGCCTCCCAACAGAAAATAGCAGTTCAGCTATGTCATGCTAGGTAGTCATCCTCTCCATCTTGACCCTCTTGACTTATGGGAGCCTGAGCTGGCTGTAGCAGTGACATGGAGATACCCCTCTCCTTTGTGAAGAAAGCCCACCAAGAGAAGTTAAGTGTTTTCAATCCCAAGGCCACCTTGCTAGCTCACAAAAGGAATAAAATAGAACAAGACAACTTGTTAAGGAGGAAACCTCACAATTATTGAATGACTTGCGAACGAGTTTATCTCCAGATGGCAGTGTCCTTGCGGGGTATGTGTCCTTCCCTTCAGTTTTTCCTTCCTGTCCCAATATTTTTAATGACTTTTCAGACAGCACGAATTCCATGAGTGCCTATAGAAGCCTTTTTCTTCCCCTAGTCCATCCAGCCTGGCCACTGGTCTGCTCCTGCTGCAGGAGGACTTGTGAATGTTCTTGGGTGATCCCCGTCCACCCTCCTGCCGTAGCCCCCCCGTTTGCTGCCTGTCTCGCTGCTGCCTACAGCACCGTCACCCTGCAGGCAGCTCCCACTGACAGGTCCAGCTGCTAGAAAGGCAGAAGCAACGTCCCCCTCGTCATAGCAGGTGCTGCCTGGCACTCTGCATTGTGATGGACACCAAAAGTGAGCAGCTGCCTTTCTGCTTATCAGCCCCTCCTTTTCTGAGGGGACATGGACCTGGGCGCTTTTACAGGCAACTCTGAAAATAACGATGACTCTGTCACTACTAAGAGTTACCATCCTCCTGTCTCTGCTCTTAGTAAAAATGCAGATTTCTTCACCTGCTCCATCTCAGTGCTTTAGGAGGAAATACTTCTATTTTCAATATAAACTCATGCAAACGGCGTCCTCCATAAAATCACGCTGTTTGCATGCAATGGAGACCTTTGTAGAGGCCAGCGCAGTGCTGAGGAGCAGCTGGTGCTGTTGGTCATTTATAGGATTGAATTTTATTGTTTGGCAGAGGTGTTCATTATCAAATGCAATTACATTCTGGAAGATCTGTAGCCTCTGTGCTGGAACAGGGAGACCTCAGATCTTGCTGAAAAGTAGGAGAGAAAAGGGCATTTATCTTTTCTGGTCCAAAGCAAAGCCCCTCATCCCTTTTTCCATCCTACACTGTTAGTCCTTATTCAGGCAGAATTTTTACTGCAGTTTAAACTGAAAGGATTTGATGGACTCAGCCTCTGTCTCTGACACTGTATGGAATCAGAATAGGTATTTGCTGAAAGATAAATTAGTCCATGGCTATTCCAGTTCGTCTGGTTTCACCCAGGGATTATGTGGAGGTGAAGCAGGCTCTTCGTAGTTGTTCATTTTCTCAAACATCTTGCTTTTTAAAAACTAAAAATATATCCAAAATGCATTAAAGGTAGATGATGGTGCTTGCAGTGTTTGAGCCTGCTCCTCAGTGTGCAGGAACGTTTGGAAAGCAGCAGCGTTTTCCTCCGAGGGGCACAGCACAGGCATGGGTAGGCATTGACTCGATGCAGGGTTATTATGAAATGACATGACAAATTGAAGACAAGGTGGACCTAAAATCATCCACTAGCATCTGCGCACTGACCAGAAGGGTGTGCAAGGGGTTGTTATTGCACATAAATTGTGTGCAATTTGGCAGCCCAGGCGTATGATGGGAGAAGCAGTAGTATATCATCTCGGCAGTGATGCACTAACGGTACGTCCTGCTCAAAGGAGCTGCTCTTCTGGCTTTGCAATGCTAAAATGCCACGGATAGGGCTGGTCCAGGAGAATACCATATCACCAGCGTAGCCATCTTGACACCCTTGGGAGGTTTCTGGCAGGAACTGTTTGATTCTGCGGATTTAATCTCTTAAAATGCAGCCACTTCTGCTAGAGACTGATTTATTAGGGTGTGCTTAACTTTTGTGACATCTCAGTTTGGGAGGAGACTGCTTTCCAGACAACCTTCAGGAGTGAGACTGATACAGATTAGGTAGGTGGCTTTACTGTTTCGGGCAGAAGCGCAGTTTGAAGACAGCGTTTTGGAAGCCGTAGGGAACCGAGCGTTGCGTTAGTGAGCACTACTGTAGAGTTAGTGTGCTTTTACTAGCAAGAACAAGGAGATAAGAGGAGGCTGTAGATAAGTGGCACGCAGGGTGTTAAGGATCATTTTTAACCAGGAAACATCTAAAACCGCACCTTTCCATATCCTGCATGTTTTTGCGATGAATCAAACACAACGGTCTTTAGCTTTGCCGTTAAGTCACAACAGACAATTACATGAGGGTCTAGTTCTTATTGCTACCCCGTAGATAATTTTCACTCTTAGGTTACCTGCTAAATGCAGTCCAAGGACTTGTAGGATCATGACCGGGAGATGTTTTCTTTAGTGAAAAATTCTAAAATGAATTTAAAGGAAAAAAAAAAAAAGCCAAATTTCATCAAAGGCATAAAAGGAAAAAATACCAAAATCCCTTTTACTGGTTTTCATGCTGGTTTGGGATTTTTGTGGGGCTTGCTAGTTCAGAAAATCTTACAAAAACTAAGGGAGAACAATTTTCAGACTAGGAAGGGAGCCTCCACCATTCTACGTGACTAGAGGGATCTGTGTGGCCTCACGTGCCACTCCAGGGCATACAAAGAGAATTTTTAATGAAGGCTTAATCTCGATCCTGACGTGAAATCCTCTGGTTAGGAAGCAGCACTGTCTACGCATCTCATCATACAAGCCGCTACCTGACCGATTTTGGGAATGAGCTCTCTAAAGTTTGGGAAACTTGCTTTTTGGTGTTTGGTTTGTTGGGGTTTTTTTCCCCCTTCTGAATCTAGAAATCAGCTCCCTGTCTCACAAATATGATTCATTTCATAAACTTCAGTTGGTAACATTTTTAATCAAACTCACTGAAGTGAGGTGTATATCTTCAGCTGCCTAAGTAATTTATCGTTAGCAATTCCTGGAATGGCAGTACGGCCCAGCAAGTTCTTTTATACTCCCAAATTTCAGAAAATTCGAGTCCTGCTCAAAGCTCTGACTGTTGACTTGCTCTGTGACCCTGGGCAAACAAATTACTCTTTTTAGACCTTATTTTATATATCTGCATAAGCTGTCATGTTCCAAGTACAGTGAGAGAAAGGTCTGATTTAGGCTGACAAACACGGGGAGAAAGTATAAGAGGCCCCAAATGAAAGATGCTTTATGGCTTGAAGGCAGCTGGGGCAGAACTCCAGCAGACTAAGCGATGAGAAATTTGATTATTTTAATGCGTTTTCAAGTGGTGTAAGTCTGAAAATATGGCAGGAGAATGCAGAACGAGCGCGAGTTCATTTACCAGATGATTATAAACTGCTTAGGAGGTAATTCTGCAGACTTCATGAAACTCCCTAGGCTAGCAACTTCTTTGGTTCACCCCATAGAATAACTTGAAATTTTTAAGTGATGTTTGCTCTAGAGATACAAAAATTGCTTCTGAAATTACTTTGATATATACTGAATTTTATCTACTTCTATTAGATTATGGAATAGTTTTTCCTGTGTTATCTATTGTCATCTTCCTGATGTACTGAGATTTGTATTAGCTTGTTTCCCAACATTTTGAGGAGATAAATAAATGCCTGTAACTCTGAGAGTGAATGCAGAATGATAACAAAAGAATATGCCTTCAGAAATGATGGATTACTGTAAGAACGTACATGTATGCTATTGTAGGTATAAACTAGCCTCATAGACTTACTATCAAGAAAAGAATCTACTGTGAAGATGTTGAGCCCTGCCTCCTTTCCATAAATATTCAATTAATATGGAAATAATTGGCGGATTCTTGTCCAGAGAAAGCTACTGCTTTAATGAGAAAAAGCAAGGATGCTTGTCCTGCTGAAAGAACCCAGCTCAGAGGGGGAAGGATTGTAGGACTTGCTATGAACAGTCCTGGGTTGAAGAACAAGTCCCTTGTTATCTTGTATTGTTTTAACCAAAAAAATTGCGACCCTACCTGTCTATTTTTGTGGTATTAGTGTACGCTGTGTTTGAGCAGGCTTATTCTACTGTTACTAGTGCATTTGATTCTCTGTAGTTTGTATTTTGGGGCTTAATTTTAGGGATCTCTTTCCTAGAGACGAAAAGATAAGTTTGTTCCTTTGGTTAAAAAAAAGGATATCTAGACTATAGTCCTATATGTGTATCCTGTGTAGGAACACATTGATTTACAATAACTATAACACTATATTTGGGGTCTGGAGTGCTTATATTAAAGAAAATCCATCATGATGACAATGTAATAAATGTAATATGCATGTCGAGATGAAAAATATAATTCATTTTGATAAGCCTTGTATATCCCATATTACTGTGTTCTTTGAGGAACATTCTCCCTGTTCTCTTTCTCTCTCTTAATATATGTCTAAAGTCTTTTCCTTATGTCTTTCCTACCTAGCATCACCCTCTCCTTGTTCATTTTCTGTCCAAAGCAAAACCCTTCAGAGCAAATCTTTGTTGAATTCCTACTACTCAGGTACTAGTGCCAGACTTTTCTTTCCTTTCTAAATTTTCTTTGCTTTTGTACGTTTCCCAATATGACCTATAGACTGAATCTTCTGAGTGTGAGATACAGCTAACCTTGTTTTCATTTTTTGTAACTTTTTTTTCCTATTGATCTTCTGTTGATTTCCATTGATCCGTGTCGTGTGGGTGAACGGAATTCCATCTCAAAGTATCATCAGACACTGTTCCATCGACCACGCTGTTAGGTAAGAAGACAGGTATGGTGTACTGCACTGCACTGGAGAGCAAACGCGCTCGTTGCATCTTGAAAATAACTCGGAGAGCACTGTTAAGTGGCTGGGCTCCAAAATGATAATTAATCCTGTGGTCATGTGTCGTGTTAATTGGAAAGCCTTTTGTTTTACTCATGCTTTATTATTGCAATTACTTGATTTATTTTTTTTTAATGGAAAGGACAGTTCAAAAATTAAGGTTTAGGAGTTCTATCAAGTATTTGTTGTTTCCTTTTGTGAATGAGATTTGACATTCTGGGCCAAATTCCCACGTGCCGCCTTGCCTTCGGCTCAGCTTTGGCTGGCGCAGGTGGTTGCGCCTGCGCAGCTGGCGTGGCCGAGCCCTGGGACGGAGGCTCAGCTCCGTCTGCCGCCAGGCCTGGGCATAGAAGTGAGGATTTGCATGTCCAAAGCAGGTGGGAGCTCACAGTTGCAAACATAAAGAGTATTTAGAGAAATCGGAGGCTGGGTTTGGGCAAGTGGCCCCAGCTCATTCAGCGTATGCTGAGAGTTAAATGCTGAATACTCCTGCGGTTCGGTGTAGGTTTGAGAGGAGAACAGAAAGGCGGGTTCTGAGAGGCGGAGGCTGCGCTCTGGCTGCTGGTAACTTTAGAGGGAGGTGTTGGTGTTCAGTATCTCTGAAAATTAGCTTTTCTTGTTCAGGTGATAAATAAAGCATCCGGTGTGCAGGTCTTAGCTTTTGGATTTTTAAAAATAATACATTTTTACAGCAAGTTAACAGAGACAGCAAAATTGGCAGAAACCGTTAGCTTATAAAAGAAGTTATCCAGAAACTTACTGGAGGTACGCTCCAGTAAGAGAGTGAGTAATAACAGCCTACAACTTGAGGCTCTCCCTGGAGGATGCTGCCTGCGTGTGGAATCGGAAGGCGGCAATTCCTCCACTATGAATGAGAAAGATGATGTGTGGTTGATCAGAATCTAACCAGTGGTATTTATCAGACCTGTCATTTTGGATTATCTACAGTAAATGTTCGCTTCCAGACACGGTAATCTACTGTGGCTGCTTTAAACATTACTCTGAGCATGTTGAAGGCCTACAGTTAGACCAGGAAAAAATTACAACCGATCGCTTAAGTGCCTTGGCTTACAGACTAGCAGCCAGGGCACAGAGGCTTGGAGGGACTGCCACAGTACACCCGTTTATCCGGCTATCTATCGAAAAGCCGACGGCAGTGAATGAGCCCTCTTCTAACGAGGTGGGGAAGGAAAGGAGTCCTTTTTCCAGAAGGTTTCTTCTCCTTTCCCAGAGACTCAGTGTTGTCAATGGAGAAGTCTAAAAGTGGATTTATCTTTTGGCAGCACTTTAGAAACAGGGCCCAGATGTGCAGTTTGCTGGAAGATGTCAAACTGCTCGCAGGCTGGTACTCAGCATCCATGAAAACTGGACCCTCATGTCAGGGAGCTCTTTTCCCCTCTCTGTCCCAACAGTGAGAATCACGGTGTGAACTGCATGCTTCGTAATCTGCAGCTCAAGGAGCAATAGACGGAGTCGATCTGTACTTTGCATGGGAAACCAAAAGCCATAAAAGCCCCCAAAACTTTCAAAATCCCAAATTTTAGAGAGGTAAAAGAGGAAATAGAAATTAAACTGGTCTTGTGCTTATGTATTCAAAACTCTTTCAAACATAACTTCTACTAACTGCTATATCTGAGTACGGATTAATATCCCTGTTTTACACCTGGGAAGTGAAGTACAGAGCACTTTTAAGACATGGTTTACACAGACGGGTCACACCCCCCCCCACCCCCCCGGTTCTATCTGAATTTAACAGCCACAGGTACTGCAAAACGGCCCTTGGTGTTGAAGAAATTTCTATCTTGTGACTTGAAGACAAATTAAAACCTTGGTATTCTGGCTTCTCAGACAAATGCACCAGACATTGGATGTTGCTGTATGAGCGAAATAAGTTTAATTTTTTGACGTTTATTAATATTTGTTCCTGGGAAAGAAAGAAAGATCTTAAAAAGGGCATCAGTCATGCCACTACCGATATCCATCTTTGGGCACTACCTGCAGTTCGGTGCTATTTGTTCCCATCTGTTATGCCTTCTGCTAATAAATGTCCTGTATCTGCAGTAGTGGATGAATCCCGAGGCTTGGCTGTGACATGATTTGTTGATAGTAAGATATAGGGGGGTTTGGGTTTGCCTCTACCCTAGCCCGTGCCTGATTAATACTATTATATTGAAAGCACGTTTTCAGCTATGTGATTTTCTCATCCGATTGTAGACAACTCTGGATTTAAATGTTTTGGGCAAGCCTCTTCACTAGAGAAGTGAACATTTAATACTAACAAATAAAGGAGGTAGATTTCCCTATTTTTAATACTTCAGTAAGACTCATCTTGTACCAGTACTGTAAGGCCTGAAGAATAAGTACAACCTTAGAGGTTTGTTTTGGAGACAATGTGCACGACCAGTACCTCTTGAAGATGTCATCAGGACAGGCTCTTCAGGAGACCCAGCGTGTCCTTCCCTTGCATCCATCAACATCTCCCGGCAGTATGTAAGGACATTTACCCTTGTTCTCGTTTCAACTACTCAAGAGGATCCTAACAACAAGAGTCGCTGCCCTCCAGAGAGGATGAGGACTGTAGTGCCTGGTAGATCCTTGCAGATGGGCGGAACAAGCCGAGAAAGCTTGCTGTCATGAAGTCTTACACAAAAACTGGCTTGTGCTTAGAAAGACATAGAAATTTGCCCTAATTTCACCCTTCTGTAGCTTGGATGGGCTTTTGCCCGTGCCTAATCAATCTACTGTGGGTATATCCACAACCTGATGTTTGAAGAACTAAAAAGATACTTGAGAGGATGTTGCTGCATTAGTGAGTGTCACCATTGTTGGCTTTTTAAATTGCGGGATGAGTTATTTTTATGCCATGGAAGCTTGAAAATCAACAGCTTGGTCTGTTCGGTTGTATCTGTAGCTTCCCAGGCCACGTCAGCCTCTCGGGAGCAGTGGGAGAGACTTTCACATCAGTTGTGTTAGCTGTGCTAACGTTGGCCTGCAGTAGAATGGGAACAGAGGTGCGCGCTGTTACTTGAGCTGCGTTTCTCTTACATCTCTTTCTGCCTGTGGATGATCAGGTAGCTTGGAAAACTCTCTTCCAGTCTTTAGTGGCTTCTAGTTTTGTCTGCTGATTTGAAGTTGCCAACAGTTTTTCAGCTGTAACTAATGAATTGCTCTATGAGGTAGGTAGATCTGACAGCCTCTTCTCACCAAGGAGGCAAAGAGAGATTTGACTTGGTGAGGTCCAGGCGTTTGAAGAGCTGCACTGTTAGGTATGTACCCAATACTCCCAAGCCTTAGCCCACCTCACCAAAGCATCTTCCTTGCATCGTTAAGGGGGTTTTCTTCTATGCTAGCTGATGAAAAAAAATGTATGCAATAGTTTTTAGAAGATTAGAATACACTTGTGTAAGGTGTTTACCAAGCGATTCTCAAAAATCTCTTTAGAATCTAGAGAAAATTACTTTCTCCAAATTACTTTCTTCAGCTTTTTTTTTTTTTTTTATTATTATGCACATGTGGCTTCTTCATAGCCCTTGAAATGAAAGATGCATCCTCCGGTCTCTGTCAAGCCTGGTGTCAGAAGGCTTTTTGTTAAGAAATGTGTCTTTTTACACCTCAGTTGGTATCATTAGACAAATGATGGTTTGACTTTGGTTTGCCATACCACTGTTTGTATTGTATATAGCATATTATAGCTGGATATTTATCATATAATAAAGCCTTGATGCACACAAAAAGCAAATTAATTTCACCAGCTTGAACCATATCCCTGGTGTAAGGGGAAGAGATATTAGCCATGCTGTAGTCATCCTTGGAAGATGTCAAATAATTGACAACCCTTACTCTAGTGTAGAGAGACTGGGTATGTGTGTAATTAAATCCATCACAAACACCACTCAAAATATAATTTATTTTGTGCAAAGGATGTCTTATCGTGTTACACACTTGCCAAGGCTAAGAGAATAAAAATATAAACAAAGATGATAGGGCTGTCATTTCAGACACAGAAGGAATTTGTGGTTATTAAAGGAAAAGTTTTGAAAGAAACTTCTCTGCATGTACAAGATGAGACATCAGTACAGCGTTACTTTTAGCAGTTTGAGGCCTAGGTTAGTTTTCCGGTCAGAAGGCAGCATCATACTCTGCGTCCAAATATCTGTGTCTCGGGCTAACACAACTGTGTTTATGAAACAAGATGACATCTGTAAAAGGATCTGAAGTTTCAATCCCCAAAGCTGCTCTGGATGAACCGGTCCCCTCCCAGGAGCCTTACTGGGACGTTGCACAGGGCGGTGATCGTACAGAGCCACTTCCAGGCTGGGAATCTAATTTCTCAGCTGTTCTTCATCTTATCTGTGACATCTATGGAGAAGTTTATCAGTTTTTCTGTGGAGGGAGACATATTTATTTTACTTGGGTAGCAGCAAAAGTATCTAATACAAGGTGTTGTAGCAGCAGGCAAGCACAATATCATCTCACCCTCAGGGTTACTCCTCAAATGGGGGAGATGCCACCTAGCTGGCCTCTGCTCCAGCCTTCCTCTGCATGCTGGACACCGTTAGCTTTCTCTTGGCAGAGGAAGAGCTCAGAGTTTACTGCAGCAAGTTCACGTTTATTTCTCCAGCAAAGAAGAGAGTTGCAGGAGCACCGTTTTGTAAGCGGGGAGAGTTTGTGGATATTGAAAGTGGAGTCAACATTGTTAGATTCCGTTACCTGCAGTTACGCCCTAAACAGATAAGCTGAGATGCCTGAAGAGTTTCCCTATCAGGCCGGTTAGGTGAGAGCCAGCGAATCATTGATTTAACATCCTATACAAAATCTCAGGGTATTCTGTGAACTCTTAGGCTGCTAATGAAAGTGCCAGCTTCCAGAAATCGAAATATCTGCATTGGCAACAGACACCTTAGTATGGGGAGAGAGGGTGTTGCCCTAAAAAGGGTTAACAAACAAGCTGACAGCATATTTTGCTATCGCAGCTGCCAATAGTAGAAATGATCCTCTTACAAACAGCATGTTTCCAGCAACATGCAGAATACCTGTTTTATTTACAGCTGCACAGAAAGAACTGGGGAAAATTGGAAATGGTTCTAGGAAGGAACTGGAGCCCCGAACAGCCTGCCCTAATGAGACTTCAGAAGCTCTCAATTGATTTACTTTATCAAAGAGAAACTGAAGAAGTGATTTGATCAGTGCCTGCATGGGTCAAGATTTCAAATCCTCAGAGGGCTCTTTAATCTACCAGAAGGTATAATAAGATTCAGTGCCTGTAAGTCGAAACTAAGCAAAATCAAATTGCAATTAAGAAATGTTTAGACAGCAAGGGTAATTAACCGTTGCCACAACTTTTGGGGTCAGAATGGAATCACCATCTCTTGAAATGTTTTAATTTGGATTATTTCTCGGAGCTCTATTCCATCTTTGGTATGCAGTGGTATGTGTTGCTATCAACAAAATGAGGACATATGACTAGAAAGAAGATGTGCATATGAAACATAATCCAAAAAAAACCTGATGCACGATTCTGTATGTTTAGTAGTTTCTGAGTATTAGAGCGAATTATCTCAAGCATCTTTCCAGAAAGATCTATTTTCTTGATTTGCTTTTCTCACTGAAAACTCATAAAAGGCACGCATGCTTCAGAGGTACTGCCGAAACTTCAGTGAAAGTCTTGGCCCATTTGTCCCACAAACCCATCCTCATTTGCCAGGGAATGGGGGCATGTTTGTGAGAACGGGACGGAGACAAGGGACTGTGGGAAATTGCTGTGACTTGCCTTTAGTGCAACAATTAAAGCAGAGGTCTGACTTTGCTGAGGGGCTGGTACTTTTGTTGTCTTTTCCAGTAATAACGGTGCCAAAAGGAACGAGATGTAGTTTCTAGCTGCAACCTGCAGGAAAAGCAAAGCCTGTTTGCAAGCCCTCCAAAGACTCTTTTGGTTGATTGTCCTAGTGAGAGATCAGTTTGCTGCTCCCTCCCGTCCTACCTGCATTTTGAATTGTTCACAGAATTGCTGTAAACAGAGCAGGTCTAGCGCCTGGCTTGAGTGCCTCATTAACCATGCTTAGGTTCAGGCTCATGGCGTGATTAGACGGAGAAGGAACAATACGTTTCTTGCATCAGGCTTTATTAGCAGAACATACGAACGCTAGGCTCGCCTCATACAGAGCAATCGCTCTCCGTAAAAGCCCCTCCGCTCTTTCCTTGGCCCAGATAAAATGCTGGTGGGAATAACTGACAGCCGTCCTGAGCTGGTGCAGATGTCGGGCTTGGGTGCTCTTCCAGTAGCGCAGAGGCCGTTCAAGGTGCGTTTGTCACGGACGTCCAGAGGATGGTGATCTTCTGCCTGCCTGAGCTCTGCGTGTCGTCGGGCTGAGAGCAGGATGACTCAGATTGCGTGACACTTTTCTCGAAGCAGAAACACTTGGGCGAGAGGCACGCAAACAGCGTGATGCCACGGGCCACGTTGCAAGAGCTGTTAGTACAATCGGTGATTTTTACACCGGTTTTTATCTGTCTGACCAAAGAGACCAGAGGCACAATTGATACGATTGATCTGACTCTGGCTTTGCAGTTTTTCTTTGGTGCTGGGCAGCTGCTTCTGGTTCCAGATCCATAACAGGGGCACCTGCTTTGAGGGAAGTTACTCTGGAAAGGAGGGGGCACCACCTGCCTGGCTTTCACCTCTCCCTATGATACTTCTCTCTGAGAAGAGCGCCAAGTATACCAGAATTAAAGGATCTGATGAAGAGAGAAATTAATAATTGCCTGCAAAGGAGCTGACTGATCTGAGCTACGTTTTACAAGTAGCCTGTGCTCTGCAGGTGCCCTGACTGTATTAGCACTAGAACCGCACGTTAGTTTTAAGACTCCCTCTCGAATAGGGATATCGTAATGTTTTTTAATTGGGGCTGATAAAAATGTGGCATTACTTGTAGGTTCCTCAGAGAAGCCAATTGTGAAATTGGGTTTGTATTAAACTTAATGATGGAAAATTAAGCATAGTACGTCTGTCGGAAATGGTCCGCAATAAAAATCTTCTCCTCTCCATTACAGGAGGTTAATAGGGAATAGGGGAGGAAAGATGCACTGGGAAAGCGAATCCAACTAGGGGAATTAATAAGCCTTGAAATTCCCTCTGTTCAGAGTTCTCACACTGTCATTAGCCGGAGCATTAGGGATGATTATACAAATGCTTTGGATGTTACTCTTCCTTAAATCCCAAATTTATTCACATTTTGTATGTAAGGGTTGCTTTGCTAGAGCCATAGCTCTGTAAATCTCTGAGTGTCCTGGGAATGCGACTATGTTTTGGAGAACCTGGGATTCAGAAATCCTTAAATTCGGTAGCCTAATCGTCAGAGCAGATGATCGCTTTGTGCTAATTTATTTCAGAAGAAGCAGGATGCGTTCAGCATCTCTGACTTCTCGCACTAGAGATCAGCTTGCCCTGCGGCAGGGTCCACTGCTGTCATTCCTTTCTCCTCCTCGTAGTCCTGCAACTTCAAAACACAGCATATGCCCATCTTGATATCTTTCCCCTAATATAACAGTAAACTAGCTAAAGAATTATTTGTCGTGTTTTGTCACGTCATCGTTTCACCCACTGCCGGGAAGGCGATGTAATGTCCTCGGCTGTCTGCTCCCACCCAGCTTTGCGGTGAGGGACACAGCAGAGATCCGGACTGGTTCTGATCAAAACTCCACGGCGATTTCTCAAGGATATGAATGTTTGCAATAGCACTCGGGCTGTATTTCTGCCTCACAAAAATCACCCTGAAATTGCAATTTGATTTATTTATTCTTTATCCCTTCGAAAACCTGACTGTGGTGTTGCTGACAGGGGATGCTGTTCGGGCTCTTTGTCAGTAAGCTTTCCGTAAGAAACAAGCCTCGTGTATGCAGTCCGATGGGGGGTACGGACAGTTTGAGGGAGATACGGTTTCTGTTGGTTTCTGTGGTTGGTTTGGGGTAAGACCAGACAGCATCGGTGCAGACTGTTAAGGCCTGTATGTGCAGCATCTCGGCTGCCTGTAATCATAGTTAAAACCAGTAGTTTATTTGACCAACTAGTTACATTTGGTCAACTCTGGTAGATAAGAAACTAAATTTTTCATCTAATCGGAGTTTCTGTTGTTAAAAATAACTATTGTGACAGTCAAATGTTTGGTTATTTAAGCTCTTTTCTATTAGCTCACCAGGAATATTTTTTTAGAGTTTTGCTGGGGATATGAGAGTTTACAATTCCACCTGTGTAGTGATAGAGATTTTTTTAAAATCCA
This sequence comes from Grus americana, assembly GCF_028858705.1. Taxonomy (NCBI): domain Eukaryota; kingdom Metazoa; phylum Chordata; class Aves; order Gruiformes; family Gruidae; genus Grus; species Grus americana. The sequence goes on from NC_072868.1 coordinate 4,243,721, forward strand.
TTTCTTTCAAAAAGAAACTTTTTCTGTTGAGTTTACGGATCTGAATTTTAAGTTTCTGCATGCAAGATAACTGTATTTTTGTGTTGGTTTAATATTTCTGATAATATTATATCTTTGTAATTGACATATAAATTTTAGGTCTGAACTAGCAGTGCGGTTTAATTTGCCTCTAACATCCTGTGTAACTTATTTGAAATGCTAATAATTTGTTTGCTGTTAACTTGGGCCCCTTTCAGTTATCTCGTACCGTGCACCCCAAATCCCGCTTGAATATCTGACTCGTCTGTATGTATCTTTCCGTCGTGTTCTTTGCAGGTTTCTGAAGCGAGGTACGTCATGCGATTGGAGTCGATGCCGAGCTCACCCTTACAAAACGTGCTGTTTCGCTGTGTGTGCTGTATCCTCGTTAGCCTGACAGGCCATTTACTCTGTTTCCCATCTCTTGGGGTTTGTCTCCTTGACACAAAAAATATTCAAGTGTGATTTAGTCATTCTAGGCAGCCGTAGGCAACTGTGTGTTTCCTACTTATTTCTTTACTTTCTCTTGCCTGCACCAACCTATGGGGTGGTGGAGAAACAGATAAGCAAACGGAGCGAGAATGAGAGTGAAATACCAGATAGGTGAAAGCTTGTTTTGCCTCCCTGTCTTTAAAACAGACAGTAGCCATGGAGAGATGACCCAGCCAACCCTGACTATCCAGACCCACCCGTACCGGAGCTGCGAGCCGGTGGAAATGTCCTACCCCCGGGGACAGTTCCAGCCAGCCATCCGAGTGGCCGACCTGCTGCAGCACATCACCCAGATGAAGCGAGGACAGGGCTATGGATTTAAAGAGGAGTATGAGGTGAGAGGAACCTTCGCTCACACGAATAAGTAGAGAGGTTGCAGTCACAAAGGACAGATGTTGGGGAGGGGAGGATAACTGTTTTTAAAGAGCTGCTTTTCCTTAATTCACTTACCGTCTTAATCCTTTCCTTTCTCCCTCTTACTTCTGTTACGAGGGTAGGATTTTACAGCACTAGCAATCTTTGGTGGCCCTCTAGCCCAAAGAGGAGGAGTTTACTACAGCCGTAAGAAAACGACATTGTGCTCATGCACTAGCACGTGCCCTCTCTCCTGTAAAGAGCAGATAGATAGTAAATATTTAACGGGTGCTGAACTCAGTGAAGGACTTGGGATCCCCTAGTCCCTTTCCTTACTGATGTGCTTTCGTTGACAGTAAAGCAAGCCAGCATTAAGAAAAGGAAGGGCTTGAGCTTTTGGGGAGCTCCAAATACTCTGTAACAATCGATCAAATTAAATCACAGCATAATGACCTGATTGCACAATTGTAAAGGCAAAGGCAGGAACCTCGTGTAGCTTAAACGACGGTGGAGTTTTGCAGTATGCTCAAACCTCTGGCTCAGCATATGTTTGACTGATGTACTCTTCCAACTCTGTGTGAGGAGAGAAGCAAGGAGTAAGCTGCAAAAATGAAAGCAGCCCTCCTCCACCCCCCGCCTCTTCCCCCCGAGCTGGAATGACCAGGAATGTAATCCAAATGACAAAAAGAACCATGGCATTGGGGAGGAGTTGGAAGAGGAATATACATTTAGAGGAGAGAGAACAGAAGAGGGAAACAGCATCAAACACGTGAGACTTTGCCCTAGCAAGCGATAATTATAATGGATGTAGTAAGCTTGTGGGAAGGCAAGAAGCAATTAATATGCATTGTGGCATTAAAACTACTTAAAAATAACATAACAGCTGTGAAAAATAAGTTACTTAATGAAAACAGCTCACTTTTCCACCCTGCAAGTAAGAGTCCATGGAGTTTGTATCATTGATGCTGGGGTTTGCTGTAATTGAGAGGCAATCTTTTCCTGGTGCTCACCAGGGAGTACTTTTTTAATCAGATGGCATCGGAGACTGTCATAACAAATGTTTCTGGTAACTGTATGTTAACCAGGTCTAGTCACTCATGCCCCACAATCAAGCACGCTAATTAAACTATCAATATAAAGAGCTCTGTTTAATATTGAAAAAGGGTAATAATTCTCCTGGGAGATTTACTTAGCCCCCCCCTTGGCCTCCGTTTCCATGAATAGTACCCAAAACTACATTCAGCTCAATTACTGATGCCCTAAGATCTAGTTCTTGATGTTCAAGAAGAAAACAGGTGCTGGCATATATGTAATTTTCTGGCACTGGCATTGGTAATTATCAAAATAACACATTAGCATGAAAAATGTCAATGCAACTTTCAGCTCCACAAGTTCTGCCTTTCCCAGAAAGTGCTATCTACAAACGTATATAATGACGATGAGATTATATAGATTTGCATAATTCTTTTCTTTACAAGAAATAGCCTGGAGAATGCCACAAGCTCTCAAATCACATGTGCCATTCTACCCTTCAATCGGAGGTAATTGCCGGAAGTAGCAGTTGTTTTCAATGGCAGAATTTGGTTTTCAGAGCACGGGACGCAGGCAGCACTTCAGCTCCAAATAGCTTTCAGCCACCACCAGTACCACAGACGCGGCGAGGATGTCGAGGGGTGTTATAACTCCTGGAGGCAGGAGGGTTCGCTTGGCTGAGTGGTGTCTCGGACCGGAATCTGGAGGAACACAAAGCAGCAAAACCGGCTTTGCAAAATGTTTTGCGGAATGGTTGATCAAGTCTTAAAAAAGAAAAGGCCTGAAACTCTATTTGATGTCTCTCTTAAAATGTGTTTTCATACACTAATATCAGTGTCACCTCCAAATATGTTTTTTCTTCTAAGGAGATGATTTTCTACTTTGCAAATTGATAGCATAAATTACAGCCTATTTAGTGACATGTTAGCAAATAATTTTACTCTCAGGAAAAATCACTTTGAATGGAGAGTATCACTCACGCATGACAATCTCTTATCTCTGTAAATTCTCATCTCCGCTGAGTAACCTGCAAATTGCATTCGATATTTGTTTAAAGCACCCCTTCACCTACAGACCATTAGAGCGCAGGCAGCATGCTGTGCCGAGAGCACCTAGAAAAATACTTCCGGTGCTTGCATCTTGCACGTTAACTCCCCACGGAGATGAAAAGCAGGATGCGATTGTGTAAGCTGTGTCACTGCTAGTGTGAAATGGAGGATGACTGTGTGTGTGACCGTGGGAGTCTGTCAGCACTTGCCACGCGTGTGATATTTTGGGTCTGCCTGCTGCGCCTGAGGCCAAAGTGGAACTCGGGTGGTTTTGGCTGCTGCTGCTGTTTAGCACTAAAATGTGTGGACCACAAGAGAGAAATGTGTCGCTGGCACTGGGTGTAGATAGCACTGTTTGGGATTAGGCACAGCCGTAAACATTTAAATGGGACACGTTTAGATGTCACCTGTTCCTCTTTCCGAACGTATCAGCCCTGATTTGTTGTGAGCTGCGGGACCGGTCCCGTAGACTTACCGCGAGCACCAATTACTGGCTATGGAGATAATAAGCTTAAGTATCCAAACTTATTTTCCACTATGATTTTGGATGTCACTAAAGTACATTCTCCTGCTGTATTACTGAGACCGTTCAGTTATTCTGGAGTTTGTGGCTCCTTCCTCAAGCATCTTAGTACGAGAGTCTTCAGCTTATTGAAGTCAGCTCTGGATTTTAACCCTTTCATCTCTGCCTGGCTGCACATCTTCCAGCTGATGGGAGGACCAGGTCCTGTGGGTCAGGCTCTGACGTGACAGTGCACAATGTTTGGCAGCAGGAAGTTACTGTAGATGCTGTCCTTGGACATTGTTGGCTCAAGGCTTTGCTACGAACCGGAATGGGGAACTGAACTGGCCAAAATATCTCTTTTCAGGTTTTTTTTTTTTTGCTTGTTTGTTTGTTTTTTTTTAAATCCAAAGCAGTTTTTAACCTTGGGTCCCAGCAGAGCTGTGGGAGCAGTTCTGCCCCCACCGTTGAGAAGGTGGTGGCTGCAGGGAAGAGGACCGGGACTCTGTGGCAGGCTTTGAGATGTTGCCTTTGGCAGCAATACTGCAGCATTGGGGTAGATCAGTGCAGATGAATGATTCAAGTTTTTGTGTTTAAATTAAAAACAAACAGCGAACTAACTAAACGCATCCATTAGGAATTTAAATTGACTTGCAATGAGCCTCAATTTAATGTGATCACTTTAGTTATGTTTGGGCCATGGTGCTTAGAAAGCTTGATTGAGATGAAGCTGACTTTTAGAGACCTATCCTTGTAATTTCATATAAAAATTAGATCAATTTTAGTTTAAAAAGCATCATTGTACCATAAATTCCACTACTGGGAAGATATTTCAGTATAAATTTTACAAAACTTCTCTAAAAGAAGAAAAGCCTAAAAATCAAGTCCATATTTTTGAACACTGAAATTTTGCTGGTCACAAATCAAAGAAAGAAGGGAGAGCATTTCCTGTGAAATGCGGATCAAATACCAATGCCCGAGTGATCTATCCTGATCTACCGTTGCTGAGAATGCAGAGAGAAACAGAAATATTAACCCTTTTTGCTGTAATAGAAATGCTTACTGTACAAACAAAACCTGAAGGAACAGAACATTAGGTCTGCTCCTCTTTTTCTGGATGCAACCGAATTCATTATCATTTATATTTTTGCCTCTGTATTTCTAATGCGGTTTCGATTCTTGGTGCTGCATTTTTAGCGATCTCGCAGAAAAATGATTTTCGCTGTACCACCCGTGTACCTGCAGTTACTCCAATTTATTCATCTGGTGCGTATAAAAGTCGGGGATACAAGGTACGCCTCTGCAAAGGCAGTTCGTGTTCCTCACCACCCAGAGCTGTGCTTCCTCTCTTCAGAGATGGATAGTTCAGTGAAAAGCAGAGATTTCTCTGGTATTGAATTGAGATAAAAAATCCTGGACTCTTAAATCTTTGGAGGCTATATCAGGCAAATATAAAAACATCAATTTCAATGGAAAGTTTCATGTTCAAATCACATGAAAGGGTAGGGTTTGTTGGAAAGGGATTTATTGGACCTGAATGTATTTTCTTTGTCCAAGATAGCTTCTCCCACGTGGAAGTCATGAAAAAAGATTTTCTTCTTTTTTTTTTTTTTTCCTTTTTCTTTTCAGATGGCTATGATTAGATGTCTAATGACTGTTGCCATTCTCTGGTCAATCTGCTGTAATTTGATAATAGTGGAAAAATAAGGCACCTTTTTCCTCAGTCTTTGAAGATGAAAATGAACCTTCCTCACCTCTTTTCTTTTACTCAGGGATTTTTTTTTTGTTGTGTATGGGTTTATCGGTTGGTTGGGGTTTTTTTTTTTGCTCAGGAGATGAGCTGCTATTTGGAAACAGCTGTCAGTAAAGGAAATATATGTGTGATCAAAGCCCTCACCAATTACAGGGTTATTACTGTTTCTCCTGGGCTTTTGAATAGGAACTCACTGTCCCTGTCTTTTGTCAGCAATGCTCCTGGCAGTGCTGCAGTGCCTGACATTTTCTGTCCTGGAACCCCTCTGGGAAAAATTCACAGTGATCTGGTCTGCCAGGGGTTTGCTCATATTAAGTTTAATTGTAATGTCAGTGTTGTAGATCCTAATAATTGTGTCTCTCTCCTATTGTGTTCAGGCACTGTAATAGACCTGGATGGCTTGGGAAGATGAATATAAATTCATTTTCTAGCACAGCTGTGTCAAACTACCCGCTGCTAGCTAAGGCAGATACAATTCAGCAATGATTGCAGTATAAAACCCCCGTAATTCCCTAGGGACCATAAATAATACAATTTATAATGTTGCTGTTGATTTTAGTAACGTAGGATCATGTTAGAGAGTAGATCTTGGTGGAGGCAGATCTAGCGAGGAAAGCCGGTGGGAGCTGCTGTTCTCTGCGGCTGTGTTTTCGGCACAAGGCAGGGCTGGGCTGGCTGCGGCCGACAGCAGATCCTGGCTTGCCGTCCAGCTGAGGTGCCGGTGCCGTTGCTGTTCCGGCACAAAGCACTGCTGCTGTGATCACCCCGTGCTGACGTCCCCGAGCGTCCTGCGACAGGGAGAGGGACCGTCCTGCTGCCGGGCAGTCTGGGCCGTCTTCCAAGGAAGGCGAGACCATCGTCCACCAGATCCTGTGACAACTGCCGTTCTCCTGGCCCTGCCTTGAAAATCCTTCCCGGACGGCTCTCGAGGGGAAAGTGGCTCCTTTGGGTGTGTTCAGAATAGTTGCAGGGCCAAGCGGTAGGGTGGGGTAGCTCTGCGTGCTGCCGGTAGCCTTACCCCATCCTTTCTCAACTCAAAGAGCAGATTTTAGGAAAATGACTGTGTATTTTCATGCTTCATGAGCATGTTCTACCTCCTTTTGCCTCTCTTCCCTACATGTGATCTAAACCCCTGAGCTTTTTTATTTTTCCCCAAAGAAAGCCAGCTAGTGGTTTCTATTGCATCACCCCATTATTAGTACAGAAATAGGTGAAACCACTGTATCTGTTTTTAACTTAAATATGAAAGACTGAGCACTGTGTTTCAGCCATCTGGGTTTTCTTAGAAGTGTATGTATGTGAAATCTCCCCAAACCCTGTTCTACAGGGCAAATGAGGTTAACCTGTGACTGCGCAGCCAGAAACAAATTCCCCTGATCCTTTTAGATCTGAAGTAGCAGGAGGAAAATGATTCTTTGCTGGCAGAAGCCAAGAGATGCAAATGGTCTGCACCAAGCTCTGCTTTTTGCATTAGTGGATGTGCCCTTTCCTCAAAAACAGCTGTTTGCTTGGGTGACTACTGAATTATGCAGCGCCTTTATTTTTGCCCTGCTCGCTCATCTTAATCCACCTGAAGGCATTGGCCAGATTTTTATAAACACTCTGCTATTGTTTATTTTGCAGGCGCTACCCGAGGGGCAGACGGCTTCCTGGGATACAGCCAAGGAAGACGAAAACCGCAATAAGAACAGATATGGAAACATAATCTCCTGTAGGTGTAAATTCACATTAAACTGAGCTTTCTGTAAGATTTTGTATGCAACCTGTGGAAAAGGGTGTGCTTGAGAATCTCACTAGAAGCTGCTTCACAGTGCCGAGTGTTCAGTAGTTCAATCTGTTTGTTACAGGCTATGTCTCTATGAATTTTTTTCATTTTATTTAATGGGGTTTTTTCGTTGTTTTACATAAAGCCATTGCATGACTTTATGGGTTTTTTACGCATTTTCTATCTACCTTGCTTTGTGCTTAATCTTTGTAGTTTAAGGGCTAAATCCTTTTGTCAGATTTTTGCAGTGAGTGATGATGCCCATTTTCTGTCCATTTTTACTGCATGACCCGGAGCTTTCAGTGCCATGAACGGGAGCATAAAAGGAGATGCAGATGTATCAGCTTTTTAGATATGGATCAGACTTTCTCCTTCCTTGTGGTCAGTAACCAGTGGAGCTTGTCCCCAGAGAGCTGGCTGGATGTGTGGGACAAGCTTAGCTTCTGCCTCAGAATTGGAATAAGGCAGCTGAAAATGTACTAAAACTTCTTAGTTTTACTTCTTTCGATAACCGATTACTGTTGATGTTAGAGGAATATTGATACGTCGCAGAACTGCAGGGCAGTGAAGGACTCCATAAAATCATTTAGGTCAGCTTTATTCTCCAGCTCAAGACTAGATTCACCTCTGTCATTTCTATCAGTTATTTGTGAAGCCTCTTCCTAACGATCTCCAAAGCCGAGCTTTCCACAAGCTCTCCAGGCAGCTTATCCCAGTGGTTCGTTATTCCTTACAATGACTGCGGTGAGGAGGTGTGAGAAGTAATTCTTTTTAAGGGCTGCTGAGCAACATCAAGTTGGAGAAGCTAGGCCTGAGACCATCAGAACAAGAAATAAGAATATAGATGAATGTGCCATAGATTTTCATGACTGTATAAATCTATAGAACACTACAAGAGCAAAACTAAGTCATGCTGAGTGATATACTTAGTACCGTATTTTTTCTTAGGTTAAATATGTATTTCCCGTAGAACAAACAGACTTTACTGAAGAATTAAAAAAACCCAACCCGGGCCACAAAGAAAGATCATCCCACATATAACTAATCCTCTCTTTCTTTTAAGACTTGAAAGAAGTGATTCATGTGCTTAGGGACATGGTTTAGTGGTGGACTCGACAGTGCTAGGTTAACGGTCGGGCTTGATGACCTCAAAGGTCTTTTCCAATGTAAACAATTTTATGACTCTAACAGTTTTGGGGGAATGGCATAGAACAGCTCAGTTCAGGGACCCCATGGTAAAGGTGAAGAAATCTGGAAATACAGATCAGAAGTTTGTGAGCCCTGATCTGATCCCACTTCTGCTGCTGGGTTTCTACGTTGGTTGTGAGCAGGTCACCAGTTCCATCGGTCTTTGTTTCTCCATGTGGAAAATGGAAGTGATAGTACTGGAGTATTACAGTTAGTGTGAAAATCATCTCCCTTAACCTCAGCTGCCTAAAAGTTCCACCTCGCTGTAAGTTTCCTGTGTTCCTGGTGGCAGACAGAGATACCTCCAGACAGAGGTTCAATTTACGTGTGTATACAGTTAGAGTAGATTAAATTAGTCTAAGACAGATGAATCATCCAGCTATACCAGCTACACACTGGACTGAAGATAGAAGTGCCATAGTATGATATAAGGAAGGAAACGTGAAAGACTCTCAATTTCTCTGCGTGATTTTGAGGCAGCAGTTGACATAATGTAAAAGTGAAGGTGAAAAGAGACAAGACCGTGCAATAGCCACCACCTAATTTATGTTGAAGGTGGTCACACAGAAAACATTGAAGTCCAAGTGAAATGTGAGAAGAAATTAAGGAAGCAAAATCAAGGAAGATAAATGGGATATTATCTAAAGGGAAGGTGTTCACAAAGATGAATTGTTGTCTAACAAAGAGTGATGTTAGCCTTTTAGCTGTAAATATAAATGCAGTAGCAATACAGATAGAAGGTGATGCACTTGAATAAAAGAATGCAAAATGTAATCAAAGCTAAAGAAGAAGTATCTGCACAGTGTAAGACATCAGAAAAGAAACTCAGGTTTGAGGGGTGTTGGGGAAGATTTCAGAATGGGGTTGAGAGGGTGGAAAGGCATAGATAAAGCGAGCAAGGTAGTGAAAGAGAGGAAGGATGCAGAGGAGTTGAAGGTAAATAACAAAGCTGAGTGGGTTTGCTTCGCTTCAAATGTGTATCAGAACAAAGAGTTTGAGGGGGAGACAACAGCTCTTCTAAAAGACAGCGAGGAGAATTTAATGTGCAATAGAGAGTGATAAAATGGAGAGAAATCCATGCTTCCCTTTGAAGAGGCTAGGGAGAAGGAAGGGAGGACGCCTAAGGACGGGGCATGTCGTTCGTCAGACATTTTGTAAAACCATTGGGAAATGATCAGTGGCGTCACTGGCAAAGCCTTGAGCCAGACCCTGCCGATGGGTGACATTGAGCAACTTCCCTCAGTAAAGGCAATGGCAGGATCCAGAGCAGAGAATTGGTGGCAGAGCTGAGAATAGCAGGAGAGTGGTTCCCTCTGGGCAGATCACGAGGACGGGTTGTGCTCAGTGGGTACAAACTCTGCAAATGCCCGAGTGGGGGACGGGGGGTGGGGGGTGTGTGGAAAACGATTACACCCTTAGCTGCTTTGTTGTACTAGAATTGTAACTGCTGGTGAAACCCAGAGTATGCACCGATTGCTCCTACCAGTTTATTTGGTAAAAGGCTGCAGATGGCAGTTAACATTATTTATTTAACCGCAGTTGCCATTTCATCACTCCTGGAACAAGATATCCCATGCCTTTTTCGGGAGTGAATTGAAAAGTCAGGTTTTGATCTAACTTTTGCAACTGCTTCAGAGACTTTTGTTACAATGTGGGTTTGTAAGCTCCTGCAATAAGTAGCATTGCTCAGTGAATCACGGCAGATTAGATCTTGTCTTTATGGCCTTCTGGGTAATAGTACACTTACAGGACTGTTTTACTCGGCTCACTGCTTTCCCAGGGCTGTATTAACATCATGCCTCTCTATGAAAACCTAGATCTTGCTGCCAGCCCCAACATCTGCTGTTCTTACATTTGCAAACCAAAACTGCAGATGAGGCTAATCTGTTCACAGAGAGGAGATGCGAGAGCGCTCTAAGCTCTCCCATGCTTTAAACCCTGGCTTTTCAGGAAGGGTTCCCTTCAATCTGCAACACTGGTATGTTTGGGGGATTTTTTTTTTTTTTTTTTTTTGGAGAAAAGGAAAAGCTGAGTTGTGCATTTAGGGTCTGTATGACCACAGAAATCCACTGTTGGTGATGGAAAGATGCACTGTAGTTGCACAGATTTGCCATGCTGGAGGAAGCTGCCCTAGTCGAATTTTTTAATATATTGGCAGAGTCCATAAGCTTTGTTCCTGTGCTTTGGGTATAAAGTTGTAAACACAAGGACACTTGTGGAGATGCAAGATTTTTCTTTAGGGGGCAAGGGTAGCTAGTGTATCCGTTTGTGTGCTGAAGCGAAACGATTTAAATTTGCTTTAGGGCCTAGATATTGAGGCCTTCAAAGTGCATCAGCAAGCGGTTGTTAGGGGAGGGATGTTGAGCTTTTGTGGGTTGAGCTGAACCCATCACATAGAAGAGAAAACATCCAGAAGCTCTACAGGACCTTTGGTTCTTTTCTCCCCATCTTGTTCAGATTTAGAGCCCTATAAGAGAGTAAAAACTCTCAGATGAGAGCTCAGGACGTAAAGACATAGGATTGTGTGTTGCTTTGACTTACAGGAGACCGCTTGCTTTCCCTTTCTTTTCTCCCTTTACTGAGCATAATATTAGAGGAGGTCGTCAGCGCTCACAGCAGTGCTCGTACCCGGGCTACTTCAGACGCATCCTCCCATCTGCAGTGGAGCATCTTCCCACTTAGGCACCATGATTTTAAAGTCTTGTGATGGTCCATTAAAAACTACTGAGTTGATGACAAAAGACATTAGAGAAATTTGCTTCATTTCCTTCGTGCTCTGACTACCATATGCTTTGGGTTGGAAGACTGTGAGTTAATCAGAGAATTTTGTGGTGGAAAAGATGAATAACAGAGCAAGCTTGACGGAGGTCTCAGGTGGAGTGCACTTCTTGGCCATGGACAGGGAGAATGCATAAAATTAAAAAAACCTTACATGTCGGTATTGAATTTAGAATAGAATTCTTTTGTCTTCCAAGCATTTTTATTCATGGTTTCTTCTGTGGTGCCTAAGCTCTCACTGGCCTGTGCAGTGTCCGTGGTATGTGATCCCACCAGGGTGGGATATATCACACCCACTTCTCAAGGCGCAGTCCAGGACTAGTGAGGAGAGAAAGGGGAGGACAGCGTGCCTGGGGAGGGCAAATCATCCTTTGGTACCAGAACTGGGTTGAATAATTTCAAAAGATGTCGACGTTTCTCCATTGACTCTGTGGGGAACCTTGACAGCCAGTTTAGACGAGCTGCGTAATATTTAGATGGCGAAAGTTGTGTGAGATTAATCCGGTGCTGGTGTCAAAATGAGATGTGGAAAAATTGCAATGATATTTCAAATGATCACTAATGGGAATTTTGACAGAAGTTTGAAATGATAACATTTTTGTGATAAATTGGGAGCACAATGCTTTTCAGTGAAATTCTTGTCATTTTTTTAAATCTGTTTTAAGACCAATTTTCAGTCAAAGTACTCTTCATACAAATTTAGAGTTCTTGCATACAGACTGTAGTAAACAGGGAGAAATAAAATCATTTATACATTTGTTAAAGTATATTTCCATTTTTTACAGTCCTAAATGTTACAGGCATGCATTTTTTCTTCTCTTTCTTCCTCCATTTTTAAAGTTCCTTATAATCCATTTGTAACACACGGTGATACGATGTCTGATAAATTCACAGAAGAGTTGAGCAACGCTTTCACTTCAGTGTGCCAAATACGTAGTCGTCTTGGCTAGTGTAGTCCAGCGGAAAGGGTGCAGAATCAGGAATAGATTCTGACCATTAGGAGAAGATACAGTGAAGACATTTGCTGTTCTTTATAAAGTGCTTTAAAGTCTATAGATGAAAAAAACTAAGTACAAGATCATTACTGTCAGTAGCATAATAAGTTGCAGTGGTTTTTGCCCCTCTCTCTCTTTTTTTTTTTTTTTTTTTTTTTTTTTTTTGAAAAAAAGCAGCAAGCCAAATAAATTCCAAAGTTTGGAGGGGGAAGGGATTTACAAAGTAAATAATTTCATGAGCTTGTATTCAGACTGTGCTCCTAAACTGATGAACAAGATTAAAGGCACCATTAAGACATCATTTTGTGTGCTTACCATATACAAAGATTTTATTTTTTTTCTGCTGCACTGTTCACACTCATAAGAGAAATAAATCTCTCACAGGAATTAATCTCATTTTTGTAAACTATGCAATGAAATATTGTGAATTCTCTCCTCCTGAAGCAAAGTTCAACTAAAAGTATTTTTCATTTGGTCCGTAAATATAATTGGACCTAAACCTGAATGTCTCCTTTTTTAAAAATATCATTAATTTACAATAGTGATTTCTTCATCCCTTACTGTTTTTCACAGACAGAATAACCATATTTGACTTAAAGAGAAAAAAACGATACTTTTTGCAGCTACAGAGCATCTTTTTTTTATCCATAATTGTCTTAAACGCATAGACCTCTTCTGCAGTTTCCTTCTCAAGTCTTTCACCTCTAGCTCCCTCAGGAGGTACTCATCCTGTCTTTTAAAGTTTTTAACGAGAGTGGCTCAAAGAGTTGAAACTTAATTTGGGGGCTTGGCTCTATTAAACGAAGAGAGGCAGGTTCTTCCGTGAGGGCTGTTCAGAGCACTTCAGCTCCACCCCGTGCATAGACAGCGTCTTTGTCCCGCTTAAAAAATCAACCTGAGATTCTTTTCACCTGCCGTTAAGGTCATTTTTGGTCTCATCACTTTTTAGTTCTATTGTTCAACAAGTTAAGATTTTCATAACGTTATTATATCGTGGCATCACAACAGGAGTTAGTAAATGTTCCTTTCCCAGCCATTAGCTCTAGGGTTGGTTTGGGGGTTTTTTTTGTTGTGTGGGATTCTGAACCAGCTCAGTTTCCTGCCTCGAATCGCAAGTGGGAAATTGTCTGTGGGAGATTTTGTGTATTTCATCTAGATGTCCGGTTTAATCGCTCTTTGTCTATCCTTGTGAATCGCTCTAAGTATAAATTCTTTTGATGTCTGTCTAAGCACATGATTTACTGCAACCCCTCGTGCAGTTGCCTTGAGCGCAGGTAATTGTCTGGAGTTGGGAGCAGCATCAGCACTATACCTGCTGCCACTGCGCCCAAAAAGATTGTATGTATTAATACGAACGTAACAGAGCTGATGGATTCGCCTGCAAAACTTGTTTTGAATGTTGATGTGGGATTTGCTAAATACAGCAATGGGGTGGTATTTTTGGGGTGTGAAAGTCTTACCCAAAGAAGGAAGAGGATGAGAATGATTGCCTTCCTTAAGCAAATGAGTATTTAATATACATCCAAATCTTGGGTTTCAGAAGTGCATGCACATCTGTCTTCACAATTATTGCCTGATTCTACATTTAATTAAGTTATGACTAAACCCATTTTGACTCTGTTACTGTAGAATCACACCTCGTATTTTTATGTTTCATTGCTGTGATTCATTTTAATTGAATGTAAATCATGCCTAGGCCCATATTTTGCAAAGCGCTTCTAAACATTAATGCTTTACTGACTGAGAGCTATGGTCTGCGTAGCTGGTAGAGAGGAAATAAACCTAATGGACTTGATATTACCCTTCTTTAAAAAATCCTTTAAAAGTGAGCCCAGCAGGGACCTCCGTACCCCAGTAGCCTTTGCTGAGCAACTGGCCCTTAGATTAGCAGTTCCACAATTAATTGCAGACCAGTGCTGGGACTGGCAGAGCAAATCAGCTCCAGAGCCCAGCTCGTGGAGTATCTCCTGTGACTGAGCCCAGCGCCAGCTGTTCCAGAGAAAGATCAAAATATTCCCTTGGTGGAAAATCAGGACATAATCTGCCCGCTGGGGTAGTTCCTTTCTGTGTCTGAACTGTGGAGCATCCTGGGAAGTGAAAAGATTGATACCTGTTATTTTCTTGCCTTATCTACAGTAACTTTGAATGTCCTCAAAACCATGAACATTTTATTTTCTTTTAACACTGCTTAGCACTTTGTCTTGATGCCGATTTGCAGCCCTGAGTTCCGTGGGTTGTATAAAGGACCATTGCTCTCATTTCCTTTAATAGTTCCTTTCGCTTTTCTGGGCTGCCCCATTTGTTATTTGCCGGATTTCATGTGCCATTTTACCCTCCGTAATCTTTTATACCTCTGTCGTGACCTATTTATTTTTATCCTGATCTTGACAGTTTTAGCTCTTGCCTCAGTTTCCATAGATCAGATGAAGCCAGGGAGGCTGTTACTTCCAAGCGGGAAGATGGCTTTTGTACCGCAGATACATCCTGCAAAGATCTGTCCCCAGACCCTCAAACCAAGCAACGTCGGTGGTCTGTCTGGAAGCTCTATCTGGGTTATGGTGACAGCAGTGAATTTAATGAATACAGATTATGAATGAACACTAACGTAAGGATCTAAACGTTACACCTTAAACACAAAAGAAAGGGCTCGTAGGAACAGGAATATCTGTGATATTCTGTCATTTTTTATTAGTGTGAGTATTCAATTACCCGCTTGCAGGTATCAGCAGATAAAATAAAACACTTAGAAAGTTGTCTTTATCGTTACTGTCACTTTTTTTCTTTCCTTCTTTCAGATGATCATTCAAGAGTGAGATTGCAGCTGCTGGATGGGGACCCTCACTCTGACTACATAAACGCCAATTACATAGACGTAAGGCTCCTGGACATTCCCGCTCTGACAAACGCTCCTGCTGACAAGTCTGCTCATGAATTTGGTGCATCTTGCATAGGGACAGACTGTTGATCTGATATGAGTGACAGCTGAAGATTATACAAACATCATGTTGTGACAGGGAGGAGGTTCTCGGTCTCCAGTTTATTCTCTCTGACCAATCTGGACAGATGGAGATTTCCTGTGTTTGACAGATCCACCGACATCAGTGGAATGTGGGCTAAATGACGTACACGGAAATCGGTATCGGCCCCTCGCAATAGCGTTAGTAGATATCTGAGACTTCGCAACTTCTTACAAAGTTGCAGTGCAGAAGGCGTGTAAATAGATTGACTCTTTTTTTTTTATTTTTATAAAATAACGTTCCAAAAGCAGCCTTCCTCGCACACGCAGAATGATCAAGTGAACGTGCGTTCCCTGTATGCAACTGCTAATTCTTAGGAACGTGACGACGTTCAGAAGATTTTTTTTGTTTTTCAGGGACGAAAAATACACCTAATAAAGTTACACAGCATTTTCATACTGAGGCAAATGCAAACCCGTCTTTCTTCTTTTTCAAACAAGGAGGTGCAGGCATTTAGTTTCAGAGTTGCCCGCAGGTTAGTTGCAGGACTTGTGTTTCTTTGAGGAAATAGTGAAGCTGCCCCGTTCCTGCTTTCTCTTTGGCATGATGAGATCTTATTATTCAGCCTGAGTGAGATACCATCACTTAAAATCTCTTAGGGCGACCTAGTTGCCAGTGTTCACTCATTTGATGACCAGTGTTAGTACACCGTTAGGGGCGCAGCAGCTGTTGTACCCGGAAAGTACAAAATACTTGTTGTTGTGCTTTGTCTGAACCGTCATCTCGCAGACCATCGCGTATTTTCTTTTTTTCCAGGGGTACCACCGGCCTCGCCATTACATCGCAACTCAAGGCAAGTTCATTCTTGTATGTCTAAATATTTGTAAAACCATTGCTGTTTTAAACTGTTGTAAGAGCTGTTTACAGGGTGACACCTTCTGTTTTGGGGAACATCTGAAAACTTTGGGCACAAAAGGGAAGGATATAGACCGCTCCAAGATCTTTAAGGCAGTCAAACACAAAACCTCAGCTGCAAGAATAAAAAAATGCTACAGACTTAGAGGTGGCAGTACAATCTATAATGTGTCCTTTGTGCATGAAGTATGAGATTAGAACTAAAAGGGACTTTACGGATCTTGGGTTTACCTTCTGGAGTGAAATTGCTTGAGGACAGCAGTATGAATAAGCCTGTGACTGATGAACTTTTGGTTACTGGGAACTTGTAGGAAATACATTTGAGCACCAACTTCTGTAAGTTAGTTGATGAGTTTCCTATGCCTTGGGGGGGGGGGGGGAGAGAAAAAAGAAAAAACAACACAATTCAGTGCTGAGGACTCTCCATGTTACATGACAAACCTCCCTACTCCTGTTTTTTTCAATAGGGTGCTGTTTTCCTGCATCACTGGCCAAACTCTTATGCCATGACTACTTCCTCTCCCATTATTTGTCCTCATTTTTGTACATTCCTTACCTGCGAATGCGATGTTCCTAGAAATGACTCTGGTCTTAAATTCTGCTTTATGACTTCATTGTTGGCTAGTCCCTGTTGAAAGAGTAAAAAAAAAAAAATTAGAATAAACCTGACATTTGAGGATGTACGGGTATAGGGAATGCAGCAAGGCAGAGAACATGGAGGATGGAGTATGGGCAGAGTGGGTGAAAGGAGTCCGTGGGAGGATTTGCTTTACAGTGTAGAAGAGAGGAAGTAAACAAGGTCAGAGGGAAGCTCTACTCTAATAAATCTCTTGTCAGTACTGGCTGTTTGGCTGCTGGACCCTGAAATTCTTCTCTCTGGGAGAACTTCAGAAAAAGGCTAATTTCTGCGTGTTTCCTTCCTCCTTTGTAATTAATAAATAATACAGTGTGAAATGGAGGAATTTTAGTGCTGCATCAGGTACAAATTTCAAGACAGCCTTAATTACAGAGTCACTATAGGGTGCATCCGTGTCCCATCACTTATACACGATTGCCTCCTGGAGCCATCCCCAGTGTTTACAATACAGCCGTCACCTGTGGTTCCAGGCTGCTAGAACCTTACATACCCCCTGCGAGGAAGTGTCTCATCTCTTCAAGAGCTCCAGGCTGTTCGTGTCTGTGACCCTGAATCACGGAGGGATGCTCTGAAAGGGAGATTAGGGTCCTGTGGGAACAGGGCAATGGCTGGAGAACAGCTGAAAAGAGTTGCTGGCATTCGATACGCTCTCTTAAGATGTCCTTTTGACTTTTCTTCTGCCCCAGGGCCGATGCAAGAGACGGTGAAGGATTTCTGGAGAATGATTTGGCAAGAAAACTCTGCCAGTGTTGTCATGGTCACCAACTTGGTGGAAGTGGGCAGGGTAAGGATACCACTTTCCCAACGTATAAAGCCAAACCAGCGCTGGGTATAACACGGCACTGCTGTTCAGGCAAGCTCAGCAAGTGAAATGCCTTTTCCTTACTGTAGTAAGGGAATGAATTAAGCCACTCGGTGCTTTTCTCTAAAATGGTAGATTTTGTAATACTTAGCTGCTTCCCTTCTAGACTAATAAGGATCGTGTTCCTGGTGTAAGTCTCGGCTTTAGCAGAGTTATACAAATTTATGCTAGCTGAGAAGCTGTCTCCTTTTTCAGTACAGAAGGAAAAATGTTGTAATTATTCTTTATCGGTATAATTTGAACACTACCCACAAAAATCCGGAGGGGCGAGAACGTGCGACTGGTGTTCAAACTATCATAAGAGCTCTTTAAATGACAGTTCAAAGCCTAGAGTTTCCAATCGCTTCAGAAGAACTGTTCCGTGGTGGTATGAGATTGTGCACAGCTGGGTCCTGGGGCCACCCAGCAGCGCTGGCCGCCTCCACAGCCACCGCTTGACTCTCTTGGACTTGGATGAACCAGAAGTCCCTGTGCCAGCACAAGGCAATTGCCAAAGCCCGCGACGGGAGCAAATGTGGATAATTCGAAAGGTGTAGGCTAGACTTCGGGGAATAAGAAAAAGGCATGTCTGAGGTGGCTTTCCCCAACATATTCTTCCCACTTCTGGTGGTCTTCGGTTTAGAGACATTCTCAGCCAGAAGCTGGAGCTCTTAAAAAATTTTGTCCTGATGTTTGTCACCTTCCATTGCTTTGGTATTAACAAAAATTTAAATGGCAGTTTACTCACAGCCATTAGTGATTCAGCTGCTTTGTATTTGATTTCCTTTAGATCTCATGGTTGAATGCCAGCTGGTTCTGTTCATTTATTGTTATTTATTCTATTTTACCTTCTACTGACACTTCAGTTTAAAATAAATGCCTCTGCGTAAAAAAACCCAACAAACCTACATTAATCATATTTAACATTTATAAAACCCCTTCCGATTATAACTGGAACATGAAACCTGCTTCGCAGTAGCTAATTGCTTCAGCTTTTAGGTGTTGTTCCACTCTCGCATGCTAGAGTGTTTAATAACTTGGTAGTCTTTGGTAGCCAAAATATCCCTTCTAGAGCTTCACAGCCTTGGCTTTAATTTCTACTATTAGTTTTGCACGTGGCTTCTAGAAGTGGCTAAGCTTGGGATATGTTTACGTGATCAGGAGATTTCTTTCTTGAGCCTTAGCTGAGGCCTGTCACAGCTGGTAAAATGTCAAATGTGTGTCCACATCCGATAAGGAAAGCTTAGAGTCAAACAAATTTAACGTATCAACAAGTATCTCACAGTCCCTATGAGCTGAAATTCTTTGGCTAAACAGAGAGAGTTCGGAATTACAGCAGCAATAGCAAGAGCACAGATTTTTCTCAAAGGGGATGATGGAGGTGCCTGCCAGGTATTCTGTAAACCTGATATATGTTCAGGGCATGTATGGAAATTCAAGGAAGATTGTCTTAAAGAAGAAGAGCTAAATGCATCTCTTGCATTTGTATTGAAAACAGAGGAAACTGGGAAAAAAAAAAAATCCTTCCTCTGGTTTCTATAAATGGTAAAGGAATTTTGATCTAATTTATACAGTTAATTATTTTGACCGCGTCTGTACATCAGACGAAAGCCCAATTTGTGTTGTCTTCAGCTTGAAAGTGGAGTAAAACGTAGGTCAGCTCTGACTCAACTGGAGCTAGTTCCTCTCAATATTTTCTCTTTTTCCCCCAGGTAAAGTGTGTTCGATACTGGCCAGATGACACAGAGCTCTACGGAGATATTAAAGTCACATTAATTGAGACAGAACCATTGGCAGAGTATGTCATACGCACATTTACTGTACAAAAGGTAAGGAGATCTTCAGTCAGCTGAAATTTTGATATAACACTTAATTTGTGTTCAGAAATGTGAACTCTGGAAAAAATACCCAGAGAGCTGTTACTATTTGGACAGGTTTCACTTCGGAAACCTAAATTTTTGACAGAGGTTCCAATTTTGGACAAATGATTTTACATGAACATCTTGATGTAGCCACAGAAGTGGAATCCACAGTGCATGAAGTTTAAATGCATCCAAAAGCCAGCAGATAGCTGATGGTATGCCAGGAATAATAACTGTCGTGTTTCACAGTGGCAAACTACAGATGAAAAAACAGTATCAGTTAAACTGGGTTTAACCAGGTTAGGGTTCCCTTTCAACAGAAATAAAAATATAATAAAGGCAAGAGTATAACAATTATCCCCAAATCGGCAGGATTTGGAAGATTTTTGTTACGTGTAATTAGAAATTGGAAGTCTAAGTGTCGGAGTATTCCAGGTCTGTCCAAATTACTCTCCAAATACTCAGTAAGTGGTTTTAAAGCTTTTCAAAAATTCCTGCTAAATGAACTTCAGCCACACTGGGAACATTGTTCCAGTTTTCTAATACATCAGCTCCTTATTTCATTTAATCACTGACAGACTTGGTAAGAAAACCTAATGGCAAAATCTGACAGGTTAGAGGACCTGCTGCTGGACTCCACATAGATTTTCTGTACGATAAAATGTCACGGCCAACTGACGCGTCTGTGTTATCCTTTGCAGGGTATATACAAGTCAAGTTACATGTACCAGTAATACCAGTAATACCTCATCAGCAATACCAGTTTCTGCCCTTTTTAGCACCAGCTGTAATCTCAAACTGAGACTTTTTTGGCAGGAGGTAGCAGGAAATCTACCGTTGCCTGTGCCATGCCCGCTCTCTAGGGGTTCATTCCCCAGGCTGTTGCTCCAACACCTCAAAAAGGGATTTAGGAGTGACTTCTTGGTGGTTTATGGCAATAACCCCAAAGGAGGCTGGATAAGCGCAGCCACGGTATGCTGGGGCTGAAGGCACCCTCTACAGTTCCTAATCAGCTGGGTTTGAGCTCTAAGACAGCGGGTTTGAATTGGGAGCTGGCATTCACCTTCACAGTCCTCAGCTACGTGTTTCCCATTTCATTTGTACCTCATTTGAAATCTCTCGGAGTGAAAAGCAACGCAGGACATGTTCCCGCAAATAATGACAGCTAAATGCTTGTTCAGCGTGAGGGAAGGGAGCGGTGATCAGAGTATGCTGATTGCGGTCTGATGGAAGAAAAATAGAGGCTGTGTTGTCTCCTCAGAAAGGCTACCATGAGATCCGAGAGATTCGGCAGTTCCACTTCACCAGCTGGCCGGACCACGGGGTTCCTTGCTACGCCACCGGCCTCCTTGGCTTCGTTCGTCAAGTGAAGTTTCTCAACCCCCCAGAAGCAGGACCCATCGTTGTGCACTGCAGGTATGTGAGCTCTTTGTCTGAGTCCTTCTGCCATCAGGTTCTTCAGCTTTTTTTTTTTCCCCCTATTTTCTTCTTGTCTGGCAATAACCAACCACATTTTGTTTGTTTAAGAGTATAATTTGTGTGCCTCATGAGGAAACAAAGTGGAATTTGGTTTTCTATTCTGAAGTGTCAGCGCTGGAGCTTAGCTGGCGTGAATTGGAGATGATATAAGGGGGTCAGAGAGGGCCATTCGAATGTAGAAGGCTCTCTGGTGGCCTGTACTCTCTTAGATGCTCATAGCAGAGCTGGGAAAATGGTAAATATCTGGGACAGCCATTCCAGTCGTTATCTACAACAAACCTCACGTGCAGAAGGGATGATGCCCACAAAAAGACGGGGCTACCAACGGGGAATTTCCAAGCAACTTTGCTTTTCTTTACCCACGTGCACTGCGGTTGAGCTTTGTACCAGCATCAGTAGTCTTACCTGAAACGTTGGTCTGTCTTGCTGGGTCTGGATGGCAGCCGGTCTGCGTCTTGGCCTCCTCAAAGCCCAGGAGCTGGAATGGGAACATCAGGCTGAAAGCCTGCCCCGTGCCTTCCAGCTAGTAAATAAAAGAGGAATGCCTGAGCCTGAGCAAACCTCGCTGCTTGGGTTACAGCGGTGAAAATTCAGACTGCTGGATGGCGTGCTTGCTAACTCCCCGGCTGCTGCTGTTCCTGGGGTGCGCTCGTCTGCGCTGTCTTCTTCCAACCGAGCTTAAAGCCCTACTGTGCGAGGCACTATGTGAATGTGTCCGAGAGTGTCCACGCCATGAAGAAGTAACGGTTCGAGGTGTGATCAGGCATGGTGCCGGTGCTGGGACAGCAGAGACACGCACAGACTGGCACTGGAGCCAGGAGCAGAAACCAGGGCTCCTTACTTTGACTCTCATCATTGCCGTCAGGTTTCTCTATCAATTTGCGGTACAAGAAAAATTTTGAGGAGGGCTTATGGTGGATTGGATTACTGGATTATATAATTTATGATAAGGATGGTACATTGTGAATCAGAATGAGATGACAAACCTCAAAGAACTTGCTGTATTTAGTGAGTGTTGGACGTGGTAAATGTCCTTTCCTCTGCTTTAAAGTGAAAACCACCGCAGTTAAGTAAACCCTCGTTATTATATGACTTCAAATGCAAAGACACTGCTACAAAACCAGAGTTTGGGTTTGTAGCAGCTACTTCTGCAGTGCTCGGGCTGCAGCTGAGGGCACGTGTTCTGTAAGGGGGATGTGGCTGGAGCACAGGGCTGGAAACCAGAGCTGGCCATCCCAGCATCTCAGCCCCGGTCAATCCACAGGCCATTACATCCAAGTGCCGTGCTCTGTCGTCAGGAAGAGAGAATACATCCCACAACCACTTTAAAAAGGAAAGCCAATTAAATCTTACCTTTTTTTAAACAGCTTTGCGTTTGAGGAGCGTGTTTTTATTTTGTTAGGGTTTTTTTTTAGCAAGCAATGAATCAGATGTATAATAAAATATAGCTAAGCCCGAGGAGCTGGCAGAAGGGAATTCATTCAGAGCTCAGGGCGTGAATTTGCTACCTTGGTGCCATGACATGGGTCTGGCCCTAGAAGGAGTCTGAACCTGATGCATTGTCACCAAGAAAGCAAGGAGAAATTTTTCATCCTTCACATTTTAATGAATAAATGCCATTTCCTCTCTGTTATTTATCTGCTTTTGAATTTTAATGACTTGCTTTAAGTGGTAATTACCAAATTCTCCCTACCGATGCCTGGCTGGATAATATCACTGTTCGATATTTATGAAGTGCCAGGATCCTCTAAATATAGAAATGTTATAACTATTTGTTAAAATTCTGAAAAGCTGAGAGATAAAGGGAGAGGAAATGCCACTTATTCATTAAAATTCTGCAAATGAAAAATATCTTCTCTCTATTCAGCAGTTGATTAATCTGGTCCATTAATTTATGGTCATTCATATCTCCTTGCTTTCGGCTCTGCTGGAGTTTTCATGCAACTGAAGTTTCCCTGATTTGAGCTGAGTTTTCCTTCTTCCTTCGGAGTAATGTGAAGAACGTTCTCCTCTCTCTATCCTTCACACCTAAACAGCTTGGATGATTTCCCAGGAGGGAAGGAGGACACAATGACAGCACAGTTTGCAGGAGATGGTCCAATTCTCGCAAGCAGCGGGGGGCTCTAAACTGAAGGCTTTGAGTAGCCTCGGGCTCCTTTCTCTATAATTTTACAATCTACAACTTGAAATCACCCTCCTCCGGACCCAAACTCCTCCTGATTAAAAAAGGAAAAGAAATGTTTGAGGTGGAGGACTTGAGCCCCTTTCATCATGCCCACTTGAGTAAACGTGTGTATGCCTTTTGAAGAGTCCCATAGAAGAAAATTTCTGGAATTGTGTTTATTTGCAACCTGGAGGCTGCTCTCCCACATCCTGTGTGATGAGAGGTGTGCAGCTGAACTGACCTGTAAAATCATAATGATTATTTTCGCAGAGTAATTTTTCTGTTGATGTTCAAGAACACAAAGCTTTTTTTTTCCGGCTACCTGGGCCCATTTCCCTTTCAAGAAATACTATTTCACCTCATTCTCTTAAATCCTAAGCTAATTTAGCTACATGCAAAAATCAACCCATTAGGGAGAGGGGAGCAGCTTCCAAGAGAAGAGAGCTGGGTCTGTGATACAGGGATTGTCTCCTCCATAACACCCTGCCTCTCCACTGTCCCTTGATCGTGCAGCCCCTCATGGTTTTTTCTTTTGTTTTTTTTTTTTTTCCCCCAGTGCTGGTGCCGGGAGAACAGGGTGCTTTATTGCCATCGACATCATGCTTGACATGGCAGAGAACGAAGGCGTGGTGGATATATTTAACTGCGTGCGAGAGCTGCGATCCCAAAGGGTCAATCTGGTGCAGACGGAGGTAGGTGCCAGCAGGTCTCCTCTTCCGATGTACTGCTTTTCTGTCAGCTTCTCTGCTCAGCAGGAGCCCAGCAATTCATTAAGTCAACACTTGCTTGCTCTGTGATGTGATTATACAGAACTTCCGGTGGCTAAACATGACCAGATGTGCACCGAATCACATTCACTGGCAGCTACTTGGGGCCTCCAAGACAGGAGGGCAAACCGCGAAGTTTAGGTCTTAGCATTGCTGATTAATTTTATTCTCACGGTAGAAGAAAGCTGGCTCCTGAATCCTCTCATGACTCATTCATAGGTGTACTGCAGACTCAAATAGTACCTGGTTTACATCGGTCGCGAGCTAAACAAATGGAACATCCTTGATTCAAGCTTTGGGTGTTGATTAAGCAAGCTGCTCCATCACGTAGCATCTAGCAGCTTTTAAACACCATTTTTTCCTGTGTGCTTCAGTGCCTTCCCCTCCTGAGGGACAGGACAGTAGCCTGGAACAGAGAGGAGCTTTTAGCTTTGTTAGGCTTCTCATATTTAGTTCAGGGAGAGAACTTTACCCAGAATACCAAGAGTCCAGGGGTTTTGAAGAGACAGACTGTTAGTACAGTTGTTTCTCTGGTGTTGTCATAGGTCCAAAGCACAAGCCATTCCTGGCCATCGCCTCGTGATTGCGAACAGAAAAGCTTTACACCCTCATTTCCTCCTCAGCCCATCCCCATCTTGTCCCAGTGTTCCTGAGAGTGGTGACTTCCCATTTTACTTGTAAATTTGAAATGAATACATGGGACCTCACATTCAATGATGGATGAAATATGCTCACAAAGCTGTCACATAGCACACTGTGTAATTTGTCTCCACATGAAACAGAGCCAAATATGCATATCAGGCATGATTTAAGGAAAAAAAAAAAGAGCATGATATTTCATGATCTGTACTGAAAATATGATTTTAATATCTTATCCCCTCCCCTATGCAGGAGCAGTACGTGTTTGTCCATGATGCCATTTTGGAGGCGTGTCTCTGTGGCAACACCGCCATTCCAGTTTGTGAGTTCAGATCCATATATTACAACATCAGCAGACTAGATCCACAGACCAATTCCAGCCAGATAAAAGATGAGTTTCAGGTAATTTCATATGTCTCAGTCATTGCAGTCGGCGTATTGAAGGTGTTTAATCAATTTCTGTGTGTTATTTTACGATTTCCAACAGAGTAGAGAAGGGGAACACTGAGCCAAAGTCTTAATTCAGCTGGTTTTTGTTGTTTTACTACTGGATCAGGCAGAGGTTTGTTTCTGAGCGTGGACTTTTCAGCCTTCGGCAAGGAAAAAATTTCCCCATCGTTTCAGCAGAGCAAGGGTACTAATTTTCACACATAATGTTGTACTCATTTCAACAAATATTCTGTTGTTCATTTTCTTCTGTAATTTATGCAGAAACATTGATGCCTCAAGGTCCCTTATTACCCATTCTCGTGGCTCAGATGCTACTTCTGAGTCTTGACAATCAACTTGTTGACGTCCTTCCATGCTAAGGAGAAAGTGAGCTCAGCGAGCATTACTTTATCACTAATTCTCAATGAACTGAATCCCTCAGTTCACTGTGTATGTTTTACCAAGTACCTGGTGGGGAGAACTGAAATGACAGACAGTAAAACTCACAAGTGCTGGAGTAGCGCAGTTTGCCTGGGGCGAGCGATGAAACGGGGACCTCTCCACCTTTTGCTATCACCATTGCTTCTCCCACCCTAATAAATGGGCTTGGGATGCACGAGCCATGAGCCCTGCGCGGTCGTACCGCTCGCACAGTAGAGAACTCACCCTGCAGAACACTGAACTTCAGTTCTCCAGTCTTATTCCCCAGGTATCTGTAAATCCCTTTAGGATTTTCAGCCAACACCGATGTATGGAAAAAACATAATATTGTGGGAAATTTGGGACAAGGTGAGTTTGACAGGAAAAAGAGACCGACCTGTGCTATTAGTTAAGAGGCCGTTCTTCTTAGTCAGCAGTGAAAAGGTGGGTTCCTTTAATTGTAGGAAATGTCCACCCCCTTTCCCAGCAAAGTATCTTTTGCAGCAAGAGAATTTCTTTTGGGAGCCCCAGGCTGAGTCAGATGCCTCTTTTCCTCCCCCTCTGTGCAAAGGGAGAATGTGTGTTTTTTATCTGAAACCTTACAGGGAGTCATCAGGGTTGGTATAGCGAGATAAAGCATGTGGATCCCAACTGATGACAGTTCAATTAAAAAAAATCTGTTTTTATCAAGTGATATCAGATCTGTAAAAGTGTTTCTGGTTCTGGACGCGTGGCATGAAGGAGCTGAAGCCTAACTTCATCAAATGCTGTTATGCTATTAAAAAAAAAAATAAAATCACCAGTCAGTGGGCTTATTTTGTCATGATACGAGACGAGATCTGTCGCCTGTGTGCTTGTTCTTTTGAGCTGCCAGGGGCTGGCAGCTCCTGTGGGAAGGAAATGCTCCACCGTACTTTGCATAAGACGTTCGTTCTCTGTCTAGTTGTAGAACCTATTTTTACAGGATTTTGGCTCAGAGCATTCTTCAGCTTTAATTGTCTGGATTTAATGCGAAAGATGGTATCTTTTGCTACAATCTTGATGAACCAGTTGATCTAACTGTAGATCTGTTGGTGCAGTTTGTATTATTTAGGTCCCACTGGCTCTCAGGTAAGGCTGTGGATGTATTTCTTATGCACTACGTGTTGTCTGAACATGCAAAAGCTCATTCTGGAGAGTTTTTATAATCTGAGTGAGTACAAAAACAAGGGAGAGAGGGGAAGGGCATAAAATAGACAGGAGTAAATCACTAACAAGTCACCGGCCTAATTATCTGCACTGTCAGAGATCTGAGATTTCACGTTGCTTCCCCAGCCAGACTACCTGTTCCCCATCTCTAGACAAAGGGACTTCTATGTAGGACCTGCATAATTTAGAGCAACTATATTATTTCAAATTTTGTACTTTGACACATTCCTTTATCTTGGATTGTTTGACCTTCCTCTTTCCCCCATTCATATCCTCTCCATGGCAGAAGTCAAGCTCTTTGTAAGAATTTTTGGCCTCTAAATATTTCGTGTTCCTTTGACGGCTGCAAAGCAGTTCACTGTGTGACTGCATGGGCTTGGTCAGGAAGAGGACACATAATAAGTGAAAGCAGAATGACATCAGAGTGCCACTGATCTACCACGACTTAAGTGACAGTGTTAAGATGTGTTCACTTTGATTTGCTATTTTTGATCCCTGCTGACCAACCTGGACTGGTTTGTCAGGAGGCCTCCACAATGGATAACACAAAAGAAAATTAGATTTAAAGAAATACAGTTTGTCAAGCTGTGGGAAAGACAGATAACGGTAAAAGACTGACAGCAAGCTCCAGAGATAAGGTATGACTATGTAAGTGAAGCATCCTATGTGTCACTCGGAAAGGAAAGTAGCAATCTAAATAATACAGGAAACAAATAGAGTTTTCTGTTAAAAATCCCCCAACATTTTATGTTAGGTTTTTGTGTGCGTTGTTAAGATAAATCAATAGTTTGGCTGAGGAATCACCAGAGGATGTGAACCCAGTCTGACCTGCTGGGCGAGCCAGGTCAACACTCAGGGTACTTCTGCACAGGATCCACCTGAAGAGGGAGAAGGACGCGTGCTTCCACCGTAGGGATGGCAGAAACACTGCGCGGTTTCGCTCCCTCACCAGGTTAAAGCTGCAACTTGTACGTGTGACAGCTATTTCCAACCTCTAGCAAAGAACAGAAATGTTATCTAACTGCTGTGGGGTTTTAGAGCTGGAAATTGTTGGAAGGTGTATAGTGCCCTCAATTTTTGCTGGAGCCTACAGTTTTCAGAAGGGCACCTCAGGATGATGTGCAAAATGCAATGTATTGTAACAGCAACAAGCTCCTCAGCGCTCTTTCTTTTTCATTCTCTGGGATCCCAGAGATCTGCTAGTCTAAGTACCTTTAAAATAAACGTATTGTGCAGATGGCATCCTTCTTGGAAATAAATTCCAAGACACTCAGCCTACTTCTGTCTTTCTTTCCCTTCTTCCCTCCCCCCTTCACAGACTCTCAATATTGTGACACCACGTGTTCGGCCAGAAGATTGCAGCATCGGTCTTTTGCCAAGGAACCATGATAAGAACCGCTGCATGGATGTGTTGCCCTTGGACCGGTGCTTGCCTTTCCTCATCTCCGTGGATGGCGAATCAAGTAACTACATCAATGCTGCACTCATGGATGTAAGCAGCACTGCGCTGTCCCCACTAATCCTACTCTGCATCGAGTTTATTCATTCTCAGGATATTTTTCTGGGAGAAAGGGATGCAAAGCAAAAAAAAAAAAAATTTTTTTGCCTGCAGTTTCTGGGGCTGACATCTCCAAAGCGGGCAAAGGCACAGTGAAATGTGTCGCCTAGACTATGATTATCACACTGCTGGTGTAGTTCTGCCTCACATTGGTGGCAAATTTTTGACAAATAAGTTTGTGAGCATGCAGTCTGAGATTGTATCATAGAAAGGCAGATGGACAAAGAAGTGGTGGGACAACTCTTCCCATACGTTGGTTGTCACATAAGTTGGAAGAGAAATGTTTGCCAGGAGCTGCTGGGTCAGCTCTTTGAACAGAGAAGTTTGCAGCGTGGAGCGAGTGATTTATTTGAGCTTATGCAGTTAAGAAGATGGGAGTACAGGGATCAGATGTGCAAAATACTTTAAGGCAGAAGGACGTGAGTTAAGCTGATGTCAATCTGTCTGACAGCATTTTCCCTTGCTTTGTTTATAGGCTAGAATCTCACAGCACAGGTCATTTGTATAGGGTGAATTATGTTGATGGTTTCTTTTCGCTGTGGAGCCTTTGGACAGAGATGTCTTTAAAGCCACTAATTATTGCAGTTGGCGTATGTATAAATATGATCCAGGGTGAAATGTCATCATTTTTTCCCTAGCAATGTTGGGGTCGGTCTTTTTTAATTTTGTCTGTTCTTTCAGTCTTTGGGAAACAGTGATACTACCACGTTTAAGAGGTTAAGTCAAATGGTCATAGAAGTAATTTTAGATTTTTTTTCAGAAAGATTGTGATGTTTTCACTGCAAATATGCCTAACTTTTTTTTTCTTTAAAGTCTGTTATGTGCTTTGGCAAATCTACAGAAGCACAATTTAGTCTTCTGTGGTTTCTTAGGGACTGGGAATGTGTTTGCACATTTCAGTCCTCGTTACCTCAAATCACTTTGCTAATGCTCGTATCCTTCCCCACAAAATTCCTGCAAATTAAAATTTTTGGTACAAAGGAATTTTTCACCCCTCATTGAAATTCAGCCACTGTGATGTTCTCTGGCTCTCCTTTATCCTTCCACAGAGGAATTAGCAGCTTTTGAAAAAAAAAGTAATCAGAAGGGAACAGCCAAAATCCCACATTTTCCTAGGCGTTCCTGTTGAGGACAGACCTTGCAAATTCTTTGTCTTTTCCAGTAGCTTCATGTCTGCAGTCTTGTACTGAGCATGGACTCTTACAAGAGATCATCCATCCCATATTGCCTTGAACTCTCATTAGTTCTTTCACTGTGTAGAGACAGGCACGTGCTGGGGAACACTTGACAACACATTCCCAATGCTGATCATTTCATTTACGGATTTCTCATGTTTATCTCTTTTTTTTTAAACTTCTCCCCAAACCTTATTTGACTTGCAGCTTACTCTGTGTATTACATGAAAGCTCTGATGGAAGAAGGGCTAGAGCAGGAAGGGATGGTGGTACACCTAGAATGGGTTACAGCCTGGCTTCGGAAGCATGAGTTGTCCAGGAAGGCAATCTGCTTTGGCCTGTGTTCAACAAAATTAACCTTAGACACAGAACATCTGCAAAATGGTTTGTTAAGAAGAAAGGAGAAATACTGTCCCTCACCTTCCCCTAAAACAATTGAACATAATCCTTAAGCAAAGAGACTGTAGCCACATCTCCGAGTCAAGCCATACAGAAGTGGCGATAGGTTTGTATTCAGTGCATGGGACTTGGAGAAAGATGTGAGTCCATGTCGTGTCCCTGGCATCATCGCTCCTCCAAGATCCTACACAAGTTCTCTTACATGAGTAATTCACATCTCTGTGTCACCTTCCCTTTAAAGTAGGACAGTGAACCTGGTTCCTCACCTGTAGCAAAAAACCCCTTCAGCCAACCGTTTAGCCAATTATGCAATCCGCCATATTGGTGCACGATGGAAAAACATAGCAGAAACATTGTGATGTTCTTAACGCTAATTAAGAGGATAAGATTCGCGATGATGTTTACCACTCTGTTGCCACCATTGGTCTGGTGCAACATAGCTTTTGACCCATACTGGTGCTCCTATGTTTGGAATACAGAGTAGGGAGAAAGAGGAAAATCCGTTCCAGACTGATCATTTCCCAATGAATCATTTCCTTTTCCTTCTCTCTACTTCAAGTCCCATCACGCTCCTCACACACGCACCCTCAGAGCATTGCGCAGCCGCCCTGCCAGCTGGTGCAGAGCGTACACAGCACCCTCTCCCCCTCCCAGCATCGTCTGCTCAGCACTTCCACCCACATCGGACTCGTAAGGAGGAGAAAAAGCAAACCCCCACAACAGCCGTCTCAATACTTTGGGGTTTTATTTATTTCTTTACTTGAAATCCAAAATCTTAATTTGTTTGCTTTACTTTTTTTTAAAAAAAGCAGAAATACTGTGCGTTTTGATTCAAGTCTGCTTCACAGATGTACAGCTAAAGGACTGTGCAGTTTGCAGGCTCATCTAAGCATTGCCTGGCACGGTTGGAAAGTGATAAAGTTTTGAGCTTGTACCCTTTCATCTCAAAGTGCCTCGCAAACACTCATTAACACGGCCCGCAGAGGTTAGGAGCGCAGTTCCTCCCCTTCGTGGTTAGGGCGATTGAGGTCAGGGCTTTTTTGAGGTGAAAGAATAGCATCAGAAATTAAATGCCAGCGTCGCAGGCTCTGAGCGTTGCCCCACAAGCTGTTAAAGGATGGCTGGGACCCAAACGTGCCACCTCGTAGCACTGCATCACCAGGGAGCAATAGCAGACGGGGGCTAATCCCTTCTCTAGTTCCTAGGGTCCATTGCAGCAAAAAGGATAGCATTTGCTTCCAGCTGTTTTCTGTCCAATTATTAATATTACTGATAGTGGTAGTAGTAATAGCAGAATTAGTATTATTTGCTGAGTCTCAAAATATAAATAATTGATTTGGGTAATCTCTGCTCTTGTGACACTTCTTTAATGAAATGTCTTCATTGGGAGCAAAAGAATCCCATTATGAGACGTTCATTCATTGCAGAGCGATAACAAGGAGAAGGATATGTGATTTGTATAATCTGGTTAAATGGCTCAGATTGCCTAGCCATAGCCTCCTGGGTATAATATTCGTTTGAATAAAAGTTGATTGAATTTTTTTTTTTTTTAACTAATCTTATTCTTTTGTTAGAGCCACAAGCAACCTGCTGCCTTTATTGTAACCCAACACCCTTTGCCCAACACCATAGCAGACTTCTGGAGGCTGGTGTTTGATTACAACTGCTCCTCTGTCGTGATGCTCAATGAGATGGATGCAGCACAGGTAAGTGATTTTTCATCGTTTCTGTCGTGTAACTTTCTTCTCAAATCCAGATGGTTTTAAGAGCATTTCTGCTGCCATTTTCTTGTGCCCCCCCCCCACCTCAATAAATAAATGAAGGGGAACTGGAAAGTAGTAGTTAATATTTTGGGGTATAATGAAGAATAAGTCCACATGCTTGACTCCTTCTAAGGCAGCTAATTCTTACTGCAGTTACCAGGGACATCTAAATACGTTGTATTTGTGGGCCTAAATCTTCCTCCCAAACCTGCTTTCTTCCTTGTCATATTTTTGTCTGTCTTTGGTTCAGAAAAATGTTTCCTACCACAGCCCCGGTGGGCTTCGTGCTGCCCTGTTCACATGGCATTTCCAGAAGAATGAAACCAAGAGAAATGCTGAAATCGCTCAAAGGATCTTTTCCCTGAGATTTCCAGTGCAGTTCTGTAATACTGAGAGGTGTGATTTGCACAGTTTCTGCAGAAGCACATTGTGCCGTGTATTTTTTTTTTTTCTTTGTAGTGTCACGTGTAAGTTGTTTTTCTGGCTACTAAACACACCATTATTTTTAGGAGTTGAGCTTGCCAGGGGAGGAGCCGTTGCAGTTCCTCCTGTACTAGCATTTCCAGCCACCTCGCTGATGAGTGGCAGAAGATAACAGCTTTCAAAAAGGCGTAATCATGCAATTTGTGTGAAGAGTACATTTGGCATGGCTAATTCACCCATTACAGCACTTGTTAAACAAGAGGAGAGGAACCCTCAAGTGGTTGGTACTTCATGGATTAATTTTTCATTTGTCTCTTCTCTGTCTTCAAAATCTTCTACGCTTGAAGGCAGTGAGATTATTGGTCTCTTATTTTGAGGGTAATGGAGAAACCAATCACCCCATTCATTGAGGGGATCTCCCTTCAGGGTGAGCGCTCTGGGATTACGTTTCCAGGCGCAGTAGGAGCTCCGCTCAGAAGTGGGCTCTCTTGGTGACCTGCAGGGTCCCACCACTGCGAGGGACTGGAGGTCCTGTGCAATTGCTGCCTCCTGTCCGATTCACCTTCCCTGATGCTGTGTCTTGGCATGGAATTCAGTGACAAATTTTGTCTTTTCCTTTTTTTCTGACACTTTAAAGAAAAACACAGCTTTTTCTGGAAATTACACGCTTTCTCACACTTCATCCTTGGAAAACACAAACCTATCAGCCCCAGCCAGTGTTATTCTTGTGACTATCTTTCTGCACAACACATTAACCTGCTTTGGTTTTTTCCTAGCAAAGTTTTGTTTTTATGAGGTAGTCTGTAGGCATAGAAAAGGAGATTTGGCAACGCGTAACGTCACTTTGATAGTTACTCTAGCATGGTGTCACCTAGCTCCAGCCTGCAGCTGGTGCCAAACTACCCAGTTAGCACTGGAAGTTAAGGATGATTTTAAAGTTTGTATCTTATGAGTTTTCAAGGCAAGGCGTGGCAGTTTGATATCATAGAATCATTTAGGTTGGAAAAGACCTTCAAGATCACCAAGTCCAACCATTACCCTAGAATTGCCAAGTCCACCACTAAACCATGTCCCTAAGTACCACATCCATGTGTCTTTTAAATACCTCCAGGGATGGTAACTCCACCACTTCCCTGGGCAGCCTGTTCCAATGCTTTTTGGTGAAGAAATTTTTCCAAATACCCAATCTAAACCTCCCCTGGCACAACTTGAAGCCATTTCCTCTTGTTCTATTGCTTGTTATTTGGGAGGAGAGACCAACCCCCACCTGGCTACAACCTCCTTTCAGGTAGTTGCAGAGAGCAATCAGGTCTCCCCTCAGCCTCCTCTTCTCCAGGCCAAACAACCCCAGTTCCCTCAGCCGCTCCTCATCAGAGTTGTGCTCCAGACCCTTCACCACTTTGTTGCCCTTCTCTGGACATGCTCCAGCACCTCAATGTCCTTCTTGTACTGAGGGACCCAAAACTGAACACAGAACTCGAGGTGTGGCCTCACCAGTGCCCAGTACAGGGGGATGGTCACTGCCCTGGTCCTGCTGGCCACACTATTTCTGACGCAAGCCAGGGTGCTGTTGGGCTTCTTGGCCACCTGGGCACACTGCTGGCTCATATTCAGTCGGCTGTTGACCAGCACCCCCAGGTCTTTTTTTGGTGGGTGGCTTTCCAGCCACTCTTGCTCACGGCTGTAGTGTTGCCCGGGGTTGTTGTGCCCCAAGTGCAGGACCCAGCACTGAGCCTTGTTGAACCTCATACAGTTGGTCTCAGCGCATCGATCCAGCCTGTCCAGATCCTGCTGTAGAGCCTTCCTACCCTCCACGAGATCAGTTGTGAAAGCAACGTTTCTGAAAAGGAAACTTAGTGATGTTGTGCTTGCACTGTCATTATGTGACAATGCAGTAATTATCTAGCTGCTCGTCATTGCCTAGTCCAAGCGCTGTACCCTAAGCACTACGAAACTGTTGGTGTACAGTTGCCTGCAGATACCGTATTTCTGTGCATGAGCGGGGTGTGTTACCCATCTCCATGAGTAGAACGCAAATACAAAAATTCCTTGTATAAAAGCTGTGCCTGAACTGTAGAGAGGGAAAGAGTTAAATAGGTGAAACCTTTAATCCACTATGCAGGGAAAAGGTGCAAATAAAACCGTGTGGAGGTCGGAGAACATAACAGACAATTTTAAGCACTGTACATACATGTACATTTGGGTTTGAGAGGATGGCCAGTCACAGACCTGCCTTATGAAAAGCAGATTTTCAATATTAAGGAAAGGTTTAATCTTCTTCTTCTTTCCAATGTACCTTGAGGTTGTTTCCTAAAGCACCTGCTCAGCTCACATCTTGCCTGGTGGACAGATGCTTTGCGAGGAGATCTGTGGGCTGCTTGAAAGTCTGAATGAAGAGTAAAGACAACCTTCAAAGGAGGACTTGCTTATGTGGTCTTGGCTGGCTTGCTTAATCTTGAAAAACTAACAAGGGCAAAGATGCATAAGATTGCATGAATATCCCACCCAATTTAAATCCCATATGATCAAAGGAATAACAGGAATACAGAATGAATGCAGTAGCACGCACACACTTGACGTTATTACTGGCAATGATTGAACTTGAAAAGCTTGAGATCAAGTTCAAATGAGCATCTGGGGGTTTCAAAACTTCTAAAAAATTACACTTGAAAATAAGAAGAAAAAAAAATAGAAAGAAATACAATCTCAGCAGAAACTGCTAATGAGATCTCATGCAAAATATTTTCTTGCTGTGATCTATTTCCAGATGGATTTGAAATACTTAGACTGTAATTTGTGTGGATAGGATTTTTTTTTTTTTTGTACTTTCAATTTGGTAATATCAGCATAAGAAAAAAGACTTCCTACCTGCTTTACAAACTTTAGAGATTCAGTTGTCGTTCACCCTAAAATCAGAGTCGCTCTTGTTGTTCTCAGAGCAAACTCATTCTCCCTCCCCTGCTCGCTGGTACAATCAGAAAGCTAAAAAGTTCATTTTACAGAAAAAAAGAAGTTCCACTTTGCTTCGATGAAGATTAATTTTCTTGTACTGTTTCCTCATTAACACCAAACCTCTGTGGTTCCTATTAAATTTACCTACAGACACTAATCTTTTAATGTTCATTTTAAATCTATACCCCTACAGAAGCTTCATTTGTCAGCCACCTTTTCTGCACCTTTAGACCCCAAAATTCAATCAGTTACAGATTGTGTTCATACAGGGGGGGAAAAAAAAAAAGTCAAGCTTCTAAAATACTTTTTTTTTCTTTATATTTGTGATATAAAAAACTTTTACTGGAGGTCTTGCTTGGAGGTCTTCTCTAAGCAAATACATGTAATACAAGATTGGTTATGGATTTTGAGGTGGTTGTAAATTCAAAAGGAAAGAAGGCTGAACGTGTGTTTCCTTGTTAATAGTTATGGTGCTTTCTGTTTCTTTTGGTGTTTTTCTCCAGCTCTGCATGCAGTACTGGCCAGAGAAGACGTCCTGTTGTTATGGCCCGATTCAAGTAGAGTTTGTTTCAGCAGACATTGATGAAGATATCATCAACCGGATATTCCGGATCTGCAACATGGCCAGGGTAAGATCAGTGAAATACCAGATTCCCTGTTTATTCTCAAAACTATAGTTTGGCATGAGGAAGAGGCAGAATCAAGACTTGTGGTTTAGAGATGCTGAGAATCTGACCAAGGAACAAAATTCCACTGCAGAATCTAGTAGCTACTTCCTTTAATTAACATTTAATTGCATCAGATTGTATTGGTAAAAGACTCTTGGCTGAAAGTGGATGATATGAGCTGAAAATCTGTATTTGAATGGAAAGCATTTTTCTGTGTGTATTTGAGAACAATTAATCACTTAGTAGCCAATATAAACCCATCAGTGTCGTTGGAAATAAACTGGGATAGTGTCAGCAGCTCTCCATCTGTCAACTACTATGCAGTGCCTCTGAAGACAGATGCAACGTTTACTGGGTAGACTGGGATTCCCAATTGCCACTGTTCTTCCTATAAATAAGCAACTGCCATTTCTGTAAGCAACTCTTTGTCTGTATCCCTCAGCCCCAGGACAGCTGAAATGATAGAAACAAGGTTTATCTGCATGCTGGACCCTGGCAATGCAACTTCAGGGTTACAGGAGAGGGTTTCAGTAGAGGATTTGTCTCTCATTAGTTGTTTCCCAGATTGATTATGTCTCCTTTTTTGTTCCTTTTTCATTTTTTTCTAATCAGAAATGGAAACAGGCTCCAGAAATTACATTTCCATGCTGTTTAACACATCAGTGTCTGATTGTGCGGTCAGAGCCTGTGCAGCAATTCAGTCGTGGCATTGCAGAGTGAACTTTGTGGTCTAACTGCACAAATTGATAAATCAGATATTCACCTTCCTATATCCCAGGCCAGATGCCTCTGAACCAGGGACAACCCTGAAATCGTATAGCTGATAAGACTAAGGCCCCGTGACTCTCAGGATGGAGCTGGCTCGTAAAACGCATAGCTGGCATAGCTGGGTGGATGCTGTGAGCTCGCAGCTCTCCGCACCCGTCTGTGTTCCACACCAATGGACGCTGCTAAAATCTTTTTGAGGATCCTTTGCTGCCGCAGTCCCCAGAGATATTTCGAGGGCCGCCTTTGCCTTTAGTTCTTACGGCACAACTAATCTCCAGCACAGGCAACCAGGAAAGACACGTTTGATCTATTCATACAGTTTGACGAGACTTTATTCCCTACTGAAAACAAAACACGGGATCCTCAGCACTTCGTTTGTGCCTGGCTCTGTAATATCTGAGGTCATCGTTGTTATCCAGATTACCGACAAGTCCTTGTTTCCCAACGGTAGCAGGTATCCAGGGTGGAGGATGTTAACATCAGGTGTCAGATTCAGAGGGGAAGATGCCGTGTAACCAGCGTCCCCTGCCTTGCCCTATTGCTCTGCTTCCTGCCCCGTTCCGTTTAACATCTTGAAAGTACTCTTTGTTTTAGCCCCAGGATGGATATCGCATAGTTCAGCACCTGCAGTACATCGGCTGGCCGGCATACAGGGACACCCCTCCTTCCAAACGCTCCCTCCTGAAGGTGGTCAGAAGGTTGGAGAAGTGGCAGGAGCAGTACGATGGGAGAGACGGACGGACTGTTGTCCACTGCCTGTAAGTAGGGCTGGAAAATGTCTCTAACCTCACAAAATGCTGTCGGAAGCGGACTGATTATGGATCTGGAAATTTGGTGGTCTGCCAGGCTTCAGCTGGGAAAAATGAAGTTAAATTACATTTCTAACACACTTCAAGTAGAATGTTGTGCTACATTATGGCATCCTGGCCCAGAGAGTTTACTGATTGCGGTGGGGAGTAGCTGAAAAAGCTCTCTACTTGCTGTCGTGCAGGTAGGTCTCGTGACTGGAGCCCAGCCAGCACCGAAGCAGCGCTGCCGCATGTCCAGCTCCCACCTCGGAGCCGGCGTGAGCCCCGAGCAGTTGGAGCAGCGCTGCGGTCCCTGGGGCTCCCTGTCCGCCACTGCCGGGGGTCGGCTTAGCCCTTCCATCCCTGTCCGCTGCCCTGCAGCTCTCGGCTCTCGCAAACCCATGAACGTCCTTACCCAGTCCTTACGTTACAGGCCTCTCCCAGTGCACGTGGGGTGTGAGCTGCTGCGTACGCAGCGCTCCCCTCCCTTCCCTCAGCCTTGCCTAATTTCACGTGTCGCCTCTTTTCTTCCGCGCCTAGGAACGGTGGGGGACGCAGCGGCACCTTCTGTGCCATCTGCAGCGTGTGTGAAATGATTCAGCAGCAAAATATCATTGATGTGTTCCACATAGTGAAAACGTTACGGAATAACAAATCCAACATGGTGGAGTCGCTGGTAAGCTTTTTGTTTCTTCCTGCTCCTCACCCTACCTAGTGTGTGCAGGGCGAGTTTTAGGACGGGTAAAAAAAATTCCATGGCTTAGCTCAGTATGAATAAAACCAATCACAGTGTAAAGCCATCAGAAGTAAAACCAGTCCCATTTTAGCACACGCAATAAATCCTCTGGTCCCGCTGCTTCTGTCCTCGAGCAGCCAGGGAGCAGCTGCCCTGGCAGCGTGATGAACAGCATCTCCCACACCTAGCTGCCTCTGGGAGGTTAAACCCCAAGTAGCTGTCACCGCGGCGGTGGGGAGGGAGTGGGATTTGTCCTCCCGTGCATGCGTGCAGCCCGGTCCTTAATGCTGTGACGTGCCTTGAGACCGGGAAGGGAGAGCAGTGCGAACCCCAGGCCTTCCCCCCTGCAGCCGAGGAGATTAAACTGCTCTGAATTCACCATCTCGATCGATCACACTGAATTCTTTCCTCAAAAGCAATGCGTGCAATGAGAGCAGGAAGCAAAGAATGAATAGTCCATACTGTGGCTGTCTCTTTGAGTGGTTTTCTCTTCCATCGACGATACCATCTCTTAGTAATGCTTGTTCAGGATCCCATAGAAATTCAATTAATGTTTGCCTGATCCTGCCAAACGGTGTAAGAAAGAGGGAGGAGGCATTTTAAGAAAGAGGGAGGAGGCATTTTTGGCAGCTTGTAGGATGAGCTCTAAAGAATTTACCTGTCCCCTAATGGCATTGATTTCTGTTCTCTCTTTCAGGAACAGTATAAATTTGTATATGAGGTTGCACTGGAATACTTGAGTTCCTTTTAGCCCAGAGGAGGGAGGGGAGCCTCCGAAATGCCAGACCCCAATCGCTGGCAGACGCTTCTCCCCTCTCCCACACTGGAAGGCAGTACAAGTGTGGGAAGGAAAACCTCTCCTTCCCGGAGCAAGAGACTGCGATTGCACAGACCTCGCTGGAAGGAGGAGACGATGCCTGTGTTTGCTGCTGCCTGCTTTCTATCAGAACATCTACCGCTTCTTAAATAACCTTCTGTAAAAATTAGCAAAATGGGAGACAGGCTGAAAGACTGGACTTTCTAATCTTCTCTGACTTCTTCTCTCCTCTTTTGGATTGTATTTTTGCTCTCCTTGCTGCAGAGTGGGGAAGGAATGAAACCCTTAGGAAATTCTCTTTTAAATGTCTCCTTTTTAATTTATAATTTTTTTCTCCAATCCCAGTCTTTAATTTTTTAATTTCATGCAGCAGTCATTTGGGAAAAATGAGATAGCCATAGGGGATATATGAAATGTTTCATTACAATTTGTCTACTTTATCTGTTTCCTTTTATTTGTTTTTCCAAATGAAAAGGCCAACACACACACAAAAAAAATAATAATACTGGAATTCTCTTCCCATATGTAGTCCCTTTTAGCATGAAAATAGATGGTGGAGATGAGAAGCTGTTCGTGGATTCACTGCCTCGGCTTCTACGCAAATGTTTCCTCCCAGTTCCTGCTAGACTCCCAGGGCCGTGCATGAACCGGTTCCATCGCTCTGGTCCGTGTTCGTTTCAGTGCTGGTGAAGCAATACCATTAATGAGTTTCCCAGCCACTTGAACCTTTCAAATTAAATATTTGCATCAAAGAAATTGCATTTGTCTTGCAAGTTTGGTAACTTTGTTACCACATTTTTCAAGTATTTGCTGGGGTGCAGTGTGTCTTTGAAAAACAGGGTATAACGTAGGTATTCTTGATCATATACTATGTATTATTATTTTTTATTTATTATTTGTATTGCCGTAGAGCTTAGGACCCCTAGTCACAACAGAACCCTGCTGAACTAGGCACTGTGCAAACAGACAACAAAGAAGGTTCCTGCTCAAGAGCTTAAAATCTGAAGGTAATCTTAAAATTGGGTTTGGTTGAGATTTCCTCGCTATTTCCAAACTGTTGTACAGTCAGATGTAGTTGAGTGATTTATTCGGATTTCCAGGCCCTACAAGCTTCCAAATGGTAACCCATCCAAGCTGCAGGAAAGGTGATGGACATACACAGACACCTATACTGACGTGTTAAGACAAGTGTTAGACCGGCGCAGCAACGTTCCTTCTTAAGCAAAACAGCTTTCGTTTTGTTCTGCAAAAATGCCTGTGTAACCCTCCTTCTTTGAAACAAACACCAGACGTGTTTTGCCATGGTTCTGGATCTCATTCTGACTTCTTAGCAGCTAAGAAATTGCTTTTCTGAAAGAGTATGTTTAAGTAGTTAATCCATTAAGGGTCTGCAGGGTAATCTTGGAGAAGAAAATAATGGAAGGAACAAGGCCTTACAATATTCAGTATTTCAATTTAGCCATTTATTTATCTTGAGGGTGCAGGGATACGAGGTGCTCTGTGTGTAAATTAGATTCTGGGAGATGTAGGTTTTTTCAAATGCAGACTTGCTAAAAGACAGAAGTTTAAGGAAACTCCACTTTCTTACCACCCTGTAGTGTTCCACCCTCAGGTAACTACTCAGAGACTGTGCTGGGAGCTCTGCCATGTCAATGCCTGGTACAGAGCATGCCACGAGTTCAAAACATTTTGCTAGTTCTGTAAATTCATAAGGCACCTCTGCCTCGTGGTCATTCTTTTTTCAATGGTCATACCTTTGCCTTGACAATGAAGGATGAAAATGAAATCTGATAAAAGCAACTCTGGACTCAAACACACCAGTATCCGACCCAATAGTTGTCATCTCTACCAAGACCTCCGACAGTCTAAGGAAGGATGCTTGGAACAGCAATAATCCTCTTCCTGCTAAGCAGAGGAGGGGCTTGCATAGGATGCTGAACTGCCCAGCTCCTGTTCTTTCCAAGGAGCTTTGGCTTCTTGACTTCAATATCATGAAGGTCTTAAATGAACTTGAGCCCCATTGTCCCTGATGTAGCCAGTGTGCCATAAAGTATCAGTGAGATCCCCCTCATGGTTGCCTCTGCTTGGTTTCTAGCTGGTCCTTTCTGCTGTCTGTGAGAAATCACCTTCAGTTCCTGTTGGGGCTGTAGGTGGATGTCTGGCATCTGCTGAAAGAAACTACTGGGTTTAATTTTATTTTTTTCTTTTGCTGTTAAGCAACACAAACAGTTCTGCAGGA
Source organism: Grus americana (assembly GCF_028858705.1). Classification (NCBI taxonomy): domain Eukaryota; kingdom Metazoa; phylum Chordata; class Aves; order Gruiformes; family Gruidae; genus Grus; species Grus americana. Next base: position 4,284,231 of record NC_072868.1, read on the forward strand.
AAATAGAAGGCAAAGCAAAACTATGAGATAAGAAGTAAGGCATAATATTAATGTTTTGATTAGAGGTAGCTTGCTGTAACAGCGTAGGTCAGGAGCTGGGAGCCGTTAGCAAAGGGGAGGGAAGAGGGAATCCTGATCCCAGAATGGGATTTTTCAACAACTGCCCAGGTAGGAAGAAATCAGAAGCCAGCAAAGTGTTTCTGACTTCGTCAACTCCAGAAAGCCAGAGAGAATCACTCCCTGGGGATACAATGGAAATATTAATTAGTATTTAGCATTCTGTTAATTTTACACGAGAACTAGCATAGCAATAGGTCCCCCTCGTGAGTTAGTGAAGGGCTAGTGCCAGCGCCGAGGGTGACAGCCAGGATAAAAGGAACAGAGAGGTAGAAGAAATGGCAATACAACTGAGATGTGAAGTGTAGGAGGTAATTCAAGGCTTAACAGTAGCATGAAGGAAAGTGGATTAAAAAGCCAGAAGCCTATAGGAGGGATGTGTGCGTGGAGAGAAGGAGGTGGTGGATGGGCAGAGCAGAATAGCACTTGCAGTGGAGTCGTTCGAGGTCTTCACGTAGGTTCGAATGTGGTTTTGTGGTATGAAAAATGCTATGACAGGGTCAGGTGCATATATCAACTGTCCCACAGCAACTCACCATGTGCTTTTAGCCCTCTGCAAATGCAAAGTGACATTAGCATAAACTGCAGGGAAAGATATTTAAGCTAAATTTTATCTTGTATTTGCAAGGAACAAGTTTAATGCAAATGTTGGTTACCACAGCCTGACTGTTAGTCACAGCTTATTATGTGGCATCTCAGCCGCCTTCTAATCTCCAGCCTACAATCCGTGGGAAGGATGCTCAGCAAACTCGACAGATTATGTTGCCAACCTGTTGTATCGTCACGCAGTTACGTTGCGTTTGGGGGGGACTGACCCAGCTCCAGCCTGTGTTGGCTGAGGGGTCTTTACGCTGGTCCTCACTGCGCAACGCACGTATGTTGAATGTGAATTAATGATGAAGGGAATTGTGTGGAAGGAGAAGCTCCCTTGAAATAACCTTATCACCTTGAGGCTGTTTAAACCCTAGAGAACAGCGTATAGCAAAATAGGTAATGTGCTTGAAGCGCGATTATGGGTGATGGGTTTGTTTTCACGGGGAAAGAGAGAAATTATGAGATGAGATAAAAGGTTTTCTCATTCCTGAAAGGATTAATAGTCAGGGCGAGCTTTCCAACCTAAGCATCCCCTGCTGTGGATGGAAAGCGATAATGTACGGTAGAAATGGTGAATTCCTCAATGACAGAATTTTAGGCTGGAAAAACAGGATATTGGCAATGTTTGAGTGGTCATAATGAAGATAAACCTGTCCCCATTCAGACATCCTTCGGGGTGAGGGAGCACTGTTTATTAGTATAGTATTGGTCTAAAGTGTAATCTGAAATACAGGGAACTCGAAAGAGGTAAAGAAGGGTGGTTCAGGGGTGACTGTCTCATACAGGGAGTAATCAACATCTTAAATTATTAAGGGTTGTAACTGAAGCAGAGAATTCCAGAGCTATCTAGGCTGGCTGCTGGAGAAGGAAGACCCTGAGTTGTCTGCAGGAAAGAGATAGACCAAAACCCCGAAACGGTACAGTAGGTCTTAATCTTTTCTTTCTTTCTTTTTAGTTTTGTGTGTGTGTTTGGTGGTAGTTTGTGGATTTGGGTTTTTTTGATTAAAATCTCTGCAGGAACTGTGTCCTATGCTGGCTCTAACCTGTAAGGAAAAAGGCGTTTGACCTCCTGTGAGTAGACTTGAGGTACTCCTTTATTGATGTTAAGCTAAGAGACTGTGCAGGGGAGTACAGTGGATGTGAAGGTAACTGAATCAGGACCTCTGGTGGCAAGCAAGCAAATGGGAATTTGGTGATTTTATTTATGTCTGCAGATTGAAATAATTGGTATTCGCTGATCAGGAAAGTCTCTGGACTTTGGTTAGTAGGAGGCATTTCAATGTGTGATTGAAATTCTTTAACAGGGTTGCACAGAACTATGTCTGCCTTTGCCATGCTCAGCTCCAGCCAGTTTTATTAATGCACTGGTGGGTCTCTCTTCATTTATTAACATTTTAGCCATTTATGTGAGCTAGAGTTGTCCATTTTGGTCCACAGGCAACAGGCACTTAGTACTGAAAGACTTCTACATGCATTGAAAAACTTCTGTGGGCTTTACCCCCAAATCAAACCCCGGCACTCCTGCTCAGTCTCTGCCCATGTGCACACACATTTGAAGAATGTCCAGGTAACCCCCGAAAGGCGGACAGAGACTTTGGGAAATGCCTGTGACCCCTAATCGGTCTGGTCCATGGATCTCTGTAGGGTAGAGGAAGGAATTCTGAAGCTTTTCCATAGAGAAGCACGTATTTGTGTGTCAGTAGTTTCCAACGTGTAAACTCCCTGTAAGAAAATGTCCGGTGGCGATGTATAGATCCCTCAGTAGTAGATTTAACCCTGCAGGTGGTAGACCTATTTCTCCATTTACTCTTTACAGGCCCTTTAGAAGTAGTCTGTGGGATTTCCCCTGGGAATCTCAAGCCAGGGACCGAGGTCACTGCTCTTGATGTGCTGTAGAGTCAGAGAAAGGAGAGCGACTCCTGCAGCAGGCGATTCAGAAGGCAGTTAGACCGATTGCCATCTGGAAGAGAAGGGAAGGAGAAGAAATTTCCTTTGGGAGAAACCAAACATTGGAGGAGAAGGCAGATTAAATGGAGTCCTGAAACAGGTAGGAAACTTGCACCTTGATCTGTCTCTCATTCTTGCACAGCTGCTCTTATATCTTTCTGACTCTTCTGAGTCCATGCCAAGATCATAAAAACCAGGTAATGCCACGTTCCACGCTGTGGAGCTCTATGGAGACGGAGCAGTCAGAGTGTAACAGAGGGAATAAATCCTGAGGGACAAAGATGAAAGGAGGTTTGCCTGAGAGAGGAATCTTCAAACACGAGGTGCCTCTGTCTGTCACACTTGCAGAATTCTTAACAAGTCATCACAGAGCAGCACACAGTCCTGCCGCGGTCCTGGACGTGCAATGCAGTGGAAATGTTCCACTCAGAAATCTTCATTGTCCTGTAATAAATTTAAACAATCAGCGCCATTACATTGGTAGCACAGTTAGCTTTATGGTACCTCCAGCCAGTGCAAAGGGCATCGCAAGAACTTGGTGGGAGCCTGCTGCATTTTCGTTTGAGCTTCTTTCTTTTGTCCGTGGTGTACCGACTTCAGTTAACTTCAGTTTGTTGGGAATATAAAGAGGGACGTGTGGCAAAAGTTCTTCAACATAATCACTGCCTGTGGGTCAAAAATGTAGTATACCTCCTAAGAGGCTGTGAAATGATAGAACAAACTACTGCATCTTCCCCGCACAAACCTTTTCAGTAGAAACCGGGGGAGCCAGCTAATTAAAGTCAGGGAGCCAGAGGTGATAAGGATTCTGTTAACCCTCCTGTGTTCCTGTTTATTTAGATTGCAGTCTTCTATAGCCATGCATACATAATATACAATTGAAATGCCAGTGCTCTTCCTTTCCCCGTTCCCAAAAATACCTATAGCTCTTCTTTCATCGAGGGCAAGCCATAGCAAGCAGAGCCCACTTTCTGCAGCTTTGGCAAGGACCACTAGGAAAATCTATCATGTATTGTCTGTTCATTGACTTGGAAAAGGTATCAGTCATCTTCCTCATATACATACTTGAAGAATGTACAATTTGCTCTAACAGTCAAGCAAAATCATACGTTTTCATACATCAAGACCAAATCCTGGTGGTACTGAGTGTGATGGAAGGAAGATAGAAAAAAACTTGCTGACTTCCAGTGACCTCTAGTCTAGAATCTTTATTTGCTGTCTTAAAATATTTTAAAGGCCTCCCTTGTAAAAAATAAACTATACTCAGAATATCCTACAGTTTCATGTTGGACTAGCAGAATTGTGAAAACCTGGCAGCTTTTTCAGTTTGCAAAAAACACGAGAGATCTAAATTAGCCTTTCCCTCCTCATCCCAGTGCGTGCAACAGATCTTTCACCGCTATTCTGTTTTCAACCTGAGCCTTAAAAAAACCAAAATAATGCAGCAGACTGGATGACAGATGCTGGTGTTCCCATAGTGTTTCCTGGTGGAAAGAATGAAAGGAGAAAAGAGCAACCTAAATGTTTTTCTTACAACTCAGTTCTGCGCGAACTGTTTCTGAGCAGTATAAACATAAGCCAGTCCACACCAGTTTGTCTGGAGCGAGGATTTGCTTGTTGCAAGGTGAAGGTACACTCTAGGTGTAACCTTTGGGACCAGTCCTGATTTTCTGTGTGTAGGTTTCCAGCAGCATAGTGGTGGCTTTACTGGAGGTGCTTGTTGCAGAATGACAGTGTTTTGGCGGAGATATTTTTCACTGGGAGATCTGGTATCCTGAGACGCTACTATTTTGGGGGACTTTGTGAGATACCTCAAACGTGTTGCACTATGGAGGTTCTTTTCCTTGTGTGAGTACATCATCTTTCAGCGGGGACCTCCAGGAAATTTTATTTGTGTGAAATTACGGAAAGGAGTGCGGTTTTGGGAATTAGGCGTGTGGCCAGCACTTTACAAGCTTTTGTGAATTTTGATACTCTGACAAGACTCCCCAGGACAAGTGATGGTCAGGTGTTTGCATCGCTGAAAGTCTAACCAGGCTTCGTGTGCTGGACTGTCCCGTACCTGGAACAGGCCCGGCATTATCCCTTCATCGCCCCGCTAGCCCTTTCTTACATCTCCAGCACTTAAACGCTGTACTTCTATGCCCAAAGTTGGAGCTATATCCATAACACATCCTTTAACGCCTACTGACTCACCACACGGACAAAATTCACTCCCATACTGATTTAATCTGCTTCACCTCCTTCCCAGCCCCACCCCGCGCCAATCCTGTTGAAATGAAAACGTACTAGCATCCCTCGTTGCCAGACTTGTCACTACTTCCCACAGCAATGCTGTGGCTGCGTCCGGACGGGCAGTGTCCTGTTCCAGCTCCCCGGATGCGTTTTGCCAGCAGGGAGGAGTGCTGCATGAGAGCTAGTCACTGCTGTCGCGATTCTGCCCCCCCGTCTCCTCCCCCCTTTGGCCTTTATGGATTACTGGTGAAACTCACTTGTACAGTTTGGATGTTTGATAGATAAAGCACGTATAAAAAAAAAAAAAGGAAAAAATATAAATACGAAAATCTCAACACTGTGCATTCAGTGTCTTTTCTTTCTAGCTTAAAAGAAGGAAGGTAAATAATGTCAAGTCAATGAATATCAGATATATTTTTTGACTGTACATTACAGTGAAGTGTAATCTTTTTTTTACAACTGCGAGTCCATCTTATTTATTCTTGTAAATGTTCCCAGACAATGTTTGTAATATGGGCTGTGTTGCAAATCCATAAAATAAATCTGTGATCTGAGATTAATGTTTTACTAAGAGACTCTTGTACTCGTGCCTTTTCTTTGCACTTAGAGGGGACGATGGATTGCAAATAGCGCTACCAGAAACGATGGGGTGATTGCATGGAAAAAACCAAGACCAGCTTCTTGTCACAGTGATGGGCAGCTGGCTTTGCATCATGATCGTCATTCAGGAGGAGCAAGGAGAATTCACCGGGCACTTCAGTCTAGCTGCAGATTTTGAGTCAGTCCTCTCAGAGAGCCTGTGTACGCGAGCTAAGTATTTTGGAAAATTATAGTCTTAACAGCATGGGTTAGAGCAAAGTGTATTTTTGTAACGTTTTCTTTCTAACGGGTGTTAGTATATTGTCTCCTTGGTCTTCAAGTCCTGAACAGCGATTACCAGTACGTTACTGAGATTTTTCTGGTGTTTTCTACAGACAGACACACAAGGGGTTTTTTGTGGAGATGTTGTGTGCCAAACCCAAAAGTAGGATATGGGTGTTGGCAGCCAATATTTTCACACATTTACCAGCAGGCTGCCATCTTCTGGTCTTCTACCCTCATTTATCAACAGCCAGACGTGGCGGTGCTTGCCCTCCGATTCGGTCAGTGCAAAGGAGTAGACTGTAGGTAAGCAGGTAGACAAGGCTGCTGTGCTCTGAAGACTGCTTTATTCCCAGAATACAAGCAGGAGCGCGTCAAGGTTCACAGCTTAGAGTGTCAGAGCAGGAGAGTCCAGTCGTGCCACACTCACGCAACCCAACTGGTAAGAACTACTCTTTTTGGCATTGTTAATTAGCCTTACTTAAAAAATAAAAATAATTAAAAATAAGGCATCTTAACAAGGATGATATAGCTCCTGTTTTTCTTAAAGCATGGTAAATCTTCCTTGGCAGCATACTTTACTATTCCTTCCTGTATGTATTCACTTTTTTTTCCCCGCCTAACATTTTGTTCTAATTCTTCACTGCTGTGAACAAAACTGTCGCTACACTAGGTATCGGTGTTTGGCTCGGGTACGGGTGGTTTTTCATTGGCCTGGTGAAGCAGATTCCCCATCTCAGTTGTGGTGAACATTCAGGTATAACAACTGTTTGTTCAAGGGGCTCATGACAATGAGGTTAAACTGTACGAAACACCCTTCAGTTGCACAGAGTTGTTGTTGTGCCAGGGAGCCAGCTGGAAAAGTTGATACCAAAGAAATCTCCTCACCACAGTGTTAGATTGAGAGACGATTTTTCCCGTACAGTCCTGACTATTTAACAGAGGCAGTTGTGTATTCATAGTGATTAATTACAGTTCATCTTGGCACTTTATCTAGGTTTATCCAAAATATTTTACTGATGCTTGATATTAACAACAGGTTTGCATTTATGGAAGGTAAACAGCAGAGACGGCTCTGCCATATTCCAGGTGGTCTTACAAAGATACATGTGGAAGTGCCAGCATAGAGAGACAGCCACAAATTCATCTCCTGTCCTCCTGTCTGCCCAGCACGAGGACAGCATTGGGTCAAAGCTCCTGGGGCAAGACAGTTGCAGAAGCCTGAAACCCACTGGGGTTCAAAGTGCTTTGCACCCTGTTCCTGTCGCCATGGCTGACACGTGCCGAGGTGTGAATCCAGTAGACGTTTTATCCAGGCCAGCTATTGCCTCCAAGCATCAGCTGCTCCTTTTCCATCCATCCCCACGATAACCAGTATCATCATACCGATGCTACTGCGAGGTCCGTGGAGTTTGACGGACACTCTTTGCCTAGGCCGAAGCTCTCAGTTTCACAAGTGAAACCTCTAAATGCCGTATCTCTCACTGAGCTGGCTGCTGTTTAACGGCAGACGTCGGAACTGGGACTTACTCAGGCGTGGCTGTCTACATGAGAGTCGTCCAACTCTGGAGAGGGAACATGGATGACTATCTTGACGGTGGGCAAAAGGCCTCTCCAGAGGGTGAGTCTGTCCTGGATAAAGCAGGCTAAGGCAGATGGGTTGGATTGTCCTCTGGATGTGCCTGGTTTGCTCCACTGACCGAGTTCGCTGGGTGACCAATACTGACTTGGGCAACTGATTTTGAGATGTCTGCGGTTAGATGAGACGTGTTCCCCCTGTTAGTAGATAGCTGCAAGCAAATGACCTGTGTCATAAATAAAACGGCATACAGAGAGAAGGAACAGATTTAATGCTTCTTGCTTATACTTGGCAATTCTCCTGAGCCATCTAGCTCGGATGTTTCAGGTCCTCTCTTTCTTTTGTCAAGTCCCACATTGAAAAACATGGAAAAATATTTTTTTAAAAAAATGCTGTTCTGTGTTAATTTTACTTTTGTACACTGAGGTATAACTTTAACCTACAGGAACTAAACCAAATAAAAAGACTTGTACTGTTTCTTGAAATGATCTTGGGTTTTTTTGTGAGTTATTTCTGTGTCTTTTGGGGAGTATGTCATATTTCTTACTAAGAGTGTATTTATAAATGGCTTGTAAAAGTTTATCCGTAGAGTGTTTATGTATCGTGAATCAGTAGCTACAGAGCATTTATGCTACAGGTCAATAGGGTTTCTTAAAAGTCCATAACGTTTACTGCTGTGTTTATAAACATCGATAATGTACTTTTTATGCCAAAAGTAATATAGTATTTAGTACTCCTTTATTAATACATTGTAAATGATACACTGGTAAGACAGACTGTAACCAATGGAATTTTCAGCAACGGGGTGAAATAGCTTTTTTATTGCATATATAAATGGTTCCCTTTAAAACAACTGAGAGAAAGCCTGGCTCACATAGAAAAATCAGTGAAATACGCAGAACCTTATTCTGGAGATGGATCAAGCCAGAAGTTTCTAGCAATAATCCCCTCGGTAGGCTCACGTATGGGATGAATGCGAGCCTTGGTCCGTGGAGGACCGAGAGGCTGAAGAGCTTGTACTAAATATCCTTTTCTTTGAAATTTCCAAAGGTGTTCCTGGCAGTACCCTTTCACTTGTTTGGTGACTGAGTACGCTGCGAAGGAAGGAGAGGCCGCCAGTTACTGCCTGAGCCTGTTATGTAGGAAACACGTAGCTCAGTTCTCAGCTCCACGGACTTAACCGTCGGTTATTTGGAAAGTTATGTTGGTACTTACGCTGGTGAGTTTGTAATGGCCTGCTCGGGTACAGTGCCTGAGTGCGGGATATCACAAATGCAAGGGGATAACCGAGATGGATCTTTCTTCCAGGTAACGTGCTGAATTGTGTTTGAACTGACTCGGACTTTTTTCCATCCGTAGGATCCAGGTAGGGCTTCTAACCCAACAGCAGAGCCAAGAGCACGTGCAGCAAGAATCTCCATTCAGGATTGAGACAGTCCGGTTTTGTGCATCGCTCTTGCAAATGAACCTGTTCCATCAGCAAAGTAGGGAAGCAATTGTGTGTGTGCAACTCTGCGTGCAAGTGCGTGTGTGTGCGTGCCTGTGTGTGTCTTCTGTCACCCCCTCCTCCTAAAAGCTGAGCACAAATACACCTCTAAAACGAGAGTGACTGGCAGGTTTTCTTGGCAGTGTTCATACAGTCCAGAGCGCTGACAATGAAAGAACGGGTTGTCTAGGAAAATGCTGGTGATGTGCAAAGAACCACAATTATTGTTTATGCTGGTGCCATAGGAACTGTCTTGCAAATAAAACAGGCTTTGACAAAGGAGGTAATGAGCAACCCCAGTTCTCTGTGCTCGTGTGTACACGCAGTTGAGTTATAATTACACCGCATAGCTGAATGTGCGAACACACTGCGTGTAAGCAGCCAGTTTCCAGCTCATTTATATAACGAGAGGCATTGCAACACGTGATACTGGTTCCTGTGTCGGTTGGGGTGTGGAGGGTTACCTGTGGCCCGAGTCAAAAGTAATACCACAATCCAAAATAAGCGCTTGGTTTGTTTTGTTTATACTCTGGGTCGTAATGAAATTGCTTGTTTTTCAGATGTTGTTTGTAGAAATTATGTTAGTCTTTATGGGTCTTGGGTGTTGCTTACTCCCCACCAACGGTAACACCCTCTCCATCGCTGCAGACAGCAACCTTGCTTAAGAAACATGCACGGTTTCTTAAGGTTCTCTCTGACATTCGGGGAGGGTTTTGTTGCTTCCAGTCGTGGAGGTCCTCCACACATCCCTTAACCCATCTTTTGCACAAAACTCTGAGACCTGTTGCTCAGTTTTGTGTTGCTCAGGGCTGTTTTGTACCCAGGTGAAGGAAGAGCTAAGTGCCACTGTTCTTTTGTAGTAACATTTTTACGCAAAAGGCTAGAGCCTGCAAGCGTTTCATAATGAATGGTATCTGTAATGCCTGTTCACTGCTTGCTGTGTTACTGGTATGTGACCCTTTTATTTTAATCTGGCTTACTCCAAGTTTCACTGTCTAAAAATGAAATAAACCCCCTGCCTCGAGAAATGCAAATCCCTCCTAGCACGGATGCGCTCGCCCTGCCGTCGGGTCAGGACTGACGTGTGACTCTGTGGCTTGGCCCAAGCTCGGGCGGGGGGGGAAATGAGACACAGGTGGGTCTGGGGAGGAGGCTTTGCCCCTGCTCCAGCTCCCTCTGCACCTCTCAGAGGAGTCGCAGCCTCTCGCCATCCTCCCGCCCTCAGCTGGTGTGCAGGGTCCGAGGCAAATAGTCCCCTTCCCCCAGCCTCACGTCCTTTTTTAAAACAGAATAGCTGCAAAAACATTCATCGTGCCGCAAACAAGTATTAAGTCAAAACTCATTTTGGGCTGTAAGCATGCGAATAATTCTCTTTAACAAACTCCTGCTGCTGCTGCTGCTTACGTGAATCAGCTTTGCAAGTCTGGAGACTAATTTTTGCAAATTGCAGCTTGGAAATGATAGGATCAGGCTAAAAAGACACACTAACGCTGTGGAAATGTACAACAGATAGTAGCTTGCTGAAGAGAACGGATCTCTGTGAGTACCACAGTACCATTGTAACAGTTTTTGGTCTGAAAGCATGTTGAATAATGTCAGAATTTTATATGCTTTGGTCTGTGGAAAACATTGCCCTTTCTTGAGTGCTGCTGCTTTTTCTTTTTTTTTTTTTTTTTTTTTTTTGTCTGCTGCTTTTAAAGCAATTTTCCCACTGTGGACCCTGCATGAAACTGCTTGAGCAGTGGCAAACCTTTGCAAGCAGGGACCACGAGGAGATCAGAGAGGAGCGTTTATTCCTGGGAATCACACTGGATTTTTAGGGAGATAACTCCATCACTTCAGGATGCAATTATTTGCAATTTGCTCGCTCTCTCACAGACTTCTAAAAAAAAAGAGGAGGCTTAGAAGTTATCAGTCCCAAAGCAAGCTCTGAGGGATTGATAAGAACATGCCACATCCTTTGAACCTGAGGGGCAACCTTAAAAAAAAAAAATACTGCGGATGGATTTAGCCTTTTTGGTAAATGCAGTCACATGGAGTGGAAAGATGAAAATGAAATGTTTTCCTAACATCTTCCATCCAATTTGAAATGACCTAAGCACTGAAATCACTTTCTGTTGCTTTTTCCTTACCTTGTTTAATGGTCTTCATCAGAAAGCAATTTTCTTTGGTCTTCGTGTCTTTGTGTGAAGCTGCCCAAGCCTGCCCACCTGCCTGCCGCACGGGTAAGGGGATAGCACAGCAGAGGATGCTCCGGCAGCCTGGGCCTCTGGAGAGGGAGACTCGCGGTCCTTTGGATTAAATATCTTTTTGATCGTGCTGGCATTTTGCACCTTCGCTATTGGGCAGTCCAGGTTTCTTTTTTCTTACAAGTTGAACTTGTGTAATGACTTGTCTTGTGTCATCTCTGTGTCCTATATAGAATCATAAAATCGTTTAGGTTGGAAACGACCCTTAAGATCACCAGGTCCAACCATATATACCTGTATGCCCTGTATATGGTATGTAGGCTATAGAAATACACAACTTGTAAACGCTATTTACATATATTTATCTGTGTGTGTGTAAATAGCTTTTATGCTACCTTACGTGGGGTCATCTAGCAAGCTCGAGGCTGTGTCTCAGGGAGGTGTTACCAGGGAGATGCGCACCGGAGTGATGCCTGGTGGAAGAGATGTGGGAGGGTGTTTCCTCCATCATCACACAGGCCATGTTTTGACGTCTTGGGAATTTTCTCCCAAACCTTTCCAAACTTTGCTGTTTATTTTGAACGTGACTGCTGTTTCCCTTAGCAAGTGCTGTGAGGACATGGCTGACCAGGTGACAGTGATTCTGTTTTTCTTGCCATCTCACATCTCAGTGCAGTATGGGAAGTTATAGAGGCTTAAAACCCTTTTCTATTTCTTCTACACCCGGTGCCCAAGCATTTCCCTCCAGCTGAATTGAATTAGGGCTTCACCTTAATTTATATCACTCCTTTCGGAGGAGTATTTGTGCACGAGGAGGGGGCTGTGTTTGTTCATCGGCATGGTAGGAACTGTGTGCTGAGCAGCAGAGGAGGCTACTAGGTGGTAAACAGAAAATTTAAATTTCTGAAAGCTCTCTTAAACCTGTTCAAATCTCTGCGTTGTGTAGATAAGGCCGAGCCGTTGTATGAGCTGACACAGTAGGAACAAACTTCTGGCATATGCGCCGCAGTTACAACATTAGAATTGTAAAGCACCTTTTTTCTCTCTTTTTTTTTTTTAATCAAGGTAGGAGCAAGTTTGAAAGGATGATTTGTGTTGTGTGTTTTCTGCTACAAACAGAAAAAATCAAGAGGGGTTGAAAAGGAGGTGAGAAATCTGAGCAAACACGAACACTCTGATCTAATCAATCTGGTTGCCTCAAATGTCATCACTATTTTACCTCAATTACCTTTTAGTCTCAGGATATCACAGATTTTAGTGTCCTTTAAATGAGCAAAAAATCCCTCTTCCCTGATGCAATCCTTCCTTCGAGCAAGCATTAACCTCAAATCTGTGCCTAAAGTGACTTTTACCTTTATCTCGGCGATAAAAATGTACAAAAAGCTGGAAGCAAGTGGCTTCGTTTTTATCTTAGAGACTTGTTTGGGTTGGTACGAACAGGTAACAGCAGGCAGGCTGGGGTTCTGCCAAACCCCGGCACCCTTTGCTGTAAAGGGATTGGTTTTTTTGGCTCCACAGCCATGCAGGAACCTAACAGACTTAAAAACTTTGGAGACCCTGACTTCCACCCAAAGGAGAACAGGAGCATATTTTGAAATTGTGACTACTTTAACTTTACTCATACTACGTGTTTAAAACACGTACAAAGCAAGCATTACTGAGTCCCGTAGGGATGTGATGTGTGTCCTTCAGCAAAACACCTCCTGGGAAACTTGCCCTCTCTGTCTGTCTTGTTTCCTCCTTCTTTCTCGTTTCCTTCTCCCCTGCCCGCTCTGAGACAGGCTAATTGCAAAGTTCTGAGTTGTGTTTGAAGTGCTGCCTTTAAAATCTATGGTCTAGCCCTGGGTTTAGTAATGCTGCAGGGGAAAAAAGAAAAAAAAGTAATAACGTATTTTCTGATTGCAAAAGTACTAATTGAACCTGAAAAAAAAAAAAGTATTAACCTGAAACTCAGGTATAGCCATGCTGCTTAAGAAGTTTCTGAGTCAGAATTTTCTGTTATAATGTTACAAAAACCACTTGAAATGGTAAAGGAAAAAGACTGTGCGTATAAGGTCAAGTGCATTGCTCTGTGGCTGTATTCCCAAAACAAAATCCTGGGATGTTCCCAGAAGGTGGAGAGAGCAGTGCAGGACCTGGAAATGCTATAAAATGGAGGAAATTGGAGGAAAAGAGTTGAAGGGACTCAGAGCAATTTTTTCAAAAACCACGGTCCACAAACGTAGTAGCGGCCAGGTTGTACAGAAGACCTCCTCACCCTACTGCACACCGAGCACACAAAACTCTGGATCCTTTGATACACACCTTTGTGGTCCAGCCAGCCGTCATGTTCAGATCTGCTGCCGATGGCAAGCAAAGCTGTTCCCGTCCTACGCACTTCTTTAAAACGTGGCTGCAGTGCCCGGGGAAAGGACCAAGCGAGGACCACTGGGCTCTCCTGGCAACAAGTTCTGCATGAGAGAGCTCACGATGACGCTGCAGAGGTAGAGCAGCCCTTCAGGCAGCCCTTTGAGGGAGGCACCAAATAGGAACCTATATCTTTATTAATCCATGGACACCTTAAAGCACAACCATGCAATGTCTGACTAGCCAGGAGGAGACGTGGAGGCTGCTCTGGAGCGGCAGGGTATCTCGGTGTGCCCTGGTGCACGCTTGGTGCTGCCAGCGCCGTTATCACCGATTGCACTGGGGGTGTTACCCAGCCCGTTAGCGTCGAGCGACTGCTGCTCATAGGGATGAACCTCCTACCTCTGGGCTTGAACTCGGGGGGAAATCCTTGAACTAAGTAAAGGAGAGAAGATGCCAGTGGCTGCTTTTGTCACACGACTCAGACATCAGCAGAGAGAGATGTTAAAAATGAACTAATGAGCGTTGTTAGCAACAAAACTGCTGCCTCCAGGGCAAATTTGTGCCGGCTTCAGTTTTCCTCTCTTTCAGCTCAATATACCGATTAAACTATGACTAAAGCAGCAAATGTTATAGTTTTATTTTTAAAGAACATAAACCAATAGCATTTTATAAATGCAGCAGTTTCCCGTTGTCCAGAAGGAATGAATATTTTGGCTTCCTCCACGAGATGCAGTTGCCAAGAGGTGTTCAGCTACTGTCCCAGCTTTGCGATCCCCGTGTGCCTGAGAAATATAACCCTTCTGCTATCGTCTGCCTGCGTTCCTTTCTGAACACACTTGCAATTGCAGGCATGAAAAACAATCGGAGATGGGAACATTTGTCGGCTTTAAAACTTGCTGGATGACAGCTCAGCCTGGCTTCCAGCACAAATGATCAGGGGAAGAACTGATTCTGCCGGAGAATATGGGGTCCCACATCCACGCGTGAAGGACTCTGCTGAGCCTCGTGTGGGACTGTCTTTCATTTTCTGCTGATATTAATTCACTCTGCTTGGTTAGAACCGTTAGACTTTGCACAAACTTCTTTTTCTTTTGTCCCCCATTGCTCTAACTCCATCCTAACTACAAAAGGGCTCTTGGGAAGAACATCCCATTGGGCTGTCATGCCGAACAGTCTCCATATCCAGATGATAATGATGGGAACCGTAGCGTTATATGGGATTGGTGGGCAAGCAAAAATGACTTTTCAGCACAATTCATTGCTTTAAAGCACTGCAAATATTCTGAAAGACCTATTTCTAAAATCATATCTCCCTTTTAAAATACCAGTGTTGATATGTGTGCATTGGACAGGAAAAGTACCGGTAAAAATCAAACAAAGGTTTCTGCCTTTCCCTTTACTGAAAACTCAGGCTGTTTTCCTTCTATTAATTCTCCTGTAAGTCTATAGCTACCTATTACCTTGGACTGCAATGGCTTCAATGGGGCTTTATAAACCTTTGGCCCTTTTGCTATAAAAACCTTCCATGTTTTTGCCAAACCTCCCTCAGAAAGATTACTTTTGCTTTGAAGATGCCAATAAAGGAAATTGCTTTTGCAAGGAAAGAGCTAGAAAGACAACCCTAGACCCTTCATTTGGATTTCCTCCAATCTTAAATTTATTGGAACTGAAGAGCAATCTCAAATATATTATAAAATGCACCATGGTCCAAGCAGCGAGGTCTCTCGGCAGCGCTTAGTCATGTTCCAGTGCCTCCTGCCCCTTCTTCAGCCTTTGCACAAAAGCTTCAAAGAAAAAAAAAACCCAAACCCCAAGCACCCAGCCGAGCTCTGAAACGTTTGGCACAGGGCTGCAGCGGGGAGGTGACGAGCCATCCCACCGCGTGGCACGGCCTCTATCCGTCAGCTGCTCGCAGAGATGAAAAGTCCCAGATGGTGAGTAGCAAACCTGGATCTCATCTCCATGTGCAGGTGGCCCCGTGCCATTCTCTGCCGTCACTGAAAGGAGGTTTCTTTATTTATCTGGGGGGGGTTTTTTGCTATTTTTTCTTGAACCCAAATCCCGTTGTGCAATCTTCTCAAGAGTAGCACATGCTGCTGGACCACCTGGAGGGTGCTGTACCATGGCATAAACCTGAAAAGATGAGGCAGAGAACGGGCTGTCGTCTTTATCCACAGAGGCATACTGGAGTCTGGTGGAAACTGAAAAATGAGCAAACTTGGAAAGTTAGTCGGAGTTCTATTATTAGCCTGGCCAAGCTGAAAAATGAGGCTGTGCAAACGAATGCACGTTCACTCGTACTTCTTGCCCAGATTTCCTAGCTGAGCCTGGAGAACTCGAACTCGCGCCGGGAGCTCCAGGGAAGGTGAGAACTGGCACAGAAGGCAGAATGGCCGCCACAAGTTGCACATTGCTGCTTCTCCTGCTGCCGCGGTTTCTGTAAAGCGCTTTCAGCCCTTCGGCAAGCGAGTACCCTACGTCAGGCAGGCAAGCGACAACGTGTGACTACATCTGTCAGCCCTTTAATGAATGCAAGGGAATCTACCCTATGTTGTCGCCCTATCCCCTACATGAAGCCGGGCACAGGGACGCTCGGGTCACCCTTTGCTGCCCAACCTCCAGCAGAACCATCCTCGACAGCTGGCCAAGCCGTGGTTGATCTGATGATCCATCCAAACACAGCCTCGGTGGTGTCGCTTGGCAGGAGTGAGGAATCAGTGCTACATACGTACAGGTATCTCAGCCCAACCTCAGGCAGTGAGAAGTGACCTTAAACCGGCTTCTGTCTGCAAGGAAAGGGACAGCAAAGCTGGGGGACCTGTGGAAAGTCCTTCATCTGTGCAGGGAGGAGGGAAGCTTGGGCAGGAGCATGGGGAAAGTGGGAGGATTATTTGCTGGGGGGAAAGAGACTGGCATAGCACAAGATTAATCCTCATCCGTGCCTCTCCAGCTTTATATCAGTGTGTGAAATAGTAATCCCTTCTGCCCCTCCCCTGCTCCGCAAATCGGGACAAATGATCAAGGAAAAGGTAATATTGCTTCTCACTAACGAAGTCACCAACATTTAAAAATTCTTTTTAGTTTATCTTTTATTTTGACAGTGTTTGAATATACTGGATCACTTGATATTTTAAAATGTTTTGTAGCTATTTGACCACAAGAAACATTTCATCAGCAGTATTTTGTGAAGAGGCAGGGGGATTGTTAATACCCGAAAACGGCCCGCGCCCCGGGCAGGCTGAATGCACGGTAAGATGTGGGGTTTGGAAGCACACTAGCCTTTCCAGTGCCAAAACAGAGATGTAGCACAATTGCTTAAGTGAACGATCACATAGAAATAGGCAGCTGCTTTCTTTCTCTCTTCTCTCCCCCCGTCCCGAGGGCAGCTGCCGTGCAGGAGGTTCCCAGTGCACGGAGCCCAGCAGGGTCGTGCTGAGAGCATCCTGGCTCCCAGGGTTTCGGATCTGGGGAAGGGGCTGTTGGAAAAACTGAGCCTGAAACAGCAGGCTCCAGTTCAAGGTAAGATGCTGGGAGCTTGCTGGGTGCGTGGGCTCCTTCAGCCTCGGTGACTTCTCTGTCTGAGTTCCTCTAATTTCATCAGGTGATCCAGTATCCTCTGATGTCTTTAGAAAAGGTGGTGGTTACCTAACTGTGGGCACAAGGTAGGTTGTTTTCCTCCATCTTTACAAAGCACAGAGTAGTTCAGGTTGAAAGGGACCTCTGGAGGTCTCTAGTCCAGGTTTTAATATCTCCACAGATGGAGATTTCAGAGACTCTGCGGGGCACAAGTTCCGGTGCTGCCCCACTTTTGTGAATAACTTTTCTTACGTCCAATGAGGTTTTCTTTTGCTGCAGCTTGTCACTCCTGCTTCTTGCCCTTCACTGTGCACATCAGAGAAAAACCCATCTCCATCTTCTCTATAACCTCCCTTTAGACCTGTGTGACCTTTAATTAAATCTCTGTATAAATAAATTGTTTTCTTGGGGAGCTGACTCAGTATCTTTGTGTTTGGCTCTTATCATCCTCAACATATTCTTGTTGTTAACTTGTTAGATCCAAGCTGATTTAATGATTGGACACACAAAAATATCTGCACTGCCTTGACTTCCCTGATCCATGCTTAGCTGCTCAGAGAGGTTGCGTGGAGCGGTGCGGCTCTCCCTTGAGGGAGCTCTTCCAGAGCTGCACCCTTCGCTGGTACATCCATCGGCTCCTGTGTGTTTCTGGGCTGGTTGACCTCTTTTCAGGTCAGCTCAATCAAATCACTACTATTCAAGATTTCAGAATGCAACAGACATAACAGGGACCCAATTCTCTTTTGATAACATATTCTTCAGTGATAATGGTGATACTTTGGTTTTCCTTGTACTTATCAAGATGCTTTTCTTTTCTGTATGCATCAAAGCACTAATAATTTGACTTGTCTTCCTTGAGTAATGATTTTGTCTTATACTTTTTTCAGTTACATTTATCTTCAAGGCATTGATTTCATTCCTTTTTAAATTTTTTAAAGTTCTTTCTCTTCGCACTTATTTTGTAGTGATTCTGAATGAATTATACTGGCTTTGTAATTATTTTAAATAGACACAACTTTTACGTGTATTACCCCCCCCCCCAAAAAAAAAGGTAAAAACCTTAGGCTAAACGATTCTAAGGATAACTTGCCCCGTACCCTCAGAAGATTTTTTGAAATACTGCTTTGTTAATAGTTTCAATGAATGTATTAACTACAGTAATTGATTGTTTCCTCATTCTGTGGAATAGTTCCTAACCTTCCTGCATACCGGCACTCACAGGAGACCCTCAGAGCTGGGGTGGGTGGGAGTGGGTGCCCAGCCCCTCATCTCCAGCCCACCCCTGTGCAGGACTGATGGGCTCAGAGAGAGTGCGTGCACAAGGGAGACTTTCTGTAGATCAGACTGACTGATTTGATTTTCCACTATTTCTGGGTGGAGGATTGAGCCAGCAATTCCGTTTACCAAGTCCTTGGAAATTGCGGACAGCTCTGCACGCTGCTGGTCAGAGCCTCGCAGAAGGGTCGCAAAGAGGAGAAGGTAGAAGTGTTCCTGTCGGCATGGATTTGCCGTGCAGACGGCGAGTTTGCTTTTGACTCGTCAGAGCAGCAAATTTGCATTCATAGCACACAGCCGATTGTGCATTAAGTCAGTCCCTACAATCAGTGGAATAATTTATTTACGTAAGTTTGGTGTCCAGGACTGTGTAGGGATGTGAATGTAGCCAGATTAGATGATCTAACTTGGGACTGGAGCTCTGCCTACATACACATAGCATCCTATAGATGGTCAAGATTATTGGCTCAGATATCCAGCGTCACCAGAAGACCAGACCCCACCCCTGGGACCCAGAGCTAGGTGGCCTAGAGGCTCTGCATGGTTGCAGTGGACCTCCTGGAGATGTTGAGTGGCTCAGGCCATCTATACAGCTCTAACCATGAGCTGCAGGAGAAATAGGAGCTGTTGTGTGAGGGGACAAGCTGCACTGGAGAATGTCCCCAAGTCCTTTTTTTTTTTTCTTTTTTTTCCCCCTTCATTGTTTTGTTCTTTCATCCTTTTATGTTTTATGTAATGGTTCTAAATGTTTCATTGTTAGTTCTATTCAAACATAATTTTGCGCAGCACAACCAGATGACCACAAAATCCTATCATTTGAGATGTAATGTTCACTGTAATAACAGCTACATCATGTAACTTGTGACAGTGATGGTCCTAGCTGTCATATTAGGAGAGACACAGCAATGTGACAGGGACTGGGGTTTTATTCTGGTAAAAGAAAAAGCTATAAAAAACATGTGTCATGAATTGACAACCATTTGAGTAATTTCACAGAATTACCAGTGAGAAAATTAACCCATTCAATCCTAGAAAAGAGGTATTTGAAGAAAGACACATATTTGACACCTCAAGACACCTATCTAGACCTCAGAAAATCTAAAATACCAGTTTCAGATTCTGAAGTATAGGTATCGTGTCCAAAAAGGAGCCTGATTATAGAATAAACTTCCTGAGAAAAATGGACAAAGACCAAGTCTGTCCAATTTAGGAAATTACTGTAGCTCCATCCTCTTATGCAGCACTATAGAAAAAAAGACATTTGCTGTCAGCCTCACTGGAAATAAGCACGCGTGGACTCACTTCACATGGGATTCTGCATACACCAAAAATGAAAGAACCAGAACCCCCCAGGGACTTTGAGTCTGCTAATCTACTTTACATTTCCGATCTTCTGATACCATGGTGATGGGCAACAGTAGAAAGACCTAAAATAGAGTATAAGTGTTTTCAACAGCTTTCTCTTACTAAGTGCACTTCATACTATCATGAGAAAGTCCTCTTGATTTTTTTTTTTCCTCTTTCTCCCACTTCAAATAAATTGTCTAGTACCTAAAAGGTCATTTTGAAGAACTTTGCTTTTCTATAAATTACTGGATTTTGTAAAAACACTGAATATAAGTGACAATCTCTTGTCTGTCTGTATTTAGTATCTTACTTTTAGACTCTTAAGAGAGAGCCTTTAACAATTCTCTCAAAAGGAATGGGGAGAGGGAGAGAAAGGGAGGGGGAGGATACTGTACTGCATTTTCTTTCTGAATTTTCCATGTTTCTTGAACAAGAAAGGAATGAATATCCCAGAATAATTAGTGTAATGATAATAAAGAAGGCTGTGAAAAGCCTTATCTTCTAAAAAATGTGTGTGTTCTTTCTCTCTGCAGAGCGTTGTAAATGGCATCCAGTCTGGTGTGTGTGCAGCTTTTCGATAGACCTGCATCTGAATAGAAAGCGGCGAGTTTTGTGGGATTTTGCTGATCTTGTAAGAAGTTTTTTCCCCTGTCTTCTAGAGCTAATCTCATGCCTGACTTCAATGATTTTGAAGGTGTTTGAGATTTGTATGTTACTTGATGGGGTTCACTTTATTAATGCTTCTGCCTACTTAAATCCACTATATGAGCCCAGTGGCGACAAACTGGCAACCACAGTTTTTGCCAATAATTGAGAAGTGGCACATTGCAGATGCAGGGCTGGCTCTCCACCTGCTCCAGACAATGGAGCCTCTGTACAGAACAGTGGGGCTTTTAAAGGCTAACTTTAAAGTCAAAACATATCACTTTCTGTTAAAGAGGCATTCTGTGCGTGTAGGACGTGCTAAGCCTCTTGCAGGAGCAAGTCTCCTACTTTTCATTCCTTTTCATAGCTTTGTCTTACCTATTTTCCCTTTACCTTTCAATTTTCCTCTCTGTGCTCTAGATAACTTCCCCTTCCTTTGGTGCCGCTGTGATGCTCAATGGCCCATTCTAATGCAATATTTAGGTGCCTCCTGGCTGTGGTTTAAAAGTTGCTTTAACATTTTCTGCGCTAAAGTGGATTTTTCTTACAGTCCAACAATTCTCGGTTCTTAGCTCCTTAGGCTCCTGGAGTTAAAACTTCCAGAGCCGTACCAAAGCCCCAGATCTCAGTGGCTCATATTCCATTTTCAGCATCTGGTATTCTTATCCGGTAGTATTTTTTATCCTTTTGCATCATTCAGTGTTGTTGATACTCGTTCCTTCTTATTTTTCGAGTGCTAAATGGCACTAGGAGGCAGATGAGCGTTTAGGTAGCATACTTGCTATATTACTTTTTTGTGCGTGTAAAAGAGCGGTAGGAGATTCAGGCTGAGTGTGAGGCGGGCATTTAAAACCCTGCTGGGGGGAGGAGTTGAAAGGACTCTGAGAAAGCAGAAGGATCGTTTCTTTTGCTTCTGTTTAACATCTAACAAATCTCCTTGGTTTTCCATCTCCTACCGAGGTCCAGGAAAGAGTAGAACGAGAGCTCTCAATGCCTACTCGAGGTTATTCCATTTCAGATGTTACTGAAGCACTGCATAAATTGCTCCTAAGAAAGCACAGGATCACTTGACCTTTTTGATGCTCGCAGCGACTGCTTTGTCATCTACTCTTCATTATAATACCATTTTCAATCGTGTGAAGCTTTGTGGTATAATCTGCTGCTCCAACGTTTGGGGCAGTGCCCTACTTGCTTTCCAGCCTGTCAGTCTTGGCAGGCGATGAGAAATCTCTGGGGAAATATTGGAGCTCAGAATTTAATAGACTAATCTGCACCACGACGGAGTCTTTTCAATGCTTTCCAGGGACTTTGCTTCAGGCCTTCAAACCAATGCAGTTTGTGATTTTAGAAAGTGGGGGATCTGTATGAATTACAATTTGCATGTCCTTCTCGCACGCCCCCATTTACGGGGTCCCATAACCTTGGCAACAAAGTGCCAGTTGTGGATTTATCCGTGCCAGATGAGGCAAGGCAGGGATATATCAATAACCCATTTTACAGAAAAGTAGGGGAGAAAGATTAAATTATTTCTGATTAACACATACAGGATAAAACACTGCTGAAAAAGACAGCTCAGGTGATGTCGATGATGAGCTCACCACTGCTTAAAGATGTGATCCTTCCCCATCCTTTCTCTCCTTCTGGTGATGCTGCAGCCCTCTGCCAGTATCAAGAGCTGAACTGTCTTCTCCCATCCCTGTCCTTCCCAAAAAATTCAGACAGAAAGGATTTCTTTATGAAAGGCATCTGGCTTGGGTGAAGAAATAAGTCAGGACTGCGACCCAGCTCTTTCTTCATCCTGGCATCTTGTGATATGTGAAGTGTCATGCAAAAGCCTCATTAGCTGGTGCCTTGCTCCTTGAATTACTGCGTTGCCTGCAGAGTAATTGCTATTTACCGCTGGTAGAGCAGACCCTCTCTGCACTGTCCCTGCTGCCGTCACCCGAACCCGTGCAGTTGGGGCAGCAGGAGGCATAAGCACCTGTAGTTTCAGCGCATGGGTGCCTGCAGCCGTGCCCCTTCCCCTGCTCCTCCGGCGCTGCTCACCTTGCACCCGGCCCCAGCATCGCAGGGGGCAGAACACAGCACGCACGCCGCCCCCTCAATGCCTTTCCTTTTTTTTCCCCAGGGTGCAAGACAGCCCGTCTTTCTGGCAGTGTATTTCATGAGATGGCATATTTGTAATCGATTAATTCTGCACTGGAAGCACACCCATCATTCTTGGCAACATATGGCAACTAATCTGTCCTTAAGCAGTTAATTAGGCACCATTTGTATGCACATGTCGCCCTTTGCACGCTGAAGCGGCTGCGGTTCCTGTAGGAAGCTGTTTGTTCTGGGCTGTCTTTCTCCTTCCTTTGTGAGGGAAAAAATGGGATGGTTTGTACTCATTTTCTTTCTGTATGTTCTTTTTTAAACAACAAAAGTCTTGAGGTGCTGTGCTGGGGTACAAGAGTGACCCGGTCTTTAAGGCAGCGGGGGCAGGTTGAGACGAGCAGGGGGTCAGCTTTTTGGCTCTTAGTGTTTATCACAGAATCCCAGACGGGTTTGGGTTGGAAGGGACCTTAAAGCCCATCCAGTGCCACCCCCTGCCATGGGCAGGGACACCCTCCACCGGCCCAGGTCGCCCAAAGCCCCATCCAAGCCTTGACCACTGCCAGGGTTTACAGGGGTAAGGGTTCGTTTGGCAGGAATTGCCCTCCCTGGGCACCAAGTGGGGCAGGAATGAGACGCCTTCGCAGAACTGATCAGGTGAACTTATTCAGAAGGCACTTGTGTCTTCAATGTAAGTTGCTAGCCAGTGTTATTAATTTCGACATTTCAGAGCACTAATTTACTGTATTTTAAACTTAAAAGATGTTAGTGCTTGGTCTTAACAACAACAAGAAAAAAAAATCACGTGGTGTGTATTTCGGTACATGCGTATGTTTTATCGGCCTTTCTTAGTTCAGTGCTCATGCTGCTGAGCATCACCAGGGTTTTCTGTGTAAGCCATT
This sequence comes from Grus americana, assembly GCF_028858705.1. NCBI lineage: Eukaryota > Metazoa > Chordata > Aves > Gruiformes > Gruidae > Grus > Grus americana. The sequence goes on from NC_072868.1 coordinate 4,307,427, forward strand.
TTATGAAGGGAGAAATAGGTATTTGCTGCACACTGCAGGTGTCTGAAAACTTTTTTTAAAAAAAAAAGGAAACAAAAAGGAGAGGGAGAGGGGGAATTGAGCCATCCATTACAGGAGGCAGACTATGTGACACAGAAATTACAATACCCTTCCCCTATTATTATCATTTATTGTTTTGTAGTACAGTCATTTCTGCAGCCCCCAAATCAGAGCTTTTTTATGCTAGGCACTCTCCAGACCATCCCACGATCACGGTCCTTACTTCATAGTGCTCATAATCAATATCAAAGGCCGTGGAAGTTTGGGACTGGAATTGCTCTTACTTTTCTGTTAGGAACGGGGAGGTATAGCAAGGATAAGAGAAGTTCAGGGGTAAAAGTGGGGTCTGGATTCTTGAATGTCATATCCAATGCTGCAGCAAAAAGATATCTTTATTCCCTTGCTGAATTTCTGGTTTAGTATCTTGTGTCTGACATCTGGATGGCATTCTAACAACTTCAGAGGGAAAAATGTGTAATGGGCAATCAATAAACTGTTTGTTGGGGAAATTTTCTCTTACCAGAATGATAGAATCAGGAACTGAAAAGGCATGGGAAGACATTTCAGAGCTGTTCATCAATTATCACTGCTATTTAGTTTCCTGAAATTGGAATGGAAAACTCGGTGCCTGAGTTGGTTTGAAGACACAGAAAGTGCATGTTGTTCCATTACCTCCAACTTTGGTAAACTCCTTGTAAGTCTATGACAAATTACTAATCAGCCTGCAATTTTTCATACCTGTCTTGTCTCTATTTTGCTGTGCTTTGGTGTGATTACTGCATATTCTATCTCACAGCATCTTGTAAATGATATATCAGCCTTATTGAACGCGGTGTTTCCCCCTGCATTTGATGAGCCGAGGCCAACCTTGGGCGCTTGCAGGCGGCTGGGTCGAGCAGGTACGTGCGAGGGCTGTGCTCTCCCTGCTCCCCCAGCGCGGGAGGCAGATCGCTGAAGTCAGGCTCATAACTTAAAGGCTCCGAATTGCCCCCAGTAAGTTGGAATCTCTCCCATACATAACAACCAACAGAAGTTGTGTAGTGTATCAAATAGCTTCAAACTTTCCTCTAGTGTTTACTGTCTTCTGTTAAGTTTAATGTCCTTTTCCTTTAGAAGCAAGTATAAATGCACCAACTACAAATAATACACAGTAAAAGCAATGTTGTAACATGACTGGTTTGCTTAATCTGTCTGCGAGTGACTCTTTCCCCCCATCACCAGCCTCGTTAACCCAATCTAGTTTTGGAGGTTTTTTTTCCCACTGTGATTGCTTTTTTATTGTATACAGCTGATAAATTCCATTTTTCAATGTAATATATCACAGATTTCTGTATGAATTCTCCAGGATCCTTCTGAGGAAAGCCTGAGACCCAAGGTGCAGCAAGTGCAGGGGCAGCTGTGAGATGGCTTTTCATTATTATTACTCCATTGCTACTCAGGAGCTCCACGTGGATCGGGGTCCAGTTGAATCGGGTACACTACACGTGTGCCAGGAGGGCGTTTCCCCCTCCTGCAAAGTACCCGAGAGAGTTAAGGTGTAGGGAAAGATAAATTGATGGGAAGTCCACCAAGGCAAATTACTTTGAAGTTTTCTAGAAGAGTGAGTTACAAATAATAAGAGAAAAAGCAGCAAGCTACAAACCAACATTACAAGGTGCCTTCATGTACTGGGGACAGATAAATGAGATAGAAAGGTGGGGGGTTTTTGGGTTTGGTTTTTTTTTTTACAGCCATCATTGCAACGTTTCCTGGCTGCTGCGGGAACAGCCGACTTTCTGCATCAGTTAGCAAATGGGACAGGTTTGCTGCCTTTCAGAGACGTGGGGGTACAGACATAGCCCCAAGGCTGCCCGATTTAATGGGCTCTCTGCTCTCCATCGCGTTCATGCCATTCCAGAGCCAAGAGGTCCTGTGTGGGGCAAACGGATGATGCTAATGGCAATAGTTTACTAGTTTGGCTGACTTCCCCTTGGGAGTGTGGAGGGATGGGACCGTTGTGATGTTGGCTGTGGGCATAAAGCCTTAGAAAGAAAAAGGTGGCAAAAAGGCATGTATTGAAGGCGTAGAAACTCCTCGAGGCCAGAGAGAACAGCACAAAACCAAGAAACCCTCAGTCACGGTAGGAGGCATTGTACAAAAGAGACAAAGTGATTAAATAAGTCTTGTTTGCCACACTCCTGCAGGGGTGAAGAAGCGTTAGAAGGAGTTTCAAAGGAACCCAGCCCCCAAGTGCAGGAAGCAGCCAGATGGGATTAACATAGTGATGGCTGTTTGTGTGCCATAGGAACGTAAGGGTGAAGCTAAAAGGCCAGAAGCTCCAGAGAGAAGTGGACTTTGTGCGTCGGCTGGGAGAAAAAGAAAAGTGAGAAAGAAGAAAGGAGGGAAAAGCTGGCAGGGGGGGAGGGAGTTGAGAGGTTACTACAACTTGAAAAAGGCATTAGAAGTGCTACTATCTTAAATGAAGGAGGGCATCAAGGGGGAATATTTTGCTTTTTCATAAGTTTTGAAGAACTGTACTAATAAAGTAAGGTGAGCAAGCAAGGTCAAGGAGGCCAAAAATGAGCAATGAGACAGATTTACTGTTCTGACAGATACATGGCTCTCCACCTGCCATGGCCCAGATGTGGGACAAAGACCTGAAGTAAAAGGCATAAGATAAATAGCGGTGCAGGAAGGCTTTAAATTACAAGGGATCAATTTCTCTGACATAAATAAAGTTTCTTTAACCTCAGTTCCCCCATGAGTCAGCATTTCTGGCTGGAAATGATTTACACACAGAAAAAGGAGATGTTAGGGACATGATTGCGAGTGGAGAACGTAGATTCAAGAAAATCAGTACTTAGCTACAATTCTGCAACAATTCTGTAGTTGAACAGGGCTATATAGTCATTAGCCTGTGAACAGGGCAAAATTCAGAGGACATTGTTCCCCAAATTATGGTTCCAAACTTCCTGACTTCAAGGAGAGTTTCTGGTCATTCTGCTTCTATTAAAGGTGAGATCAGTTTTAAGCCAGGCTCTCGAGGGGCTGGACTTTCCCAGACACGTTTAGATGTACCCTCCTTTGCAGAAGTGTGGCATGATGACACTTGCCTATTAACCCATGAACTTGGCGTGGGCAGGCACTGACCTCCACTGTGCTACCACTTAAGTTATCCAATTTTATCTCATTTGCACACTTAATTTGCTGCCAAGGTGACATTAATGAGTGCTCATGACAATGAGGGCATGTTATTTAGGGCAAGGTAAAAAGAATAAACAGGGGCTGGAAATCTGAGCGGGAGATAAGGTTGTTTAAAGGGCCAATGAAATATAAACCAAAGATGGTTGTAGGGTAGGGCTGCTTTGGTCTCTGGTTGAGTACCTGTAGGTTGTAAATCTATGTGGGTCAAACTGCTTGTATGATACCCGCAGCCTGTTTTTAGAAACCTTGCTAGAGGTTTGTTTAGGATTTATTTTTGCCATGTAGATTTCGTTGGGGATTTTTTTTGTTGTTGTATTTTTCCTTGCTTGCTTTTATTCTTCAAAACTGGAAAAGGACCAACACAGCTCCCCCAGGCCACTGACTGTCCCAAGACCAGTTCAGACTGAGTGTGTAATCAAATTATTTTTCCTAATTCTTGTACTCTCAGATTTCTTTTACTTAATATTGCAACCGCAAGTTGCGAATATTTTGGGTAATCCTTACACGTTACCAATTCTCTCATCTTTGTACTTCTTGTACATCCCACCGTACCCCGAGTTGGAAATGCTTCCAGCAGCAGTACTGCTCTCCGCTGCTCAGACAGTCCTAGGGAGCCAGAGGCTGCCAACACCTGAGTGTGGCTGGCGCGGCATCGTCTCTTATTCCTGCATCGAGCAGGAGTCTTACTCGGGTGCAGCTCAAGGATGTCTAAAGTGTGGCCTGCTCCATAACCAGCACGCTGGCTTTCCTAGAGAAGATTCACAATGACGGAGCTTTCGTTCTGTTTCTCAGAGGAACAGACACTGCGTGGAAGAGGGAGACGGCTGCAGCAGGGGCAGTGACCGGTGAGAGGGGCTCCGAAGCTCTCTGTGCTGAACCACTGGTTATGATTCTGGGCTTTCCTGAGTGAGGACGGACTGAACACGTTATTTCAGGCCTGCAAGCTGTGGTAACCCTCCTCATCCACGTTCCTAGCCAGTCATTACTGCGAAGTACAACGTGAAATTTTACTCTATAGCCATTTGTTTTACAGGCCACGTATTCCTGTTTATGGTGTTTCAACTATATACGTATTTTTAATAGGCTTTAGAAACCCAACCCACCTTTCGGCCTCAATGGTCTCAAATGACAGAAAGCTTCAGAGAAATGTGTGCTCGCTGCTCCCGTTACCCCCGTGCTGCCATGGTTGGGAACGGTGGGAGGTCAAGACAAGCAAACAGGACACAGAGAAGGTTGTAGGAACTCCTGGGCTTGAACCTCCCAGCGTGGACCCCAGGTCAGAAATCGCAGCTACTTCTCACAACTCGTGCTCGCAGCCCTGGTAAGTCCCAGGCACTTCTTCTGGGCAGGTGGTGTCCTGGACGAGGACCAGAAAGGCTAAGGTTGGCCTGCCATTTTTGTATCGCTTTGAGCTGTAAAAATGAATGGGGAAAATGGCCTGTTTTAAAATGCTGAAATAAGTCCCAATAATTTTATATATTTCTCATCATTTTACAGCATTAGCTGTGAGTACTTTTAATGAGTCGTTTTATGAAAACCTCTTTTGGTGTGGGGGGAAGTTATTAAGCCTCCTACAAAGGGATTTTATGGTTTTAATTATAAACAGGTAATGGAGTCTACGTAAAAATTACCTTTTGACTTTGCGATAAAACCCATTCCCCCCCAAGGTAAGAACTCCATGAAGGGAGAATTACACAGCAAGAGAATGGAGAAGTCAGCTCTGAAATCACAAGGTGCCTGCACAACAGCAGCTTTGGAGAAGCCCTCGGCATCCATCGACCTTAGTCTGTGCGTCTGTCTGTCTGTCTGCCTGCTGCAGGCCAAGGGAGCGCGGAGTGCAGAGCACGGTTGCGGGGTTGCCCAGGCTGTCTCACTGCGTTGCATTACAGCAGCCTCAGAACGTCTTTAACTTTGTTAATGGTCACGTATTAAAAAAATACAAAAATGTTTTTGTATTTTTTTTTTTTTTTTTTACAGCTGGAGTCTGACATAGCGGAGGGATGTAACAGCTCTGCTTCCTTCCTCTGAGCTGTGCAGTGAGCTGCCACGGTTGGAAAGATTCCTCTTTTTTTAACCTGGATAATATTCCTAGACTTATCCACCCTGGCTTTCTCCCTGGTCTTTGCCCACTCTGCAGCAGGAATCGCTTGTATCTCATCAATGGAGAAGCCCCCTGTATTGGAAAAGCTTTCTTTCATTGTTTTTCACCACAAAGAAACAAGAAGGACTTTTCTACCCTTTTCTGAGCAAGGTTTGAGCTGTCAGTACAGCCAAGGCCAGCAGCCACAACCACCCCTCCCCTGTCTCGAAGGAAACACAGTGGTTTGCCTCCTGATGTGAAATGCAAGTTTTTCTGATTATCAGAGGAGGCAATTTCTTGGCACTAAGACCTAGTGCCGGCGTCCAGCGCTGAGCTCAGCCGTGCTGGTCCTACAGACTGCTTATGACCTTGAGTAAGTCACTTAATTTTCCTTTGCCTCCTCATTTCCCTCCTCTTCCTTCCTTCTTCTCTTCCTTCCTGTCCATAAGGAGGTAAAGTCTTTGATGAATGGGTTGTCTTTTAGCATAAGGTCAAGTGATCCAGAGAGACTGAGTTAGTGTGACTTAATGAGTTAATTATGTCACTTGTCTGTCAGCAAGAACTGACTGTACGTGTGCTCTTTGCTCGCTCCTGCTCGGAAATACAGCACATTGTTTTAAAACACCATAAATAGAGTTACTCCGGCCAAGAGCCTACCGCATTTGAAATCAGGAAATAAGGAAAGGCTCATCAAAGCAAAGACTCTGAAATAAAAACATGTATAGAAAACACGAAACCTCTATTTTCAGAGCACAGCCCTGATGTCCAAACACAGTCGTGCCCCCCTGCAGTGGAGGACATGGAGGCAACGGCAGGACCCTGTCTTGCAGCAAGACATCTCTTGGGGACATCAGGTAAGTCCTGCGCTTGGGCCAGCTGCGCATGGGCAGCAAAACTAGCAATTCCATAATAAATCCAGGCAGGTGGCTGGAAACTGGCCAAGTGGTGACCCTTTCAGAGAGACGAGCCAGCGCCATGCTGATGGGCTGTTGGCAGCGCTGGCTGGCAGGGAGCAGCGGTGTCACCCATCCTCACCACGTGAGCAGCACCGTTGCGAGACCTTGGGCTCCTTCCAGGCCTCTGGGTATTAATGTAATGCTCTAGGTGAGACCAGCTATCGATGTCGTCTACTAGAAGCGGCTAGTTATTTGACTAAGTTAATACATAATTGGTAAATATGAGTTTTAATTGCTGCCTTCGAGCTGGAAGATTGAGAGAAAAAGGTGAGGAGGAAAAAAGCACAGCACTGGAGGCTGTAATTTGCTGTCTTTTCGCTCTCCCTGTATATCATTTATGAGGATATATAGACTGTTATGGCTCATCTGTATCCCTCTAATCATTAATGAGGTACCTTCCATGCCCTAAAGTTGAAGTCATAAAAGTAAAGTGTGTTTTCTACTGCAGGTCCATTTTAGTTCCTTATACAAATGTCCTAGTGCCCTTTATAATGTATTTGCTATAAATCTTGACAGCGTTATTTGTTTTGTTTTTCTATCTGAATGCAGTGTTGAGTGGAAACAGCCTCATTATCTCCCTATTTCTAAAGAGAATTCACTGTCTGTGAAAGGTGCTATATTAACAGCCCTAGAGATAGAAATCCCTGTACATATGGAGGAGGCACAGCACAGGCAGGCAAATCGAGCCTCCCCCTTCCTCGCTGTTGAGCTTTAGGTGATGAACAAGTGGTACTTCACTTACCTGTCCTGGACTCGTGGGTTCAGCAGCAAGCAGGCTCAGCGACACCTTATCTTTTCCCTTGCTAAAAGCAATGCCAGATGAAAGATTTTACCAAATCTAGGGAGACAAAAATTTGCTTTCTACAAACTAGGTTCCCGCTTTTTTGACTTTGAGGCAGTCTGCTTGTAACGAGTTGGGCCTTGTTCTCTTATTTCTATTAATCATATCAATGACAGCAGTATCTGAGAGTTAACTGAGTCCCCACTGTAGCAGACTCTTGGATTTTTTTTTTTTTGAGGTCTCGCTCCCAGGGTGTTTTTGGGGCTGTCTCTGCTGCTTCCTTGCCTTCCTGCATTTGGCTTTTAAACTCTCCAGCAAGCTGAACTCCCACTAGTTAACACCCATAACCCTGCAGCGGCACCAAGGAAATTCTTCAGGTCGTGTTCTTCAGCTCCTGCACGAGCTAGCCTGCGTGGCCGTAGCGTGGGTAGCGCTTCAGTCGGCTGAGCTTTCACTGCAACGGTCTGAAGTCAGGGCGTACGATTTGGTTTCAAGGAGGTTTAACTCAACTCAAGTCGGTATTTTAAACAACGCTTGGAAAGTAGGGTTGGTTACCCAAGATTTATAAGATCTAGCCCAAAATTTAAGTCTCCATTGAGGTCCGTAGCCTTTTGCAATACCTTTCCTTCCTTTTTGAGAAGTCTCTCATTGCACATGCCGTCAGCCCTGACTTGCCTGGAAAGCAAACACAGCTACGCAGCCTTGTTCACACCCCTCGTGATGCCTCGTGAGATGGCAGTTCACCGAGAAAGTCCGTTGGGAAGCAGGTGGACATGCGGTTGCTTTTCGTATCCCGGTTTTCTTAATAAAAAACTTTGTTTCCTGGTGAGAAAAGGAATCCGCTACCAAAACAAGTGTTAGAGAGAGGGAGAATGGGAAAGCAAAGAGTAATAAGTAAACGGGGTTCAAGGCACGAGACCATTTTGACTGTCTTTTTCTTCTGCTAAAGCCTGCCAGTCTCCAAGACAGGAACAGCTCTGTCAGCCCAGCTGCGTCTTCCCGGCACGATGAGGGTTGCTTTAAGCCCCAGAGCCTCCAGAATTGCTTATGGTTGTCTATTTAGCTGGAGCCGACAGCTCATCTCCCTCCTACGCATACCCACAGGCACACTCACGTGGCCTCTTTCACGATCCTCCGTTTCTTCAGAGACCCTTCGTAAGTACGTTCTGGGTATCATTCAAAGTCCTTTGAAACCAAGGAGGGCCTTTCTTTTGGCTTCGGTGGGCTTTGGCTGTGGGCCTTATCCTCATTTTAAAAGCAGGCTTATTTTATTCTTCAGAAATCCCGCTGAAGATTCTCAGAAAATGTTAAAATGATGTTTACACCTCAGACCTCTGCCTGGGAGGTACGATACTATCATATATCAGCATCAGTTCCGTATTACAGATGTTTAAAGAGTTAAAAAGTGGCAAGTGATTTTTCTAAAAACTCCTGTAACAAAGCCCAGTTCAACAAACTGCTCGTGAATCTGCTTAAATCTTGTTAATCTCCCTGGGAATCCACTGCGTGTTTTGGTGAGTCGCAGCCAAAACACAGACCTCCTGGCTCCTGCTTACCCCCTGCAAAGGGCTGGGTTTATTCTCTCTTTCAATGCATTTACCAAGGGTTTTAAAAACTTAGTTGTAAGTGTGCGAGGTCTTGTGTCGCGTAGCTGGAATCTGTTTTTAGAAGAGCTCTCCCCTGCATGTATTTTATCGAAATCAGTGAACACGCTATCTGCTTTTTTCTCTCAATTTTAGTCATCTTTTCTGGTCTGCAAAATTTTGCATTAGCCCTGCGATCCTCTTTGCAGAGCTACTTTGGTTCAAAGAGATGCAGATGGATTGTTGCTTTAGCTCAAGGGCCGGGTGAGCCGGCAGGAGGGAAGGCACTTCACCTCTTCCCGGGAATTGTTTGTACCATCGCAAAGTGCTTCAGCACCTCAGAAAACATTTTGCGCCAGACAGTATTGCTGTCACCAAAATGTACTTATCTATTTTGATCTTGGCAATTAAGCATCATAAAGGTTTTGTGTAGGTATCATCGAAAAAGACATCTTGATGGGGGAAAAAAAATGTTCCAAGTGGATGTTTTCCTTTGTCCTCCATCTGCACAATCTTCCTGCTGACAGCATCCCAGCTCATCGAGCCCTCTCTTTTACAGAGGAAGGCCCAGAAACCCTGCTAATAAGGTCTATTCACAGGCAAATCTCTTTTTTTTTGTTCGGAATTATGCTATCTGTTCCTTTCTCTTTGTTATTCTGAGGGAAGCTAACCACACGCATAGATGGGAAGTAAATAGTTTATCTATTCCGGCACTTACATCGAGGTAGATCACCAAATGAGATTTTTTTCCGTCAGAGGACAGGAGGTTGAGTGCTAGGCTTTTTTTCCTTAGTCTCACTCTTACCTTTCAAATCACCTGACATTCAAAGTGAAACATATCTTTCATAAAAACGGAGGTTTACAACTAATGGGCATAATTTTTAAAACGGAGCAATTGCCGGGGACTGCTGGATGGTGCACCAGATCTGGAAGTTTTTCACAGCTTTGGAGCTAATGAGTTGTAGACATTGGCAAATAGTGACTTTTTAAATTAGAGCTACTATAGTTCAAAAGAGACAGATGGCTTTATTTATGAAAAGGGATTTAAGGACCACACGCAGAAGACTCCACAGAAAGACAATGTGTTGTCAGAGACCATATATCATAAAATGTAATATTTAAAACATTTCAAATTTCAATTCCCTTTTCCTCATTGCCAGCCAAATCTGATGCAGCTGCTTTTTTAAATTCAGCAATATTTGTGCCTCAATTTTTTGTAACCAAATAAAAACAAACACAAAACAAGAGGAAACTTTGAGAAGTCACCTTCAGAGCTGGAAATATTGCAGAGTCCACCTTGGGCCTGATTCAAAACCCTTGGAACTCATTTCTGTTAATGCCAGCGTGCTTCTCTGTCTTACTGCCTCTGCCATTCGATACCCGTTATCTCAAACTCGGGAAACTTAAATTTAGTGATCAATATTTTGACTTGTTTCCAGGTTGTTCTTCTGCAACATTCTCGGTATCTGGAGCTCAGAATTCCTTGGTAGAAAGATTGCAATGACAATTTGTCAGTGTTGTACTCAGCCATCACTTTAAAATACGACTTTGATCCTTGGTTCAGACGCCCCAGAGTTACCGAGATTCGACCGGCTGTTCTTCAGCAGAACTCAGGGCAGTAACGGGTAACAGTATGCGTTGTTGGGAGCCGAGTAGGGGGAAAGCCGTTCTTGTTCAGAAGAAGCTGCGCAGCGACATATCACACAGGAGAGATCAGAAATTGGCACAGGATGGTGTAGACATTGACAGCTTTGTCATTCATCCAGAAAACATCTAGAGCTGCACCAGGCCGGACAGATTCAAATGGGAAAGAGCCGCACTGGAGACACTGCTACGAAAGCTCCTTCCGTGTGGAGAGGCAGGGGGTGCGATCGGACAACGATGGGCAGCACTATGAAACCTGTGCTTGATTTCAAGCGAGGATCAAGTCATAACCCAGAATGGTACATAGCTCTTCGTGCTCCAAGGGGACAAACTCCTCGTAGGGGAAGATATTCCTCTTCTGCTGCTGTTATTTTCTTTCCCAGACTTACGAACAATCTCTTTCCTGTCAGCACAGCGTATGTCTCCTCTGCTCTGCTGTTATCTGAACAGAATACAGAATGGAAGCAATTTCCAGAAAGCACAGCAAATATTAAGGCATGCAGAAGTGCAGGGCACAGGGAAAAAATATCCCAGCAGTTACTTGGCTCTCCTGAATATAGTGTGGCAGCTCAAATATTCATCGAGTCCAGACTGCTGCAGACAAGGAGGCAAATTTTGAACCTTTAGTTATACCGAGTTGTTTATATGTCTTGCAGCCTTTGTATGTGAGGTGCTACTTTTACATTTGCTTGTTTCAGTGCCTACGTCTCCTGGAAAGCTGGGCATCCTGCACTGTTGTGTCCATGCATCAGTCTCTGGCACTCGCACCGCCATTTGGGGCTATTGGAATGACAAAGATCGGTTGTGTAAATTATCTTTTGTTCTCCACGGTATGGGAACCACATTGAGTAGTGGTGTGAGTCCTGCAGACGACACCAAGGTAGGCAGGAAGTTTTGAAATCCACAGTTGAGACGTCCAAACCTCAACAAGTCTCTGAGCAGTGTGCACTGATTTCACCTGCTTTGAGCAGGGTGCTGGACCAGGAACCTCCAGAGCTCCCTTCCAGCCCAGGTGCCGATGTGAAAAGCAGTGTTATGTCAGTGGCTGAAGTTTTGCCAGCCTGCCGTCCTGAGCAACCTACACCAACACAAGAAAAGCTGCTGCGGTTCTGCTGGTAACCTGTTCTAGATAAGGAGGGATTATTTTCTCACCCTAACCCAGCGCATTCCTGCCAGTCAAGCACAGAACTACCTTCAGCCATCAGGTTACGACGCTACTTTTCCCATGTCACCTGGCAGATGTATTTTGAAGAAAGCATCTGTAGAGCAGAGATTGGAGTTTCCGTGTGTATTGAAACCTCAGTCACCTAATAGCAAAGGAGCTATCAATGTCCTGATGGTGACATCTGTGCACCCAGGAGGAGATGGTGGCCACCACTGCACGTTCATGCAGAACCCTGAGCACCCATTGCATGGCCATTGTCTGTAGCTGCATATTCTTCGAGCTGGAGCCACCATCCACAGGCAGTGTCTGAGGCTGAGCAAAGATCTGGTTCCTATTTTAAAAGAGCTTATTTTCTTAGGCTTACTAGCAGCTCCAGTAAGATTTACATTTGTGGATTTGAGCTGGAAGAGCTTCATTCTCAAACTCCTGCTTTCCATATAGGTAGCATGATGGAAGGGTTACAGCCACCTTAGGGCAATGACAGACAGACATACCCATAGTGTCTGTTGCTAATTAAAGAGCACTTAGGAAGTCCTGGGCTGAATGATTATCATTCTGTAAGAAAGCAGAATTAATATGTAGATCTCCCCACTAGAAAACAAGACTCAACACCACAGGGACAGACAACAAGCTGCAAGCTACTGCGAAAGGAAAGGTCTATTGTGTTTGACATTCTGTAATCTTTAAATAAAGCATAATTTAGTCACTAAATATGAGCTCTTACTGTAACGTTAAGACCAATAGAACTACTGGCACTAAATGTAGGTAGGGATACAGGCAGTAATAAGAAATTGCAGGAGAATAGGGTAACACAATTTAATTTCCAGCAAAAAAAATAAGGAGGGTGGGGGATCTATTTGTTTTAGGATTATGAAATTGCAGTGGGTTTTGCTTTTTTTTTTTTGCTTTTTTTTTTTTTAATAACAAGATTCCAGCCGAAGAGGATAAATGAAGATAAGTGGCTGACTCAGGTATTCTGAAATTAGCGCTGAAGCTTTCTGTTGTAGCCCATCATTACTCTGTGGACTTGCAAAGCAAGGAAAAAATGGAAGTATTAAGTGAAGATGCCATTGAAACAAACTGTTCAGTTATAAGGGCTAAAAATCAGCTTGTTTTTACTGGCTTTTATGCATTTTTATTCTGATACTTATTTCTTGATATGCAAGGCATAGCTCTCGAGAGAGAGAAAATAGACATATGGAGAATGTACTGACCTGTGCCTAATATTTAGACTTTGTACATGTGTTACTATGTTACATGGATTTATTATACACTAATAAATAATCTAAGAATATCTTAGATGTAAATAGCACCTTTCTATTCCCAGAGATTCCAAAGCGCTTCAAAACCAGCAGAACTTAATTGTGCTTTTATGCACTCTTGACTTCAGGGGGATTACTCTTGATTTACACTAAAAATACGCAAGAATTGGTTATCTTCCCTCTGGACCACAGCTAAGAGGAATCACAGCAATTATGAAAGATCACTTAGAAGCATGATAAGCCATTTAGGACAGAGAATGAAAATGAGTTTTTTTGGCTTAACAGAAAAGAGAATGCTATAGAAAAGCAGAATATTCTAAGCCACAACCGGAATTTGGTTAGGAGCTGTGGCTCAGAACCATTTTGTTCGAAGCATCTCTAAGTCTTAAGTAGCCAACCTTGGCTGAACATTTCGTGGGAGCGAGGGCCCTTTTGGTACAGTCCTGGAATATCAGTTTGGTCCTTGCAGTTGCTCACAGTCATCATCTCGTATTCGTGGGGTTTCGCTGCACCCGTCCCTCCCCGTGTGGGTGATGCCTGCATGGGCTTTGGGAAGGTATAAAGTTCATTTCTAGTGAAAGATCAGTCTCCCCCCTCTCTCCGTGAAGCAGTCTTTGAAAACAATATTACATTTTTTTCATTAATCTATCAAGTCTGTACAATCTAAAATGTGTAGTGAAGAGATCAGTGTTCTATAAAGAGGATGGTACATATTACAGGACTGAGAACAGTGTCCTCAGCTGGCAAATGAACACTTTTTTTATCAAAACATTAAAAAAAAAAAGTTAAAAAAACCCAAGTTTTCCATTTTTGCAACAGCTAATGCTTAAAAAAATCTATGCCAAACTACTCAATCCATGAAGAATTATTAATCAGAAAAGACATCAGAGTATTCTGATGTTTGAAAATATTTTGCTGCTTTAAACTTCCCTTAAAGTCATTTTTTCCCCCCACTTGATGTTTTAAATGGTACAGTGCAAACAGCATTCAATCAAAACTAAAATGGGGGGGAAAATCTAATTGCACCTTCATATCATTTAGACTTTCAAGCTTCCTGAAAATGGAATATTTTTGGTTTTATGAGAAACACTTTTATTTTTTAATTCCTAAAAAAATCCGTAATTGTGTCTCATGTGGAAATACTATTTATTCTATTTTGATATTTGACCTTCAGAGCCAGGAGAAACTAATTCCTTCCCTCTCTACCAACTCAACGGTGGCTGAGGCACAAGAAGAAGAGAGAAGTGCTTACAGCTGTGGGAGAAAACAGAGCGCTGGTTCTGAGCCCCAGGGCTTTGCCTTCTGAACGCGGGGTACGCACGTTCGTGAGAAGAACAGACTGAGGATAAGCTGCAAGTTTCAAGGTCTACAGCAGGTCTCTGGGTTGTCTCTACCGTTGCCTCAGCTCTGCTATGTGGTGTTTTGGTTTTTCTAAAGACAGAAATGTCTTTAGAAATGTCGTGTTGGCAGCATGACAAAGATGGTTGAAAATGGATAGAGCTGCTAAGGGCAAATGGGGTAACAGCGTTCTTGTGGGAAGATCCTGCGCTTCCTCGCTTGTGCAGGTTTTGTTTTGAGCAATATTTGTCCTTGAGAATGGTATTGATTCATAAGCTTAGCTTAGTACAGGTGCAAGCTTGAGAAAATGTATTTTTTTTGCTATTAAGAAAGCACATTGATGCTTTCAGGACCATCAGGGCTGGGCCTGCCCTCTCCCTTGCAGAGTGCTGTTAGCAATTATTGCGTAAGCAAAACCTCCTGAGCTGAGCTGTGATACCCACAGCTGGGCGCACCTTGTGCGTCCACATGGCGAGAGCATTGATTTCAGTTAAGACGGCATCTGTGGCTTTCGCAGTGCCAGTGCCTTGCCGTGCATCAGAAGAAGACAACCTGAGGCCAGCCTCCTCGGTGTCCGGGTGGGTACGTTTCACTGAGGTTAGTGGGAGGTACTGGAGACTAAAATTCAAATTTCAGACACAAAATATGGAATAGGCTGAGAAAGCTACAGCTGCCGGGGAAGGGTCTAGGTTGAGGAATCATCAGCATGAGACACATCCCCTTAAACTGCAGTGGATGTGCCCTATCCCATGAAAAGGGCATTGGCTCCATCCAAGATAATACGGGAGGAGGCATCTTAGGTTTGTCCTGAGTGATAGGTAGCCCTTCAAATCTGAAGAGGTTCCCCCTCTCTGCCCAACCCCTGCTTTTGCTGTAAGGCCCCAGGTCTTTATCCAGGCAGCCATAAGTCCAGCAAAGCAACAGAAAAGATTTGAAAGTTGGGATTCCATCTTCTCTGAGGAAATTACTAGCGATCTGCAAAGTTTACAGCACAAGAAATGAGAGCGAGTGGCTGAGGGCAAAGTGCGCTGGCTATTTTAAAAATGTACTTATTTGTTCTAAAGGCTGAAGTGGTGCTTTAGAGAGAAATAAAACAAGGATGAGGAAGCAGTAATAAACCAGGACTGTTGTGCAAGTGAACAGTTGCCTTCCCAAGGGAGCACTTACAAGCCCTACTGATGTGTGACGGTGCTCCTTGTCACTCAGTGCTACCAGCTATTGTAATAAAAGTGGCCTTGTAATGGCTGGATGGGAGCTCCGGCCTGGGGTAACGACTGCACTCGTTCAGCCCTCCTGGGAGAGGATTTGCCTTGGACCTAGTAAGGTCTTGGTCTAAGTCTGTGTCTTCCTGCTCGCTGTTTATTGATCTCCAAGGAGAAGACTCCACTCAGGGTATTAAGGGTCATTTCTCGCTGCCAGCTAGTTAAATGGCACAGGGCAAGTGGTAAGTACGAACAGAAGAAAGAGGCTTTAATGAGTGCTTCACACTTGAAATGTGATGGTTCTTCACCACTGAAAGGGATGCTCATCTCAGCTGCGTCATTCTTGAACCTCTGGCATTGCACTATTTTGTGCCAGATGCGTCACAGTATTCAGAGGTGAGTTCTAAATGGCCTGGGAACCAAGTGGGATGCAATAACACCCTTGAAAGAAAATTCAACCTAAAGGTAGTATTAAGTACAAACTGAACTTGCTCTCAGGAAGCATTTACATGTGAATTGTGCCAAAATTTGTTTCAAGGCACAATAAAGAATTTGATCTTTTTCTGTGCTGAACGACAGTGTTAAAAGAAATAGTTAGACATATTGAACTGCTGCTTTTCCTGAAAATACCTTCTTTCACTGGGTATCAAATCAAACTGGCTTGCTCCAGGCAACTCAGCCTCCCATGGTAAATTTGTTATATTCTTGCTCAGAGCTCTTATTTTCTCATCTTTGTCACAGGAGTGACCTGGAATGGGAAAGAAGTGTTGATGTCCAGAGCCTGCATGAAAGATGTCTCCCAACCCCAGGTAAGCCCCTGGTCTGGCATCAGCTTCAAGCCAGTTCTCTGATGGTGGGAGAGCATGAGCATGTCCCGGTTGCTGTGTCTCTCCCTCTCCATTAATTGCTGAAGGAGCCTGGGCGACATAAGCAAACCGCTTAAGCGGCTAATGTTAGGTGAGATGACTCTGTGCCGTCGGAAAATAAATATAACATCCTGGAATTATACGTTCACAGTTGCTTTTTGCTGACAATAACAATCATCTGCGTTTTGTGTATAGGGAAAAAAATATTTCCCTATTATCCCTACAAGACTGGGTTGAAATCCTGGGGTTTCTTTAGCCCTTCTGATGTTATGGAATATTGTTTCCACATGTGAATGTGCCAGCTCGGTCTAGGTGCTAGGTCATGTTGTAGAAGGAGGTGCAGAAATGCCCTTGAATGATACTCTAAGAAGGAGGAAAGTGGGGTTTTTTTCTTTTCTAATTTGGAGATACATTGGTGTTCTGCAATGACACCAACAGAGTTATAGTGAAGCTTTGGATTAACTTCTTAGGTGGTCTTTATCAATATTTCACTTGAACAGCTCATAAGCTTCTTAGTTATCCTTGGGATACCTCTGCACAGGGAAACTGAGGCGCAGGGAGCCTGAGTGACTTGTCTCAAATTCTATGAGAATTCTCAGGGAGGTGGAAATTAGTCTCGAGTCCCAGTGTAGTTCCCTAACCACTGAGCATTCCCTACCCCTCTGACAGCA
The DNA here is from genome assembly GCF_028858705.1 of Grus americana. NCBI lineage: Eukaryota > Metazoa > Chordata > Aves > Gruiformes > Gruidae > Grus > Grus americana. The sequence goes on from NC_072868.1 coordinate 4,324,197, forward strand.
TTTTGGGGCAACGCTACACGGCACTGCGTGATTCCTACTAAACCAGCGAGGCTTCGCAGCACTTCTCCTCCTCCTGCTTGCAGAGTGCTCCCCTTGGAGGTGCTTTGGCTGGAATTCAAAGCTAAGATTTTCCAAAGCGACGACCGATTTCTGATACCTTGGAGTTTACAAAACAAATCCAAGAAGTAGCAAACCTAAAACTTTCTCCTCCTCCATAGGACAGAATGTTCCCTTTTCCGCAAGTTCCCATTCATTATCGTTGTTAAAATCATTATCAAGAAAACAGCTGGGAGTTCATATCTTTTTCACTCCCTCTGTCTTGCATCCAGGTTGAAGAGGGCACGGATGGAGCATCTCCTCTTTATTGCTGGAGCCTATGGAGAATTAAAACAAATTTTTTTGATCAAGTAATTTTGTATTATAGGAGTGATAATGCTCCTCCTAAAATAATATTATAAGCATAATTAAAAGAACTCCCAGAAGAGAGTCAGCAGTTTTGGAAAAAAAAATTCAACCTTACGTAAACGATAATACGAAAGGGCAGGACAGAGACTTCAAGTGCTTTATTTGGTTTTGTCTCTGTTGTATTTCTGCCTGTAGAAAAAAGATTCTGTAAAACACTGCTTCTCCACATGGATGCTGCACAGCTACGCCTTAAACAGTTGAGTATTCAATAGAAAATTGAACAAAACCTAGTTTTGTCTCATTCAGCCGTGGTCAGGAGCAGCCTATACCTGCGCTGCCTGGAGGAGGCGTACGCCTGCCTCTGTACCCACTTGCTCCGGGGTGCGCTGAGGTTGCACCACCCGATTGCAGCACCTCGCTGTCGCCCATTATATTGGGCAGGAAGACGACCTTCAACCATTCCCTCTCTCTGCCTGCCGTCAGCTTCGCATGCTCACTTATTCACGCGTCCCCGTAGCTCACAAATAATGCTGAAGGACGTTCTCGGGCGTCTCCGACGACGCAGGCCCTGTGCCTGCCCGTGCTGCTGCCCGTGTGCTCTCCTGAAGGCACGCTGGGGCGATGGGGAAAAGACCAGACTGAGATCCTGGCGGAGTATTTTTATTCCCTGAACCCGAAAGCAAAAGTGACTGTGGAGTGGGATTTATTATCTAGGTTTATATAATTTCATGTAAACAATCACATTTTTAGTCAATCAGATGGATAACAGATGAATTTTTTTTTTTCCTCAGGAAAACTTATGTGACTTAAACTTGGTGACCAGCAAATCCCTTGCAGAAATGAACTTTGCTCAATCTGCATTCAACTACGTGAAATTGGTATAGCATAATGGCTCTGCCAATTTATTCATACATCTGATATTTGCTAATGTGCTTTGATTTATTGGCTTTCTCATATCACAGTAAAACTGTATTTTTGTATGCTTTATTTCCTCCGCAGTCCCTAGCATGCACAGTTCCTGCTGGGCCTTCCCAAATTAATCTTAGATATTTTTTCCTTGCGTCTTGTGCAAGCAGAGAGCACCATCCATCTCATTTTGAAATTGGTTGTGCTTCAACTTGCTGCTTTTCTTTTTTTTCCTGCTCCCCATCCCATAGTACTTTCCACTGGGGGTACGTGTGTGTGTGTTCAGCCCAGGCATTGCTCCCGTCAGCGTGTGGCTAATGCCCAGCAGGGCAGGGGGGTGCAGGAACGGACCTCCGAGCATTCGTGATCCCATTTCTTATGTAGCACACACTCACTGGACTCTCTTCGCTGACTCTTTTTTGTCCTCTCAGCACCTGGCAGGAAAGGCACTGAGCCACCAAGAGTTGTCACCCTTCCACTCATCAGCAAAACAATTTAATTGGCTACAGCCAGTCTCAGAGACGATCTTAAACAGGAGAAACCCGTCATGCTGCCTGAGACCCCAGGCCACGCTGGGACCCACCAAGCTAAGATGGGAGTCGTGCAAGCTCACCGGTTTGTGCTTAGAAGTTCAGCGTGTTAAACTTCCAGGGCACTGTGCCGGGAATAACGTTGATTGTGCTGCCTTGCCTTTTTTGGGGGGTGCCCCAACCCTGTTATTTGTTTAAATTTGTGTGTCCTGGCCTTAGGTACTGAGATGCATTTTCAGAGGATGCTGGAAAGGAATTACAGCTTGGCTGGGGTGCTGAGGATAGATTTAAATTTAGATGTAATTGTCTCTTTTTGCTTGGACAAAATGTGAGCAATAATAATATCTGGAAAATTGGCCTCGCTATCCTTTTTTGCTGCTGCTGTTGTTCTTTTCAAATAACATGAATACGAATGGTTGTTACACGTGAATACAAATACCTACAAGAGCTGAGGGACGCTGTAAGCTCTATTCTGGATGTCCTAGGGATGGAGGAAGGATATATAGAGGCAACAATAAAAGCTTTAATTTTGTCAACGATGTTTGAAAGCTAGATCCACAAAATGGTTTAATGGAAGGATTTGGATGCTGGATAACTTCTTCCCGACCCTTTTTAGGTGCACTAACTGAGAGAGGGATAATCAAATTTAAGTGACTCTGCTTAATTCACTGGAAACCATATGATCCACCACTGCGACAGCTCTTTGAAATGGCTTGTTCCATTATCCCAAAGAGCCCGGGACCCATGGCGTACAGCCTAGTGCAGAGCCCACGCAGCGAAAGCCAGCGAGGCTGTTTCCCAAAGCTGCTGGAATTTTTATGATTGCTGTATTTTAAACTACTTACAAACATACTGTTAATCCGCTCCCAAACACACCTATGTTTTAGGATCAGGATAAGTGCGTTTGAATGCAAATGGAGGTAACGCAATGCAAATTGCTTTAATGAAAATGAGGCTGCTCTTTAAAAGCATCGGCATTACTACAAGAATACAGGCTACTATAACTTCTCAGCATAGACCGCCTCATGAGTTTGCTTTCAGAGCTAGACACTCACCGAGGAAGGCACATACAATACATAAAACAGAGGAAAGTACAGTGAAAAGGGATAGTAAAGAGAATAAAGCTGAGATGAAAGAAAAGAGGGGGGGAGAGCAAAGTGAGAGGGAAAGAGAGTGCTACAAGAATCAGCAGAAGATTAAACTTGCATTTGGTCACAAAAGAAGAAAGAATACTTTGGTGCAGTTTAGATACAGCAATATATATACATTTAAAGAAAAATGAGGGTGAGAGGGAATGGTTTTAAGCTGACAGTGGTTTGGAATGAAAATCCCGAAGCCCAGCCTGTCCTGGCTCTGATCCTAAGTTGGATGCAATGGGCAGGATTTCCCTCCAGCACTCGCAGGCAGAAGGATCTGTCCCTGGGGTGCTGCACGATGAACTGTGGCTGCGGTTGGGAACTTGATCTTCGTTTTAATCTTGTGGCTGATTCCAGGTCTGAAATGTAACGAAGTAGAATCAATACCTCCGCCCCAAATCCAGAATGAATCCACCTGACATGAAGCGAACCGGGGTCTTTATGGGAAAGGCAGGAGCGATGTGGTGTTGCCACTGGCGAGCAAGAACATTCTTGTCTCACTGCCTCACCGTATAAAGGAGAAACAGAGAGGGGGAGAGGCAGCCCTGTTTGCCCCCGGGCCTTTGCTGGGGCTCTCGGTCCTCTTCCATGAAGCACTAAAGCTCCTGCATCATCCCACTGACTTCAGTGAAAAGGACGCAAAATTTTCCTTTTACTTTACAGCTTCAAATCCAGTGATCAAACAAACAAAACCAATATGTGTGGGGAAGAAGTATATTGGAGAGAAAGAAGGGAGGCACGCTCCAGTTCCTGCTCCAGATGTTTTCCTCCTCCTGCCATTTGGTTTCTGCTCTTCCTAAGCACCACAAGTTAATCTTCTACGGTAAAGTAACAAAAACCACTGGCAGCTGTTGCCGACACCTCTCTGCACAGCCCTGGAGAAAGAAGTCTACTCACACGTCTGCAGGGTGTTGATGGTGACAGTCTGATTTACTGATGCTCGGGCTACATCTCTTTGAGGGAAAGGTCCTGTCTCTGCCAGATGGGACGCAGAGGCAGTTGCAAGCTGTGTGGCATCGTGTGGGGTGACGTTCTGCTCTGCAGCTACATGGAACTGTGCTGCAGCAAAAAAAAAAGGTTGGATTGCAGCAGGGTTGACAATAGTGCACGGGATTGGAACTGCAATGGGTGCCCTTTGGCCCCTCGGAAGTCAGGGAATGGGAAGAAGCTGAAATATCTTTTCCCTCTTGCACAGTGTGGGCAGTAATTAGCCAGTCACTAGGATGTTGTGTAAGCAGCATTTGAGGAGGCAACGTTTTATTCTGATCTGATCAGGCGTCAGGGCACAGCAGGTATCCGAGGGGCGTCTTCTGTGGTTTTTCATTGTGTGACAGAGGAAGACCCTTCAACAGCCACGCCGCCCGCGGGAGCTCCAGCGCTGGCGGTGCCCTTGGTCCCTTGCTCTGCCTCTTCGTGGTCCGCTGGACCTTCTTCCAGCACTTGGCCTTTCCTGCTCAAAGCATGAGGCTGGATACAGCAGGGAGATTGGGGTGCAGCAGCAGAGTGGCTGCTTAGCGATTCTTCCTGAACTTAAATAGTTGATTACATGATTGCCCGTGACTGCCAGTGTTTGACTTGAAGACTTGGATAGTAATTTTCAGACCTGTACTTACCGGTGACTAATTCCCTCCACCGATCAGTTTTGTGGTCCATGCTTTCAGCATTGTTCCATATAAAATGGATGTAAAGTGGCCTGATGAAGAGTACAATCCCAGGGCTATGCAGAAAGCCGTGTTCTGTTCTCAAATGATTTGTGTGGACGATCAAATAACTTTCTGCCTCTCTGCCTCGGTGTGCCCATGTGTAACCAAGGGCTATGAGGCACGCTGCATGGCTCTAACATGCTGCCGGAGCCCCGGCCGAAAGGCTCTGTAACATTCGGGGAAGCGTAACTGCCATTATGAAGTTTCTTCTCTAATAAACTGTCTTTGGGGCCAAGCTGGTGTAAAACCCATTTGTGTGAGTCTGGTCCTAGGCTGCCATTTAACCCTGGATGCTTTCCTGTGGACTGGTGTGCTGCAGGTTGAGCAGAGGGCTCTGCAGGGTCCCAGTGGTTAAAGGTCAGTGCTGGTATCAGCAGGCTTTTTATGTCCTCTCTCGGCTTCCATGGCGATGTATTTTAAGGACATTTTTTGCTTTGTATGTCTGTAAAAGGTGCCTGCATGGGAGCAATGGAAAAAGCATTCCTGTCTTTTGTGTCTGACCGACCTTCTTGGGTCAACTGGGAGAAGGAAGATGCGGAGCTGGGCGTGGGGAGTGCCTGCTCCCTGCGGGCAGGAGGGCAGCGAGGTCCCCTCCTCACCCTGCCCTTTCTGCTTTGTCTGCTTGGACAGCGGGACAGGAGAGGACAGTAGGTTATCATAGCTAGCAGCTTGCAGAGCTACCCCTACGACAAAAGGCAAGAGGACCAGATTGAGATCGTGACAGATATGTGGGCAGATTGGCTGAATGCCACTCTCTGCATTCCAGCGGTGATTTGCTTAAAGGTGCCTCAGCAGTGGATGTACGAAGAAGCCTCACAGAACCATCACCACCAGGGAAAATGACAGCCACCACCAAACAGCCACCGCGGCTGTGCCCAGGACCGTGCTGTGCAGCTCTGCCTCCAAGCTGCGCTGATTCTGCTCCCTCAGGTTAAAAGGAGACACACCAAATCCTGGATGCCTTTGCAGGAGGCTTGGCGCAATCTTGCTGCTTCTCTCTGCCAGGTTAGTGTCAAATCAGTCTTAGTGGATTACACTGGCTTAATAATGCAATCCCATTTCCTTCAGCTCCAAGGCTACAACCCAGTTATTGAGAGTAACTTCTGTAGCTCAGGATGGAGATATATTTTACTGGTGCTGGGGGTCATAGACTTAGTCCCTGCCATCATTCATCCTCGGCCTCTCAAGCAAGGCGAGGATGCGCTGCTTTAACAACCGGCAGGCAGTGCAGCAGTGAGGCTCGTGCAGATAGACAGACGCTCTGGCCTTGCGTCCTCGCCTCGGTGCTTCCCTCCGCTCCCTATCTCATGTACCGGGAGCAGCGAGTGAGCACCCAGTACTGCCTTTCAAAGGGAACAGATGCTCTGTCTGTTGGAAGCCACTGAGCCCACCTTCAGACCTTTCAACCATCTCAGGGAGTAAGGCATTTCCAGCCCCTTTCATTCATTTTTTAGTTTTTTTGTTCCTAAAGGTGAGTCTGTAGAAGTTGGTGACAATGGCAAGGGTAGAGCCGGCTGTCCTGCTCCCAGGATACGCTGCCCCTTCCAGCACTGAATTACCGACAGAGTGATGAAGGGAGACTGAACACAGCTTTTTCCAAAGAGTTTGCCTTAAAAATGCTGATTACCGGACAGCAAAATTACATATATTTCTAGCTGTTTCTTTCTGGGCCCTTTGCTGCCTAGAGGACACAGCTGGAAAACTTGGGAGTGTGGACCAAGGTGCTGTGGACCGAGAAGTGCAGCAGGTTAGCGCAGATGAGGACGGAGCCCCAGCTCTGCCTCTGCTCTGGCCGGCGGCGTGAGTCCTGCCTGTGCTGGGGAAGCTGAAAGCTCTGCTCTGGAGTCCTTCATGTGAATCCGCTCCTGCGGGGCTGCGAGTCCTGGAGTAAGATAATCTAGGCTGATACCAGTTTTCTGCTCTGTTGGTTTTCCTTGTAAACCCGTTACCAGGGACTGAGACGGATGCTTTCCCACGAGAGCTTTACATTGAGGCAGATTCCCCCATCCATGCTGAGATTTCTGGGTCTGACCCTCCCTGGTTTCCAGATGTCCCAAAGACATTAAGAACAACATGGGGAGTGCAGGAGGAGGGATGAAACTCTATTGTATTTCTTTTTTCTCTTTGTTGTCAATTAAACAGGATTTATGTCTTATTTCTCTGTTCTGTAATTACCCCCTGGGATTTATTTCAGATAGCTCAGGAAAACAATATACCTCCAGAATTTTCTGGCTGCTGAGAAGAGTTATTGCTTTACCTCCTGATTGTCTAGCAAAAAACAACTCCCTTCATTATTTGCTTTACCTGACTGAAGCAGAAGAAGGGTATCCATTGTAATGTTGTTCTCTTTCAGGAAGGTACATAAAAACTGGCCCTGGACATGGCAGGTACAGTGATCCTCTAGGACAAATTTAATCACAGATCAGAGAGCATTAATTAAGCAAAGTGCACATCGTGCTGCGAGAGCTCCCCTGTGCTAGGCTGCAGAGTCAGACTTTGCAGCAGAGCAGTTGTCATCAGTGATGAGTGAAGGCCAACCTGTTGTTGCTGATGAAATACTCGCTAATGATGGTCTGATGCTATGGAGGTTTTTGTTTTGTGTTCATTTCAGTAGTAAAAAAGAGATATTTTATTTTTCTACTTAAACTTTGAAACATGGGATCGACTGGCACTTTAAGAGGATATGTGGTTGCTTGACTTTTTTGAAAACTGAGGGGTGGGAAAGGGATTTGTTGTATTTGAAGGAGGGCTTGACAAAAAAAAAAGAAATATTGACATAATTTAGGTAGCACACGCTGTAAACAAGCTGCTATGTTTTTCTTACAATAATTTACATGCATTCCTCTGCAGAGTGCAGTCTGTATTTCTCCTCATCCGAGACAAAGCCAATCTTTCTGACTTCAGGCTTTCTCACTCGTATTTCTGCCATATTTGCCCTGAACTTTGGGTTTGATGAAACCCCATATCAAGTCAAGCTCTGCTGAAATCACCAAGGGTTTAATACAAGAGAACAAATTGGCTTGTTTTATTCATGTATAGCTTTACTTCGCACAGCTCAGCCTGAGTTTGCCGACAGATTTGCTTCCAGCACAGTTATTTGGGATTGCAGGTTAGCTCAAGGTCATGCAGGTCTACTGCTGGAGAAGCCAACACACAAGAAAAAAGCATACCCAGCGGGAATGTGCAGCTTCTCCCTAGAAATGCAGACAAGCGATTCTGCCTGCAGTCATCCTGCCTGTGAAAGAGGAGGTGATGGAGGTGATCGTTAATGAAAACGCTTGGACCGTCACCTCAGGTAGGGCCATCCAGACATAAAAGCAACTCGCACTGCTCCCTTAGGTGATGCTGGACACTCTCGTGTGTTAAGCGTGTTTTCCCCAGGGGGACACTTTGGCCTCAACACTTTGGACAGGACCTAGATGAGACATGTTGATTCTTCCATCCCTTTAAACAGCAGATGGTTGTGTTGGTCCCAGGGTGGGACTGACACGTGAACTTGTTACTCCTGATGCTGCATTCCTCCTAAGGGAAGAGAAGATAGGTTGTAAGAAGCATCCTTGGAAGTGGCAGTAGAACAAATTGCCTTCCTCCTGCCTTTACATCCAGTGTCCTCCTGCTCAGCAGAAAAGCTTCTGCTGTCAAAGACAGGCTGCAAAGTACTGCCGTGCATATAAACCTCCCTGGCTTGCCAGCAGTCATAAATTACAGTGCATCTCATTTCTCAAGGTACTTTGCCATAGCTTGGCTATGAAAAGCATGATATAAAACCAAATTATTCTTTTTCTCGACAATGGCTTTCTATAACAATCGGGCCCTAAATAGGTCCTCCCCAAGGGTTGTCTATCCAGGCAATATGTCATGACTCCCTCGAGGCTGCGCTGGCCGTTCCCACGGTGAACATCACTATTTGCCTTTTTCTTCCTTGGTTATTCTTCCTCTTCTTTTGTGGCAGTCCCGTGTTTTGCTCTTCTTACATCTCCATGCTGTTGTGTTCTTCTGTGTTTTGGAAAGCCACTGGCACATCCCGGAGGGCAGAGAAAAATGTAGATGGCTATGGAGGAAAGAGCTTTACCTTTGTCAGTGCTTGGGGAGGGGCGTAGCAGTGAGGGAGGATGAGGCTTTGCGTCCATTGCAAACTCAGAGGGAGGGAGTCCCATCGTTTCTGTTGTTTGTTTCCATCAGATGAGTAGCTCTAAAATAAAGTTAGCAAACAAATTGGCTCTTTCGGCTTCTAGATATTCAACCCTGCGCTGCAAAGGTTACTCTCGCTGTTAAAAATGCTAGAAATCAGACCCGTTGTTGCTAAAGTTTCCTGCTAATTATTCCAGAAGATGATGCTCATATTCATTTGCCATTCTGAATGGAGCTTCATTCAGAACTTCTTGTAACACAAAAAGTACTGTTTGCTTATTAAAAATAACTGACTGGCTTGAAAGTTACCTGGGAGCAGCTAGAGAGAGAACAAACATCTTTTTGTTTTATTATTTCCAAGTGAAAATGAAAGGTCGAAATTAGAGCTCTGGCATGTATTTGTTGAAGTCTTCATAAACAGTGCTCAGACCACAATTGAAATTACAAATACCACATCTGTGAGGTCCTTCTTCTGTCTTCACTGCGGTGTTTGTAATGTTAATGCTTGTTTCTGAAAGTGTTTTTGCTGAGGAGCTTCAGGCATTTTAACTTGTTATTTTCCTACTAGTGTCAAGGAGGTAATAAGTTCTGCTGTTTTTTCACACCTGTCTCTTAAATGCACCTATAAGTAACCATCTGGCTTTCTGGGGGAAAAAAACCCCTAACCATTAGTATTTTCATCTAAGCAAATGAATAATATGCTGGCAGTTTTCAAGTCCCCTTTTAAGCCACTGTCTTATACTTTCTTTCATGTGGTAAGTCCTGAGCCAAATTCAATAGGGTCAAGAGCTCCGTACAATGAAACGGTGCACGGTAAATGGTACCAGAATGACAGCGTCTCACAGTCTGTATTGCAAACCAACGGGGAAGCTGGCACTCGGAATTGAACTGTTCACTGAATAGCAAATCTTCAATGGATTGCAATGTAATTTCTCCCCTTTGAAAAAAAAAAAAAACCCACCAAACTTTTCTTTTAAAGTGAGGTGAAAGAAAGTATAGTTTTCTTCAAACAGTCAGCCGTAGAAAGTAGATTTCCAAGTCCACAGCACTCAATTTCAATGCAAATCGGATCTGTAAACAAAAACTGGGCAAAAATAAGTAAAGATTTTCAGAAGCGTTGCATTTGTCCCAGGTTCATCCAGAAGTTGTGGGCAAGGACTCCTCAGTCAGGATCGGCGAGTGCCTGGGAAAGCTGGTAGCTAGAAACAAGAAACACATCACTTGGCAGCTTCTTTCTGCGTTTCTCTCCTGAGGGTCTATTGGCCCTGAAAATTTCCTCCGCTGTTTTGACATTTGCCTTTACTTTATAAACAGAAACATTCAGGTTTCTGTCTTCACTCCCTGTGTTGTTCAAACCCGTAGAGGGCAGAAATGAACGGGAAGGAAAATCTCTGTCTGATGCCAGATAGCTGAGGGACTGCTGGGGAAAGTCATCTGCGGAAGGAAGATGGATCTTACTGGACGTGCTTCTTATTTGTGTTATGTAGCCAGACTGAAATTCGTTTATAAACCCTCATATTTTTATCAACGGAGTTGGTGTCAAATATGGGCAAAGTTTGGGTATAGGGAACAGAGCAAAGATGTTCCTTCAGACAAGGATTTATGAGTGCGGAGGGTGGAAGTGGAAGGAGGCAGACCTGGGAAGTCAGTGGGAAGCTACGGGGCAGCCAAAGGAGCTGCAGCAGGAGCTGAAGAGCCACAGGTGGAAAAGGCTACACCAGGCGCCTGCCCCGAGCTGCTCCAACTCCAGCTGTCACTGCTCTGTCAGACCTGGAGCCAGACCTTGGTCCCCATGTTTCCAAACTGGTGGTAGCGCTTCTCAAAATGCGGCAGGCTTATGGCTCCTTAGGGAAAGCAGCTCACGTGGGTTTTCCCCTGTGGCTTTGAGACGGCCCAGGATTTTAGGCAATCGGTCCTTTCTTACCTCTGCATCCTGTAATCTGGTGGCACCATCGTCGTTTCTCTTTGGTGGTAGTTCATCACTGAGAGAAACTGGAACAAATCCTGCACTTGAGATTTCCTCGGTCATATGGTGAATTCCTCTGCTTCATATGTTGGTTGGGTGGTTGATGAAGAACACCAGGAGGAGAAAAAGCAATTATACCCAGCACAGGCGCTCACAGCTGGTATCACAGCTATGTATTCAAAGTGCTGGTTACAGTACCGCTGGAAAGCCATAACATTTACAGTTTCCAGACACGTTAAGCTCTACCTGGTTAAAGCAACAATGTTCTTTGTCTTCAGAGTTAACGCCCCAGATCTCTGCTTTCAGTAACCCTGTGTCCTGAGTCTCTCTGTACATACAGGGTAAACCCAGCAGGGAGCATGGAAGCCGCAGGGTGTACGGCAAGAAAATGTGTTTGTGTGGGTTCGTGTGAGGCTCACCTGCTTCAAATATCCCTGCTCTGGGGTAATTAGCAGCTTCTTTTGAATCTTTCCAGATTCCCTGCTTCTGCCATCCATGTTAACGTGGACAACAGGATTTCTCAGTCTCGGCTATGCTCATCTCCCACTTTGCATGTTGTCAAATGACTACTCCAGAAGTACGAAATCTCTGTAGCGTATGAAATTATTAATAGCAGGTAACTGCAAATTAGATTGTGTAGGCAGGCAAAAGACAAGGAAATTTAACACTTTACAGGTTGCCATTAAAAATCTTGGTGACATGCAACAAGGGACTACAAACACTTAAAAAACCATGGCAATCTTGAAATCCATCACTCCTCCTCCTCTCCAGATTTGGGACATTTCTCAAGGTCTGTTGGTTGCTTCCACATCTTCTCTCCCCCCTGCTCTCCCTTCCCCTCTCTGCCATCAGCAGTTCTCAGCTCAGTGACCTGAATAAGCTAACGCTGCCAGTTAAGGAACGGGGAGTGCAAGCGAACACCAGGCAACTTTGTAGGAACACGGATGATATTTTGCAATTTTTTGTGAATTGCTTCGGACACACCTTTGGTAGGTTTGCAGCATGCAGGATCTCCGCTGCATTGCAAAGACCTGCACCTGTAGGGCAAGCGCCATCAGAAAATGCCTGTAGCCATGAGCTCTGCCCAGGGTTGTGTACGTGATCGTATTCAACCTGATAACCCAAGCAGGACCCTGCTTTGTCAGGGCAGGGTTAAAGAACGCAGGCCCCGCAGTGCATGGGTGAGAAATGGGAGCGCTGCCACAGAGGTATCAATGAAGATAACGGCAGCAGTGAGAAATACCGCTGCCTGCTCCCGTCCCACGGTCCTGCGAGTTTCCACCTTGCCTTGGGCAAAGGCTTGGGCAAGAAATGGCATCACAGGCTCTTGGCTCTGAAAAACTGAATTTTAACTGATCGGCCACAGAGGTGAACCTGGAAAGTGATTTTCCTTTCATGCCATGACCAAACTCTAGCAAAGCCACTCTGCTAAGAATATTTGCAGCCTTTCGTTTTTTGCCCAGGCCTTCACTTTACCTGTTTGCCTGCATCGTTACTAGGATTGCTCAGCGCTGGGGAGCTTTTCAGCCGGACAGCCTTCGTGTGTTTCAGCGGAGCGCAGCGTGCCGCCGGCCGTGCTGGGTTTGCCATGTCACAGTTGTACCTGCTCCGGGGAGTGCCAGCTGGGTTTGGGAAAATGCTTAAATGCTTGTGAGTAACAAAGAAATCTGAGAATATAGCGACGTGTTCATAGACAATTTGTAGGTGGTGAAAGGTGAAACTATTTGATCTGTCTATAGTATATGATTAATTCATCTACTTCTTCTGAAACTCTGGTCTGTGGTCAACAAGGCAAGCAAAAACTCCATGTATGAGTGCCAGCTACTGGGTCTGACGCTGTCAAGGCTGAGATCTTCTGCTCCTGACATTTGATGAGTCCCAGCTCCGGAGGGTATCACCAGACTGCAGATCCCTAGGGCTACAGACAGCTTTGGTTTCCATCATCCCACAAGAAAGGTTGGGCAGCACCAGGATGTTGCACGAGGCCCAGGGACAGGTGACTGCTAACCTCCAGGTTTTCTGCTTCAGCTTTGTCTGGAGGAGCATATGGCTATCTGAACTTTGCAACATTAAATTAGTCCAGCCCTTCAGCCTGGGAAGGAGGGATTTGTTCATGCAGACAAGTACATTATTAATACCATTTGCAAGAGGCAACCTCACTGAATCACTCACACAGCTGCTTCTTTCCTTGTATGTAGGGCTGCATCTGCGGCAAGGTTAATACGGAGCATCCATCATTTCCATTAATAGATGGCGGTGCTGTGGACATCCCTTGTGTGGTCTGCCTTTAATTATTTTTTAAGGCAGCCTCTGTATATTTCTTTGCAGTGAAGGCTGAAGTGGGGAATGGAGGTCAGGTCTGTGGTCTGACTGATTAAACCTGCCCATCACACCTTCTGCGCAGGGCTCTTTCCAATGCAAATAACGCCTTGTAGCAGAAGAAATAGATAGGGAAAATGTGTTGGTGCAACCTGTATTTTTGAGGAAGCAGATTTTGAATAGACTTTTTTTTTTGTGGGGGGGGGGGGGAGTAGAGGGGAAGAGCAGGTTTTTTTCCCCCTCCAAAATAGAGGGAATGCTGAGTTGTCTTTTGTGGCTCCAAATCCTAGGTGCACTAAGGAAGGAGAGAACAGCGCTACTATAGGTATCCCTTGTTACTGCCCTGTTAGTGGTCAGAAGTGCTCTCAATACTTCAATCTAATAACACAGTTTACAGTGCACATTATATTTTTAAAATGATGTCTGTTACCTGAGAATGAAATGACATGCAAAGATCTCTGTTACCTTTATCTGATCGCTGGGCATCCAACTGATTTCACAAGATTAACACCACATGCACATGAAACACAGAAAGTAACTGGGGTTTACCAGATTTTCACACCTTACCTCACATATTTCATAGTAATATTAACATAGAATAGTCTATCCAGAATAAGTATTTCTTTCTTATGTACTGCTCTGACCAAGAGGGAAATAGTCCATGTGAGGCTTATGTGTGTACAGGTACATATGAAAAAGCAAAAATGAATATTACAAGTAGCAGCCAAATTAATTCACCCTACATGCAGAAGCCTTATGAATAGCATATAGAGAATGGTTGCAGGAACAGGACCCCTGACCCACACAGAAGGAGAAAAGATTTGGGTCCAGGGGAAAAGAAATGAAGGTCAAAGTCAAGTTTTTGTGGTAAGTCTAGCTCCTGTTGTCATTGATTTACGGTTTCCTCTGTATTTGCCTTTACAGTGGTCAGTGAGGTAGGACTCGATCCACTCTATTATAAATGATGATCATGCCAAGGATGAAAAACAGTGGATGGCTTTGGATTTATTCTTGACTCGCTTCTTCTGGCACCAGAGGACCCAAGAGTACTTGCACTTGTCATCGTGGGTGTCCGTGCCCAGCTCTGTGTCTGCCATACAGCCGTGGGCTGAGTCTGCCTCTCTGCGCTGGACTGTAAGAGCTCTTCCATCATGGTCTGGAAAGCAAGGAGAATGTGGTGTATGTGAAGACATCCTAGACAGTCCATCTCTGAGCCCAAGCTGCGACCGGCAAATCCCTGCCCGATGTCTGTGGAGCCAGCACGTCACTGCTGTCGCCAGACCCAGGCTGCTGAAGACATCCCTGCTCATACAGGTACGTAAGATATCTCTGTCTTTAGTCTCTCATCTCTAACTCTGTCTCCGTCTCTCTAGATATCTATGAGAAATAGTTTATGAGAGAACTATATGGCTGACAGGTATTTGGTGAGAAGCGTTGAATGCTTTCATCACATAATGTTCTAAAAATTTAATCCCTTACACTGAAGAGCTCTAGGAGCTACTTAAGCTTTTATGGCTGGACCTCTAGTTATCTCCTGGTGTGTTTTAGTTGCTGCAAATTAGGGTGTCACGAAGTATGGAGAAAACTTGTTTGCAGAGTACGTGTCTAATCCACTGTTCTGATCATCCCGACTCACCAGCTACTTGTACGCCACTAAATAATACGCAACCTCAAATGAACACGAGCTGCTAAGGGGGTCATTAAAATTCCTTCTCAGTCCTGATCATTAAACAAACCACACAAGAGGCAGACTCCATACCTGGAGAAAGTGGCATGTTAATGGAGATGCACCCAGCATAATTGCTGTCATCCATCACCCCTGTCCTGCTGGTATTGACAAAGTGCAGCTAAATATTTAAATAAGCCATTTTTCTTCAGAAGCCGAAGGATTAGATGCAGCCAAATTTCTCAGTCTAGTCAGCAAACGATACAAATCCAGGGATTAAACAGGATTTGCTGGCGTGAATGAGAGCTGCTTCTGCATTATGCTTTATGAAAAAATACTCTTTGCTGCCAAGACTGTTGCTTGGGGCGAGAATGGGAGGAGAGACAATTCTCCTTCTTATTGAAAGCAAGCAAATAGAATTAGTTCCTCTTTACTCGACACTCTTGATTTACTTTGAGGGTGTAGTTGAAGGAAAATGTGGCTTTCCCAAGCCCCATTAGACACCTACACTTCTTCTAAAAGCAATATATTTTAAATGAAGATGTAGGGGTTACAAGGCTCCGTGCATCTATTTTGTTTCAGAGTCAGCTCCTCGGAAGGCTTGCCAGGTTGCTATCAGTAAAATAGAAGAGAAATGCTTGTCGAAGTCATTTTTACTTGGATACATGTTGGCGTGCTGTACTTTTCCCACGTTTGGCGATGGGTATATTGAATTTCTGGGGTAAGATAAGAGGTTCTCACTGAAGCACAATAGGTACTTGCAGAAGGAGACAAAAAGGGTTTACAAACACAAGAAGATATATTTGCTGGGGCTGGTTGGGAATTTTTTCAACAAAACTTCTTTTCATTTGGAATGTCTCAGTTCATTAAAAGTGAATGAAGTAATTCACAGAAAAAATTGGTATTGATTTTTTTTTTTTTTAATAATCCAAGTGTAAATTTCTAGGCTTTGGTTATTGCTTTTTTCCAGCATAAAACAACTTGGTTTTATTCCTTTGTCTTTAACCATAATAATATTATGGTTAAAAAAGCAAAACAAAACAGAGGAATAGAGTGAATAGCTGATTCAAATTAAATTGAACTGAAATATTTGAAATTACTCAAACAAAGAAAGTTAAAAAAATCTCCCTTGGAATCCTGAATGTTCAAAACCGATTAAGTTTGAAGCTTTATGCTGATCTGAACAAGGGGAGAATGATGGTATCTCCCACCAATTTTCATGGCATAGGGAAATCAATTCCTGGCCTTTCTTAGGAGTCACCCCAGCACTCTTTGGCAACTAGCAGGTGGGATTTGTGAATTTTTTTCTCTGGTAGTATGAAATCCCCTTAAATCTTGCTTTTTCCGATGGCTGCATGTTGGTAAGGGGAGGAAGAAGAGGTTTGCCTTTGCAGTGATAGCCAAGGAGTTTGCATGTCAGCATTTTTTAGGTACTGCCCTAGATTTGTTGGTCTGACTGATTTGGAAGCTGAGCAAAAGTCCTGTCTGTTCACTCTAGGCAAGGTATGTATCTCGAGAAGAATTGCAATAAATGAATTGGCCAGAGCTATTCAGTTTATGCCGTATTTGGGAAGACTTTTTCTCCCAGTACTTTATTTTTCTTTGCATATTCACAATAATTTCCCCTAGAATCTGAACTCGGATAACATCTGAGCAGAACTCTGTTCGAGGCTCAAAATATTACGTCTCTCACCGGTACATCTGTCCAAGGATTGCATGTGCTAATCTTGTCAGATCAAATGTTACATACTTTTTCCCCTTGAATCAATCAATGTCAGGAATCCAAACCTCATGCCTATCTCTAGGGAAAGACAGCAGCATTTATAAATCATGGAGAAAAAAATTAAAATGGTAAGATAAATGTTTTTCAGCTCAGGCTCGCAAGGGACTAGGGACTGAATATTTTCCCCTAAATGATAAGAAATAAAACTGTTCTACCCTTACATTATAGAGAGCAGGTTTTGGTGGAAATTAAATAGATTATTCCTTATGACTTTATTGAAATTCTACTAAGATGTCTAAAAATGCACAAGCCTGTTGCTTTGCAAGGGAATTCAGTGGGTTTCATCTTTGTGAATTGATAGTGATACATAAATGTCAGCTTTATTGAACATGTCTCCGCTGTCTGGCTATCCAAACAGTATTAATTAACTCCCAAAGTCCTGTTCCAGCATGCATTTGGACTCATTTAAAAACTTGCACTAGAGCAGTTGCTAGACAAATGCAGACTAGAAATATGGTGCACATTTTTTAGCGAGAATAATTAACCACTGAAATAAATTACCCGGCGGCAAGGTGGATTCTCCATCATTTGAAGCCCTTAGCTTGAGGCTAAAAGTCTTTGTGAAAGAGATGTCATAGCTCCAACAGAAGCTGTAAGTTTGAGGATGTGCTGTCTGTAGGACACGCTTATGTATTTACAGCTTCATCGAGCGGGGTCTGTAGGAGAGTTATTCGTGTTCCACACACTAGTTACAGAAATTCCTGGTGGGATGCAGCTCTCCTGCGAGCTGGGAGCAGGACCCAACGCTTGGCCGCTTCTCGGGAAGACTCTTAGTACCTGGCACCCACGGTGAAATCAGCTGGCCAAAGCACGAGCTTCCTTTGTTTGCTGTATTTCTCACCAGAGCTGATCAGAACGCTAAAATCTGTTAAATGTCACCAAAATGGAAAACATTTCAGAAATACCTTAAGCAGACTTCCCCCCCCCCCCCCCATTCTTTGAGCTCTTACTTTGACTGAGGCAAACCTCATTGGGGGTTAGCCTGAAAAAGTTGTGCGTCACTAAAAATAACAAACTTCTCTGGATTTTGTCTCCAGGAAGTAACGGGATTTCACATAAAATTGTGCGTCTGGGGAAGGATCAGGGACTCTTTCTGGTGTGGTACCTATTTGCTGGTGCCCTGTTTCTACCCACGTGGGTGAAAAGGCCGTACCCACACGGGCCAGCTAACCCAAAGGAAGGGAACAGGTAAAACACAGCAGCCGGATTAGCAATAAAGGGATGCACACGGTGCAGCCTTCAGGTGCTCAGCCTTGCACGGAGGCTCCGGAAGCATCCTGAAACCAAACGCTTGGCACCAGCCGGGAGGCAGCTCCGCGTGATCCCCAGGGCATGTCGGTGTCAGACGAGCTCGTCTCAGCCCGGCTGAAAGCTGGCGGGTAATGTGATTAAACAATAAGCATTTTGTCACAGTAATGAATCCTGGCATCCATCTTTCTGATATGATTAAATCAGTCTGGAGACAAATTCTTCATTTCTGACACCAGGTCACTGCACAAGTATGCAGTTTGTGTTTATTTTGTTTATTTAGATACTTAGTTAAGCAAGGTGCCACAAGCAATAACGAGGTCACTCAGGATTAATTTCTACCTCGGTAAATGGCAGGGACCGTCAAGCATTTTCGTTTGCTCAGCTGTGGACGTTGATGAGTCTCTGCCTGGCAAAATGGTGGCCGGTTTCCTTCGCCAGCGAGGGCACTCCCCGTGCCTGCACACACACACAAAGAAATACCTCGTTCCCGTTTGCTCGGTGTTCTTCAGCTCCACTCGTTAATAATACCATGCAGAGCCCAGTGTGACTCGCTGAAAGAGATTATGCCATGAGGTATGCAGGAAGCTGTTAACGGGCCATATAATTATTGTCATTGATGAAAAGTTCCTTTCACGGCAGTTCTGACGCTTGCAGGTTAAAGAAGGCTTTGCAAATACACTATCACCTATTCACAATTAACTTGGTTATTGATGGCATTCCATAAATGTTTAAAAACACTGAAGGAGAGGTAATAAATGGTTGATTTGTTTTCTTGACTGCAGCTGCTGCAGGCTTGCGCTGTTTGTGTATAATTCTTTATTCCACTTAACACCAGTGGATATATCTTGTCTTACCTCCCCACCTTTTAAACTAGGCTAATGAGAGATCTTCTGTATTTACTGCAGGATAAAGAAAATTGTGAGCAGTTCAGCCCTGATAAAAAAAAAAAAAAATCCAGCAGGCCAGCACCCAACTTTACCTGTTTGCTTCTTGGGGGTTTAAGGGATTACTGAAATCCCACCTGTGGAAATGTGGACAGGTTTCCCATCTTCCAGCATGTCACTTTTAAAACAGTGCTTTGTGCACATATATATATACACTCACCCCTCCTCCTTGTAAATCCAAAATCACTTGGTCTATTCTGATGATATAATCTAGGGCTTCCTTTCCTTCACGACTGAGATGTGCAAATACAATTGGCACTCGGGCGCGAGTCTCAAGAGGTTCAGCGTCGATGCATGAATCGTTGTAGTAACTTCTTTGTCTTTGGTAGCTGCTGTAGTAATTTGCAGGGCACAGATTACAAGTTTGGTTATGGGTTTCAAAAGAGAAAAAAGTAACTGTGTGATCAAGAAGAAATTGTAACTTTGGTGTTGTGGAATCAGCAGGCAACGCTGCTGCATAGCTTAAAAATAGCTGTCCTTGCTCAATGTCCTTTTTCACTTGCAGCAATAGTTTTTTAGACTCTTCTAATGACTCGGTTTGCTTTCCTGTGGACTGGCAGGGGCATCAGCTACTGTAAAAAATAGTCTATTCAGTGGAATATATCTCTTCTGAAGGACAAGATTGTTATTCTTTTCTCTTAAAAAAAAAAATCTCTGGAAAAGGGAAATGTTTACTAAAGTTCTCTTCAGAGTTTCTGTACGCTTGCTTGCGTTCGTACTGGTTTATGGGTGCACTTTCCCCTTCCTCCAGCCCTGGAAAGGTCCCATGCACTAAAGGCTCCCCACCTTGTAGTTAGAAAGGAGAGATCAGCGATAGCCATAAGCTCTCTGCTTGCAGCTTTCATGCACGTCCTCTCGTAACGCTGAGCTCCTCTTCACTCTTCGTTCAGTCTCAGGAAAACCGTGGCCCCTTGGCGCTGGATGAGCAGCGTGGAAGGCGCTTGGTGTGAGATACCTGTGATGGCTTCAGCGCCTGGCTGCTCGAACCTTTCCCAGGCTGCTTGTTCCTGTGAAGGTCTCAGCTATTTGTGGAGCAAACCCACAATCCATGATGAAGAAACCCACAGTCGATTCTGGTTTACCTAAATAGTACAGGCTGCAAACTGTGGTGGTTCGTTATCTGCTGCCCACACACACGATGCGGTGCAGGGAGAGCGCTGACAGCAGGAGAAGGGGCTCCTGGGAAAGCGGTGACGTTCACATTGCTCACGTCA
Source organism: Grus americana (assembly GCF_028858705.1). NCBI lineage: Eukaryota > Metazoa > Chordata > Aves > Gruiformes > Gruidae > Grus > Grus americana. Next base: position 4,344,151 of record NC_072868.1, read on the forward strand.
GTGGTGACAGTCCTGACACTGGGGGTTAAATGCAGTTGGATTTCAGGTGATGCACCGGGGGAGAAAAATTGCTGGTGGACCCATAGAATGGGAGATTCTGTCTTAGAAGATGGTGGCTCTGGGATGGACTTGGGTGTCATTCTGGGCAACAGCCATGAAGTGAGCTCTCAGCTCTGCGGCAGAAGGGCAACCCTGTGTGCATGAAAAGAATCGAGTGGAATTAGGGGAGTAACCTCACCTCTGTCCTCAGGACTGCAGTGATGGCTGCTGAGGCCTGCATCCACTTCTGACATTGCCTCTTCAGGAGCGACAAGATCTTACACAGACCTCAAAGGAAGACCATGAAAAATGATTCAGGGGATGGGAAACGAGTTACATGACCTGAAGCACAGAGAACTCTAGTCATTAGCTTATTAAAAGATGGAGAGGAGATTTTATTGTTCGTTTTAAGAGTGCATACATGGAGAGGAGTCTTGAGAGTCAAGGGCCTTTTGACCTTGCAAAATAGAGCCTAACAAGAAGGCTGGAAAATGAGCGTGGAGAAATTCAGCCTTGAAGTAAGAGAGCATTTCCTAGCAGCCAGACTGAGCAGCGCTGGCTGTGGACTTGCAAGTGGATTGTGTATAATGAGATTCGGTATCTTAAAAGAAAAGAATTTCCATCCAATTTCAGTGAGAACCTCTCTTCCTTGTCTGGAAGGACAAGACGACAGGCTGGCAGGAGCCTGGGTTGCTGGCACGCTCGTACTGCCATCAAAGTCTCTGAACTGCAGTCCCGCAGCACCATCCCCTTTCTGCCGCGTTACAGGTTGCGCTCGCGCGTCCCTCCTCCCCGGGGCAAAGAGCAATGCTCCTGCCAGAGCGCTGCCACATGCACAAAGGGACCAGAGCATTTGAACTCTGCCTTCTTGGCTTTATTTGATGTTTTTTGAACTTTAATTGAGGTGCAATCCTGGGCATTTTAAACAAATTCAAACCTCTCCCTGTGTGCTAGCGGCAGCCAGGCAAAAGAAAGGGGAAGCCATGCTCCTCTCTGGAGGTTATTTTCTTTCCATCTATTTAAGTGGAGGCATGAATGGAGGCACCAGGCATGAATTTAACCCTTTCCCCGCGAGGGGTTTGGTAAATAGCATTAGCAGGTAGAAAATGATAGGTGTGACTACTTATCCACAACTCCTCGCTGCGAAGCGGAAGCATCGTGTACTGATCCTCTCTAGAAGGGAAACCTGGAAGAGAGGCAAGGCAGGTCTTTACTTAGTTGCAGTTCTTTGTTCTTTTCCCTTTTTACTGCCGTTTCACTTGCCCAACAGCTTAGATCTAACCAAAGCATCAATACATCCCATTGTGTTACACCAGGGACACATTTGACCCATTTATTTTTAAGTGCTCACGCTCTCTTTTTGGTGTCTGCTCCAATGTGTGCTGTTAAAAAAAAAAAAAAAAAGCTTCATTAAAGGAAAAGGTATTTGAAAAGGTGCCTATGTGTAAAAGAACACGTTGGGAGCTAATGGGGGCTTTCAGGGGACTTGACTGTACCAGTGATAATTGAAACAAACAGACCTCGGTGGCCTAAACTCATTCAGAGGAGCTATATTCCTCTTCCTTTTATATTATACATGCAGTAGTTTAGCACTCCCCGGCTCCCCACCGGCATTAAGAGACACTTACAGCTGTTCCCCTCTCCCTAATAACAGCACTCTGTAGAGCTAATGGTGGGCTCCGGCGCCTGATGGAGTGCCGCGGGGCTCTGACGACGCCAGCCAGAGGACTTGCCATATGCCTGGGGAATTTCACCTCTGTTTAGACTCAATTCAGCCAAAACTCCCAAGGTGAAATTCCATTTAGGTCGGTACATTTCTGCACTAACAATTATAGTTATGTGGTGAGCGCTTTCTTTTATTTCTGCTGGGCTGGTGTCTGTTGCATGTAACTAGATATGCGCTGTCTTCACCCCTGCCGTGGTGACCCCAATTGCAGGCGGAGAAAGGAAATTGAGATTTAAATGGGGAAAACTTTGGTTCAAACAAAAATAAATAAAGAAAACCACAAGAAAAGCCAAAGACTTTTTGTGCTGATTTTCTCTGCTGCTCAGAGAACAAGGAGAAGTGGAGTAAAGCAGTAAACCTTTCTGTCTGATACACTCATATCAGTCTCAGATAACCTGTGGAGTACAGTGGATTTATTGCAATTTTATAGAGAAACAGAAAAATTATATATTAGATATATAGAATACATAGATATTATATAGAAAGCAGAATTGGTGTTGGTCATAGTCATTACTAAGCATAAACAACAATGCCCAAATGAATGAGAAAATATCTATGGAAGATGAAGAGCCGATGAATTCCATAATAACTTTTATGCTTATTTCTACAGAGCCTCGACCGCGTGGCCACAGCCCAGCGTGCTCCACGAGCCAGCTGCCGACCCCACACACGGTGCCTTTGGTCTCTGGTCGTGCTGCGCAGTGGGGGACGGGTCCCCCTTTCCTCCCAGGCTCCCCCGACACCTCTTTATCCCAGCAGACAGTGAACATCCGGAGCTGTGGAATTTGCACCGGCGGAGCCCCCAGCACAGTTACTGCCAGGGCTGCGTCACTGAAATATTCTGCGGTACCCCAGCGACTTGTTACAGGTGGGTTACCTTTTCAAGCTTTCCTTCACAACCACAGAACCACAAACTTAATATATTCATTTACTTGGGCTCTTCTTTTGTTGTTCTGCTAATTGTTACGTGTTTTTCAGAACAATGAAGCTCAGGTCTGGATACAATTACAGAAACCCCAGTTATCCATAGATACCTGTGTCCTTAATGAAACCCTGGCTACTGTAAGATTTTCTAACCCCTAACTACCTATCAGTGCAACAAAATTAGTTTAGAAGATTTTTATTCTTAAAAAACCCAAAACAGTATGTGTGGGTTTATAGATGTTTCTCTCGTGCCCTCTTGGCAGATTGCATTGGAGAAACTGCTAGCTTAACACAGGGCGAAAGGAAATCTTCCCACCCGTGCTCTGCTGGCCCATGTCGGAGATCAATCCTGCTTGCACCAGACCTCGTCCCCCCCCTTGCTCTATCTGATGTCCCAGGGGAGCCCGGGATGCTGGGTTTGCAGCTCGGGCAGCGTGAGGAGGCGGCAGGAAGCACACGCATACGGAGCCCACCTCCAGCTCATCCCTACGGCTCTCACGCGCCGCGCAGAGCTGCCAGGGTGGGCGTCGTGTGGTGACGGGCGATGGCAGCCCCCGCTCTCCCCGACGCGTTGGCTGAAGTGGTGCGTAGAGCAGCGCAGCAGAATGGGGAGGGAGGTGGCTTTGCAGACGTCCACCAGGAAAGACGTCCACCAGGCTTTAGCCCCTTGGGGGGCTTCACCAGCAGGATGCAGGAGCCTCAGGGACCGGGTATTGTAGCGGAATATTGGGTCTGTTGGTGCCATCTACATCTACCTGGGCTCAATATGGCATTTGCAAACCTGAGCCCATTTGTATAGGTTTCACCTCCTCTCAAATCTGACGCTGTGTGCAGCTACTGTGAGCATGGAAACTTGTCTCTGACCTTTTGAAACCGTAACTTCTATCAGTCATGTCTCTCACTAATTGCTGCTGCAGTTCACGGCCCTGGGTGGAAGGAGGAGCGTTACAAAACTGCCCTTGCAAAATATAAATTATTTTAATTACAGTCAACATGCGCTTACTGTGAAACACAGTGAAATAAGTTTCCAGCTGGGCTTTTTTAACTGCATCTATAAAACGCACAAGTGTATCTTGGCCGTGCAAAAGCTGGGTGTGCTTGTGTGGGTGTTTACTGCAGTACAGGTTTGTGGGCTCTGGAGCTCACACGTGTGCACTCCTCTTGTACATGCCTCAGTGAGGATTGTCCTTGCAGAGAATGCACAGGTATTTAGTTTCCTTTTTTTTTTTACTCTTTCTTTTTGCATTTGGTAGATGAGTATCGATATAAAATATTTTTCTGCTGAGATGCTGCAGCCGAGTAATGAACTTTCCTGCAGGCTCAAGATAAGTCTAGCTTCACACCACAGATACCTTCTTTTTGAAATAATGACTTTCCTCTGTAGCGAGCTGCATCAGGAAAGGTGCCGGTACTAACCTAAAGCGGCTGCTAAAGCCCTGGCTTGTAGTTTATTCCTATCAAGCAAAGCTCTTAAGCATGTTTCTGTACTGAAAGCCTACGATCTGCGTCAGTCTTTGCTGAATAGGGATTGATTTAAAATTGTGCTTAAATACCTTGTGGAACAGAGGCACATATAAAGAAACATGCAGCTGGATTTTTCTCTTCGTTTGCACTGATATGAATCAGGCATAAATTCATTGAAACCAGCGCTACATGTGGGAGAAGAATCAGGTCCCAGGCATATTAGAAAATAGCTTGTGAGTATTTCAATTGTCTGACAAAACTAAACCATATTTTTAGGAAGCTAAAACTATCAGCCAGAGCTCTGCTTTAAAAATCAACCCCTCAGCTGCCAGCGACACGGCCTGTTAGCTGTTCCATTAGCCCATATCTCCTTTCCAAAAAGATGTATTTGAATGTTCATGTAATCAAGCTATCCTGTTGGCTGAGCATCCTTCAGAGCTTTCTAATATACAATAATACAGCTATCACTTTATGCCTAATGTTTCATAAAAATGCCATATATAATGCTACCTTCGTGGCTTCCTATCTTCTTTAATGAAAGGTTGCAGGAGTTTCATTTCCAAATGGCTACTCTACCAATCATAAAGAAGAAGAAGAAGAAAAAAAAAGAGCTATTGTAAAATGCTCTGCGATTGTGATGGTGGGGAGGGAAGTGGGCTTCCTCTTCCCTGTAGTGCTCAAAAGCAGGAACATCAGGAATTTATTATCATCACATCTCATTTCTGCAATTATATATTATATTTGTGTTTAGGTTCAGCATTTCTTATGCATCCCATATATGAGCATATGAGAGATGCTGGGATTTGGAAAGTCACAATAGACATACCAAGCCCTTGACTTCGATGGCATTGCTTCCAAGTATTTATTTATATAACAGAAATGTATGGATATGTAGAAATTGATACAAACAGCTTTCTGAGCAGCACACAGATGTGATGTTTGTGCCTCCCGTTACCTAGCTGCCCAGTAATGTTGTCCTGTGTATTCAAAGAGAATTTCTCATGAGCAATTACCTCTCTGCGCTATGCTTCCTGCAGTTCTCAGGAACAAGCTAAACTCTGGTTTCTGAAAAATAGGCTTGTAGGAGATTCATTCCCCGCCCCCCCCCCCCCCAATCATCTCTGATCCCTGCCTCCCTTTTTATAGGCTTGGAGAGGTTACAGAGTTGTTTATACTCTAACTTCCTAGTCGAATATTTCAGGTATCTGACTTTGCCCATCTCTAATAAGTGGGCAGACATCTGAAAAGCTGCTCACCATTTCTGTGGGTTCATTGACATTTTGAAAATGTGCTGCTTTTTATCATCTCCAAAATGTCTTCCCCTACAAACATCATACTTAGAATGATTTATTAGCCTTTCTGGAGATTTCTGCCTTTTAATGCCTGCTGGGAAATCTTCCAGGAGATTGCAAGGATGTAAAAAAAATTGCACTGGGATGCATACACATAGATGTGTGTGTATATATATATATATATATATATGTAGCTATATGTACATATGTATATGCATATATTTGTGTGTATATATGCACACTTGGCTAACAGCAAGATGGATTAACCTAGACTTATGAAAAAAGCAATATGAAAAGGAGATGGGACAAGAAAAGGACAAGCAAAAACCTTTTCTTAAGGTCTGCAAAGAGGAACTGATTTGAAAATAGATCTTGTTCACGTAGTACAGGGAACGTCCTTATTTTCACATCGCTGTCAACACTTGGGCCTGACTTCTTAGACCCAAGTGTGACTAAAGCACTCATAGCTTTTGTGCTGTATTTCTTGTCCCAGGCTCTTACACGGCTGAATCAAGGCAGCACAGTGAGTCCCAGCAGCAGTGTGTGGCCTCCCAACAGGGACTGTAAAACTCTTCCAGACATACAGGAGCTCTGACTCCTCATCGGTGGAGTTTTGGTCTGAAATATTCTTTCACCCAACAAAGAGCAAATGCAGTTGATCCCTTTGAGCTAAGGCTACTACCGTTGAAAATTCAGATGCATATCTATCAATGTTGGAAATTTAAAAAACAGTGACTCCCATATGTCTGTCCAGATTTCCTCCCTGTTTCCCAGATGGAAATGCAGATGCTGTGCTACGTTTGCAGAGTCAGCCCACTAAATCTAAAAAAGTCATATTTCAGGTCTGTAGAAACCCAAATACCTCTGAAAGTATTGGTGCGCATTGTCACAAGATGCACATGTGCCTGCCCACTTGTCCAGACTGGTCGAGAGCAATGGCTCTGCCTGGGCTATTGGCTGTCTAAAAAGCAGGACAAGTGTCTACAGGAGCAGAAAGGAAGTCAACAACATGTGAAAAGTGTAATTGGTGAGCAAAGGACAAAACTTGGCACATGAGGCCAAGAGAGAAGATTTCCGTGAGTTTCTAGTACAGTCTTTCATAGAATCAGAGAATGGCTTGGGCTGGAAGGGACCTTAAAGCCCATCCAGTCCCACCCCTGCCATGGGCAGGGACACCCTCCACCAGCCCAGGTTGCCCAAAGCCCCATCCAGCCTGGCCTTGAACACTGCCAGGGAGCCAGGGGCAGCCACAGCTTCTCTGGGCAACCTGTGCCAGGGCCTCGCCACCCTCACAGGGAAGGATTTCTGCCTCACATCCCATCTCCATCTCCCCTCCTGCAGCTTCAGGCCATTCCCCTTGGCCTGTCACTCCCTGCCCTTGTCACCAGCCCCTCTCCAGCTTTCCTGGAGCCCCTGCAGGGACTGGAAGGTGCTCTAAGGTCTCCCTGGAGCCTTCTCTTCTCCAGGCTGAACATCCCCAACTCTCTCAGCCTGTCTCCATAGCAGAGGTGCTCCAGCCCTCTGATCATCTTTGTGGCTTCCTCTGGTCTCGCTCCAACAGCTCCATGTTTTTCTTGTGCTGAGGACCCCAGAGCTGGATGCAGTACTCCAGGTGGGTACGGTTGGCTTTCTGGGCTGCAAGCATACATTGCGTGGTCATGTTGAGATTCTCATCAGCCAACACCCTCAAGTCCTTCTCGGGGCTGCTCTCAATCCATTCTCCACCCAGCTTGTAGTTGTGCTTGGGATGGTCCTGACCCACATGCAGGACCTTGCACTTGGCCTTCTTGAAGTTCATGCGGTTTGCACAGGCCCACCTCTCCAGCCTGTTCAGGTCCCTCTGGATGGCATCCCTTCCCTCTAGCATGTTGACCGCACCACACAGCTTGGTGTCATCAGCAAACTTGCTGAGGGTGCACTCGATCCCACTGTCCATGTCACCAACAAAGATGTTTACAGCGCCAGTCCCAATACCAACTCCTGAGGAACGCCACTCATCACTGATCTCCATTTGGACATTGAGCTGCTGACCACAACTCTTTCAGTGTGACTGTCCAGACAATTTCTTATCCAAGGAATTACTTACCTTTGTCATGAAAGAAAGTGGTAGATTTAACAATTCTCTGCTATTATGCTGTTGGGGTGACATGAAGAGGCAGAGTATGATGGTGCAGCTTTCCCATTTCCACCCCTCTCCTGAACTACATCAGTAATCCTCTGCATCGCCACTCGTTTCTATGAACGCTACTTGCTTTCTTTAACCTTAATAGGATTTTCAAAGACTTGAAGCTGTCTAGCAGCCGTCTTCTTGAATCCTTTTGGAGATAATCAGGCTGATGTGCTAATCACATTTGTGCTGTATTTAAAAATAGTGGGATAAAGTCTGAAAAGTGCTGAGCAGCACTATTCACCTGCAGCTTGTTTACAAGCAAAGCAGAAAGAAAAGAGGTGGTGGACAGCATAGCAAATGGGGATGTCCAGACGCTTTGCATTTGAATTAGAAAATAAGTCAAACCTTGATCATTCACTGGATTGAGGTTCTTTTGCTATGGTCGAGGGTGAGCAGGGGAGAATAGTTAGCTTGATCACATCTGAGGATAAACACCCCAGGCTGATCCTTCCTCAGCCCTGTGAGCAGTCTCTGATCTGTGGGATTTACGCTACACATGATTAGGTGTGAAACGGAGAGGAAGTTTATTGCAGAACGCTTGGCATGGGCTTGGGGAGTAAATTGATAAAGACGACATGTACATTGTCAAGTTGGGTGTTCTTAATTTATAGAAACCCTGAGAGCCATTACTCAGTTCCACCCTGCACAGTTCTCCCTGCCAAATCCTACTGTATTTATAGGAATAAAAAGGAAGAACTGGTTGGAGATGAAGAAGCCACTAACACAGACACGCACATACTTATACAAAACACTCAGGTTTCGAGGTCTGACAGTCTGTCTTTAAAGAGAGCTCTTACACTAAAAACTAGCCAATGTAGAGATGTGCAAAATGAATTCATTCTCCAGCCTTTTTTTATTCAGAGGGTCTCTTGGGTATAATATAAACCACTCTCTCTAGTCCCATAATTGGGTGCAAAAGTGGAAGGAAAAAAGCAATATACTTAAAATTTCCTAGAACCATTACAGCATATCACATCCTGAAATGATCACCCCTGATCTCAGAGAGTACCTGCTCACAAGTGGGTTAAATCTGTTATTCTGACTCCCAGGTGCATTTTAAACTGCTAAGAGAATAGATAGGCAGCAGATCCCTTTCTGCTGTCCTGGTTTGGGGTGGGCACAAAGAGGGAAAAGGCTCTCGTTCCCTGTGGTGCACTGCAGTGTCCCACAGCCTCCTTCACCTGGGGTCTGGGTCTCCCCAACCCCTGTGGTGGCAGTGTCTTGGGGGTGTTGTCTGATGAGCTGGAGATGAGGGCACTGCACGGGAAAGGGGGGATGTCGGGACAGATCTACGACATCTCAACTGCCCTGAACCTTGCCGCAGCAGTGGCTCAAGTCAGAGGAGCTTCAGATGCATTAGTTGCCCTTGGTGAGAAGGCACTGTCCGTGTTAGTTGTGGATGTCGCTGTTAATGAGTATGATTATTCTCCAGCTCACATGTCTCTTTCCATTAATCGTGGCGCACCGCTGCCTGACACCCTGAACATGTTCTCTTTCTGCTTCGCATCATGCAGCCTGCTCCATAAATGGCAATGCAAATGTTTCCTTGATAATTTTGTCACACCAAATCTGATCAAATTTATTCGGTGTCATGCGCGCGCGCACACACACACGCTCGAAGATGTTTGCCCTGAGGCATTAAAGCCAAATTCTGCTCTCTTAGTTGAGGAGACCCAGCAAGAAGTTGTCCAGAGTGCTTGTGCATGAAGAGACCTGTTTTAACGAGTTTAGTGGGCTGGCTGAGCTTTGTGGTACAAAAGGAAGACGTGGTGGTAGTGCTCTTGAAAAAAAAGCACTGTCTAGTCGTGCACAGGGAATGGATTTGGGGACCAGCCTTAGCCATAGACTTGCATAAATTACTTTGTGGCTCTGTGCCTTGATTTGATAAACCTTCTCTATAGGTTTATTTACTGGAGGCTTAATTAATCTGTTTGCCATGTACTTTCAGATGGGGTGTGCTCAAATAGTATCAAGACAACAGAAGAGTCGCTTCTTAATGAAAGGGCATCAGAGGCCATTTCTCAAACTTGAATTTCCTAAGTCCAGCTCTAACACACAGATTCCCTAGGCAAATCTGGCAGGTCTTGGGCAGCATCAATTCACAGGCTGAGTGCCGCTGGACTTGTTGATGTGACTGCCTTTCTCTAATTCCTTCCCTTTTCAATGGAGAGATCCCACAAAGGCTTTTTTTGAAGCACAGAGCTGTTCCAGACCTTGAGAGATGAAAGCCAGTCTAAGCAAGGTTTTGAGAAGGAGCTATCGGAGTTTGAGCTCAACTGCCAGCTTCTCCTCCTGACATCAAAGCCCATCTATTCTCATTTGCTATGGCCTCCATATTTCAAAGGGTGACTAATTCCACTTTCTCTAGCCTCTTGAGACCTGTAGTGTGCTTCTAGTCTTTTTGATGGTTTGATTTCACATGTACTGCTAGAGAAATAGGTGAAAGCCCATTGTGCCTGGAGACTGCTGGCAATGTCCAGCTTCGTTCAGCAGTTGGCCCCCACCTAGAAAGCTCTGAAGTGAAATCAGAAGAAATCAAACATCGTGCAGGTAAGCAGAAAAAAACAGTTTGGCTTCCTCTGATATGGGGGACAAAAATCCATCTCTTTTTGATGTGCAGAAACAAAAGAAGGAAAAAAAGTATTCCCTGCTTGGAAGTGGGGTTTTTTTTCTTCTTTTTGGCAGCAGATTTAAGTTTGAAATTTCACTGCAATGTGAGCCCAAGCTCCAAGAGTCTCTGAAAGCCCAGCAGCTGGAGCCGATATGAACAAGGGTTTAGCTGAGACCTCACCCTATGCTGCCGTATTCAATCTAGTGTGGCAGCAGCGGTGCTGGAGATAAGCATTGCCTTCCACGCTACACCCAGTGCACAAGCAAAACAGAGCATTAACAGCTGCTCAGTGTATTGCATCGTTATTTCCAAAGCATTTTACGTAAAAAAAATAAAACTTAGCAGCTGTTTTGCGAGTGAATATGTAGCAATTCCTCATTTGGCATAATAGCCCTGAAGGACTAGTAAAACTTTTCTCTGTTCCACTTGGTGACATTACCAGGCTGACACAGATCTGAACAAGGGCAAAGAAGGGAACATTATAATCAGGGGCTTATTGATTGCCTTAAAAAATTAAATAGAAGGTTTTATGCAGTGGAAGTGCGTCCTTCTTGTTAGCCATTAGATGAGTCAGACTGGCACAGAGTTTGGGACTCTTGGTCCTGTGCGCCAGGGCGGGAGGCAGCGGAGGGCTGCACAGAAGATTGCTCTAGGAGCCAATTCCAGAGTTTCTCGAGCTGTGGGGAAGGGTGGACAGGATTGCTTTGGTGGTCAGACAAGGGTGGCAGCCCCCAGTGCTGCCCTGGAAGAGTGCGAGGCTGTGTAGCTGTGAGGTCCCGATGCCTGGTACCGGGACGTGGGGTACACCTCCCCCTTCGTCTGCTCCTGGTTTTAGCCTCAGGCGTGGATGACTCTGTGCTCTGAACTGGGCAGGGAAGACAGTTAAGCTGCGTATTCCCACCTCAGCCTACCTTGGCAGGAGCTATCTGCAGCAAAACATTGAAAGTAACTTCACAAGCCTGCAGGTTCCCTAGGGAGAGGAAGCTCATTTGTGACTCTCAGAGCTATTTGTTGGCTGTTGGCTGACCCTGAGCAGCATCGCTGTCTCGGTGACACGCTGGTCACGTTTTAAGTTTCCCTTGTGTCCATGGGGCTGAGGTACAGGCAAGCCTTTCCAGACATTTTAGGTCTCCTGCAGCTCCAGAGTCTGTTTAACCCCACACAAAACAAGTCTTGCTTTTCTGTCGTTAGTGGATGTGTTGATAAATGTTAATGTGCCTGCTCCTCTTCTGCCTCCTTCATGCCTAGCCATGGCAAGTGCTGTCCCTTCCTTCCTTTCCTTCCTGCCTTCAGTTCAGAGAATGATGTCTCTCAGTACACAAAGTATTTCCTAGCTCCTTGATAAAGACCTGGATTAAATAAATCCCTCTCACCATTATTAGTGATCTGACCCCAAGGAGATCTCATGGATGCGTCACTCAGCTGCTCCCCAAAGGATGCGCAGCTGCGTCCTTGAAGGGTGGCTTTCCATTCTGGAAGTGCAAGGAGGCAGTTTGAGGCAGTTTAGTTCAATGTTTTAGTTCTATTATACCTAAATTTCTCTTCATCCCCACAGTATTTTAAGCACTGGCAAACTAGTAATTCTGTCAGATCCTAGTATGCCTATATATATGTATTACTATATGCCACTGAAGTCAAAATTAGGAGCTGGCCAAGTGTTGCATGAGTCTGTGTCGGGTCATTTGCTTTTATTTAATTATTTTTGGAGGAAAATTGTGCATATTCCCTTCTAGAGCCCAGGACCCCCCCCGTTTCCCATTTTACCTGCTTTCCCTCACCAGGCTGAGCTGCTGTTGTTGCAGGCAGCGTCCCAGGATGATGCTCACGACCTCCGTTGCCCAGCAGAGCTGAGGAGTGGGAGCCCAGGGCTCAGCGTGCTGGGGCGCACTCAGAGGTGGGGATAGAGGTGCTTTAAAAAAATACACTGGTAAAAACAGTATCGCTGCAAAAAAGCCCCAGAGCTGCTTTAGGAGATCAGGGCTGGAAAGATAACATGGGGTCCCTTTATGCTACGAGTTGTGCTTCTTGTTAATCATATTTCCTGTTCTGAGCCATTTTATATACCAATAGCGTATAAATTTTTGCCGTTCATATCCCCATGGAGCTGTCAACGTGGAATACGTGTTTCTGCACTAACTGGGATCCTCTGAATTATGTAAAGTTCTCCGAGCTGCCTCAGCAGGCCTTTTAAGTGGGCTTTTACTTCTCGATCTGATCAGCTGGCACGCGGTGGCAGAGCTTAGATGAGCACAGGCTGCGTGGGTCCAAGTTTTACCTGGCACTTCCACGGCTGAGCAAGGGAATGAGAATGAAAAGCCCTGTCTGAACCCTTCTGGGCTCCTGTCTGGCAGTCGATGTTTTGGGGAGCATGGGGTCAGATCAGGTCAGACTCTGACAGCAGTGGCATGGGGAATTCATGAAAAAAAATGAGGTTGTAGCAACATCAAAAGATTGCTGCATCAAAGTGTAGTAATTGCCAGAACAGGAGAGATTTGAAATATCTGATGGCTTCTTTATGAGATTACCAGTTATCAGAAGGAAAAAAAAAAAAAAAATCAGAATTAAAAAACTCATGTGCAGAAAATTAAGAAAAGGAACAGAAATGGCAACACGGCATTTTGGATCCTGTTCTCAAAAGCAGAGCATCAGTGAGACAAAGCAGCACTGAAACTGTAATAGAGACATTAGCGATCCTTCCAGACTGGCAGAAGTTCAAGGATTTGTACATGTCTGATGGAAGGATTGTTCACTTAATATCTATTTTTCTGTGAGGAGATGATCCTGGCATCAGATCCGATATCATCCTGACCCATCCGAGTATTTCTGTTGATAGGAGCAGGTGGAAGCTGTTTCATGGCTGGAGGACGCCCACACTCCCTGTGCACAGTTGCAGCACAGGAGACGACACGGACTTTGCTACGGAATAAATCCTCCAAAGGAAGATGCAGACACTCAGGGAAACTAGGCAAAGCGTTCAATCCATTTATCAAAGAATATGCAGTTCTCATTTCAAGGCAGGTGAGGCACTGATGATAACTTCCAAGTGCAGAAACTTAATCTACATCCAGAACATTTTTAATTAACGCTCTGCAGCTATCAAAGGCAAAATATCACCAGATGACTTATGGATTTGGTGTCGGTTCTTGGATGATACCAGGCTACGGGGCTTTCTTCTGCGGGGTTTTTCATTCCTCTTGGCCGCTCCATCAAGCCGTTCCATGCAAAGTGAAGGGATGTAACAGAAGCGTCTGCCTGATTTTGCAGGGCACAAATATATTTCCCTCTTAAGTTGGGGGGAAAAACATGCGTGGGGAAAGTTACAGTTGTTGCTTCACTATTGTTTCAGCTGCTCCACTGCGATACCAAGTGCTAAACTTTAACTTCCCTGACTGAGGGGACGGCAGTGAGCACGTAATTGCCAAATTTACAAAAACGGGAAAAAATAAAGGGGGGATGGGGAAATATTAAATGATCTCATCCTCCCAAGCCTTAATGGAAATGAATCGAGGCTGCTAGACAGCTCAGGAAGGCAATTACAGGGAAATAATCTGTGGTGTTTAGTGAAGCAGTGATGTGGGGCATGCTGAACATGATGGATCTGGCTGCTATTTCCAGTTAATAATAATGCACTTTAAGAAAAGGCGGCACTGCACATGTTTGTGCTTTTGTGTCCGTTCGTGTAGTAGAGGAGCCAGCCAATTTTATATATTTTTTTTTTTTTACTACACTGGGAATTGCCTTGAACCCAGTAGCTGGAGTGGCTTTTAGCAGTGCAAGTTTCCCCTCAAGGCAAAGCCTCTGTAAGGCAGCATTTGCTTTTGAGAAGATCTTGGCCTTCTTTCCAACAGTCCAGCTGCTGGGAAACTGGGGCTTGGGGAGCTGTTAGGCTCTTTGAGAGCTGGTATGTGCCCTGGTTGGTAGCCATCCTTGGCTGAAGTCCCTGGTATAGGTCAGAACTAGTTATTAACAATAAAACGTGTGTGTGCCTAGGAATAAATGCACTTTACTAATAGAATCAAGCAGGGAAAGACTTTTTCTCTTCTTAAACCTTAGGTCCTGCTTTCTGCTGCAGGGCTCTAGAGACAGCCGAAGGAGCCCTAACAAGAGACTCCTAAAACTGTCCTGAACTACTCACGGCGGTTTGGAAAGTTGGGTTTAGATTTTCCTGCACTCGGTCTCCCTTGAAAGCAGAAGCATCCGTCCCCCACGAGAAGGGCTGCTTAGCAGAGGAGGAGGATGCTGTGCGGGTCCCCAGCCTCGCCGTTGTGGTTCAGTCGCGGGGGAAGCGAGGGGCTGGGTCTCCGGGGCACTGCACTTTGCCTCTGCCTGGCAATATAACAACTCGGAACCTGGCTTTAAATGCCCGTGGGCTGCAAGGGAGCCTTGAGGAAAATGGTAATTGGGCCCAAAGAGTGTCTGTGCAGTTCCTGTTGGTACAAACAAGCTCGCTCTCTTTTGACTTTTCCACTTTCTTCCACTGTAGGTCCTAAATCCAACCTGATTTGATTTTTTTTTTTTCTCTAAACACCTTGTCGACCTACCCCGTGCAATCACTAGGCACCACTAATTTATTCTGCATTTAGTTTGTGGCCTCTGTCAAGCTGATTCAGACTCCAAAACCCTCAGCCTGATTTCCAGGCCAAATATATTAGAATAAGCCCAGAGAAATGTAATAAAGACAAACACATTTAAATATTTATCTGGAATAAACAGAGTGAAATTCCAAACACATGAGATTTGCTTGTTGCTAATGATTTGCTAATAAGTCAGTCTGATGCAGGCTGACAAGAAAATACTTTTCCCAATGCAGGGGCCCTGTGTTTCTATCTCATACCGATTACTTTACGGAGGAGTTGCCTTCACCTGTAGATACCTGGAAGTCAGGTGAGAAGGGAAAGGAAGAATCAACTTATGATGCCATGAGAGCATTTCCAGAAGATGCATTGCAGAAGAGTAAACAGAATTCATGTTTTTATTGTCCAGAGATTTATTTATGAGTAACATTTCGTAAATTCTCCATCTCATTCCAGGTCTGGGACCTGCTTCATTATTTCCCAGAAATGGAAAAATAAAGATTTTTTTTTTTCCTTTCCTGTTTTTCTGTAAAGGTATATGTGAGGTTAGTTTAGTGCTGGTGAAAAGTTGCAGCCAATCGTGCCTGTAGATTCAGGCCCTCTAGTTATCCACACGTTATACTGCAAGATTTTGCTCTTTGCTGTGTCAGCAGGTGCCGATTCCAACCCAATGGCAGGTCAGCAAGGAGAAGGTCTGGCAGTAGTTCATCCAGTCAATAGTTCTCACCCTCCCACTGTAACCGATGAGTTTAACTTTTTTTTAACTGTGGCGATGGGATAGGTTGTGTATCAGAGGTCTTTGTAACCTCTGTAATCTCGAGGTGATGAGATTGTTAGCAATAGTAAGGCAATGGTCGAATGACTGTGGTGTTAGTAACCAGGCTGGCTGCCGTGGTCCCTGGACAGCCCCAACCGCACAGGTAACCAATAAAACCATTTTACGGATGAGAACCTGAGAGCTTGGTGGTACCACGGAGCTGATAAATTGTGGGGTTGGTACTTGAGCCAAGTAATATTTCATTTTCTGTCACAAGCAGGTCCTATGAGTGAACTTTGTTCATTATAATCTAATTACAATCCCAAAACACACCTCCATTCTAAAAGCTACCCGCCTCCAAGGTACGACCACTGGGCATGATCTCTGGATTTCTTCAAGTCTATGGCTTTAAAAGCAAAGCCAGAAAGTTTTACACCAATCCTAACAAAGTAACTGTGTAACTGTGTGATGCAGTTGTAACTGTGTGTGTTTTGAGAATATAAATATGTGTATGTTTGTTGGCTGGGTGGGCATGGAGGAGGAGAGATCCCCCATGCACCCAGCGCTGAATAGAGCAGCGTTGGCTTTCTGAACTGCATTGCTCTTTGGAAAGGTTTTATTGCCGTTTGAGCGGTAACACCACCGAAGGTACCAAACGTTACTGGCCAGCCCTTATACAATATCCGTGCGTATTGGAAATAGGCACCGTTTGCGAGTTGGATCTTCACTGGTCCGTAAACTTCTCCAATTTATATTTACGGAGAAATATATTCCTTGCTCTAAGCTGGACTCCTCTAGACTTTGAGTCACTTAAGGATGTTTAAAGCTGTTTACAAAGGGAGAAAAATAGCGTAAGTAGTAGGAATGGCTGGCTGTTTACGAAGAGTAAATCTGAAAAACTAAACTAAAAATTAGAAGGATGACATTTATGCGCCAAATAGGCTTCAACTCAGTGCAGACCTTTGGTGGGGAGGAAAAAGTAGAGGGGTGGATTGTGAGACCGTCATTAGTTTTCTGACATTTCAGAATGCAAGTTTGCAACCTCTTTGTTTTAAAATAGCAGCTTTTAAAAATTAACCTTTGTAAAGATATTTTTTTAAAGTAAAATAACTGGGGAGTAAAATGAAACCAAATTTCTAAAGGAATACCAGGTATTAGCTGGCAGGAAAAAAAAAAAAAAGTTTTTATTTCATCAAACACACTCAATGTAAAGTCCACCTGGTCTTTTTTTTTTTTCTCCTGCCTTTAGAGCAAACTGCGAGGTCCATTGTCCACCCAGCTCTAACAAGAAATTAGGTTTGAAGATGGCATTTAGTTGCTTCTTTAGCACCTATATTTTTCTTCTGGTTTGCAAGTGTTAAGGTCAAAATAATTCATCTGGATATACTTCTGTGGAGATTTATTTCACACTCAAAAGAAAGGGGAAAGGCAGTTATGCTAAAGAAGTGGAGTTCTGAGCCACTGATGGAGAAGGATGTCCAGAGAAGCCCGCGCAGGGCTCAGAGGGGGAGAAGGGACCCCGTCGATGTGCAGACAGGGAAGAGCCTCTGCCGTAAGGAAACCTCAGAAGGGGAGCTGAAAGCAGCCGAGGAAGTAAAGAGGAAAGGAAAAGCCGGCAGCACGGTTAGGTGGCTTCAGAATAAACTCCCCCAGCTCTGTGTTCAGACCAGGCAGAAAACCTGACGTCCCCAAAAGTGTGACTCCCCCCATGGCCTCAGGGCACCGTAAGGGACAGGGAAGGAAACCTGCTGGAAGGTAATTCCCAGCCGAACGCAAACATCCCAGCTCAGATAAAACCTGATGAGGGATGCTCAGGGAACAGGGATGGGGTGCGGGGTGGGGGTGTACGGCAAAAAAAATCACAATTGCGTCAACTTGTGTTCCCATCTCAATTCCTTTAGATTCGCCTTTCGACTTCCAATCAGTCCCTTGATCCGCAGACTCTGCCATCGACACCTGCTTTACCGGAGCATCTGAAAAACGAGCCGCCTGGTGCGAGGCCGGGGACGGGCGCCTTTCCCAGAGCCAGGCTTACATTTTACATTGTTTGTAGTCTGCGTTTCTGAGTCATTACTCAGTGGTACAAGAGTGCGTGCGCGTGCGTGGAGGGGGGGGGAATAATTGTGCCATTAATGATTGCTATTTTGATTACAGGATGCAATTGTCACTGCGGTTGGAAGCCAATCAATGCGTTGTGAGTGGGAGCCCGCTGGTACTTTCCAATGGTCCTTGATTAAAAAGGAAGCTCTTGGCTATCTTCAAGCAGCAGGAGAGGAAACAGCGCGGATGAAGGTGAGGCAAGTGCCAGACTCTCACTCCCGATGGATCACAGCTCATTTTCGCCGTAGTTTAGTCACGCAATCTGCTTTTTTCTCAACTCTGAGGCTTTCTTCCCCCTTTGCTCCCAACCAGACAATGTCTAGAGCCGCCTCTGCTTTTTGGTGACAAAAACTGAGGGCTCAGGTCTTTGCTCTGGCATATTTTCCTGCAAATTAAATACGCGGCGTGCCTTCACAATCCGTCCTCGCTTTATATATGCAATTGCTTGCCTTTCAACACACCATTTTCCAATGCAGTTGCAGATAACCAAGTGTGTAACTGGAATCCAGCTCAAAACTAGTGACAATTGCAGGTACGCTATTGTAGTACAGCAGTAGGTTATTTTAATTAAAGTGATGGCTGAAGGTGAAAATATAAAGTGTTTCTTCCAGATTTTCTGTGGATCTTCAGACAGTGGAATTTCTTCTATCCTGGAAATTTCCTGGCACCAGGTGTGTCAAATCTTTTCCTGAGAAGAAAGGAAAAGAAAAAAAAAAGGGGCGTATGCGTTGTTCTCTCTCTGTCTTTTTTTTTTTTTCCCCCCTAAAAAACAATGAGAAAAAGTGAGTAAACTCATCCAAACTTCAATATTTTAGCCAACTTAAGTCACTTAACCAATAACTCACCAGAGTGTGTTATGGGGACAGGAAGGGGTTGGGAGAAATTTGCACTGAAATTGTCACAAAGTGTTGAATTGTGTCTCTAAGTGCTATAAATTTGAAATGAGGCACCTAAAATATCACCTCACCTTTAGACGTCGCGAATGCATGGAATCCCTGGTCCAACAAAGCAGAACTTGTTGCCAAAGAGCACCTGAAGTCAGACTGCATTTTGGGAATTGTGCCTAGGTATTTTTGTATGTTTAATAACTTTGGTCTGTCTCAAGATAGACGAGATTCATAAAAGAAAAAGAAAGTCACAGGTTCATCCTTGGGTTTCACGCTGCGTGAAGCATCGGCTGACTGATGTTGACAGGTCTCTGCGGATGTTGTGGCGTGAGCACTGCAATCCGCGATGAACACCCGTTAGGCTTATGGGCATGCGGGGGTGAAGCTTAAAGCTTTGCTTAGCACTCTCCCCTCTCAGCAGATACACAGAGTAGTATTCTCTGTATAGTAGAAATGGCTCTAGTTTTTTAATGTACACTTGTAGATCAACACTGATATCTTGTTTCTAACAATCCCTGGCGGAGAGGTTGGCTCTCACTCCAACCTACCAGAAAAATTTCACTTTTCTGGTGGAAAACACGTGGCCTCTGGTACCTGGAGTGTTCCTGTCTGGCTGGAGAATTTTCTTATCTTCTGTTTTGCCATGGCTAAATGAAGGTGGAGATGCATTTGGAATTTAAAGGTGTACGTTCCTGCATAAGCAGTGTTAGCCATTAATATGGAGTTGAATCTGTGCGTGACAGGGGCCATATCACTGCATAGCCTCGTGCCGTGATGCGTTTGTTACGTGATATTAAGCACTGGTGAAAAATACAGGACAGAAACAAACTTAAACAGTCACTTGGGCAAATTGCAAGCATTTGTAGTCCGTGCTTTCAGAAAGGGTCACCCAGCAGCGAAGGGGACTAAAAACTCCGTTACACTCTTTCCCCCTTAGAAACCCTGCTAATACATCCATCTTGTCAGCTTGTTAAATATGGGATAAGGCTAAAAGGTAAACATTCAGATGCAATTGCCATAGCCCAAACAGTAAAAAAACCCCAAACCCAACTTACAAGCTCTCTTGATAGCAAAAATAATTACCCATCTCCAGTACCAGGTCTCAGGCTGTTTCTATACCCTTTCATTACCCGACCAGTGTGACAAGGCAACCCACACACTCCTAAATAACTCTGAAAAAGCAGCCTCTTATGGGATGGAGCTGATAGCCAGCACACAAAAAGATGGGATCTTTGTTCGTTAATAACGTACAAGCGACAACTATCAGGGGAGTGGTTTCCAGCAGATAGCAGAAATATGTAGAAGCTTTGAAGGAAGGGTCTGAGTTGGATGAGTTTAGCAGCGTGGAGGGGGCGATGGGGAGGAGGGTATCACGTGTCCGTGGGCACATGGAGTGCAAGAACTGACCCAGGCTCCGAGAGTGGCAAACTGCTCTTGTCTTTGGTATTGGGGCAGCTGATGTGGATCTGCAATTAATGGCTGAGAAAGACAGTGTAGCTCTACTGCTTCCCTGTTGTCTGGCATGGATAATCTTTTCTGGGAACTAAAATAAGCTAAACATGAAATACTGCAGAAAAGAGCCCCTTTGAATCCAGTGGTCTTTGAATAGGGGCAAGAGCAGGATGTTTTCTGGATGCCCTTCACAGACAAGCACCTTCCAAAAAACTCCTAATCCTCTTACAATATCAGGAAAGGAAGAGCTGGAACTGAGAGAGGGCAGATTTGAGGTTCATGGTCACGGTGCATCGTCTCTCTTTTTTATCGTGTTTTTTCACCCCCATGTCTCTCTGTTGATAACCATCCCCAGTTTCCCACGCTCCGTTTGTCTCTGCCACAGTCTTATCCATTTAGCTGAGAACAACCAGTTAGCTTGCACCAATGGCTCTACTAAGATGAGGGAAATCTGTTTTTATTGATAGATAGGCAATCTTTTATTAAACTAGACCATTTTTTATATGGTGTTATATCATATCACTGCAAATAGATAACACAATTCTGGTATAAAGTAAGATATATTGAAGATATGATGAAGGCATAATGAATGCATTATGAGGTGTAAATGGCTATAAAATCCAGACTTCTTGTATCCAGAGCTGCCTGTGGCCCAGCTCCCCTCCAGGCAGTCTGTCTGCCAGGCGGATGCAGGTGGTGGTTGTGCCATGGAATTACTCACGTGAAAATGGAAGAACTGCCGTACAATGCTGGATCAAAGACCCATGTAACTCCCTGTCTTGTTCCTCACAGTAGCCGATAGCAGGTTAGCTAGGGTGACATCTGCAAGAAAAAAAGTGATTTTAAATTGATGATTTTCCCAGCTTCCAGAGTTCAATGCTTTCTGGGCTTGATGATGTGTAATATGTGTAAGAACTACGTGCAACAACAACAACTTATCTCAATGTATCTTTTTCCAATGTGTTTGTGGTTTCATTGAGCTGTTGGAGCGAGTCCAGAGGAGGCCACGAAGCTGATCAGAGGGCTGGAGCACCTCTGCTATGAGGACAGGCTGAGAGAGTTGGGATTGTTCAGCCTGGAGAAAAGGCGGCTCTGGGAGATCTAATTGCGGCTTACCAGTACCTGAAGGGGCCTACAGGAAAGATGGTGAGGGACTGTTTATCAGGGAGTGTAGTGACAGGACAAGGGGTGATGGGTTCAAGCTGAAGGAGGGTCGATTTAGATTAGATGTTAGGAAGAAATCCTTTACTGTTAGAGTGGTGAGGCCCTGGCACAGGTTGCCCAGAGAGGTTGTGGAGGCCCCATCCCTGGCAGTGTTCAAGCCCAGGCTGGATGGGGCTTTGGGCAACGTGGGCTGGTGGAGGGTGTCCCTGCCCATGGCAGGGGGTTGGAACTAGATGATCTTTGAGGTCCCTTCCAACCCAAACCATTCTATGATTCTATGATTCAGCTACTGAGATATCCTGTGACAATGAGCTCCTCAAAGTAATTCTTTATTTTGTGCTAAAAAAGTATATTTTTCTTTGTTTTAGCCCTGTTGCCAACGCTTTTTGTTAGGTACTTCCCTGTTTTCATATTGTAAGAAAATGAATAATCACTCCATGTTCATCTTCTCCACACAACTGATAATTTTATAGGTTTGTCTCATCTTTTACCCGTCTTCATCCACCATCATTCAATAATCACCATCTATATAACCTAGTCCAGACTCCTATAATCTATCCGGTCATGAATTCCCTCCCACTGAATTTCTTCTCCCATTTTTATCGTGCAGTGTCATGGGAGCCTTTTACACTTCTTTGAAATAAACTTCAAGTTCAGTTATTGCAAATAATTTTCTGTCCTCAGCAATTTGCCATATCAGTGCTCATCCCCATTTGAGGTTATGTAGAATTGTTAATCAAAACAAGTTGTAGCAGACATCCATTTAACAACTTGCTGAAAACTAGTAAAAACCATCCATACCTTTTGTTTCTTCTTTTATAACCAATCATTAATCCACAAAATGAGCAGTTCTTTTATCCCATGGTGGTCTCTTTTCTTTAAGACCCCTAGTGAGGAAATGTAATGAAAGCTTTTTGGAAATCCAACTATGCTATGTTGACCAATCCTTTTCATTTACTAGCTCATAAACACCCTCAAAGAACTCCAGGAGATTTCTGATCACAATTTAACTCAACAAAAGCAATGTTGACTCATCCTATTTATTCACATACCTACTTATTCTTTACTAGAGTTCTACAAATTGTCCAGTACAGACAATTATTTCCCTAATAAAAGAGAAAGAATGGAAGAGATTAGTCACCATCCTTTAAATTTAAGGATGAGTGATGTCTTCAGGAAAGCACATCTTGATTTAACGCACATTGGTTTTGTGTCTGCCATTCCTGACTTTCAAGGAGTAGGAAGGAGAAGGAGAAACCAGAACTCCCTGACAGAAGTAATGGCAGTGAAACAGTTACTTACGCTGGCATCATGGAGGTAGAGGTAGGGGGAAAGGAACCTGGAAGGAGAGGATGGTATTTTAGAGCCAACTGAATAGGATCTTCATGGCATGGGCTGAAGTCTTTCAGAAGATTTTCTGTATAGTGCTCTGGTGGAGATGATGGTAATAAAGTCAAAATTCCTCTGATGTGAAAATGCTTGTTTAATTTTTCCTTAACGTTTATATTTTCTGTTACAGTATATTTATTTCCTGGGTTTAGTTTGCCACCTGCAGACAAAGTGTAAATGAGAGAGCTGTAGCACTTAGCCATATGCGATGGATATTTATAGGTGACACATGTTTTGCAAGTTATTGAACTTGAATTTTATTTTTGAGTTTTTACCCAGAAATCAAACCTAACGATGAATGCTGAGGGCCTGAAGTTCCTTAACTGTTGTTTAGTGAATCTGTAATGCTCTAATAGGACAGAAGGAAGCTTGCCTTGGTTGGAAAATTTAATTTGATGATTCTCCATGGCTGTAGCAGTAAATATTCCTGGGTAGAGGGTGTCAGAGGGTTTACTCCTATTATGGGAGAGAAAGCACACAAACAACAACTCTCTGACAGCCCACATAGGCTTTCACCCCAAAGTAGTATCTACTATAACACTGGCGTTGGAAGAGTAATAATAAATCACAAGCTCAGACTGGTCATCTGGAGCAGATTCCTTTTAAGCGACAGCCTGTCCTGCTCCTATTAAAGTCAGCGACCATTCTGTGCTCTGTCTTTTTGTCATTGATGCAGAAAATGGACTTTCTCAGCCTTCAGAGACAACCTGGTAGATGTATTTTCAGAAATGCGCTTTACTCGACTCGGCTGGCTGATACACTGTCCTTAAAAATGAGGGCTGTGCAGCGGTGGCAGTGGGTGATGTTACAGCACCTCCTGCAACAGATTTAGATAAAAAGTTCATGTATTGAGTCTTCTGAGCTTCCAAGAATGAGATGCTGGTATCAGTGGCCAAAGGTCAGGAACAGAAAAGCAGAGAAAAAGTGGCTGCTACGTAGTTCTGAAATGTGCTTGTAGGGACTTGCAAATGCAAACGCATAGTCAGGTGCCAGAGCTTTAGCTCTCTGCTCCAGCAATTTTGCCACGTTCACGGACGTTTTCCTGCCATGTGAAACCATCAGGATGCCAAAAGCCAATTACAAGTCCAGAAGTGGAAAAATCTCAAGAGTCAATTTTGATTATTTATGATATCAGAGGATTCACATGGGCGTAAACCATTGTTTTGATTTTTAGGTTCAAGCAAACGCTGTACAAAAAGAATAAATTTCACTTGTTTCACACTCAAACATTGTAAAATATAAATTTCCATGTTCTTCAAGAGTGTCTTCTAGCAAGGAGCTTTACTGGCAAATTATGCGTGGGCTGAGTGTTTGAGATCTGAGTGGGTCATCCAGACTGAATGACCAAAAGTTATCCTGTCTCCTTAGGAACAAGTATTTCTATGGAAAGAGAAGGAAGCTCGTATCAATACCAAAGTCAACCAACCCGCAGTACCCAAATACTCCACTTGTAGGGAGGTTTTTATTTATTTGTTTACCTCTGATATTAATGTCCTATTACAGTTAAACCCAAGGAAGTGGTTACACTTGGAGCACAACTGTGAAATTATGGCATGACTAAAGGTACTGGGAGTTTTGTCACTGAGCAGCGGCAATATTTCTCCTTGTCATATATGAACATGTTTTGCCTGCATAAAGACTGAATTTGGACACCATTGTGATGGGAGAGCTTGTAAAAGAACGGGGGGGGGGGGGGGAAGAAAAAAGAAACATACTTGTTTATAGGTGGTGTCAGGAAAAGAAATAACCTCTGCAACAGCGTCTGGGTCTCCAGGGCTATGAAGGTGGCACTTTCCACCTGCACAAAATTTACTGGAAACATAAAATCCAACAAGGAGAAATGTATCATTTGTGCTGATAGTCTGCTATAGAGATTCTGCTGGAGAATATTACCTCCCATGGCTCTCTTCCTTCTAATGCAGGATCGCCTCTAGTACTTCCATCCAGAAAGACTGGTTAATTAATGAGGGTCCATCGTCACACTGTCAGATTATCCTCTTGTCTTCTCATTTGGCCACAAGGAATTGGTTTCTTTTCCAGGGTGGAATGCAACAAGATTTACGCGGATGCAAAGAGCAGATTTGTAGACAGACATTACGGTAAGTGAACAATACCCAGTCTCTAACATCTTCTTGGACAAGGCAATTTATCTGAGCAATAGGTGGAAGAATGCAGAGGGTGAGACTTGGCCAGGACTGCCAGATTCATTTCATCTCCTGTATAGAAGTACACAATTTTTTAGCTAGATTCAAAGAGGACTGTTAAAATATCCAAAATTGTAATAGCTAATCATGAGGGAAGCTTCCGAATGTATTGAAAGAGATTCATGGCTCTTCTTTAGACTTATTTTTTATTACACTAGGGATTTGTTAAATTATTTCCCTGGGTGGCAGGGGTTTGTGTTTTCCTCTGAAGTTTCTTGTTTGATCGTTTTCTGAGATACATCGCTAGGTGAAACGGTTACCGGTTCTTATCCACGCTGGCAATTGTAATGTTACTCGGAAAGATTTTTGAATAACAGTGTGAGAGTAAATGGTTGTAACACTGACCCACAGCTGTCCTGTCCCAGCCTGACTTTGCAGCGCTATTGAAAGGAGCCTGAGCACAAATGAGCTGTGCCGCGCTGCCCTGTGCCTCCCAGCAAAGAGCTGAAATCCAGCTCTGCTTTCAAGTTCTTTTCTCTCTGTGTTTGAAGACAAAAGAAAACGAAGGGCTGAAAGAGAAAAGTAGGAGGTCACCAGAAAAGAAATCTTACGTTAATACAGAAAAGAGAGGGGAAAAAAAAAAAAAAAAAAATCTCTGTTCTGGAGAATACATATGTTGCTGTATTGATCTTGTTTTGCACTACACTTGCAGGCTCAGGCAGAGCTACAAGCGGTAGGAAAACTCCCTCTCCCACGTAGTCTCGTTGCAGTTGCAGCACTGCTTGCTTTCTTTTGTACATCGTGATCGTTCACTACTTGGCAGTTCATTATCTCATTCCTAAATCTCTACGAAGGGAACCATCTTGATCATTTCAGAACACTTACGGGAGGGAGACTTACCTGACAAACCACATCTATTAAACAATTTTGGCCCCTTTGCCTGCAGCGTGCCACCTCCTTGCACTTGGGACTATATCTGAAAGCCTCGTACCCTTGCAGCTTTTAGAGATCCATCACAGTTGTAAGAGTGAACTTTTCCCAAAGGAAAATCAGTCTTTATTCTTCCAAAAATGGAATTCCATGCTCCTCTCCTCCACACCCAAATTTACCTGGTCCATAGAAAAAAAAGTACGGTTCCCTCTTCCATGCAAAAGAAAACCATTTCTGAGTGGAGAAGACGTTGGTGCTGCAGTGGTCTGGTTAGGAAAATACAAACCATTAATTAACACCAGCTCTTGAACAGAGACTATTTTCAGCACCAAGCAGTTTTAGTCTTTCTTTTAAGAAGCTCGTCCAAATGCCAGGATTTGGCTCTTGGGGAGCAACTTGGCCCTGCGACTCTGCTATGGTTTGAAAGAGCGCAGCAGAAGGCAAGGGCTTCTCCTGCACGAGGCTGCGCCATGGAAGCAATGCTGGGGCTCGCTGCAAATGCTGCTCAGCTGTCATTGCAGAGGAAACTCAGAATCCGGCGGAGATGGCAGAAAGACACGCTCAGAGGTGCTTGAGGTGATTTTTAATGCTTAGCAAACAGCAAATGTATATTTTTGCTACGTAAAGGCTGCTATGGTTGGACCTAAGGATCGTTGAGACCCTGGCATTATATTGAAGTGAGAGGTATATAGAGATACGAATTTAAGTAAAACCATATTACCTGTCTCGGCATTTTCACGATGTGTTGCAGAAAAAAATAATAATATGGTTGGGAATATTTTTAATTAAACAATTGGACGTTTCTGATCACCATTATCTCCCACCATCCCCCCCCACTAGCCAAAGACTCAAACAGAAATTGACTGTCAGGGCAGTAGATTTTTTTTTTTTTTTTTCTTCTTCTTTCCCTCTGGACATCATTTTCTATTTATTTTTCTCCCCAGTATTTGTAATTCATATCAGATATGTCTTTATCGTCCATTCCTAATACATCTTTGTCTGAAAATACCAACGGTTTTAACACTGGCCCTTGAGAAGGATGGTTTTGTGATGAAGGCAAGATTCAGGCATCCAAACTGAATTTGGTTCCCGGTGGTGATGCAGATTTCCCCTGGGGCTGTGGGACACGGCCGTGTGTGCAGCTGTGCAATGTGCAGAGATTCTTGAGCTGGTGGAAGGAGCTGCCAGAGCATCCACAGTGTGTGACAGAGCTGGGTCACACCGCTATCCATCTCCTGCAGCACTTCACTCCTGAGTTTAGGTACTTGATGTGCTTTTAATCCCTCTGCACTGCTATTTAACCTCCACAAAATCAAAACAAGAATTCACCACTTCTCCTCGTCTAGGTTTGTCCTCCATCTATGGATGGCAAATCTATGGTGAAGAGACATCTTTGTGCCGGAATAGATCTGCGTGTGTGTGCGCGCGCGCGTGTGTGTTTAACAGATTAAGTTAAAAACAATCTTTATCGCTTCATTTAACTAAAGCATTTTTCCAGACAAGTTCCTCTGCTCGAATGTTCCTTCTAATTATCATTTTCCCTTTACAATATGTTGTGTCATGCTGCTTAGGAGAAAGCTCATAGCGAGAGAGAGCACTGGGGTTGCGAAGGAAATATGTCCTGGCTATTAGAAAGTTCAATGAAGCGCTGACTTTTATATCATCATGTAGGGATGGGTGAAACAGTCCAGAAAAAAATACCCCCAGCTGAGCAGCAATGTGGGGCTTAAAAAATTCTCAATTTCACAATGTTTTTTTAAGGTTTCTCCATCAGTTGCAAGATTATTTTTCTCCCTATAAGTGCTTTTCTCCGAACTGGGTTGGCATGCGGAATCACAGCCCTGGCCAGGGTGATTGCCAGGCTGATTGCTTTGTGCCCTGAGCACCGGCGGTTCTGCCCTGGGCTGCGCGGGGGCCTGCTTCGCTCAGAAGGAATGATCTGGAGTCACGTTCATTTGCTTTTATCCCAATTCCACAAGCCGTTTGCAGCTGTTAATTTAACAGTTTAGTGCTTCCGTCTTCCATAGGCAGCAGCAACTGCTCCAGCGCCTTAGACGTCGAAACTTCATTTCCAGTAACAGGACTTGGAGGACTGGGAGGTGGGAGAAAAACGCTTTTGCTCCGGTGAGCAGGGACAACACAGTGGCCACATAAGTCAACTGAGAGGTATTTTGTAAAAATGAGTCTCCGTAAGCTACGGCTCTACAGGGATGAAACAAGAAGGGGTGAAGAGCCGTGAAAGCAAGGCCGTCTTGGGAGAGTTTTTCTAGGGTGTAATGTCTCTGCAGTGCCATGGGAGCTCGATTAGCCCAAACAGCTAAAATATTAGGTATAAAGACTCTGCTAATGCAGGTGGCTGAATGTCCCTAAATACATAGGAGTCCAGGATTTTTCTCCGTGGTAACACATCAAGCCGAACCTAGGACAAACCCTTTTTCCAAGCAGTAGTTACACCGAAGTGCTGTAGAAGAGAGAGAAACTGCTATATGGCATCTGCTTATGGGAGAAAATACGTTTCATTTTATGTCTTCTGAAGGACTGATAAACTTTATGATCATGAAGCTACATCGAAAACTTCTTACCCAAAGACTGACATGAGGCAGTATTAGTGAAGTCAATAGGAAACTTTTCAGTTATTTCAAAATGAGGGTTTTTTCCCCTTCTTCTATAGAGAAAAAAAAAACAAAAAAGGTACTTTTTTTGTTTTCCAGCCCCTGTGTTAACTTGTCAGATCAGTTGTCAGGCTGCAGAAGAAGTTGAAAGCTTAATCAGTACGCTTATTATTTTTATTTTGAATTGCACTTATTTACTTTTGTTTCACAGGGTCTTTTATCTTATGAAGAGGAATCCATCCTCCGACATTATTAGAAACTTTTTTTTCTAAAGTCCAAATTTTCCATTTCCACACCTACATGAGAAGCTCTCCCTTTCAGCATATCCATTACGCTCCTCTGTTACGCTCATGCTCTATTTTGAATTCTAGTACCACTAGGAAAAACCCCCTGTATCCGGGGTTTCAGTGTTAATTGTGACTTTTTATTTTGCTTCAATGCTAAGCCATTCTACAGCACTTGAACAATATTCTGTGCAGTGAATTTTTAGCAGCATCAGCTACCAAAACATCGTAGCAGTTGGAAAGATTGTGCAATTTGTGTTGGATACAGTTCAAGGTCTTTTACACAGCCCTGGAAATTGTGCTAATCTTTCTGTTCTAGGGCACTTTGCAGGGCATCTGTACCATGCAACTTCAGGTATCTAATTTAATCAATTAAGTTAGCTACCTGATCTCCTCTACTCCCTCCCCATTAATCAATGGGGACCAGGGAGAACTCCTCTAGAGTGTGACTTAGAGCAGCTAAATTAGGTTCCTGTTTGAAATGCTGCTTCAGAGCAGGCTGTTTCTCTTTTAATTACAGAGAGAGTCAAATTAGACTAGGCAGTCATCTCAAACATAACAGTGTGAATTCCTGCCTTTGTACATTTACCTGCAGCAGCCACATGAGAGAAGACTTCAGCTCTTAAGTCCTCCTTCCATAAATACAAGCCAGCTTCCTCTGCAGCTTGCTACATCAGGCATAAGCACGAGAGCATGATACTGTGAGAAACTTCTGTTTAACCATGAAGTTATTTTCAAAAAGTCACTGTACAGCTTTGTCACAAGAATATGCTGGTAGGTCTCTACAGGTGCCCAGGCCTTTGCAGTTCCTAACCCAGCCTTCCAAGAGAAGTAATTTCAATTTTCCCACTCTTAACATCCACACTCATGCAACGCTGAGCTGCAAACCCCTGAATTTTCACTAATTCAACTAGTTCAGTTCTTGCCCTGCTCTACGCTGGAAACTGCCAGCTCAGCTTATCTCTACATTACTTCAAAGCTCAAGAAGCATTTCACGAGCCTCAGCTCCTGGCTTCATCTAATGTTTCTGCATTTGTGTATAGTTGATGATTTCCAGGCTGTTCATTAAGAAATCCCAATGCCCTTTTCAGAGTCACTGGAATATATAGTTTTGTCCTCTTGGGAGATGCTGCCAGGATTGTTTAGGATCTCCGTGTTAAGAACGTTAGTTGTTCCTCTGATGTGCTTGGTAGCTCATCCTGTGGTTTCAACATCAATGTGTTATTTATTGGCAATTCCTTATGCTTCTATAATTCTCCTTTGAACGGTCATTTGCTTTGCCAGCTAGCTTTTAAGTCCTGAGATCAGTGATTTTTCTCATGGCCCATAAAATAAGAAAAGTAATTTTGTACTTTATTTCTGCCTGCTCGAAATCCGTACCTAGAGGAGTGGAGCAGGCTCACAATTCATTGGTAGGTACCAGGCAACTTATATATTATGAAATCAAACTGCAAAATATGTTTTATAAATAGGTGTGCGCATTTTTAAAGAATCCTTGTGGTCAGTAATGTCTCCTAGGTGTCGTGGTTTAGGCCCAGCTGGTAGCTGGGTGCCACACGGCTGCTCACTCACCCCTCCCCCAGCGGGATGGGAAGAAGTATAACAAAAGGCTTGGGTGGAGATAAGGACAGGGAGAGATCAGTCGCTAATTACCGTCACGAGCAAAACAGACTGAATATAGAGAGGAGATTCATCTAATTTATTACTAGGCAAAACAGAGCCGAGCAATGAGAAAATACAATCAAGTCTTAAAACACTTCCCCCCACCCCTCCCATCTTCCCGGGCTCAACTTCACTCCTGGCTTCAACCTCCTCCCCCCTCAACGGCACAAGGGGGCAGGGAATGGGGGTTGCGGTCAGTTCAGCACACATTGTCTCTGCTGCTTCTTTGTCCTCAGGGGGAGGACTCCTCTCAACATTCCCCTGCTCCAACATGGAGTCTCTCCCACGGGCTACAGTCCTTCACGAACTGCTCCAGCGTAGTCTTCCCACAGGGTGCAGACCTTCAGGAGCAGACTGCTCCAGCGTGGGGTCCCTCCCACAGGGTCACAAGTCCTGCCAGCAAACCTGCTCTGGCGTGGACTCCTCTCTCCACGGGTCCACCAGTCCGGCCCGGACTTGCTCCAGCATGGGCTTCCCACGGGCCGCAGCCTCCTTCAGCTGCCTCCACCTGCTCCGGCGTGGGGTCCTCCACGGGCTGCAGGTGGAATCTCTACACCCCCTCATCCTTCCTCCATGGGCTGCGGGGGACAGCCTGCTTCACCATGGTCTTCACCACGGGCTGCAGGGGAGCTCTGCTCCGGCACCTGGAGCTCCTCCTCCCCCTCCATCTGCACTGACCTTGGTGTCTGCAGAGTTTCTTACATCTTCTCACTCCTCCGGTTGCAAAAGCTTTTTTTTTAACTCTTTTGTTTTCCTTCTTAAATATGTTATCACAGAGGCGCTGATTGGCTTGGCCTTGGCCAGCGGCAGGCCCATCTTGGAGCCGGCTGGCATTGGCTCTGTCAGACACAGGGGAAGCTTCTAGCAGCTTCTCACAGAAGCCGCCCCTGTAGCCCCTCCCGCTACCAAAACCTTGCCACACAAAACCCAACACACTAGGTTAGGTAAATAATCCCCCAAAACAGAAATGTAATGATTTTATAGATATTTTAGGCTGCCCGGTTAGACAGACACAGTTATTATATGAGCTGTGATACCCAATGTGAATTTCCCTATGACTTTATTGATTTAGATAATCTTGGAGTACTGGAGTATTTATAATATCTTGCTGATGCTCAGATGCAGTGGAATTCAAGCATGATGCTAAACAGCTTCTCAGATATTATCTATTCATCCATCTGCTTGACAGACAATGGGTAACCTTATGGATCTGAGGACCTTCATCTGTCGTTTAACACCACTAAGTGGTAAGTAGCAAGTGTGGTTTTTCTGAACCTGGGGGTTTAAGGAACACTCAGCATCTAAAAGTCTCTCCTAGCAGGAGGACGAGGGCGAGGACCAGGAGACCTGTGGAGAGATGGGTCATCAGAGAGGCTGAGGAGAGAACGAAGGACCCAGGTGATGGGGAGAAGCAGACTTGTATGTATCATCGACTTCCTGTTATCAATGTAAATTTTCTCTGAAAAGCTTTTATTTTAATGGATGATAAAATATTTTAAAAGACTGCATAGGCAGTCATAGGCTGCTTAAAATTTCCTCCACATTGACCATTGTACAGAGGAGAGTGTGCTTCTTCGTGTACGTGGGCTAATTCTGGCCATTGGGATGACTATTAGACATGCTCATAGGAAAAAGCTCAGTTTACAGAAATATTCCTAGAAAGAGAGTGTTGAAACTGAAATCACAGCCTTTTTCATTGGCATCCTGTTTCTAAGGCTTCTGCTCCTCCCAGCAGAAGCTGCAGTAACTCCAGGTGATCTTCGCATCTTATTGAACCAGAGCAAGTCCTGAACATCCCTAGGAAACTGTTCACTGGCAATCTATCGAGCTAGAATTGTTTACTGAGGTTATCCAGCAAACAATTTCCATAGCGGATAAATACAACAAAATCACCATCTGCCTGTGGATAATTGGAGAACAGGACAAGAGGCCAAATTCACCAAGCAGGTTATTCCTCTAGCTCCGTTGGGAATGCTGAATGCGACCTGCTCATGCTGTTCTTTGATATAGACCGAATAATCTTTTGCTTCTATGAATGCCATGTTCACTCATAGGCACATAAACTGATTACAGACACCTAAAACGTGTTCTTTATCTAACCAATGTGTTTACACACCGCTTTGGGTTACTTGCGAGACTTTTTAATTCATGGATCATGGAAAAATATTTTCTTATATTTGCTATTCAGTGCTGTTTGCTATTCTTAGCTTTGGTAACTTTAACTGGTGCAAAAAAAAAGTAAAAGACAGATGTGGCATTTAGGTGACTGTAAATTAAACAACCGATCTCTTAATTTAAGTGTTTAGAGTTAGGTCGCTGACTTAAAAGCCTGAGAGTTGTGTTGAAAAAAACTAAGCAAATTTTTAACAAATTTACTTGGGTAGACTTCTGCAGAAATTACCAGAGAGAGACACAGTGCCCCTTCAACCCACCTCTTACAGAAGCGACCCAAAGTAGCAGCTGCACTGGTGCTATGAGTAGGAAAGCAAAGCAGGACTGAAGTCAGTGGCCACGGATGCTCTCGGTGTTCAGCCAAGCCCTGCAGACTGTAAATTGAGATAATCACCTTCAGATGGATTGAGTTGTAGGCACATGCTAACAAGTATGGCTGAACGAGGACCACAATACTAATAAACCCAAGTGTTTGGTGCAGTTTTGTGATTGGCGAAAACAGCATAAAGCCAGGGTGCTCTCATCTCTCTGTGGTCCTGCCTCTGCGCCAGCATCAGGATTTGTGTGGCAGGTGGGATTCTCCAGGTGCCTTTTGCAGTACTGCTTTTGACTTTGAGACTTATTCTGGTGGTGAAATTGTGTGCTTTATTTTGTGTGAAAATTAAGCTTGATCTGAAGCCCAATAACATCTGTAGAAAAAATTCTTACAGTTTGAGAGGCTTTGGAATTCAAGCTCATAACTAATTTTACTGAAGTTAATAGATTTTGTGAGTACACCTATCGCTCAAGATTCACCAAAGCCTGGGTTTGGCATGAAATGATGAGATGCCTGGAAAGAACGCTCTGAGCCCTTTTAATGTATCTTTTGATATTATAACCTGAGATATATATTTTCAAAGCATTTTGGGGTCCAAAACATATGGGTCTAAGTTACAGTCTTGATTATTTTTATAGAATAGTGATTCTCATCTCAATCACAAGACAGCAGAAGCTGTGCTTTTGGGGGAAAAAAATCAAGACTTTCTCTCTGATAAGGCAAACCAAATACATATTTGATAATAAAGGGCTGTAATCAGAAATCTCTCGTCTACCACCAACCAATCTTAAAATTATTTTGACTTGAAATATTTTCCCCCTAAAGGTGAAAAGACAGAAGGTTATATTCTGGCATCAGGAGCAATATTGCGTGCCTTAGGAGTTTGTACATTTGGCCCTACGACTGAAGGTAACAATTATTTTTGTCATTGCTCTTGTATAATCCATGTTTGCGTGGCAGTTCTATAGTTGCCATTGCAGTGTGAAAACGAAATAATGGTTTAAGAGTGTCCTCAGCTATGGAGGCCATATTATATTACTTATGGATTATGCTCATAATATTTTGTCTAAGATAAAAATAAGATTATTGGCCAAAAGAAGCATTAGAGTGACAAAGGTTTTCATATTTAGAGGAATGTTATAATTTGGGGCAGCATAAACTGGGAATTATTGGGAAAGAATTATTGGGATATACATGACACTTTGTCAGATTGCCAGAAAAAAGGAAAACGTTCCAGAGATCTGGAAAATGAGGCTGCTTTCTTGAGTTTAGAATTAAAGACTGTGAGAAAAGCTCTACCACATAATTTCCACACAGACACACACACACACGCTTATTCAAGTTTATCACAACAGTGGTGGTAATAAATGGAGAGGTAAACATCCACTTTGGCAGCCAGATGATCAACCATAATGTTTGTTTCATTTGATTATTAGTTCTAGCATTTAAGCAAAGAGAAAGACTTTTGCTTTGTCTATTGTTTCCTTTAATGGTAGTTTTATTTTGTTTTCTTCCCTCTCTTTTTCTTGAATGATATTAAAAAAAAAAAAATAGAATAAGATGTTTCCAGGGTTGCATTTTACATTAAAAACATAGATTTTTTTATTTGTTTTTCTAATTTTCTATTCGCTTCCTTTCATTGCCACAAATTGGAAGGTGACAAATGACTTGGTGAAGGGATAAGAGAAAGAGCTTCCCCAGTGACATTTAAATTGGAACCCATGTTTGATGGCATGCAGATGATTTAAATACATGTCACCAATGCACAGCTATAAAGGCAGATTTTAAAAATGCTTTTGCTTCCTTTACTGCTGCTTTAACATGCATCTGGAGAGTGCTGTGATCCAATGGAGCCATTGTAAATAAGCTGCAATCGTTGTCTTTCAAAGCCTTTTCTTTACTTGCGTTCCTCAGGTGAGCTGCGTTGTGGGGGTTATAAATAATGATTATAATCTTAACGCTTACTATGCAGATAGAATTGGCGGTGTTAAAGTCACCTCACAGTGAGCGCTCCTGACCCTGTTTCTAGGTTTAGTATTCAGCAGGGGGTCGTGGCATGTCAAACTCTCGTAATTCAGAACTCCACATCTACTGCCAGCAAACAGAGTCATCCTCTCTCTGACCGCATGCAGGGGGCAGAGCTGGATCACCGTCACTGCGAGCAAGGCAATTATCTTCTGCCATCAGCGCATGCCTGATGCGTGTGCTTGACCTTGTCTCTTAGTTCTCAGAAAGGTCTCCATCCTCCTCCAACAGTGAGTACACTACTATCATGCCTAAATCCGGGAGTGCTCCTTTAATATCCTCTCTTTTCTTCTTAGGAGTAGGTTTGAATTAAATTCAAGCACCACTGGCATGTTGGATCTCTACCTGACTGTGATAGCTTGTGCCCCGTTTGATTTACTGGTGAAGCAGAGGTTCTTTCTTGGGGGGGTGGGGGTGGTATGAGGTGTGCATGTGTGTGTTAATGCTATCATTCACTAGCAGCATAGCCAAAATCAAACTCTTGCAACGTGAAAGACAACCTCCAAATCCAGGGCTACTGATGCTTAATTGGCATGAAAAAATCTCAAGTTCCCTTGTGGTTTATTACGTGCTGAAACATTGTGATTTTAGTAGATTTGCAGACTCCATTAAACAATCTTTATTAAATAAAGATAAACCCAATGATTAAATGTCTCTCAGTACCTTGCATGACCTTACGGAGACGCTGACAGTGTAAAATCTGAGTATTTCCCATGAAACCACTGATATATAAATATCTGGTATGGTGATGTCTGAAAAGGACTAGTTTAACTCCTGGTTTTTCTAGCGTATTCCCTTTAGGGAAACAGGAGATGGAAGGGGAAACGGCAATTGTGTATTAGGAGGAAGATACCTGGTATCTGTGCAGCAGCATTTCTGCTCTCCATCCCGTGCTGCCACACTCAGGTTGTGCTGCATGGTGTCCCGTCGGACAAATCCAGGTCTGGGAAACCAAGAATCTTCAAAACATTTTTTTTTTTAGAGGGTGGGAGTCGGATTAAGGCTCAAATTTGCTGTTTGTCTCATCTTGGCATCTTACTACTCTTCTCCCTCACCTGACCCTGACAGGTCAAACGTCTCGGTTGTGTTAGTGCCTGGGTGGACGGTGCTGGGTCCTTATCACACCAGAGCTGTTCTGAAAAGGCAGCAACTTCCTCCTGGGGTGTTTTCATCCTTTTGTTTGGATGGTAGAATACCTATCTATGTATACATATATGTTTAAACTGAAATTAGCTGTATTAATCCCTCTTTTACCTCTGTTCCCAGTGTGAAAATGCTTATAAGCCACAAAGTTACCTCCCATCTTCATTAGATAAGAATTTGCCTGTTTTATCTTTTTACATTTTTCACCTCTGCTGCTGCTCCCAGAACATCAATTCTGTTTTAATTTTCCTTTACTGGTGCCATTCTGAATGCATTCATCGGGTTTTTTGTTTCTTATACTTGGTTAGCTTGATCTGCTCAATCTGGTCTCCAACACAGACCTTTCCAAATCTCTGCTGTTATTCCTATGTCTAGTTTTTATATTTCACAGCTCTTTTATTGTCCTATTCCCTCAGTCTCTTCACTCTCGGTGCTGTACCTTCAGCCGTGCTGCCCTTGCTTTGGAGACATTCCTCTGCTTTTCCCCAGGCAGCCTTTTCTCTCCTCCATCAAATCCATCTTTCCGCAGGTTCTCTCCAGCAGTCCTTTCCATCTCTTTCCCTTTACCCAGATTTCCTCACTCCTTCCAACACTCAGCTATTATCTAGCATGCTGGTTTGGCTTGTCTGACTTTGCTGGAAGCTTTGCTGGGCATGGACTCAATCTTATTTCGGATTATTAATGGGGCTGGGAACCCCTGGTGGGAGGACAAATTTCAGGTTTCTGGGGCTGCGTTGCAGAAATACAGCATCACCACTTGAAGGCTGTGTCTTCTCCCCACTGAGACAATTTAGGACATGTTTCATCGGTCCTGACTTTCGCATATAGCAGCAGAGCGTAGCAAGGAGGCCTGCTGGTATCTTTTCACAAGAGGGATATTTATTCTGGAGATGGCTCCACTATGGCATTGCCAAGCCAGCCGGAGCCAGCAAAGGCAATCTGGACCAAGGCTGGAGCAAAATCTGCCAGAATCACATGGGAAAGGAGTATTGAATCTTTGGGCATCTGGACCCATGGATGGAGCGAGGACTCGGCACAGCCAGGAGTCAAGCGGAGCAGCATGTGGTGCAGCAACAACAGCTAATTGGGACGAGCCAGCAGCCAGCCAGCCTCGTTGCGTTATAGAGAAATGCTGGTTAACTGGGAGGACCATGAAATGAAATTGGAAGGGATAAAGGTGGCAGATGAAGGGAAGAGCCTTTTCACGAACACAGAGCTCGAGATGGCCGCTCCGCTTCCCGTCTGCTCAGTAAACATGTGTCGCAAGCTCGACAGGACCACGGTGGTCCATAGCTGCTGAGCAGGGAGAGGCAGACCTGTGCTATCAATAAGGAGGGGCTGAGCCCCACACATACCGATCTGGGACAAGCACCTCCCCTGTGTCACCGGTTTGGGGCAATTTGAAGCCCAAAGTGCCTCAGTCTGCTCATTGCCACAGCTTTTCTGGCTCCCTGATCTCCGCTGGGGGCTCAGAGCAAACAGAAGGAACTGGTGCAGGTGAGTGAGAAGTTATGGAGGTGATAAAATTCCTTTATTTCCCCCCCTGAAAAATGCATGCTTGGTGCTATATGTCTGAATACCATTGAGAATCTGGACCCAAGCATATAACACAAGGAAGGGCAATTTGGGGACAATTGCAAAACACTCAGGAGAAGGATTCATAGATGTGAGGGCCAGGAGGGCCTATTATCATCATCTAGTCTGGCTTCCTCCATAATACAGCTCAGGAAACCTCAGCTAATAATTTCTGCATCAAGCCCATAACTTCTGTTTGAGTTATAGCATCAATTTTCAAGAGACATCCAGTCTTGATTTAGAGAGGATAAACTTTGGGTTCTTTTTATCTGTCTTCCAGTGTCTGAGCCTTGAGGGTACACTCACATCTGGTTTTGAGCTTTTCTCTGCAAACATAAAGGCTCGATACTAACTTATCAAAAAAAAAATTAAAGTTGAATTTTTCACAGTGGCTTTTTCATCCATGACTTGGGGCTTCAAACAGTACACCCCGAAAGTTTGAAGCTTCTGATAACTGTTTTGCCAGAAGTTGGGATGTTATCTCCTTCCCGGAGATAGACTGGATTAGCAGTTTCAGAAGGCAACCTCTTTTCTGAAGATTTCCATCCAAGAGGAGATGACCTGACAGGCAGCCCTCGCCCCGTCAAACAGCGTAACTTTGCTACGGTGAAACGCGTCTCCCCCCGCATCCCGGCTGAGATCTGACCAGCTCTTGCTCCAAAGCACCCAGAGTCACCATTTAAAAAGGCATAACAGGGTCTGAATAAAGCGAAGGTTAATAGATGCTGATGTGGGAGTAACCGGGGCTGTCAGGGAGCGATTAAGCTGCCGAATAATCTTCCACCTGGAGCTGTCAGGCCGGTGTCTAATGTTTCATTCAAAGAAGGAGCTCTACATTCCTGATGAGTAAATGACAGAGAAGATTTCAATTAGAGCTGCTCTGTGACTCAAATCCTGACACATTCTGATGGTTTACTTTCAGTTCTCCTGCTGTTCTCCGGGGGACGCCAACCCATTAATAACACATTTTAAAATGTAGATGGGGGGCACGGCTGCAGTTGATTAGCAGGTAGCCATCAGCGGGTAAGGAAGGTGCACCTTTCTCGAGCTGTGAATTGCCTTCATTATAGATATTGGGATGGGGCAGGAAAGGAGTTTGAAGCTGCTAATTTGAGGGAGCCGGTCCTGTTATTACATCGGTGCAAGGGGAGGCAGGTCCTGTGCAAGGGGTTACCCGCAGCGCTGTTAATGCACTGCCAACCTGGCCTCAAAGGAGGCGGGGGGCAGGGGAGGTTCTACCTGCGGTAAAGTTTCCCTGTGCTTTTCCACATAGTTCAAAACCAAAACAAATAGTTTGCAAACTCGACTTGCATTTAGTGTAGAGTGTCCCGGGTGAGGGCAGGAAGGTAAGTAAAACTATTTAGCTGAATACAAAACATTTTGCTTGATGATATTTCTTGTTTTGAATTTAGCATGAATTAAGAAATGGTTGAGTACCATGAAAACAAAATGAAATCGGTCATTTTGGGTCAAACAGGATGTTTTGGTTGATTGAAGGTGAGTATTTGCTCCTTTTCTCTCATTATAGTAGAAAAAATGTTTCAGGTCAACACAGAACAGCTCTGTTTTGTTTTCCAAATGAACTGAAAAAATCCATTACGCTCACAGCTGTACCTGCAATATCTCTGCTGCTCTGCTCCTCAGGTCCCCTATGGAGCTGTCAGCAAAACACAAGACAGAAGACAGATTAAATTGTATTTTTTTTTTTTGTTGTTCCTTGCTCTTGTAGAGATGAAAGTGAGCCACACCTCACAATCAAACCTGAACCTCCCTCTGGATCCCACTCAGGAGTTTTAGAAATACGGCTCTTACTCTGACCATTATCTCTTGAAAAGGTTCAAGTCAAGCTCAGGATTTTGTCCCCCATCCCACCTCATACCTGTATTTTTTAGTGTAAAGAAGTATTTGAGGAGTCCTAGCTTCACCCCTGTTACTGCAGGCCGTGGCAAGCCAGCCAGCCAGGTGAGTGCACAGGGCGTAGTGTTCCCTTCCCCGGGTCACCCCGTCAGCTGTGCTCCAACGCCCCGGCCCGCTCCCACCACCCTGTGCATCGCCAAGCTGCGCCTCGCATCACTGACGGTCAAACCCCACAGCTACCCCAGTGTGGGAACTGGATTTTCACGCTGGGACACACGGGATTTCTTTCATGCCTTGGTGTTAGGAAGCCCTGGTGAGGAAAAGGCTATTTGTGTGCTTTCAGGGTGGCCAGGTTTGCAGAAAACAGCCTCTGGTGCAGCTAATTAGGAAGGTTTGTATGTCATGAGCATTTGGATACCCCTGCAGTCTGTACGTGGCGGGGGGGCACTTTCCCATGGGCTGAGGGTGTATAAGCCAGTGTGTTTGTTCAGCTGGGAGAGTGACTGCAGGGGTAAAAAGTTAATTAATACAGTAACTCCCTTCAAATAATCTACTGCATCAGAGAGCGAGAGATACTTCACATGTATCCATCTCTTTCTGCATTTCAGTGCCTCCTCTACCTCTCCCTGCTCTCCCTCATGTGTATTAGGAATATTTCAGGCTGCAAAGAAGTCAGAGCGCTCCTTGCTTTTTACAGACAATTTGCACCCTGCAAAGACTTGGTTTCTCACGCTAATACGTAGCAACTCGCTCCTGCATTTGCTGTACAGCCATGCTACTACTGCACTCTGCGTACTGCCTTGTGCCATCTTCTCGTTAATCCCTCTGCTGCTGGACCGGCTGCCCTGGGGGCTGCTCTGCCTGCAAGATCACTACAACAGAGGCAATGACTGATTGTTTCATGAACTCACTGCAAGCTAGGTGAAAACCATTTTCCCACTCTGTTAAACTTGAGAAAAATGGTTCGGAAGCTGGTTTGCTTCTCAGGGAGCCATCCAGTGTGTTTCTGCCATGTTCCCATTCACCTCAGTGCAAAGTGATGGGAAAGCGGGTGGCAAACGCTGCCAGGTGCGAACCAGTAGATGAAGCCAGTCAAAGCTTGCAAGGTGGACATGAAAACAAATTTTTTTTTTTTTCCCTTTGGGCTGTGACAGCCCAGGCTGGCTGAAAACAGCCTGATTTACGTCCATCTCTCACTTTTCAGCACCCCTTGGTTCATCCTTATCACCAGTCCCTGCATGCAATAAATCTCAGCAAGGAGGAGTAAGCTCAAGTTTGGGCTTCGCTTTCTTCCCCATTTGCACTCTGCAAAGGGACACATGCTAAGTGACACCTTGGAGCAGGTTCTGAACCTTGGGAAACATTGTCAGGAGGGAGCGTGATTTTCTGACTCACTCTTTCCTCTTCACTGGGCTCTGGAGGCTCCGGGCATGGATTTACTGCCTTGTTCTCTCTGCTGTCCGTTGGGCTTCACTTTAATGAGCGCTCGGAGGGTCATTCAGCATTGCTTTGCTGTGCAAAGGGGCACAACCTCGGTTTAAGATTTAAGACCAGAGCACCCCTGCTGCAAGGCTTGTTCCTACCATAACTTTGGCTCTGTGGGTAGCACTTATGTATAAAACCCCATAAGGAAAGTTAATGTATTTTTGCTAGCTTGTTATGATGCTGTGCATCTAGGACCAAAACTATTCTGTGAGTTTTTAAGTTATGTCAGGCTGGATTCATCAGGGGAGAGCAAAATTTGGAGCAAGTGTACTGTGGAGTTTGCCATGCACCTCCTGAGCCTAATCAGTGGAAGTTATACAGCCAGGGACAGAGATTTCCACTTGCTCCACTCATCCAGAGCACAGAAAGAGGGAAGAAGTGGTCCAGGGTTTGGCTGATGTCTACATTTGCCTTTTGTCTACATCAGCATTTGAATGACAATAAATATCAAATAATTCTAGTGATAATTGCTGGGTTCTGGTATTTTTAGAAAAACTATTTGTAGAAGCAGAGGCAGAGCTGAGAACTTCTTTCCAACAGGCTCCTGGAGACTAAAACCTCTCACATGTTTTAGAAAACAGCAGCAGGAAATGCTTTGTAAGCTTTTTTTTCCTCCCCCTCTTCTCGTGTCTACTCATAGTACCTTTATCTTGACCTTCATATTTTTAGTTTCTTACTTCTCAAATGCCTCCTGTCCTGCTTTTCTTGTCTAGGGCTGCGTCTGCCCTATCGAGCTATGAGCTCTCAGACAGAAATGTGCTATTCTACCTATTGTGATGCAAGTCCAAAGCCAGACCCACTGATGGAAAAGGCTTGTGCATTTACCAGGAGTACGCTGGGGGGTTTAGGTATACCACTGTGCCTTTTCCCAAGGCGTGCTTCCCTCCTGGGGTGAGCGCGCTTCCAGCATCCCCATGACGTGCTCACACAACAGTCATAAAAATGGGCTCTGCTGTCTTTACCACAATGCTGCTCTTATAAACATTCTGTGATGAAAGGTCTTCATACCTTCTCTTGCAGGGGAGAGGCCATGGGTGAGAGACAGCAGTGGGTGCGATGCTACAGGACCACTGCACATCCATGGCAGCTTCTCTCAGGTTTGTGTGGCGATTTTCAAATCTTATTTTTCTCCTCCAGCACAGGGAGGAGGAAGGGGCCTTTGGGGTTGGTCTGACAACCAATCAGTAAAGTCAGGACTCCATCTACACGTCTTATATTGATGAGGCTTTATACAACGATGTCCTAGAGATATATTATTTTCCTGGATACTAGATGTTGCTGGGTTTTTTTCACTTTGCAGCTCCCTCGTGCTGCGCACTGCATGTACCACCGATGGATTCAGTATCAGGGGTGTGCTCATAATTTTGGGGAGCAGGACAGGTGCTCACAGGAGCTCCAGGTTTGCTTTCCCCCTGTGTCTGTGAATGACGGTTGCATTGTACCAGAGAGCTGAGCAGCATATTGGCATAATGAGGGTTTGGTGCATCCAGTTATTTGGTCCTGTCACTCTGTCCTGCTTTCTTTTTGTGTGTGTCAGCAAAGGAAAGGCAGGATTTATAGTTGCTTCTCATGGCTTCCAATGCCTGCCTGTGCAGGGGAGGCTTTGCTCTTGTATGCAGTGCCACATGCGGCATCCGTTTAACAGCAGCTGTTACATAGGCTCTAAGTGATGAAACTAAATGGAGCCTATTTTTAATAAACTTGAGAATAAAGTGTGAGAGAGAGAGAGGAAGGAGAGGTGGGCGCGGGAGAGAAAGAGCAAGATGAAGTGAATTCCCAGTGATCATTAGCTGGCGGACTCTCTTTGACATGCAGGTCTCTGCGAATGCTCTTGTTGAAAGTTTAGTGGTGGAGACAGTACACCTAATGGGATCTCGGGGGAGGCATCCTCTCGCCTATGGATAACAGGCTGCGAGACAAAGCTGTCAGCTTGTTCTGATTTACTACTCTCTTGCAGCAGGGAGATAAAAGTTTGCACTTCTTGTAGCAAAGCAGGCAACGGGACTTCTTATGGCAACACTACATCAAAACC
Organism: Grus americana; assembly: GCF_028858705.1. Taxonomy (NCBI): domain Eukaryota; kingdom Metazoa; phylum Chordata; class Aves; order Gruiformes; family Gruidae; genus Grus; species Grus americana. The sequence continues at coordinate 4,386,937 of NC_072868.1, forward strand.
CAAAAAAAGGTACGAGTGAATTGAGCCAAGCAGGATGAGGAGGGAGAAAAATACACAAACTAAAATAGCCTTGTGTTTTAGATCCGGAAAATGCCTGGTGCATCAGACTCATTTACAGAGAAGTAAGTCCTGTAACTCTCAGTGACTAGAGAAATGATTACCAAAACAGGCTCTTCACAGGAAAATCCCAATGTGAAAAGATTATGCAATATATGAATATTTATTTATAATCAGATTCCAAATGACTTCAGTTTTATGTTATATTTTGAATTTCCCGTGCAGCCTCAGTCAAGTAAATCCCTCTTTGCTCCTCTCCTCCCTCCCTGCAAATCAGCCGTTGTGGCATGTTCACAGCTGGCGAGGCTCTTGCAGAGATGTTCGTTAGAGTCTGAGGGACAAATGAGCACGACAGTAATGGAGATAACAGAAGTAACTCAGGAAGAGTTACAGGCTTGCAGGTGTGGCTAACTGTAATGTAAGGTCACAGCTCCAAATACGTTATAATCCCCAGGAGAAGCACCTTGCTTCTAATTTTGCTGGTAGCAGTTGCTAACAGGGATGAAAGGGCCAGAACCTGGGCCAGCTCAAGGGCTTTAGTGTTGCGGTAGGACCTTGGCTTGGACAGAGCTAAATTTTTCTCTGTAGAGCAAAGAGTACAGAGGATGCACTGGCGGTTGCTAAATTCACAGGCCACGTCAGTCTTAAAATAGTCCTTGAGCTAAAAGGAGGGTAAGGCTGGAGGTGATACCAGGGCCAGTGTGCGGGGCTGGATGGACACTTGGTCTCAACCTCCATGACTCTTTCTGCATCCCTGAGAAAGACAAGTCTTAGAGTAGATATGACAAAAATTGAGGCCAGAGAGAGAAAACAAGAGGCCAAAGGGGAGGTGACATCCTTCTGTCCTCATCTCTCATCTTCTCCAACAGCATGTCCTGCGGGAAAAGCAGAGGATGGATATAGTCATCTATGAGAGGGGAGAGCTGGGGGTGATCTCCCCTGGGGAAGTCACTGAAAGAAACATCTCTAGACAGGTTCTTGGGTTGGCTCCCCTGAGTCAGTGTCTGGTGTCATTGCTCAAGACTGCTGAGCCGTCCCTAACTTCAGGCTTCTGGGATTTATTTAGGTTTTTATTTTATTTTAGACTGGTGGCAAGAGGAAACTGCTGTACAGATGTCTCTGGAGCAGAATCAGTGTGCATAAACAAACAGAGGGATGGGAGACATTTTTCTCTTTGATGTCATCTTGATTCTTTCTGGAGCTGTCTATTTATCGCCGGACTGTAGGTCCACAAGGTGATGAGACGGATAAAATGGGATGATAAGCTTGTGCTAGAAGAGAAACTATCAACAGACCTGTTGATTTATTGCCCTTCTCAACTCAGGTGGATTTAGAGGTGAGGGGAGGATAAATTTTCCCCTACCTTTTTTTGCCGCCCTTATGTAGCCATTAACTCTCCATGGACCATGACTTTCATTTCCCGTCAGCTTTGAATTACTCAGTCTGGGACTGAGATGGAAGGTAAGTTCAAGAAGCAAAAAGAAGTGGGGAGAAACCTAACCTTTTATTTAATTCTGACTGTGGCTGGCTTAAATTCTGCCCTTTATCAGGGCTCGCATCAAAGACAGGCTGATGGGGACGCTGCTGTGGGCAGGGGGAGATGACAGGCTTGTCTAGATGGTCAAGGAATTGTGGACCAGTCCTGCAAGGAAACTGCGGTGACCAAAAAAATTCAGCAGAGGTACAATCAGCATATACCTTCAGGATAAGGACTTTGGTATGTACAGCTAAGTAACAAGCAGATGAATGATAAACAGCTTTTTGTGTATAACTGTACAGTGAACAGAGAGCTTTTTCAACCATTTTTAACTAAGGTTGCAAGTACCATAAACACTTAAACCAAGAGGGTTTAGGGATGTTTTTGATCCTTCCCGCAAACTGATGCTTTGGCTCTCTCCTTCACCTTGAAATAGTGCTTAAGGACAGAAGCATGATCACCGCTTCACTTGGAAGAAACAAATGGCTCCACGTCTACTCTGTCCCCTCTAATGGATTAAAACCTCTCTCTGAACTGCAATAGCGATCCTCTAGGCTGGTTCCTACACCTTGCCATCCATCCCTCACCCCGTCGTAACCAGCATGCTTTCAGGCAGGGAGCTCAGACTCCACAGAAACACCAATTTTTACTTTCCTTCTCAACGGAGCTTTTTCTCCATGAACAGACCCGAAATTCTGTGTTAGTTTCTACCATTGTTGAGAGTTTTGCTCAAACAGGAATCCAAACAATTAATAGGAGAACTGGCCCACATACGGCAGTTGAGTAATGGTGAGATCTTCAATCACAATGGGCATAAAATGCAACAAAGCAAAGCAATAAAATAAATCAGGAATGGGAGAGAAGGTGAGCGGATATTTACCTTTTTCAATATTTGCTTTCCACACTTTGGAGTAGATTTCCACTTTCTGGATTATCTACTGCAAAAACCCCACCAAAAGTTCAGAAGTTGTGTAGTTTTGCAGCCTGAGAAGCTAACTACACCAACACGGCTACCTGGTGGCTAGCTGTCCTGACCGTGTTGGTGGGAGATAGTGAATCCTGGCTTCAAGTAGTGGATCTCAGTCAAAAATGTAGAGGGGCACTAGGAATTAATGTAGCTCATCGTGTTCGTAATGGTTACAGCGCACATTAAAAAGTGCCATCAGTGTTTAGTGGCTCATAGTTTGCTCAGTGAAATTGTGGTTAAGACTACTTTGCATACACCTATCCTGCTGAATATTCTCCTCTTCCCCTTCCCCAATTAGGAGGGAAAAGATAAAATTCATGTTTGATTGATTGATTGATTGATTACAAGATGACAGTACTAATATAACAGCCTATGTTCCTCAGTAACAACAGGCTCCTAAATACTACCAATCCAACTTAAAAAAAAAAGACAGCATCAATGTTACAATACTTAAAAATTGTTCACGCTAATTGTGGAAAATGATTAAAAGGCCCAGTTTGGTTGTTACCCAGGTGTTGGGATGGTGTGATGAATCACTATAGCCCCCAACGAGCGAGAGGTGTGGCAGCAGGTGAAACCCTGCACGTTGTGCACGATAGCAAGAAGGTCTCCAAACCCCTTGCGTCAGCTGGGGGTGCTGGCAGGAGCAGCACCGTGTCTGTCCTCTGCATACCTCGGCAGTGCCGATGAAGCTGAATCCTTGCGAGGATGAGAGGTGTCCCAGTCCTGCCCCGGCACAGGGCAGAGCCGGGTGGGGATGGCTCAGCAGGATGAGATTTGCAGCTCCTGGTCCTGCTGCCAAGCAAGGAGGGATGTGGCAGACAGCGGTGCTGCTGGGGAGATGCTCTCCACCCCAGAATATAGATGGTCCCTTGTAAACCCCGTCCTGAACATGCCAGTGAACAGCAGGAGCCAGACGGGCTTTTGTGGGCTCTGGCACACGTGCTGTGGGCAGTAAGTCCAGGACATTTCGGCTGCCGCTGGCAATCCCCTTGCCTGCCCAAGCGTGCAGCTGGCCCTGCCTCTGGGCGGGGATGGAAATCGCAGCAGTGCTCGTGGTCTGTGGGAGCAGCTTTGCCCAAGCTCCCTTCAAGAATCCCCGACCCCCTCCATGGGAGTAAGCCTGGCAAGCCGTCCCCGGTGGGGAGGCCAAAACAGTTTGTGCCGCTTGTTGGCTTCCACGCTCCCTCCCTTGCCTCTGCCAGGCCAGGCGAGGTGTGAGCCTGCGTCGCAGGCTGGGACCAACACGCGCGCTGCTCTGGGACCAGAGCGGGGCTGGTTGCAAGCTGCCCAGCAGACACTGTCCTTTTGTTCCCTTGCATACTGTTCCCTAAACCCAGGAGCCAGCAGCTTGGTGAGGATCGGAGTAGTTTTATCCTCAATATAATCTGCAAGTTCCTCCTGGTCCCTCCCTGCTCAGTTGAGAGCACCAGGCTCATCGCTGCAGTCCCGCTGGCTCTTCGGCAGCTCCTTGCAGGAGTTGCACATGACTGGCATCCAAACCTGCACAACGGAGTGGCCCCTGACATCGCTTCTTCATAACAAAGATCCATTACATGAAGGTAATGGCTTTGAAGAACTGAGACAATTGAGTTAAAGATTAATGCTATTCTTTTTCTTGATTTTTTGGGGGTTTTTTTTACATTTTTTTTTAAATTTATTCTGTGGATCTGCATTCACTTAGTGAAGTATCCATGACTGGTAGCTCTTTCAGCAGTGTGGCAAGGCACTCAGAGTTATCAGGGCAGGTCGAGGGTAAATACAATCCAGGTAGGGAAGATGGGGAGTCAGTGGTCACAATCTGTTTGGATGACAAATCTGCTAAGCTGCCATCCAAGGAAGCAGAGAGAGAGAGAGAGACCTAAGTGAAGATGCCAGGAGAGCCCTGTAAATAAAATCAAAGCAGATGAAACATGCTGCAGGTAGCACAGATTTGGTTTCAGACAAGTATATATTGTAAGCAAGATTTCAAGTTTCCTCTGAGTCAAAAATAAGAGCTTGCTTGGCCGAGTGACTGATCTGGGAGAGACTCTTGGCTTTTCAGGGGGAGACTCTTCAAGTTTTTATTCCTCCCAAAATTAGAACAAAACCACAAAACCCTACCTATTTCAGCAGATTTCTGTAGAAGACCCATTACAGGCTATGTAATGAGTGAGCCATACATAAACTCAGCCCTGGGACCTCAGAAGACATCCGTGCCGGACACGACCTACCCACCTGCAGCGCTGAGCACTGCCAGCGTCACGGAGGGAGCACGCAGGAACCCAGCACTCTCTGCGCTACGTGACAAAATACTCCGGAGGCAGACGTGCAGCGTGAGAAACTTTAAACAACGCAAGGCCTCTTTGGTCTCCCTAAGCACGGGACGCTGCAGACAGACGAGGAGGAGGACTGTCTTTCCAGCGCTCAGCTGAAACGATGGTGCTGCTGGATGCTATCAGGGGAAAGCTGCTCTGACGCGTGGCAAAAGCAAGGTTTGCAAGTTTTTCCCTTTGTTCCCAGGGCCCTGTGGGTTGTGTCAGGCGCTGGGAGGGGTTGGAGGGTGAGGGGCTTTGGTTTGGCTGGTCCCACTCTTGTAGCTTGCTGTGGGTTGTGGGAATTATTGTGCGCAGCTTTGGGATCCAGCAGTGGTAGCACTGCGTAAACGTCAAATAGTCATTTTATAAATGTTCCTCGCACCCAGGTTTGAAAGTGGCTTCAGAACTATTCCCTGAGGGGTTTGGTTGCTGTCCTACAGACGGGAAAGTCACTGCTGGGTTGGGACTTTACCACGACCGGGCAGCACCCATGGGACTCGCACGCTGCTCTGATCTAAGCCTCATGAAGTCTGACCCTTCCTTCCAAATGAAGACTAATCCATCACGCCCCAATTGTGGAAAACATGAGCCGTTGACAAATGCAGTGTTTACAGTGGTAATAACAGCCTGATTGATGGCCGGGGCTGGGGAACTGCGGCTGGCGACAATCCTGCTAGCGAGCTGGCGGGGCAGGGACGGGCGGCAGAGCTGCTCTGCACAGCGTTTCCAAAGGTGAGGGTTAGTATCTGTGTCTGGAGGATGGTGGGGAGTAAAAGGGTTTTTTCTGGAGATTCCCTGCACAGTCCAGCATTTTTGGCAGGTCTGTGCCAGTGTCCGGCATTCCCAGGGCTGCTACGGCAAAGAGGAGTGCAGCCGCGTTTTGCTGCTGAGGTCCAAACTCTGCTGCGTTTAGCCTCTTCAGCAAAGATAAATAAACTTTGCTATTAGCTTTTTTTATTATCTAATTCATGCAAGAAAAAGTATTTGCTGACCTGGTCTGCTATAAACTATAAGTGGTCCTGAAGACCAGGGAGATGGACAACTTTTTAGAAACGCTAGACAGAAGTACTGCATGCTCTGTTGAGTTTTTCGCTGGGATTTTTCTCCCCTGTCTGTGTGTTTTTCACACTCACTGGATTATGCATTTGCATGCATTGTAATGAGAATAGCTACAATCACGACAGATTTTTCTTTAAAAAGCCCTCGTATAAAAATATTCTAGGATATAAGCAAACTGTCAAAGTTAGAAGGAAACATCCCATATTTGCTCATGTGTTTTCATGTCTCTTGTGGTGGAAATGCAAAGTGAGCCTGGACTGCAATCTAAATTCTGCGGGGAGGTGTAGTTGACAGAAATAAACCATGTGGTGAGGGTGCCACGTGAACTGAACATAAACATGACTTAAACCCTGCAACTGTGGAGGAACCAGGGATGTTGAAAAAACTAGTACCAAAAATGTAAATTTAAACTCTAAAAAAATAGATTGGAAGCAGATTTAATTGCCTCAATAGAGGGGTAACATGAAAATTATGGGTGTCAGAGAATATTAAATATACCTCAGAAATCGGAATAGACTGTTAACATGTGATGGATGAATGGCAGAAGCCTGACAGAAGGCTATTACACTGATGCAATTACATAGAAAATGTGGATAAGTGGTTAAAAAAGGTAAGTGGAAGGCAGGAGCTCTTGCTGGGGAACGGCAGGGTCTTTGCATCATGCTGTGACCTTGAACTGAATCTGTTGAGCACGTCTGTTTGGATGCTTGGAGTCCCACCCTTGCTTGGGTCCTGGGAGCTGCGTCACCTTGTTCACGCGGCTGGGCGAATTAACCTGTTCTTTGGAAAACGTGCTGTATTAATTTGGGCAGGGTCGGTATTAACATGCCTCAGCGTTGGCAACTGGGACGCAAGCTGGGTGTCTCCACACATCGTTACATGTAGTGGGACGGGAGAAAAAATCCTAGCCACTTTCAGACTGCAGCTCATCTCACTGGCTTTAGACCTAAGCGTTGCGGTAAGATGAAGAACAACTAAGGAATGACTGCTTGTGTTTCCCCAGGATGTGGAGGAATAAACACAGCAGGGCACACGGTGGAGGCATCAGCATCAGCATAGGTGAGGTTACGGCAGCGTTGTGAGAAGGCTCGTGGACAGGTGAGAGCAGGACGCCAGCGCCTGCTCACTGAAATCCCATTCTGCCCGTGCCGTAGAGGAAGTCTTGCTGACTGAGAAACCTGCTCGTGTGAGCACTGCATGTCGAAATCACTAAAGAAACTTCTTCAGCGTTGCAAAAGAGGTTCCATTAGGATGTGGCTTCTGCGGTCCCTGTGCAGGTAAAGGACGCCTGTCACCAGTGCCTCCGGAGTGACCGCAGCGGGGGTGGCACTTAGTCAATGGGACGTGTCAGGGGCTCCCGGAGCTCATGAAGTGTCACCGTGCTGGCAGGCAGAGGCAGATAAACGAAAGGCTTTGAAACAAAGTGCAGTTGCCAGATCCTCAGCAATTTTTCTAATAAGGTTGTGTCCAGCAGCAGGAGCATCAGAAAGGACTTTTGCTACTCATAAAAAAAAAAAAAGTTTTCATGCTATTGCCCATTTCCAGAAACTGATTGCTTTGGCCAGCACCAATTTTTCAGGAAAAAAATGATTCTCTCTCCATACCCCCAACACAACAAAAATGCATCTGTTAAAAATAGGTATTTCTGAATACGCATGACTGGCTTGAGAAACACACAGTGGTGTTCTGGGGAGGAGGCTGTCGTATCTTACTGATGTACTGATGGAAAGGTAGCGGACAGGGCACCATTAGGAGTGGGTGCTGGTGTGTGTCTGCCACAGCCTCACAGCGTCACCGTCACCAAATTATTTAGGCTGTGAGTGTCTCAGGCTGTCTTGGTAGAAGAAAATAGATGTACTTATTTACCCACCATTCAGGGGTGCTGTAGGGGTTAATTATTTGTTGTTTAGGAAGCGTTTGTGTAATGGCGAGATCAAAAAATGATGCCATGCAAGTGCAGAAATTGATTCTGATTAGATTTATTGTACAACTGCTCCCTGACACTTCGAAACCAAGGGCTCCCAGAGGAGACTGCATTACAGTCTGCTGGGTTGCATAATCCAAACACAGAAGCTCTTTCTGTGCACAGCAGGTCGGTGAGTTATCCGAGGCTGGATCTAAGCTTAACTTCAGCAAAAGTGCAAATTTCCAGAGAGCCAAGGTGTCCGCTCCGCAAACGGGGTCAGATGAGGAGAGGTGTCACCAAGTGCACTAGAGTAGGAGCAGGCAAACGACTTTAGCCGTGGGAACCCCTCAAAAGCTGAAGCCTTATTGCTCTGCAGGTGAGTTTGCTGTGGCCTTGCAGGTGTTCCCCTGGGGCTGAGCCCTCCTGCTCCCTTTGAGGTGGACAGCCATGAGACATCTTCACGGCAGCACAGGCTGCAACACACGTCGTCGTGTTGACTACAGCTTGTCCAGCAGCTGTTCATTTGAAGGGTTTTCATGCAGTATCAGGCTATAGGATTTTGGGGAGACACCCCCCCCCCCAAACAAACAAACAAACCCCCCCCCCAGACCCCCAAATCCCTTATTTTAATCTCAATCTCCCATAATTCCTTTCTGAAACTGCAGGAACTTGCGTGTAAACATCAGGAGGTACATATATATACACTGGCTGTATAACGTCCCTGTCATCCATCCTTTTCTCTTCTGCGCGTATCTCCTATTTTGGGGTTTTTTTTTGTTTTTTGTTTTTTTAATCTTTGCCAACTCATTTTCTCCACTGTTTATGCCATTCCTGACTCCAGTGCGGGCTGTCAGCACCACACAGAGTCACTCTGCCTGTGGATTTCCTGTAAACTTCATCTCCTTTTAAAAGCCCGTCGAAAGCTGCCATAGGTAAAAGAACTGCGGGAAGCCATAATTTGGGAAGTTTTCAGAGCCGCTTGCAGCTTTTTTGCCTGTTTCCATGCCTGACAACTTGAACCGGTGGAATTATTCATTGGAAATAAAGCATTTGAGGAATATAGCTATTGATTGTTATGAATGATTTATGTATAATTTATATTGCTATAGGCACTAACGATTCCTTATGGATTGGGGCTCTACGGTGTTAAGCTTTGCACACAACTGCAGAGTATGTTTAGTTGAGGATAGTAAAACGAGCGGATGTGGTTCAGGACAGGGAGCCCAGGGTAGCTGAAACAATCAGATTTGGTGTGGTAAGTGACTGTCACAGTGCAACCTGCCCTGCTGTTAGCAAGTGTTTTGTAGGCATCTTGTCATAGGTAAATTTTAATGAGACGTTTGGAGGAAGACGACATGCTTTTGCATTCCTCCCATGGGCAGCACGGTAATATGCCAAAAGAAGAAAGAAAAAGCTTGTTGGAAAATGTAACCGACGGGCAATAAAAGCTGGCATTATTATCGGAGCAGAAGGTGGGCTTGATATTTTTTACCCTGTCTGCAGGCAGGTTGCCTTTGTTGCTGTCGAGCTGCTCGTCTCTCACGGTTGCCTGTTAAATGTTGAAGTCCATCTGTGCTCTCACACACGTTTCAGCCCAGAGGCTGGCTTGCAAAATCAGGCTTATATACATTAACAGTTGGTTATTCAACCTGTGGGAGAGGGACCCAGAATTTGTTGGTGCTGTTCCTGTTCCCTGAGCGCTGGCTGGATTGCACGCTTGGCCCAGTCCTGTCTGCTTATGGATAACTCAACCAGGATTGAGCCTCGTATCTCTCGTGAGATTAACGAAGTGAGCTTTCAAAGATGACAGGCAGGATGCTTACTCACAGTACTCGTAGTCCAGTGAAAAGAACTCAGCTTTGTTTAATTGTTGTTTAAAAAAAAAAAAAAAAAAAAAGCCAATTTCATCCTGGAAGATTAGCATATGCCCACAGTATCACTGAGCTAAAGGGCACTAAGCCCAGGCTGGGGGCTGAAGCAGACCCCGAAGTAGTAAAAGATAAATGACAATGTCAGTAAACTGGCAAATTTGGTTTAAGTAGTATTAAGGAGCAGCTTCTCTGGTGCCTCGTTACCTCTGCCCAGGTGAGCAGCAGATTTGTTTCACAGGTGCTCTTTCAGCAACCCCATATAAGAAGTCATGTTTTCAATTAATACCAAACAACAGTATTTTGGATGCATAACAAAGCCTCCCACAACTTTCTGACTGTTCAGTATTTTCACTGAGATTCATCTCTGGGAACACTCAAATTCCTCCCCCCAATCTCCCACAACTCTGTTGTTTTCTTTCAGGCCAGGAGGTTTCACTGCCTTGGCAGGGCCTTTAGTAAAGACATTTTTATTTACATGGCTATTATGTTTCTGTCTTCCATCAGGCATCCATCTGGCTGGGCGGTCATGAAAGTATTAATCATAGGGGTGTCTAGACACCCACTCCAGAATGGGAAATTCAGAAACTCAGGGCAAGGGGATTTTACATAAGATTTCATTGCTTCAAAATGCTATTGATTTTACTTGAAGAAGAGGATTCAATGCTTTGAATGTTTTAATAATTTCACCTTTTAGTTTCTGTACCCATTTTCCGAAGCTGGAAACTTTGGCCATGTCAGGAGGGTTTTTAGTTACGAAACATCCTAAGCTTCCTTAACCTGAACAAAGCTTAAGCATAATTTTAACAGATGGAATTTAATAGACTTCAACAAAGGAAGAAGATTTCCAGTTTGAAAAACCACAACTCCATCGGGTTGTGAACTTCCACAGGCTGACTGCTTTCCAGAATTAGAACTTATGTGCTAAAACTCTGACCTACCAAGTAGCTTAATACAACCACAAAGTCTCTGCCTTTTTTACTCCTTCAATTCATGGAGTTACAGTTTTGCTATAATCTTTTTTGTGTGTTTTTGCTTTGGTATATGTGCACTTGGTAAATTGTAGCTATTATTGAAAGTAATAACTGAAAACGGATAATACGCCAGAGCTTTATATATTTAATGAATACCCAAAGGCCATGAAGAAATAATTTTGACCCAACCATGCCCCTGAATATTGAGTTTTGCCTGAGAGTAAGGATAGATTTGAGACATAATTCTGTAGCATCTGTTCTGCTGCCGTCCAGCAGCAGGCAAAGAGGCTTTTTAAAAAAAACCAAAACACAAAACAAACCTTGAGATGTTGATAGCAGAGCAGAGGGCAAGGAGGAGGCTGTCTGAGGACAGCTCTCCATCTGCAGGTCCTGTGGCAGCTCTGCTGGCCACTTCTCGAGGGTGTGAAGGACCTTCTGAAAGAAAGCACGTCAAAGCTGTGGAGCAAAGGTGGGGGTTTTACTGGTTTGAACTGCTTTGGAAATAGAAGAGTGCTGATGGGCAGGCGACTGTGATAATACCTCCCAGGAGCCAAGGTGTGAAGCTCAAAGATATTGTTTTTGAGCAGCAGTAACCCTTTTGTCTGGGAAACTGAAAATAAATGAGAACTGCAAGATAGGCCAATTTATGCAAGGGACCTAACGTGGACCTATTTATGAAAAGGAAAACCCACAAGTCAAACTGAAGCGAAAGAGGTATGAGAGCCACAGGGCCTAAGCCAGGTTCTAACTATTGGAGACCATGATGGGTCACGTGGGTCATTCTCCGGAGGAGAATTATCTCACTTTAGTAAGAGAAGATTTTAGATTAAAAAATCAGATTTATGTAGAAAAACTCAGTGTCCGTTGAAAAAAAAAATGGACCTCACCTCAGAATCAAAGACTGCATGGAGACACAGCGTTCAATATCCATGCAGCAAGGGCCAGTGCTGGTGCAGAACCATAGCTTTTTGTCCATAGCTCGCCAGTACTGGCTTCACAAACTGAATTCCAGTGCAGAGCCCATGCTAACATTGTGATTTTCATTATGCACTGCTTCCCTCAGAAGGAGAGGAGACAATGGTGCTTCTGGAAACAGTGTAACAAGCTATTCTTGTTGGTGAGAAAAATTAGGAGTTTTATGCAACTTATCTCCTTTGGGGCATTCTGATAGACATTCAGGATATGGTATTTTTGAACAAAAACTAAAGAAAAAAAGCACCACAGGAAAAAACCCACCTTTTCTGAAAAGCTTTAGTGCCTAGCTGGCTCAAGCTCAGATAAATATTAGAAAGTCCCAGAGAGATTAATGTACAGTGTGTGAGCTCTGTGTCTGAGGGTACCATGAGGACTTGCAGATCAGCCCAGGTCAAACAGAGCAATCAGTTTTGCCTCACACACAGAACTCCCACATCGATTTGCAACCCAAATGTCTCCCAGTGTATCAAATCCTCTTCCTGAGCTGGGTTTTGCCACGTGGGATCCCCAAAAGGGTTGTATGAATTTACCCATAAGGGCTTCTTCTGCTTCCTAAATAGATATTTGTTCAACATTGTCCCTTAAACAAGAGCAAAACTCCCTGCATAATTCAGCGTCATAAGAATAATGAGTTCATTAAGAGGTGTTGGATGGATGAAGTCATGCGTAAGGCTTGGTATTATAAGACAAGAGTTAAACAACCCATTGTATTGCTATAATTGGAGTTAGAGAAATTATAGTAAAGGAGCACCAAAAGGTAACTTCCAGTTTGGCTAAACCCTCCCTGATTCCCTCTGGCCACAGATTATCATATTTCTTCTCTGAATCAGACCTCCCTTATGTTTTCGAGCTCCTGTAAATTCAGTGCTGTTATAGTAATCTCTAATCCTCACGCAGAGCACCGAAGTCGTTTGGTTTTTTTTTTTTTTTACACAAGCTCCTTTGTGAGATATTTACTGCTGAGAGCCTGATCTTGGCTTCAGCTCAGCTGATAAGTAGGCACAGACTTTCGGATTAGAAAGACAAATAAATATTTGGAACTGATTAAGCTAGAAGGTTCAATGGCATAATGTTCCAGGGCTGATTTAAATACATGAAGTCAAGAAACAGCAAAGAGAAATTGAATACAGCCATCTTTTAGTCTGAGTTCTGCAGAAGCTAATACTCGTGATGTGAGATCACCTCCTGGTCCAAGATGCTCTCGCAGGGTGGGAAAAAGGTTGATTTAAACTTCTTCAGTTTGTTTAAACCGGCACAGTTGTACTGAGTCAAAGTTGATGGAGTAAATCTAACGTATACCAGTTGAGATCTGCCACTGATCAGTGTATTTTGTCGTTCCTTCTTGTTATCCTGAATATATTCTACACATGCAGTGTGACAGCTGGCCCGGAGACAAAGAATGGAACATATGTTGTAGGAAGAACTTGTGTTTAATACAAGATAGATGCACATTTCAGCACTTAAACTGAGCTTCCACTGAATGTGCAAAGCGGATAACTGCATCTGCAGATGCATTTGGTGAAAATAATGAGTGTGCAAATAACACATATGATTCAGTAGCCAGTCTAGGAAATAGGTCAACATGATCTATCACTGTGGCTTGTGCTTTGTGTTGGTCCTGCAGTGAGTGGAAAGCTTCCAAATACTGATATATTGGCTTTTCTGTCTTTTATCGGATACTCCATATTCTGTAATAATAGTGGCATATACCTTCAGTGTTCCTACCACTTTGCATTGCCGTTTGCGGGGAGGTAAACGAACCTTAGCAACTTTCTCCTCTTTTTCTTGAACAATCCCTTAACACACACTACAGTCATCCTGAAATGCATTCAGGAAGTCATCTCTGATTACGCAGTTAAAGAGCACTACTCTATATTGGTCATTTAAAACATCTTCAAGGGTTTCATTGATGAAGACTTTCCAAAAGGAAATAGGCAACAAGGAAGATCTATTGAATTTTGAGTCACTGTATGCTGGATGTTACATTAGAACTTAAATCAGATCCAGCATTTCACAAGGAAAGGAAAACAGAAAAGTCAAGTGCGATAAAGGGCTGCTTATCCATAGGAAGACGTGATATGTGTAAAAAGAGCTACCTTACAAAAGGGTTAGCTGTTCAAAATGCCCCCTTAAAGAAGATACAATTAGAGCTTAATCGTTTCTCTCTTCAGTTCAGAGCTCCCACATCTAAGTTAATGAACACGTATGCCAAGTTGTCCCTATTTGTACCTTGCTTATCTTGACCATTTAAACAAGCTGGCTCTTTGCTAACATTACTGTTTATAGAGATTGCACATCTCTGCGTGGGAGCATTGCTCCTCTTTGTAGGCTGGGTTTCACTCTGTACAGAATGTTGAGTATCAGATGTAATTTCTTCCCTCTAAGGAAGTCCTAACAATTAATTTACAAATAGATTGATAAAAAGCTAATAGATGCTAAATTAACCACAGGAGGACTCCTGATCTGTTCCCTGAACTGCAGGAACATGGTGGAAAATTACAAGAAAAAAAAAAAATCAATGAAGAAAGAACGTTGGAGTCCATGAAGTTCAAGCAAGGCACAATTGTTACTTGACACCAGCATCTTCTTGCACAGCAAATTGGTTTATTAATGTGTACAATGCAGCACCACGTGTTTGAGGCTGCTGTATGTTATGGACATGTTGCAATGTGGAGTCAAGCTCTCAAAAGCCGTGTCTATACCGGTAAATTAAATACACCCAGTATTGCTGTCTGACGCTGAGGCTGGCAGGCTCATCTCCACACCACAGCACTCTCTTCTCCGTTAGTGTAGGCTGCTGTTTACAGGATGCTTGTTGAAATAGCCCTAACATGTTAAATCCCAAATCCTTCACGGGAATTGGCTAAAAATGGGTTTGTTAACCTGGGCCAAAACCAGGGCCTGCTTTAAAAGCTTTGGCCAGCGGGTATTTGCTAGGAGAGTGTGAGGAGGAAGGTGAGGAGGCAGCGGTAACACCATGCGGAGCCGTGCTGGAAGGCTGGCTGGGACATAGAAGCAGCCCAGGCTTCTTGTTAGGGAGCACTGAGCACTGATAAATTCATAGTGTTTCTGGGCTCAGAGACACACTTGTTGCACTGTGAGGCACAGTCATGGCTCTGCCTCTGCAACTGGCTCTTTTTGAAGTGCTGTGTCCCAGCCTTGTGCACGCAGACTGTCTTTCTGGAGTCAGGCTTTTCCCTTTTTCTCCCCCAAATCGGTGTTTCTCTTTCCCTGTTCCATGCACAATGCTACATTTTTCTTGTCTGTCTTTGCATCTTCTGGGGGAGCAACTTGCTGAGGCCAGTGACTAGTAGTGTGCGTGTCCTTGGGCCTTTGATGCTAGCCCACTTTGGTCCCTTGGCCTCATCCATTGAAGTGTGTTGCCCTTGGTGCAATTTTGCTTTGCACCTACAGGTAAACGAGTACTTTCTCTTGATATGCACATACAGACATACACACGTCCATACGCATATGTTATACACACAGATACTCCTGTACGGGCTGCGGGCTGTCAATCAGTTATACATTTAAATGTGCAGGCATCTCACTAGGTATCTCCTCAAATCTAACTGATCGGGTTGTTCCAGGTATGGTATTTCTGTCATTTAAACTTTGCGATGGAGTGTGTGCTGTGGGTCTTTTCATGGTTAATTCTCCAGTGCCATTTGCCAGCGTGCTGGCTCAAGGTGGAGTGCTGATCCAGCAGTATAGGAGCACACAGGTTCTGCACATGTGTTAGTTCAACACTTAGGAATTGATGCCCATCACACTTCATCAAACATGTTGTTACAGACCCCAGGAGCTGCTCATTCATCCCGCACTCCAAAGTACCAATAACACCTGCAGCACCCAAGGTCTCTTGAAAGCAATGAAATCCAATCCCCAAAGCCTTGTAGTAGTGATGAGCAGAAAATCACAGCAGCCGGTGTTGGAAAAATAGGAATTCAGCTAAAGCAACAGTACCTTGACAACACTTGGCGCTGCAAACATCACTTAACTTGACAAACAACCAGTAATAGCTAGAGTGAAAATAAAGGGCTAGGCAGGTAGAGAGATAAAGTATGAAGAACATGCTGAGCAAATAACAGCCTTTTGAGAACCAACATTAGCATAATTACTAAACATAGGTAATTGCTGAAATAGCATTTGCTGGCAGCATTTATGTTTCTAAAATGCAACACTTTCTCTCTTCCCTACATAGTCTTCTGCTAGGACTATGGAGTGTGCTTACACTCTGCTTTTAGCTGAGAGAGCGCTTGTATGGAATTTGGCACCACGTGAAAGCCGAGGGCATAGAGAGGAACAAACACATTTTAACACCTTGGAGTCCAACCGTCCTTTTTAAACAAGGTTGTCATACTTGGGGCTACATGCCTTGTTAAAATCTATATGTTATACCATCAACTCAGCATTTGCCCCAGCGCCCTACTCAATACTTGATAAGATTGGACATTCTCAAATCAATTCCTATTGATTTCTCACTGCTGAAATAGGATAAGCATGTGACAGACACAATGAGTGTTTAGTACAGCAGATCAAGCCATTCCAGCACTAGAAAACAACTGGGCTGGTAAAAAAACCCAAAAAACCAACAAAAACACAACCAGAAAAACAAACAAAAACCCCCCACCAGACACAAATGCAGTAACATGGAGTGCATAAGCAGAGGTCCTGGCTACAATCAAAAGCATTAGCTGGTTCTGCATAAAAAGACATTTGGCCACAATTTTGATGGAAGAGCAGGTGGAAATTAAAAAGAAAAAAAAAAAGGCAACAGATGAGGTTACATCTGTGAAGGTTGTAGGGCTGATCTGCAATTATTTATGAGTACTGTATGTGACCTGGGTACTGAGATCTTGCTGTACTGGCTTACTGCATTTCCTACTGCATGTTGCTTTGCAGGGCAGATAGGAAACTGTCAGAGGCAATAGCTGGCCTCTACCTAAGTAAAATGGAAGGGAAAAACTGTATGTGCGCTATTAGCTGTGAAGATTCCTCTGGATAACAGAAGTACAAAAGGAAGTCAGCCTGGGTTTTTTGAAAAGAAGCAAAAAAAGTGATTTGAAAGTAATTGCAGAGGGCAAAATGGGACCATGCAAGGGTCATGCTCAGAAAGGGCAGGATACCACGAAGGCAGCGCCCATGGAGAAGGCTGAAGTGGTGGGGCCTTCTAAACCTTCAAGGTGGTGGTGAGACACAAAAAAGTCATATGCAGAGGCAGTTCTCACCGGCTGAAAACATCTTTTTGTTTTCAAAATTGCTGTATTCTTGTGAGGTCAGAAGTTGAACTCCATCTCTGGACCACTGACCATGACTCACTGAAAGAAGATACCTACCTTCCAGTCTCAGATGGGCGAGCTAAGAGAAATGGACATCATCCTGACATAAAGGGGGAAGGATTATGGGATCAAAAGCAAAAGCACAAGTCTGGAGCAAATGCGTGGAGCAAAAGCTGGAGCTAAAGGAGGAGGCTCTCCAAATACTGCCTTGCTGGCTCCCTGGTGAGCCCCTCCGGTGGTTTCACCAGCGGTAACCCAGGCACGTGTTTCATTGAGCATAAATTGCACTCTCCACAGGGATAGCTCAAGCGTTGAAAGTTTGCAGTTGAACATAATTTCCTCAGAGGAAACTCAAACCCAATAAGCAAGAAGCATGAGGCCATTTGGTGATCCATATACAGAGATAAAAAATGGCAGACCCTTCAAATATAAGCCAGACAAACCTTCTACTGCCTAACCCTGTGGTGGCATTTAGACAGATGTTTCTTTAGGCAAGATCAGTATTTTGCTGTCATTCATTATGGATTTACCAGTTTTGTATTGATTCTGTTGTGGCCTCCTATGTACTTTAATTGCTGCAATAGAAAAACAAGTTGCTATACATGACATTTCCTTTCTGAGAAGCTGGCAACAGAATTGCATGAACCACTGGTAGATTCACTGATTTCCCTTGTGAGTCAGTAATACAATGATGACTGAAACAGCTTGTCCTTCTTTCTGTTCCAAAACAGCTATTTTTTTTCAAGAACTCTCACTAGCTGTGGATTTAAAACCAGAAATCTTCCTAATTGCTGGATAATATGATAGACTTTCCTATAGTATTTCACAGTTATTAACTTTGAGGTTTTATTGATTGAGGGACAGGCACCTGAGTGCCTTTGCCTGAGCAAGCAGGGTTGCTCAGGCTGTGGGTAAGGTCCACCCAGAGTTGGCCAAGGGCAATGGGGATAATTGACAAAGTGGTTTCTGGTGCTCTCATCGTTAGATTGACACGTGGCACAGCTCTCAGGAGTGTGGGTTTAAAAAGAAATGCTTCCTTCCTCTGGGATGCAAGCCACCGGCTTGGATTCAAGGCTTTTCACCTGGGAGGTCTGCAGCAGCTGGTAAACCCATATGGTATGGGGCAAAAAAAAAAAAAAAAGTCACAGTGTGCTTGCAGAGTGAGGAGCAAATAAAACTGTTTAAGTTACCTCACCTCATCCCTCTGGAAGGCTATTCTCTGACAGTGTAGTATCTAGAAGTTCTTTCCAGGCATTTTGGACTGTCCTAGCTGAGCAGGCTCCACCTTCCCTGAGGAACTGCCATGCCAGCAGAAGGCATCTGCTCAGAGATTACCTTCAGGCTGAAATGGAGGTGAGAGAAGGATGACTTATTTTGCTTTCCCTGTGCTTTCCTCCCTCAACTTCAAGTATTTTCAAAAAATAATGTTCTAATCTTCTGTGTTTAGCCATCTGCTGACACCCTCTGTCTGGGTTTCCGTAGCTGTACTCTTCTTGTTTAGCATTTCCAATCCTGATACCGTTTTTGAATATTTTTTAAGTTGTGACCCTGGCACAACTGAATCTGAGGAAGGCAGTAGACAGGAGGTAGTTCACCTCATTGAAAACTGTTTCAGAGTTAGAATTTGTGACAATACCCACTATTCAACTTAGACTGGTTGGGACCCGCTGCATGAATTAATGTGGTAGGAAAAGAACCAGAGAATTCTTCCCTCTAGCAGCTTGGTATGTGCATAATTAGGTACCGTAATGAGAGGTGCTACAAGAAAACACAGATAGATGAAGGCCTGTCAGGTGATCCATAAATAAAATAAATTCAGTGTGTCCATACATAAATTAAATTCTGCAACAACCCCATGAGGTAAGTCAGTATTACATATATTTTTGAGATAGATAAACTAAGTTCCTGGAGATGCAGCTGGTGATGAGGTATCTCAGCAGCATGTTGGAAGTAGAGCCTGGGCAATCCCTGGTAGGACTTTAGAAGTGGCAAGATTGCTGAGGAAGGAGAGGATTTGTTAGGGTTGGTCAATCTGGTAAGAAACAATTGTATGTAATTAAGCAAAGTAAAATAGGATCTGACAGCTCTAGGGGTGTATCAGGATTTGTGCATGTGTTTTGCGGAGACACAGAATCTACTTCCTAAAATGTATGATCGACAGAAGTAGCAAAACCATGCTCATTCCGGAAAGCTGAGGTGGGCTGAAGGAAAAAAAAAAAAAAGTATCTTGCTTTGCCTTCTGCTGGTCCTGCTTCAGATCAGAGCTGCTGGAAAACTCCACAAGGAGTATTTGCAAGCTGTTCTGCATGGCCATTTTGGCATAGCCCAGCTGGTTAATGCTAGCAAATCTGGGCTGGTAACAGTTCCTGAAATAAAACCCATCTTGCCAGAAGAAGAAAGTCTAAGAACAGAAAAGTCTGGTTGTATTTTTTCCATCATTGCCTATGTACTTCTCAGAGACGTGTAAACAAAGCCAACTTGTTGATGAGAAATATGTCAATCAAAGAGCTGCTGAATGTTCTGGAGACACTTATCACTAGATGTTTTGACTAAATGTCTGAGAGCTCACGCTCTTGGGAAATTTCCCAATAGATCTGAAGATAAACACACAAGCTCTTGGCATCTCTCCTGACTGGATGGTATTTGAGAACTGATAATTACTTACATTTAACCTGTGCACCTTACAAAACTTGCGGTGTACCCTTTAGAAGGCAGCATCGGAGCATTTTGCAGTGGCATTTATTAAGGACAAAGGCCCAGTGAATGGGAAGACTACTTGTCTACATTTCAAATCATGTCAGAATAAAAAAAGTTACTCTCTCTGTCATATCCATCTATAGTCACTTTGGTCACAGTTGAAATGCTGAGGTAGCAAAAATCAGATGAGTGAACCAGTTCTGGAAAGCCTTTCAGCAGGGTAACATCACAGGCATTTGGTGAGGCAGCAAGAAAAAATTTGGTATTCAAAGCAACTTTCATAAGTTTTCATTCCAGTCAAGTGTTTAATGATCCCCTGCTGTGAAAGGTCCCCTGCTGCTACAGTTCTGTGCTGCAGAATGAGCCTTCATGGGGCAGAACTCTGCTAAATTCCAGGTTTGGGGCTTCAGGGAAGCAAGATTAACTACTAGGAGGTTGGCCTCAAACAGCAAGAAGTAAAGATTCGCAACCAGGCACCTGCAGAAGCACCAAAGCAGTAAGTAGCACATCGCTACTGGTGGTCTTGCTGCTTGCTTTTTCTGCACAACACTCAAAATGGGCAAGGTTTGCTGTGATCCAGAGGCTTTTCCCCAAGCATGAGTGCTCCTCAGCAGTGACATCCATGCAGCAGCCTGGGATGGCTACTTGAACTTGGGGCAGTAGAGGACAATCTCCAAGAAAATAACATCTTAATCTGACCAGGTGCTAATATTTTTTTCCCCTCTTATTTTGCTTTTGATTAAGCTCTATCCATGAGGACTCGGGCAGTGCCCACTGTGCAGAAATCTTGAGGAATGGCTTGAACTCAGAAGAGGAATCAGTAAGCAGAGATTTTTTAATTAGAAAGCTCAAATTTTCACCTCTGCCGGCAGCGACCTTTTTGATTTGTTTACCAGGAACGTACACAGGAGTGATTCTTCCTGTTGTTCTGGTGACAAGAATAACAGGGCTTAAGTGGTTTTGTTCTCCACCTACATTAGAGGTACGGTCATTTTAATTTTACCTGTTACAATCAGTCTCTCCTCTATAGCACCCATCTGACTGGCAGAAACACAAGCTCACACAGCCCATTGAGTAGTAAACATATCTGTGAAATGTCACAGCATTAACCAAAACTTCACCGGTCAGCATAAGGAATATAAATATAATGAAAAAAATGGTTTTCCCATGAGAATTAACCAGTCTCCATTAGTGGGAGTAAATGACTGACTGACTTCAGTCCTGGAGCCTGTAGTGTTTTGTAATTCTCAGTCTCTGCCATGAACTTCTTATCGGCTTGCCCAGACTCTGCATCTTTCATCTCAGTGTGGTGGGTTGACCCTGGCTGGAGGCCAGGTGCCCACCAGAGCCGCTCTCTCACTCCCCTCATTCACCAAACAGGGGAGAAAAGGCATAACGAAATGCTTGTAGGTCGAGATAAGGACAGGGAGAGATCACTCACTAATTATCGTCACGAGCAAAACAGACCAAACTTAGAGAGGGAATTCATCTAATTTATTACTAGGCAAAACAGAGTAGAGCAATGAGAAATAAAATCAAATCTTAAAACACCTCCCCCCACCCCTCCCATCTTCCCGGGCTCAACTTCACTCCTGGCTTCAACCTCCACCCCCCTCAGCGGCACAGGGGGACGGGGAGTGGGGGTTACGGTCAGTTCATCTCACGGTGTTTCTGCCGCTTCTTCATCCTCAGGGGGAGGACTCCTCTCATCGTTCCCCTGCTCCAGCATGGAGTCCCTCTCACGGGGTGCAGACCTTCAGGAGCAAACTGCTCCAGCGTGGGTCCCCCACGGGGTCACAAGTCCTGCCAGCAAACCTGCTCTGGCGTGGGCTCCTCTCTCCATGGGTCCCAGGTCCTGCCAGGAGCTTGCTCCAGCGTGGGCTTCCCATGGGCCACAGCCTCCTCCGGGTGCCTCCACCTGCTCCGGCGTGGGGTCCTCCACGGGCTGCAGGTGGAATCTCTACACCCCCTCATCCTTCCTCCATGGGCTGCAGGGGGACAGCCTGCTTCACCATGGTCTTCACCACGGGCTGCAGGGGGATCTCTGCTCCGGTGCCTGGAGCACCTCCTGCCCCTCCATCTGCACTGACCTGGGTGTCTGCAGAGTTTCTTACATCTTCTCACTCCTCTCTCCGGCTGCAAAAGCTCTCCCTAACTGTTTTTTTTCCTTCTTAAATATGTTATCACAGAGGTGCTGATTGGCTTGGCCTTGGCCAGCGGCAGGCCCGTCTTGGAGCCGGCTGGCATTGGCTCTATCAGACACAGGGGAAGCTTCTAGCAACTTCTCACAGAAGCCACCCCTGTAGCCCCCCAGCTACCAAAACCTTACCACTGAAACCCAACACACTCAGTTAATTCAACAAAATAGAGTCTGGTTCAGAGTAAGCTATTGCAGGTATACAGTGCATTAGCATAAATATCATTGCACAGTACTGCAACAGTACAGGCATGTCATCTGATCTGCAAAATAATTTTCTCCCCCAGATCAGTTAGAAGTTCAAGATGGTCAGTGTGGTGTGCATTGCACTCATCATCTGTCTAACGTAGTCTGGTCAGCGCGGGGAAAGATGCTGATGTTATTTATACCCTGAAAGCCTATTTCTGGATGGACACTGCTCCACTGTGTGTTTGTGTGTGTGTGTGCATGCATATATAAGTGCTTTCCTCTCTATATGTGTGTATACGTATGTAAAACAAAGGCTCCAGATGACTGGAGGAGAAATTTTAATGGCACATTGGCTGAAGAATTAAGTTCTCACTTTTGTACATTTATAGCTTCAGGAATCACTTCCTTGTTTTCTACAAACACCCACCAACATGTAGGACTTCTCATAACCTGTCCAAGACTCTAAGAACTTGCCAAAATGAATGAAATATATAACCTTAGTGATCCTGTGCATAGTTTTCACTTTGGTCATGAGTTCACATGTTTATAGCAGAAATGCTCCCGTGCTCTCCTGCCCACGGGAGGTAACAGGAGCCCTGGATGCCTTCGGTACCCACAACACCTGGCTTCCAGGGACCAACCTCATGGGCAATGGCAGAGCAAGCATTTCCATCTGACCCCATTCATCTCCTTCAGCTCCAACCACTCATGGTAGGAATAACTCCTCATTAGCCCGTTCAGTCCCTACCTGGAGGGAGGGAGACCACTGCACAAGTTCAGCTAACAGTTCACACATAGTACGAATTACGCCATGTCTTCCTAGATGGCTTTGCCTGAGGAAACGGGTGTTCACGTGTGCTCTTCTCTACCAGTTGTGGGTAGCAGGGTTGCTCCAGCTGTCCCCTTTCTATCCATAACAGTGGTTTTGGATCTTCGTCCTTCCTTTCATCTTGCATAACCACTATAGGCCTCAGATGATCAGAGACCAGCTGTATTCCTGTTCTTGCAATGGAAGTGATACGGACTAGAGCAAGTGAAGGGCAGTAAGGGCATTGCTGCCTTCTCCTGCGTATTTTCAGATCTGCGGTCTGCTCAGCCTGCACCCCAAGGCAATGCGTGAGACCATCCTGCTGCTGCAAATAGTCCGTGTTTGCTGCTCATCAGAAGTTTCCACAAAGACCATTGCTGAGAAAAGAGGTATCCTGGCTGATTGTCTATGTATTTGTACTGTTTCTGGGTTACTGTTCATTTACAGTGGTATTATGGGAACAGTTAATTACAATAATTTGTTTGTATAAAAACTCTTCTATATGCACAGATCTAAACATGTGAGTTTCATAACTCATAAAAATTAAAGTAAACACCTCGAGAACAAACACATATAAATGATAATTAAGTTTTGATTCTTCTAGCATTGCCAGGCCACTCCTGGGAGTTGCTAGTCTTGTCAATATTTTAACATGTTCAGCAGGTCTTGAAAGTAAACAAATGGCCATCAGTGGGTAAGCACTGCTGTGTTTGTCTTTCAGAATTAGTTGCTCAGGTAGGTTGCATGTATGTGGCAGACTGAATACATTACTTTAGAGGCACAGAAACCAGGTGTAGGCATCTGTGAATGCTGAAATCGTGAACATGTTCAGATCAAGCCCGAGCTTCAGGTTATGTTAAATGTTTTCTCTACCAGCTAATCAGCTAAGTACTAACATAGGGCAGATGCGAAACCAAGGACTCAGATGTATTTGTCTCCCAGCCCTTTACTGACCTCTAACAATCCCTTCTACCAGTATTTCCTTTGGCAAATAATGGGAAATCCACAACATAGAAAAAGAGTCAAATTCAGTTTGACAGTATCCCTTAAAAAATTTACTGAGAAACAATATTCTGAATGGCACCACTGTCCTATGGCTTGTCAGATTAAATGTCTGGATGATCAGGAGTGGCTGTTCATCTTTCAGGACCAAAGGTCAGTGAGGGAAAAGCCACTAAAAAAGTCATCAGAGGCACATTACTTATACTGGGAAGAAAACTACACGATCAGACCGCAGCTCAATACAGGGAGTTAAGTTATGAAAAGCCTCGGAAGACGGTTTGATGTGGACAAACAGTGATGCCTCTGACAGTTCGGTGCATCTTATGATATCAGGTGGAATAACGAGTGAGGCTGATACCAGTTACAGCCCCAGAGCAGCGATCCAGCTCATGCACCTTTGGATAAATTAGGCCCTGTCTCCGTCGATGTTAAAGCCCCGGAGGATGCTAACGCAGTGAAGTTATTTCAAGCCCTTCCTGTTGAGTCAATGCTCGGTGCAAGGCAGTTTCTTGCCCTCCTGCAGGTAACCTCGTACTCACCTCGAGGACTTGGCTTGAAGAGAGCAGGCTGCAAATGCGAACGCTGTATGCTGGATCAGGAACTGCCCTGCCTGCTTAGCTCACCGTGATGCAAGCAGGAGTAACGCGCAGTGATGTTCAGAAGTAATTACTGCAGTCAAGTCCTCTTAATGCTCCTCCTTTCATGTTTTTGTAGTAGAGTGGAAAGAGCTCTCCATCTCCCCTGGGTTGCCGTGCCCCTTACGGCCTGAATTATGCTCGATTGTCATAAAAACGACAAATGATGTATCCTTGCTATAAAAGCCAACCTCATGTTAAATTTCAGTGTCCTGCTCCAAGGTACCAGAAATGTTTTACCTGGACAAAATCCATATATATTTGTTCGGAAATCCCCAGACAAGCAATATGCAGGCTTTCAGCTTACAGCCTGGTATAGTTCTGGGTCACTGAAAAGAGCTATAAATGTATAAGCACCAGGCAATTATAATAATAAACAGAGCTATTTCACGCACATCACCACTCACAAAAGTCAGTGTCTGGGCTTCTGTAAATATGCTGATACGTACTTAAATATTAAAACCAGCAATGAGCTAGGTATGTATGTGTATTATATAACTATGCAGCCCCATTATTACGTATAAGCACATTTTCTTAATTACCATGTAAAACTGTTGCCTCCTAAAATTCTGTGGGTGGCTTGACACAAAATACCGAAGATTAATACAGCTTTGAACTACCAAATTACTTCTTGTGTAACTTAGTTTAGCTTTATGTAGCTGCAATAAATGTGTATCTTGATGATATGTTTAATATTACATTACATTGTACTGTTTTCCATTGTGCTGAAATACGTTTTAGCATTTTTCCACAATGTAAGATGACAGAGATCAATTACAAAACTAATAAATGTCAATTAACGTCTTTGCAATCTGAATCCCAATGAACCTGTTAAAACTACCTTGTTATATATCACTTATACGTATAAATGCTGGTTAAATGTTTAATGAATGCATGAAAAAGTAATTACCTATTTACTGTTTATGTAGTGGTAAGCTAATCCCATCGCTGTTAGTTATGTCCACTGGAAAGCGAAGACTGAATTTGCAAATTTGAGTGGCTAAAATGGGCTCTGAAATGCATCATTCATTAATCAGGTGCACTTCTTTGCAGTGCCTAAATATAGATTTGGGAATCTAATTTGCAGCACTTCGACAGGAGTATTTTGTCCTATTAAGCTATGAAGTTATTTTTCAGCGTGGTCTAGTCCACACTGGTGCTCCGTACTATGGAGTTTAAGCATTGTGCAGCATCTACAAAGCCTCGAGCTTTCCTGGAAAAGGTCGTCATCGCATAAAAAATTCATACTTTTTAGCAATAATTTAGGCTAAAATGTAGTCAGTACAACAAGGTTAACACCTCCACTCATAGGAAAATGTAGTCATTGCCCTTGAGACAAGAACTTTCCCCATACGGAATATTAAAAATAGGATTTTTATTTATTACAAGTAGTGAAGACTTTGCCTTGGCATCTCAGCTGAAAAATGGCACCTTTAGGACCACAGCAGAGCAGATCACATTGCCTACTTCGCTTATCCATCTCGGTTGCCTTTGCTAACGGCCTGCTCTCTTTGTCTGCTCCGTAGGGAGTGCAGCAGCGCTCCGGAGCTGAAGCATGCTCTGCTGACAGCCGGGCTCTCGCTGCTGACTGCGCGTCCAGAGGGGCTGAGCCTCCTGAAACAGGCACCAGCGGTAAGGTGGGTAGAAGTGGGCTGGGGAACAGTGCCCGTGTCGGGGCAGACCTGTCCCAAGGGAAAGGTACCTCTCGGGTCACTTAGGCCAGCACTGGCTGTTTCCCTCACGGTGAGAGGAAATGTGTTTATTTCCAATGGGTGTTGTTTGCACATCTTCCTTTCCTCTCTGACGCGTTACCTGTGTGGGAGTGAGATCAAAAGGGCTGTTAAAAAGCCAAGGAGACCAGCAACCGTACAAGAACAAAGCGGGGAGTTACTAATTGGGGAATGCTTCTTGCCTCTCCCTTCCGGCTGGTAAAGCATAGTCTTCCCAAGGCTAAGCGGAGGATCAAAGGGTGGTACTAAGCCTTACAGATCATAGCCTGCAGAAAGAGCAGTGGAGAGGGAGGCTGTCAGCAGTGGCAAGCAGGCAGATGAAGAGTTGGAGAGGAGCAAAGGCGCCAGTTCCTCTGGCAATGTGGGACTCCATGGACGTGTCGGTCCGTGGTGGGCTCCTGAGGGAGCTACCAACCTTCAGGAACAGAGTATGTGCAGCTACGTTTCTTTGTCCCTTTCAGCCATCCTTCTGTTCTTCTTGGCAAATACATCATGCTTTATATTGAAAGAACTGTCTCTTTGTAATTAGAGAATACAGTTCTCGGGTCCCAAAGGAAAAGTATCTGCAAGTGTCATGTACGGCAAAAGGGAGCAACCTTGAGAGCGTCGGCTGGGATGATCCTGCTACAGGGATACATGTGGTCATCAGCCTGCAGCGGGGACCAGGAGGAGTGGCATCCCCAGGGATCAGGAGCCTGGATCTTGCTGTGGTGCAGCACAGCCATAGTTTGGAAGTAAAATTACACAAAACCCACAAACCTGTCCTCCTGGATGGCATGGTCTCCTGGTGCTGCCATTGTTCCTCCTCAAAGTCTGTCTCTTATGTAAAGGCCAACCGGCAGGCTGCTGCCTGGGACAGGGTCTAACTCAGCAAGGTCCCTGAGAGAAACTCTTTAGAGGGAAAATGCCTCATCAGAAGTTTGCCAACTGTCCTCTGATGGCAGGCGTTGTTTCAGACTAATTCCTTCTCTTTCGTGTGCTGGATCCTGCCAGCTGAAGATGTTATGGGACTTGCTCACTGAATTCTCATTAAAATAAATGCATATTGGCCAGCAGACCCTGCCGTATGGCTCTACAAAGCTGATCCTCAGCATCTCCTCTGCTTTTTGTACCAGACTTCAGACAAGGCTATTAACGCTAACTGGGTAGGAAGGGGACCAACGGTAGCCTCTGCTGCCAGGTTGTCCCATCTGCAGGTGTAATAAAGTGCTGCCTTTGAGGAGCCCAGAGCTATTCTTTCCTGTTAGCCTGGGGCAAAATGGAGCAACAGGCGCAGAGGTGGCTTTGCTCTTGAAGCCTGCAGATTTGGGAAATGATCTGGTTTTGTGGCTGTCACAATTTCTAACAGAAGAAATAGCATTAAGAACATTGTTAAGAAGTGGGCCTCTACTGAGAATATCTTGCTTTTCTGTAGCTGCTGTTTTGCTGGAGCCACTCTGGTGGCTCTAACGATAGCAGATGCTTCAATATAATCCACAAGGAAAAATACTGGGTGTTTGGGTCTCCACCCCACCCCTCCCCAGAACAGAGGGGGTTTTTGTTCAGTTATTTTAGGAATGCAATTTGGTAATTCAGTTGCTTGCCTGATAAATGTCTGCCCTCTGATCCCAGCTACAGGAGATGGAATAAAATGTAACTGGATTTGACAGACAGAATTTGTCTGCTGTGTTTGAGGCACAGCGAAGCAGCCTGGGGAGAAAAACATTACAGCAAATTATGCTTCCTTATCTCCCTATGCTAACAGTGCCAGGTCAGCTTGGAGCGGTGAGCAAACAAGTCTTTGAAAGGACAATACCCACCGAGCTGAAACAACAACGCTGTCCTGGTCTGACTCTAGGGCTGGGGATGTGGGCACTGGTGAAGCTGCTGTGAAGTCCCAGCTAATCCCCTTTCCCTTTCTGGTTCCCCTCCCATGCTTAGTTTGCAAGTTTGGGGCAAGGGATTGCTTCCCAGCAGGGCTAGCACCTGGGACCTTGCTCTGAGATGCAGCCTCCATTGGCTGCCACAACCCTGTCTGTTTGCACTGTCCTCCTCTTTGCCGGGGTGGCAGAGAGAGATGGCAATGCCATGGGCAGAGAAGCCTCTACCATTGTTTTTTTTGTGTTGTTCAGTGTTTTTGGAGTGTTCTCACACTGCAGATACACCCAACAGCGAGCCGAGCTCTGCAGATGCCCTAATGTGGATGCCCACATGGTTCTGCAACTGCAGAACAGCCACAATGGTTTTTGGTTTTTTTTTAATTTGTCCATGCAAAATATGTTTATTTTAATATTATTCTTTGGGTCAATTCAGTTCTTAGAGGTGGTTCAAAGTATCATTAAGCATACCCATTAACTGATGTCTTTATTTCAAACACACTCTAGTTTCCTATGAGCTGACCCTTATTTAATGGCAGTGGACAGCCATCATTCAGGCTGCAGAGACTGGATCATTCCGCAGCTGAGCCTGCTCCGAGCTTCTGGCTAATGGTTCCCAGCTGTCCTTCTGCTTCCTTGGTAGCTCTGTATTTTGGGGATGGGCAATGTTGAGGTGTGGACGCACAGCACTGGGAAAGGTGCACATGCAGAAGTGATCTCAGCTCAAAACTCTTCCCCAGGGTTGACCCAGCGCAGCACCGCTATGCTGAGCTGCTTCTAGAAACAGGAGTCTTCATGATGGTGGGTTTGTAAAAGGGTGTCTAGATACCCCTAAAATTTGTCTTTCAAATAGCCAGAGCAGGGTGGGTGAAGGAAAAAGACTGTTAAAACTTGCCCCAAGGCACTTGCATCCTAATCCCTAAGTTCACATAGTGCCATAGGGACTTTTCTATCAGCGTGTTGACTCTGATGTATCTTCAAAGTGATGGGGAAAGTAGACGAAAGTAATTTTTTTTTCTCCCCTACGTTCACTACCTGGATTGTAACTACCTAACCTGACTAGATGTCCTCCATTCCTCCCACGTCGAAGCCTGCCTGCTCCTTTCCTGAAACATCCATCACACCGCAGGTCAGCTCTTCCTTGATTTGTAGGAGACGGTTGCCCAGTCTGCCTCCCCTTTAATCATTTCTCTGATATCAGCTAGAGAGATGAAAAGCTGGGGGGATCTAAGTAATCCATTTCTAAGTGTAAAAAGCCCCAAAAAGTGGGGAGAGAGTGGAAGAGAGCGAGTCTGTCTGCTGAGCAAACAGACTGATTACGTCAAGGGACAGGAAGAGCAGCGCTTGGAAATCAATACGGATGAGGCTTTGAAAAGGTTGACTGACTGCACTGGATTAGCTATCGATTTTTGTCATTTTCACAGCTAGTGCCATGCTCTCCACCCGCTGAGGCCATTAAGCTCTGAGGCCTTAAACTTCTAATCCCCCGCTAATAACAACAAGACAATGGCCCGGCAAGCCAAGGATCTAACAGGATGTCCAATAGCTTCGGCGCTGTATCGAGTGTGCCAGTGTCTAGGAAGCAATCGTGGCAGCCCAGAGACACTGTGCGGAAATAAAATGCACAGAAGGATTCAGATCACGCTCAGAAGCCAACTGCAAATCAGTGTTTATTGGTAAGAATCTCCAACTGGCTTCCAGTTAGCACCAGCAGCATGGGATGCATCATTTTGGCAGGATCTCTCTGAGCATAGATTTTGTTAAAATAAGTGCAGAAAAGAATTTTGTTTGTTTTCAAGATAACTTTGGTAGAGGTGCGCAACAGTGTGGGCTCCCTCTTCAGCAGCTAAAGGGCTGAAGCATCAAGCGTCATGCCATCACCATAACTTTGTTTGTTCAGCACACCCAGCTGTAAAGAAACCCTGAGCTTAGAGGTAGGACTGTGAAAAAGGGATGTTGGAAGGAGTGAAGTCCTTACTATATAACCTGGAGACAGAACACAGGAAAGGAATAATGGAAATGCTCTTCTGAGATGGATGGGAAGATGGCTAAGGAGTGAATAGAAGAAATGGATAGAAGAGATCTGGCTACGAATGACTGCTTCCAAGGCTGGGAAACTAAGCCAGCTTCTTCCTGTACCACCCTTTATATAGAGTAGATTTGCCAGGTCATGTCAAAGAGCTGATCAGCCTTGTTGCAGCTCAGATTCCAGAAAGTCTGCAGTTCACCAGTGTGAACATCATCATGGATGCAGCCCAGCAAACACATGTCATACAGCTACTCTACATCTCACTGGAAATAGTCTATTTGCAACCTCGGGGGCCTTAAAACAGTGCCCCAGAGTTCAGTCCCACAAGGCAAGTCATCTGCATCTCTCAGATTCACTGCCTCACCTCGGGAGGTGGTAAGCAGATGAGTGCAACTCACCTGGGGATCACTCAGCCTCTTCTGCCACCCACCGCTCCGGATTCTCTCCAGAACTTAGTACAGCTGTGACTGAATGGCAGAGTGTGCCCAGAAGAGGAGAAAAACCCTGGGAGATATGCTGTATGTCCCTTAGCAAGGCCTTGGTCCTTCATACAACCATGCTCAGTAACATAGCCTTCTTTCCTCAGCTGCAGCTACGGCATCCATCCCTAGAGCCTGTGTGGTAGAGAGCACAGCCCTCTAACAACCCGCTGCATGCCAGACATCCCATCTCCTACAAGACACAGTCCTAAATGCCCGAGCACATTAATAGCGTTTATTTATTTGTTTAGAAACAGAGACCTGGATAAAGCCGGTGCTGCTGGCAGAGCCTGGGCGCAGCGACAGCGTCCACGAGCCTCCGGTGTGCAGCTGTGCGTGCAAACGGCTGATTAGAGCTCGTGGGGGGAGCGCATTCAGCAGCCTTTTGTGCCTCTTTTATAAATGCTTTGCTGAGTGAGTGCTCAACTTTTCTGAGAATCTCAGTCTAAATGTTGACAGTTTTATTTTGCTTGGGTTTGGTATTTATTTTAAGGGCTTTTGTGGTTCTTGGAAACTAAAGGATTATTGTCAATATACAAAACAAATGGACTCCGCCAGATTTCATCCCTTTGGAAGCAGGGAGATAATGCTCCTGCAATAGCAATCATCGCTGCCCACCCAAACGGACAGCAAACAAAAGCAGAGGGATGTGCGACGGAGCAGATAGAACTCCATTCGCAAACCTTGTGCAAATCCAGACGATGCGACGCTGCGCTCTCCCTTGATCCTTTTCTTCAGGCATCTGGCCAGCTGGCAAAAGCAAGTCAAATTGAAATGTTTTCTCTCGTTTTCTTTTCAGATTGTTCCTTGCTTTTTAAGGGCTGGCACACAGGCTTCAGCCCATGCATCATGTAACTGCTCCCGAAGTTTTCCAAAAACACAGGAAAGGGAAAAGTGCTGAACAAAGCAACAGGGACGAAAGGAAACAACTCAATTTTTTCCCCTTATTTCAGTGGACCTGAAGTACCTGCCCTGAAATTAATGGGCCTATTCAGAGCCAATACTGGGGTAAATGACAGAAAGTTCTTTAAGGTGAATCTCTTCAAGGCTACTGAAATGAAAATAACTCTGTTGGTTTTTTTTTTTCCTTTTCTTACATTAATTAAAGTATGTTTTAAAGTTTTTTTCAGTCTTATTAAGAAATATTTTAATTCTTCCTCTTAAGTGGCTGGAGATGTTATATGTAAAGTTTTAATCAATCTATATTAAATAGTAGTTTGGGGTTAGTTTGGGTTTTTGGGTTGTTTTTTTTTTTTAATTGCTTAGAGAACTAAAAAACCCCTGGTTTCATTCTACTCAGAATTATTTCCACCTGTTTTCTCAAAATTGAAGAAAACAAATCCCTTAATTTCTCAGCTCTCATCAACATCATTCCCCTGAGGCTTAAGCAAAATGTTTCAAAGGAAGCATTTGAAGGGATTATTTCCTTACAGCTGCTGGGAAGGGTCTGGGTGGGGAAGAGATTAAGTGACACAACCTCTCACCTCGTAAGGTTGAATAATTTGGGGGATATCCGTAGGTGGTGCAAATCACTTGAACCCCAGAGACCTTTTTATTAAAAGAAAAGGCATTCTATTTAAAAGTTGATTACCCTGAATACCTATCAGTTGCCTCAAGGAGATCACAGTAGGGAAATGAGTCCCCTGAGCAAATTGGCCTGGTTATTTGGTAATACCACCAGGTGTGTTTTGCCATGTTTTGCTGAGGAGTTCTATTTTTTTTTTTTTTTTTTTTAACAAAAGTAACAGCTTGTAGGGGATACAGGAAGAGGAGGGAGATGCCAGCAGCAACCAGGAGGAAAACATGTGCATCCGGTATGTGGTAAATCACACACATGAGTATGTGTTAACCTCTGTGAAGAGGTGAGTCCCAAAATTCCCGTGGGAAGTTTGTGGCACAGAAGGTGGCCAAAGGGGCAGATGTCCAGTGCCCTCCTGTGCTCTGCAGCCCAGCGGTGGCTGTACCCACCCTCCCCAGGGCCACGGGCAGCCTCTGCTCCCTGCCCACGCTGGAGGCCACTGGATGACACCTGGGTTCGGGTGCTGCTGCACTCGTTTGTAAGTGCAAGGAGCACTGCCTCAGTTTGTCTCCTATGTACGGTGCTGCTTTATTGACTATCTATCTTTATGATTAAAAAATAATAATAAAAGGAAACGTTTATCACAGCTAATCATAACAGACAGCACTATCTCTCTCCTTTGCAGGCCACACACGAGTTTGGACCAGAAATTATTCAGCGCAGACACCTGGTGCTTCGCACAGGAAGATATTCACAGGATCTAACGCTTGTGCAGGGCTTCACCAGCATGAGTATTACCAACGTTTATCTAGACTTAGGTGTTTTTCACCCTGTCGCATCTGCAAGCTCTCTCGCCATCGCTGTCACGGTTCTCGCCTCCGTTTGGGTGGAAGGTGCTGGGTGTCTTTGTCCCCACGGTGGGGGCTCACGGGCCACCTGGCTACTTGCCTTTGCCTGCGTAGCCCTGCCACCCGCAAGGTAAGAGGAAGGTGCAACGTACTATTTATTTCACAGGAGGCAGAACGCTTTTTTTTGTTTTATCTCTTTCCAGACAGTTGGCTCAGTTTAATGGACTGTCTTTCAGGCTGTGCATAATTCTTCTCCAAATTAAATTCTCTTAGAAGCCCAACATAATACAGACCGTGTTGTCAGCTCATTACTTTTACATCCTTTCTTGTTCTGTTTATGTGAGCAGAGGTTTAATTAACTATAATCTACTGTGTAGGCAAGAGAAAAAAAAAAAAAAAACACTCTACTTGAAGGTATGTATTTATGCTTGATTATATTTTTGAACATTTTTTGGGGGGGGTAGGGGAGGGGGAGGGGAGTTAACCTTTTTGTCTATGAGCAAGGCTGGTTGCTTTATGTTTCTATGTAAATGCTCAGGGAAGTCTAGGGCACCCATGCTTGTCTGTCCCCCTCTTAGTCACCCTCATCAGCCTCTTACTCTGTAGTGGACTGGACTTAAATCTAAAAGAAAAAGTGGAGCCTTTGTTGCCTGCAGCCTCAGTCTCTGGGAGCTCACCGTGCAGGGTCCCCGTTTGTCACGCTAGCTGTCTGTGCAGGGCAGTGCAGGCGCAGCCCTGCTGAGCCCCAGCCGCTGGCCGTGGGCTCTCTCAGTGGGGCAAACCGCTGGTGCTTCCTCCGGAGGA
Organism: Grus americana; assembly: GCF_028858705.1. Lineage (NCBI taxonomy): Eukaryota > Metazoa > Chordata > Aves > Gruiformes > Gruidae > Grus > Grus americana. The sequence continues at coordinate 4,420,589 of NC_072868.1, forward strand.
ACGCAGGCTCAGGGGGAGGCAGCAAGAACGGGCTCTCATCCCTCTGTGCATCCCCAATGCAGTTAAAGAGCCCAGCTGCTTTGCTCTATGTACATCTTCTGTGTCTATGAGGTCATTTGTCCTCGTCTGTGATGGCAAAAAGTACAAAAATTCCAGCTAATAAAATGAGCTTTATAGAGGCACTGTTTTGATTTCTCAAACCACGGTTTAAAATACTGTAGAGGCTTTCCTGGTGACAAGTTTATAAAACAGATGCTTTCCTGGTGAACATTTATAAAACGATGTATATCATCCACAAATTATGCTTGTACCTGGAGAACCTTGAGTGCCCAAACAATCCCACACGCTTGGGCAGAAGGGGATATAGCAGAAGGTGCTAATTTTTTGCACAAATGCCAGTGTTAGCTGTCAGATTAGAGTGGGATTAGATAAGGGCTGACACTTGTTACTTGAGCTAAATTTAGATCTCACCAGCCAGATTCAAATTCCCTTAGAAATTCACAGGTTCCATTCAGAAGATAACAGGAAGCAAAATTAGCATTCGTTATTATTAGATTCAAAGATCAAATTAAGTAATTAAGCTCAATTTAGAGAAATTGTCCCTATACATCTTTTACCATTGTGTAGCGCTGTTCCTGTGTCACATGCAAAGAAGGGCCATGATTTTGAAAGCTGGCTTTTCCACTGTGTCAGATCTTCGAAGGAAAGCTATTCCCCATCCCAGCTCTGCCCAACAAGCATCAAAGACGCTCTCATGCTGGCAGGGGTGGCCCTTTCGCAGGCTGGACTGGCAGAATGAGGTTACCAGCCGGCGGGGCAGGTGCGGTCCTGGGGATAGCTCCAAAGAAATCTTCCTGAAACGCGCTGGTTTGTGACTGAAGCCATCTGATTTACATATAAAGCTATGCCATGCGTTTGAGGATCTTTGTTGTATTGGTTCAATCCCAATCAGGTTGTGTTGCTAAGATCACAGTAACTTTACAAATAATTTCCCACGGTTGCCAGTGTCAAAGCGTCCCACGTATTACAAGTATCTATTAAAAATAATTTTAAGATTCAGACTCAGCCCATCTCAGAGTTTTGTTGCCATATGCCCAAATAACAATAAGCTACTGGCTCCTGTATTGAGGGCAAATCATCCTGCTGCCACACGTAGCAAAGCTCTTGCCTGATGAGGCCCCTTGGGTGCCCAATTCCTTTTGACTCATCTCACCGTAATTGCCAGAAAACTTCAGCTTATCAATACCGATGTGTTTGCATAAACATGGCTCTCACAGAGCAAACGGAGGGCACCACCAGTACTGTGGCTGCAGTTATAGAGATTGTTTGGCTCACAATGTACTTCATGATGGTTTTCCAAACAGGCAAAGCTGGTTAGATGTGACCTGGTAGGATTTGATTCACCGACAACTAGTGAGACTGTCTTTCAGGTGGCTAGAGGGTCTGCTGCCCACAAGCGTCGTGTTGGAGATAATTCCCCAGCAAGTCCAAGAGATGCCAATTAATAGAATCATGGCCAAGGAAATGTGTTCAAAAGACCCTTGGATAACATATAGTCTCTTGAAGTTTTTTTTGCTTGAAAGCAAGCCAGGCTCCAGCTGCAGACGTGGGGAGCTGCAGGTGTTGCTTTGCACTCTCGTCATTTGCCCCCAGTGGAGCAGTGGCAGTGCTCTGCATTAAACGGGCCAAGTGATTAACTCATCGTGAGCCATTTCTAACAAAGTATCCTCTCTTCCCACCCATAACTGCTCACAAGGTGTCACTCTTTTTTCTGGCTGCTCAGCTTTTTTCAGAGACTCTTCCCCTGCACATTATTATCATCTTGTGGGTTGAATGCGAGTCCTTAATGTTTAGACTTCAAAAGCTGGAGGTCAGTCACACGTGGCGGATGGAGTCCCCTGTTCCCTGCCATGGGAGGGTGACCCTCACAGTGGACTCTGCTGCTGCACGTGTTCTCCTGTGGGGACCGACACTTGGCTTTCCATTCACGCTTTCCAGTTTGAAATGTTCACCCTCCAAATGGCTGCAGGATTCAATATGATGGTTCTCATATTTACAGAACTGTGCTGCACGCACCGATGAACAAAACTCTCTTTCATGCCAATGAGCACCAGTGAGCTTGAAGCCAATCTTTTCAATATGAGAGACTATTCATGCAGCTACTTTCTGGCATTCCTTTTGCTCTAATTACAGCTACTTTTTTTTCCCCTTGCTTCATTAATGAATGAAGACACTCAAGCCTCAATTCACAAAGGCATTTAGGCATCCGACTCCTGCTGAAATCCCTGGTGAATCTAAGCATTAGACACTCCTCAACTGTCCTCTCGCTCATGAAGTAACACTGGGGACTCGCGTGGTATTGCTTCTGATTTATACCGAGCTTGGGTGAGTGAAGAATCAGAGTCTCTGTGTTTGTGAGGGAGAAGAAGGATATTTCAATGACTGAAAGCCTAACAGGGAGGTTGATGATACAAGTGCTATTTCCCAGCTCTGCATCTGACATTGTGAATGACCTTGAATAAATCACATCCCTCCTTCTGTGTTTCTGGCCATCTAGCGCGTCTCTGCCTCGCAGGTTTGTAAGGCTCCATGCTTTCATGTTCATAGAATGTCTAGTCTGGGCTTTCCCAAGGGGACTGGATGTTTATGTCCCTTTTGGGACTCTCACTTCCTTAGTCTCTTTGAAAATGCCAGTTTTAGAGATTACTGCAAGGAAATAGCAGTAGGATCCGGAGCAGGAAGGAGGAGCCTGTCACTCTACTTGACGTTCCTCTCTTTAAAAACAGTAAAGAGGACAGCACACAAAAAAATCACAGGCAAAGTTAATTGCCTTATGTTTATACTGGAGGATCTCAAGTTTCCCCTCAAGAGTCGCTGCTCGTCTGCCCGCATCTGTTCATAGCCAGGACTGTGGTCTCCCAGCACCGAGTGACAACACTGGATACGCAATGCATCAGCATCTGTAGGCAGGACCTGTTGACTGTTTACTGCTACGTGTTTCCTCTGGCTGTGTCTCAGCTTTTCAAGGGCAATATGGTTCACCAGTAAAAGATTGTGCTTTAGCTGAAAGTGCTGAGGAGTTGAGCTGATCCTTCTCCGTTTGTCACTGCTGTCCCTCCCTGAGGGGAGGACTTCAGATGATACACTCTGGTCTACGGACCAACTAATGTTTATTGTTCCTGTCCTGCCCTCAAGAGCACTGGTAGGTTGTATAACACTACATATTCATTAAGTTACAGGGGGAGGGTTTTTAAAAAGTTTTTGTTCCCCTCCCTTCATGATTTTGCCTTACAGCCATCAGAAACGGAGTCTGGCCTCCCTTTGCTGGGGAAAATGACTTCAAAATAGAGAGGAAGTATTGCTAATCCCCAGTTGGGATTGCTACTCTCACAAAGTCCAGAAGTCCATCAAAAAACCCTTAAGAAAGCAAACTTGTATTAATTACCTCTAATGTGTGTCCTCTATTTCCTTTAGCTGCCTAAGTTTTACTTTCTTGTCTTTGTAATGTCATAATCTGCTTGTTCTCCAGTCTCCCCAACATCCAAATGATTAATTGTATGACATCAGACACAGAAAGAAGAGGGTAGTGTAGAAGTCACAGAAGAATGAAGTGCAAGTTTGGGGTGCAGTCGAACCCAAGTTCTTATGAAAGCCTAACACAAATGTGACTCATCCCATCTCAGCACAGCTGAGGAGGAGGTGCTGGTCCTGGTGACGCTCAGCTGTCTGCAGCACTTGGCTCAGGTTAGCAGGAGTGCGGGGCTGTCACAGACCTGCAGGAGGTGCTCGCAGTCTTGTGAGAACAAGCCATAAATTTCAACCCAATGAGGTTTTTGAGCAGCCACACAAGACAAGGAATGAATTACTGAACCCATTCATGCTTAGTGAGTTATTAAGTGTAAGGCCAAAGACTGCAAGTGCTCTCTACGCAGCAATGTCTGAGTTAATAAACCATCACTCAGACACTGCAGAATCTGACTGCAGTGCTGAATTGTTATAATGAAATGTATTTTTTTTTTAATAGGCGTATTTGTTCGTTAAGGGAAGATGTTCAGAAGTTCTGTGCAGTACATTATCCTGTGTCACATTCGTCTCTCCTGGTACCCATGAACCAGGTCTGCTCCCCTCTTTTCTGCTGTTGCTGTCTGGTTTTACAGCCAGGGACGGTGTTCCTTTGAAGAGACCGTGCTGCGGTGCAACTTAAGGGTTTGTTCCATCCCCTGCATGGAGCATCACGAAGGCCACCTCCAAGCATGGCAGTCAAACAGGAAAGAGGAGGTTGCAAGCAAGGCCGAAGGTAAGGAAATGACTCCAGGCCACTGTTTGAAAACAGGCTCAGTTAGACCTCTTGTTCCCTCTGTCTTCCTCTCCTTGCTTCTTTCAGAGATGTGTTTTTTGTGATTCAGAGGCACCATTTCAAGAAGACTCGCACTCTATGATTCTATGAAATACCTTTGGGGATTTGGAGTCAAAATCTCAGATGCAAGGACACATGCAATGGAGCTGTGAACTTTGATAGGAATAGCACCGGAATACCGGTAGTGAATAAATAAAAAAAGAGCAGAAGTTCTTCGGGCAGAGATGAATCTTACTACACCCTATGAGATGCTGTGCATTCATTGTTTTTATGATTATATGAAAATAATGAAAGAAATGAATAATGGTAGGATTACAGGAACATAAGGTCATAGTATAATTAAGGTGGGAAGGGACCACAAGATGTCTCTAGTCCAACCTCCTACCCAAAGCAAGGCCAGCTATGAGGCCAGAACAGGTAGTCCAGGACTTTATCCTGTTGGGTCTTGAAAACTCTCAAGGACAGAGACTGCACAACCTCTCTGGGCAAGTTGCTGCAATGTTTGACTGCCCTCACGGGGAGAATTTTTTTCCTTTTTGTGTTTCTTGTCCTCCCACCATTTGCTGCTGTGAAGAGTGTGGCCTGTCTTCTCGAAGACCTCCTCATAGGTATGCGGAGCTGCTCCTAGATCCCATGAAGCCTTCTCCTCTCGCAGGTGGACAAACCCTGGATCCTGGGACCCCCATGTATGTATATGAGACCTCACAAATGTACGTTGGGGGACGGGGGAATGCATCTTGATGCCCTCAAAACCTTATGAAAAACAGATTGAAAAACTGTTACTACGGTCTCACATTATAATTCAAAGCAATTAAAAAATGAAATTAGCACAAAATAACCACAGACAAAATATGGTAATTAATGTCAATTACCCTGGTTGCTATAGAAACATGACTGAAACAAGCAGAAGTTACAGATAAGTTCAAGGTGAACCACAAATGTAAGTGGCTGGCATGGTCTTTTTTCCCTAGCTGATTAGGACTTTAGCTCTTCTGGCTGACAACCAGTTATCGATAGAACTTAATCCATTTAATAATCCCATAATCACTTTAATCCAGTTGGCTCATAGTATTTTGTAACTGGTTGCTCTAACTGATTAGCAACTGTCTTTTAAGAAATAAATAAAAGCTATCTGTGCACTGCATATGCAGCAGCATTTAGCAAAGAACTGGTTCCTGCAAGGCAAGATTGAATGTGCAGCAAAATCTCTGTAAATTATAAATGCATAACCCTAGGGCACAGAGGGCTTTTAAGAGTCTTTGATTTCATTAAAAGGCACCAATATCTCTTTAGCTTTTGTAAAATATAATTGGGAGCATGCAAGGGAAACTCGTCAAAGGACACCCCCTGTACCAGGTATCTTCAGATGCAAATGTTCAGTGAGGGCATCAGTTTGAGTGAGTAGTGACTTTGGATGACTCAAGGTGCCTTGGAGGTCAAGGACATGCAAGACATTGACTTTGTTCCTGATCTGTCCCTATTTTACTAAGAGGTGCTGAAATGGTTGACTGATAATTTTGTGGCAAATGTTTTAAGAAGTGTTTTCTTCTGGTTTGGAATGACACTCAGCTATTTGCAAGATCTGTTGTAAACTATAAATTCCTCCCTGCCCCCTCCACCCCCACCCCCAGTCACTATTTCTGGAAATTTCATTTCAAACACAATTTATGGCTCAGATGAGAAACAAAGATGTTTTTAAGTCATTCTATTTTTGTATGGCATTTCACCATGCGTTAGCAGTATCGAAAGAAGGGGCAACACATAATGGGACATCTCAGGTTTATTGAGACATCATTTCCAAATGGAAAACAGTTGAAATGAAAATATGCTGACCAGGTCTGCAATGACTTACTTTGTCAAGCACTTTGAAATCTACTAGTGAAAAAGAGCGTTTTATACAAGATGAGTATTAATTATTACAATGATTATTTGGTTGCTTAGCTCCTGGACGTTTTTGTGGTCCTCTTAACTCAGGATTTATTGTGTTGTGATTTATGAGCCTCAGGATCAGTTATAAATACTGTCTAGCCGGTGATTCTTCTACGTCTGCACAACGCTCAGGAGCTCAGAAGTAGCACTCCTAACTTTTTTTGATTAACTGCCCTTTGGCAGTTTGTGAGGCTGAACTTGTTAGAAGTTTTAAAGAAAAGGATTTCAAATAGATTTTTCCAGATTTGGGCTGTACCTCATCATTTGAACGTGCCTAAAACAACTGGCAGGAAGGGCAGTATAGAAAGATAGCTGGTCGGATTGGATTTGCCAGCTGAGATCTCCTCAGCCATCATCTGTGGTACCTAGGAAGAGTAATCAGCTTGGGGCACATTTCCTCGCTTATTTGAGGTGTTTTCACAGACCACAGAAATCTTTTAGCCATCCCATACCTAGGGGAGCTTTTGTCTGCTGACACTTCTCTCAGTTGACAGTCACAAGGAAATTAAATACTGGCTGAGGTTGTAGTGCCCCACAGGAATGAATTTGGGGACTATCTCTGCTTATTGGACCCAGCTCCACAAGTTACACAGGCTCTCTCAGGCTGGAACAAATAGAAAATAATAAAGACAACACAGATCGATGACTGACTTGTGTTTACAGCTGTAGGGAGTTTTCATATTTCATTAAGTTTCCAGCTGAAGTTTCGGCTGAGTCAAATTTAAGATGTGAATGACTCAAGATATGGTTTCATTTCTGGGTGGAAACTTGTATCTGGACATTGGACCCAAGCCCCAAGTGATCCTGGACTCACTCTTCAAGTGAGGTAGAGTTGATCTCCACTTTTGAATTAAGGTCTTCATTAGCTGTAGGCTTCAGCATGGGCTGGTCTAGAGGCAGGATAAGAGAGTGTCTATAGGCAAAATAAAAGAAGAAAATAACATGGAAGACAATTTATTTCAGGTCAAATTGAAGTAGAATACAGTTTGAGGTTTTGGGGATTTTTTTTTTTTTTTAGCAGGGATAGGGAGAGAAAAGGTTAATGAAACTAACCAATTTTTTTGGGTAGAAAACCAGAAAACAAACCCAGAGTTGCAAATGTTTTGGATTAATGAGAACACTTCATCAAACTTAAAAATTGTAGTGTGTTTTTCATTGCTTCATTATTTAAGCCTTTTTTAAACTTTGTAAAATCTGTGCCAGTTTTATTTTTAGGAATCCTAGAAAAAATAAGCATTATTGAAAAAACAATATTTTCTTTTAATATTTTTCCACTCCTACAGCAAAAATGTTTGCCAAATTAAAAAACAAAACAAAACAAAAAAAACCCCCAAAAAACCCCCAAAACCTCACATGAATAGCTTCCTCCTGGAGGTCCACTTTCTACAAAATTTCTACTTTGATAAATTAAGCCAATTATTGAAAAAAGGCCTTTTCATAAAGAGACAGTTTGAGTCAAACTTAACTTTGTGCTGTCGCTTCTTTGCATCCATTGCTATTCACAGCAAATCTCAGCAAAGGAGCTACAAGTTTATTTTTCATGTAATACATGGTTGAATTGGAGTAAATGCCTTTCACCACTGATGAAGCTCTCTCCCATATCTCATTTCCTGTAGTTAAGACTTATCTATAGTTTGTGTTAGTTCCCGCAAATCAAAAGCGATGGATTTTCTTCTGTTCTACTTGTAATGAACATTTTCTGTTTCTCCTTTGGGGGAATTATGTATTAGAATTAATGGGGCTGTAAGTCCATAAAGTAGAGTACATTTTTGAAGTGGGTTACTTGCACCTTGGTTAGTATCACATATTATTTTATAGATGCAATAAAGAGAGAAAAAACTCCCAGCCAATGCTCAGAGTACTTTCAGGCTACTACTGAGAGTGGTTTAAGATGGTACTTTATTTAACATATTTGCAAAATAATGAAAAATAAAGAGAAACAGTGTTACATACTACTTAATATGGATATGGAAAGAAAAGGACTTGTTTTCAGTGAGGTTTATATGAAGAGTGGAGGGAAAGGTTGGCCAGAGAAGGAAAGGCTGAATACCTGAGTGTGGAGATAGGAATGGCTAGGAGGGAAATGAACTTAAGGAACCACCAGAGCATCATTTATAGAATTGAAGGGAAGGGCAAGCAACTCGGCAACAGTCAATTCTGGATAAGCAACAAAGGTTTTGAAGAAAATATTCTTCCTCCTGTGAAGGAAGAAGCTTCCATACAGTCTTGATTCAGATATGGGCAAAGCATACTCACTGCGTGTGTCTCTACTGCTAGTAGAAGCAAATCTTAAGACATGGCTTTCTCTTGAGCTGGGGAAGCACTTGGTATTTCAAGCTGAGAACGTATTTCCTGGGATTGCAGAAGAAAGCTTGGTATCCCAAGTGAGTTCTGGGACTTCCAAGTATTTGGCTACCTTAGGAAATATTGAAGAAAGGGAGGCGAAGGAGCACAGAAGTCCTTGTTTTGAACTCCCAGTGAAGTTTGATTGCTGTCCAATTTTGGGTGAATGTTCTGGTCAGTTCTTATCTTTCCCACTTTCCACTATTCCTGAGGACAAACTGGGATATAAAGAGTGGGATATGAGTGCTTGCAGTCCTACAGAGCTGCTGTGTCACCCTCACTTCTGCTGCTACCTGCACTGCCCAGAAAATACAAACTCGTGCTGCACTTGCATCGTGGGACGGATCACAAATGTACTCTTCACTGCTTTAACGGGACTTTCTGATATGTCATTATCCATTTGGCTGATTTTCCCCTCTGCAGCTGATAGTAGTTTTTATACAAAGATTATAGAGTGAGTTTTCCTAGTCAGGAAGATGAGATTATTCTGTAGTTGGGTCACTTTTGTTTGATCCTCATTAATTCCTCTCCCCAGAAACAGTGACATCCTCATGAAGAAACACTGGAAACATCTCACAGGCATAGCTTTCCAGCGAGTTTGTATTCTGCTTGCTAGCACTTACTAATGCCCAGAAACAACTTTTGCATGAGGAAAGCACAAGGCAGCAACTCTTTGCCCATGCAATTACAGTGATTGTCTACACAAATCAAGTGGTTTTGTATGCAAATGGCCAGTAAGCATCTAGTGGATGCAATGGCTTGAATTTCAATTTGCAATGAATAGTCGCATATGCAAACACATGTAAAAATGTGTATGTGTATTAATATCTGACAAATCATCAACCTCCCTTTCAAATAGTTTTTTGGCTTATGTCAGTTAAAAACTCGTCGGTGTGCCATATGTAACCCCTTGCATGTGAATAGTGGCTCTTCCGAAAGCAGTGATTACTGTTAACTCCCAGTCACTATAATGCTTCCAGATATGCTAGGAAGCTTATTCCCAATAATCAGTAATTAGCAGTAACTATTTTATGGAGCAGAAAAGAGTTGATTACAGTTGTTTTATCAGCTGGTATAATAATAGGAAAAAAGCTTGTTTCAGAGAAGGGAGAAAAAGGGATGATTTCAGAAAGTTGGCTCTCACTTGCCAGCCGTCCATCACCGAAACAACAGCTTCAGGGATCAGGAATTATTGATTTTGAGGGGATTAACTCTCAGCTACAGATAGTTCAGTTTCAGGGCATCATTTGTAAGCTGAGCTGTAGCCATAAACCAGCTGGCACTGGAGGCCTGATCCAAAACTCCCTCAAATGATTTGGACAGCAATTTCAGGGACACCTTTGGGTTAATAAGTCCCCAGCTTGAGAGGAGTCTCAGTTCTCAGAGCATCTGGCACCAGGGAGAAGCCTATTTACAGACGATTTCTTCAAGACGGAAGAAAAGTGGTTTCTGAAATGAGGAACAGGTTTCTTCCATGAAAGTGAGCTGTGAGGATTGCACCTGGCACACATCAATTCCTGCACAGCCTCTAGTGCCTTTCGAGCTAGCTGAGAAAGTACAAACAGGTAAACATCGTCTCTGCTGACACCAGACTCTCCCTTCTAATGCTCACTGAGTTAATTAATTTTTGCTCAATTTGATTTGACATTCAGATCTGTGATATGTTTATCCTTCTAATGGGCACTTCTCCCTAATCCTGGCTTCCTCTGAAAGGTTTAACAAATGACAGGGACTTTTTGGGGTGGGTAATGAGCCTTTAATTTTGTACTTATTTATTCATTAAGCTTCAGTAGTATCTGGAAAGCAACAAATTGAAAGACTGTCTGTGTATTTAGTCTCTGTTCTTTAAAAAAAACCCACCAAACTAAGTCTCTTACAGCCACAGGTCTATTACTGCCTTTGTGCAAGTTAGACCTAAGATATCTCAAGGATTACATCTGTTACTCTGCAGCTAAGGCATTTATCATCAGTGGATCATAAGTATTCCAAAGTAAAAGGGCTACATACGCTGTCTGGCAGATAAAAATAGCAAAAATAGCCAACAAAACCAAGTCTGCTTTGGAAATGCTGTACAGGGAGCGAAAAACACCATGGTGATGGACCCTAAGAACCTCCCACAGACCCACATCCAAAGGTAAAGCATGACATTCCCTAGAACAATTAGCAATCATGACATTATGTTCCTTCCCATTATTGTCAGCCATGTCTGAGCCACCCACTAGGTAAAATTATAGAGTTAAGATCAGAAGTGTGTATCAGCTGATTAGCTGAGAGTGCCCCAAGAGCTGCGCTACTCAGTAGGAAAGCATGCATTTCACTGGGCACAAAGGAGGGAGCACATCAGCCCTTTGGGTCAGACGTGCGCACACACACACACATGCACACACACAGAGGTGCACACGGAACATTGAAAGCACAATATTTTTGAAAGAATTGGTCAGGAAACCACTCCTACTGACGACGGTGGGGGAAAGCCTAGGAAAGTTGGGAAAATGAAAGTGCTTTGAAATGCAAGAATAAAGGAGGCCGTGAGCAAACAGGGCCCTCTGATTTGCCATTGCCATGTGCAGAACATCAGAATGTAAAGCTTGAAGAGCTGGTCTGGGACCTCTAGATGTCTCCAGGGGACTCAGGCCTGCTCCTCTTTGAATTTCATCTTTACTCACATGTTTGTTCACCTGCGCCAGTCGTTTTGCACTCCTGCTGCCTGTCCAGCAGTTCCCGCTTCTGCTGGCTACCATGTGTGCAACTGTGAAAACACACGAAGAGCAAGAGTAAAGAAAGAGACAGAGGAAGAGAAAAGATGTAAGAGGAACTGCAGGCTTGCTGTCTCCAGTATTCATGGCAACAGGAGGGTTGTGTGGAAGGGGGACTCCAGCAAGCCCTTTTTTGCTGGGACCCGCAGAAGACCCAGTGTATTGGGAAGCCACAGAATCATCATAGAATCATAGAATGATCCCTTGCCATGGGCAGGGACACCCTCCACTAGCCCAGGTTGCCCAAAGCCCCATCCAACCTGGCCTTGAACACTGCCAGGGATGGGGCATCCACAGCTTCTCAGGCCAACCTGTGCCAGGGCCTCACCATGTCACTGACAAAGTTGTTAAATAGGAAAGTTGTTAAACACATGTTAAATGGAAAGGTCCTGGGAGAGGGTGCTCTCCCAGGGTCCTTCTTGCAAATGTCTCTTGCAAGTAGGATGTAGGACTCAGGAAACAGAGGAACCGATGAGTAAGAGGAAAAGAAAAGAGAGTGAGGGAAACAGAAAAGGACTAAAATGAAAGGAGGAAAGGAAAGAGAAGGGAGAAGACTAAGAAATCAGGGGGAGTAACAAAGCGCTTCTGAATAGACAAGACCAGGGAGGGGACAGTGAACGGCAGGGCTGAGACATGCTGCTGGATCAGGTGCTTGTACCCAGGAACAAGGTGCCTCAGTGAGAGGCAGAGTTGTGTGCTGGTGTGCAAAGATGCTTAGTCATTACACATCCACACTCAGGCCTAACAAAATCATCCAAGCAGAAGGTGAAACCCAGACCAGTGCTCGCAACTCAGCTGCTGCACTGTTAGAGTCCCCCCTGGAAGAGGACCTTACTGGTCTTGTGCCATTAGCCATATGCGGGAGAGACATCCTCACAAGCAGTATTGGATAATGCTCGAGCAAATGCAATTATCACTTCATCAGGAGGATGGGGTGGGAGCTTGCACTGGTGGCTTTTGTTCAGCCTGTCACTTTTGGTGCCCCTGCGCCGAGCTCTTTGCAACACCAACCCAGCCGAGCTGGGAGCAGAAGGCATACCCTGGGTAGTAGAAGCAGAATTAGTGCTCTAGGGCAGAACAGTTTAATAAAATAAAATAGAGCTCCTTTAAGTCCTCCCCATATGTAGGACAGAATAAGTTTTTCCAAGGAAATGGAGCAGTTCAGTATTATTTGTTAAAAATTATCTGTGGAGAAAAAAATATAATTTCCCAGTCAGCTTTCTTGATGAATGTCTCTGCCTCGTAGCCAGATGTCTGTCAACTTTTGCTAACATCACCAGAACTAAAATTATAGTTGTGGGATAGTTTTTGCTGCCTGCCTGCAGTTCATAGGAATTCTCCAACTAGATCTTAGCAGTGGTTCATCCTGTCTAATGTCCTGTCTCGATGGTCACCAAAGCAAGATGCTTTGGAGGGCTGGCTCTGGTCTCTATCGCCTTATTCCTTTCTACCCAGCTCTTCCCCTCCTGTGTCTTTCATTGTCTTACACCTCCCTCATTTGCCATCTTCCTTTTTTCTGTTGTCTCAACCTCCATTGCTAAATCGTTCTGTCTCTTCCATCTCACAGTCCCCCTGATATCAATAACCATTCTGCATCAATAACCATCCATTTCTGCACCAATACTATGGGAAGCTCCTTAGGATTCTAGTGGGAAATAGAGCCCCTTCTCCAACCTCTGCGTGTAGCACGGGTTCCTGGTAACAGAAATGTGCAGGGACCAATTGAAAATGGGAAATGAGCTTCATTTCAGGTCTGCACAAGGACATTTAGAGCTAGGGCTGCTCGGCATAATTGTTTGAAGTCCCCATAGAAAGCCCAAGGACTGAGTAGGCCATGGAGGTTTTCAGAGCAATATGACTCATTATTGGAGATTAACCAAGGACCTCTCGAGACTTGAAAAAGTCTCTGAAAAATAATATCTCAAAAGCTGGGGAAAGCTGGAGGTTTTCTTTCCGAAATTTCAGAACCCAACACTGAGCAGCAAACATGTGTCACTGGGCTTTTCCAGTACTGGCACCTGCAGACGTTTCAGCCCCAGGACCATCAGCAAAAGGCCACCTCAAGCTCTGGTGGGTCATGGCGATCCATGACCCTGGATGGCATTTAGTGCTGCCTTTACCGCCTTTGCAGTACCTTATCCTAGTGTCTCGCTGCCCTCTTGCTGTTTGAATCCAGCCGGGGAAATGATTTACCATTTGTTCTTCAATAACAGATTCCTTTTTAGTTTAAAAACCTGATTGTTTACTGCAGCATTTCACAATTTCCCTCATAATTGTGTTGCCTAGAAATTAGGCTGTGCATGCATAGCAGGAAGCCAAATGCATCTGCCCTGCTGTTAATACAAGAGCCCACCCACACAGCAGAGAAGAGCCCCAACACACGCTCTGATGGGAAATAAATCCAGATTTATCAAGAAGGGTACACAGGGAGTGGGCTAAAGGCAAAGTCACCAGGAAAAGGAGAGGGTCTGTGGTCCTTTTGGCCAAGCAGACCTAGTAGGTGAACCACAGTCCGTGCAGGGCTGTGTCCGCATGTTGCAGTTTCCCTGTGGTTCCCCCTCACAGAGCAGCCCTGGTCTCAGTGTACGAGCAGTTGTTTACTTGGGAATTAATTTTGGTGCAAAATTCATGATGGCAGCTAACTAGGAAATATTGCCTTTTACACATTGCCCTCAGCCCAGGCTCTCTAGGCCTTTCACTGGGTAATCACTGGCCACCGGCCTCCAGCGATGCCTGTTCGCCATCTGTGTTGGCCCCTCAGCCCCCAGTGCCTCACTTGCCCCCTAACTTCATTTTGCTTTCGCAACCTTTTGGCAGGATGCATCAGGCCATGCAATGGGCACAGGCAAAGATGACCTGCCTCCAGCCTCACCATGAGCCTCACCACCCCATCTGGCCAGGTAACCGGCTTCTGGCCGGGGCACCAGCTTTTTCTGCAGTCTGGGTCTCTGTGAAAGGTTTGGTGAGACTGGCAGCAGTGAGCAGGCCAGGTGATAGGGTAAAGACACCACAGAGTTTCATGCTGGCCTTTGTTCACATGAGAAAAGAAGCAGGAGTTTTCTTGTCCCGTGTTATTTCCAGACCACCTTGCACCATCAGTAACTGGTTCCTTTAGCACAGCATGGGAAATCTCCTTCAAACACTGTGTTTAGCTCTTCAGTGGCTTTCTCCTTGCTGCTTCTACCTGCTACTCTCCCACACACATGGAGAGCTCCTTCAGTTGATGTCCAAGCACTCAAGTTTTCTCCATCACTCCCAAGAGACACCTCTTGGGCTGCCTGATTTGACTTCTAATCAAGCGCGGCATGCATCTGTGATTTGGTGCCAGCTCCTCCAGCTTCGGCAGCCTCTTTCTGTGTAGAAACTCGGTTCCTTTGGGAGCCTTTTTGTGAAAAACCTGGCTCCATCCTCCACACTCAGCCCACACAATGCAGGACACAACCTTCCAGAGCATCACATACCTCCTCCTGCGAGTACCACAGCGCCGTGCAAGCTGCCTATGGAAGCATCAGGAAGGCGTATCTGTGCTCACCCAGTGTGGCACAAAATAATAAAGAGGGGGAAAAGATGCAGTCTGAATATTATGCCTGAATTTTCTATTATTACTATATCACTGTGTCAAAATTGAAAGCAGCGTAAGATTTCTCAAGAGGGGCCATCCATAATGCATTGCAGAGCTGTGTGTAGGTGTTTTATGAAATGTATTTTATTCAAACCAGTATATACAACACTAACATTATTGAAAGAAATTGAAGGCCCAGTCTTCTCTCCTTAAAACATTCATTATTCATGTTATAGTCCTTTAACAAAAACTAAAGCCAAATACATATTCAATTTAGGGGTTTTTTTCCATTCAGACTTACCTGCTATTCATCTCTGGTGTCCAATGGAGATGAAATGTCCTCTTGTTATTCCTGTATTAGCTTCTGACAGTTCAATTTCTCTGAGTGCTGTGTTTGAGACAACCCTTAACAAATAGCCACATAGGTAATTGCTCTGATCCAAATTTCTTGCCAAATCTTTTAGATCTGATGTAGATCGCAGGCAGTAGGATGTTGACACATTCTGATTCAGCCCTGGCAGCTGCCTCTGTGAGGCTTTTTCTTCTGATAAATATTATTAGAATAGCTTTCAACATATGCACAGTTTCATTCTCTCCTTCCGAATAAGACCTTGCAAAGGTATTGTGCCAGAAATGCTCCACAACCTTGTTTCTGTCTTCATTTTGCATTCACAGAAATTATGAGGGTATCCGGTGGTTTTAGATTGCTATTTCTTTTCAGGTGACTTCCTGGAAGAGAGATCATCTCACCAGTTCATATAACGTACTAGCACCCTGAACACCTAACGACTGCTGTTCAAAATACATGGTGAGATGATTTCATCTCCCACCAGTTCAAGGTTATCTTTTACAGCGTGCTTTTCCTGACGAGATTTAAGGGACTCATTTAACAAAGTTCTCTCTTGGAAATCTGTTTCTTGCTTTACCTGATTTTTGCCTCTCAAGCATATTTCAGCCCAAACTTCTTCACTCGTCATTTCTGTTAAGAGGAGCAGCTTGAGGTGCTTGGCAAGACCAGGAGTCTCCTGGGCAAAGCAAAAGCTCTCTGCCTTTCACCAGGTTACATTCTGATGAAGACAAAGAGATTCAACAGGAAAGAAAGGAAACTTCACAATTTTTGAGAGGGGAAACTGAGGCAGGGAGAGAGTAAGGACTATAGTTCTCAAATCATACTTAGAAGTCTAAGCTGCCTAATTATTATTTTTTTTAATGGTGTCTAAATTATTTTCAGGATCTAGGTCTCCAATGGGCCAGTTTTCCCAGGAAGCTTGTAGGAGAGGTGCGGCGTGACACAGCTAGTCCTCAATTTTAATCACAGGCTCATTAGCCCTGCTGCAGACTGCCATAATTTTGCTTTCCCCCCCCCCCCAGTGGGATTTTGTGTTCCAGAAGATTTTGCCTGTGATGAGTTACTATTGATTTTTCCAGGCTGCCATTAATCTTTCAAGCACTTTTAAAATAAAAAAATCCTCTGGATTATAAACCTTTGTACCACTGAAATCCAAGCTGAAAATGCTGTCTCCTACCCGAACCCTCTCCCTCACCTTTCCCTTTGCTGGGTGTACTTATATCTACCAAACAAATGCAACGAACCCTCTGGCAGCAAGAGCTTAATAACAAAGTCTCCAAACAGACAGAAAGACAAAAAGAGACACAGTCCTGAACGGCCATAGCTCCTGCTAGCCCATCCCTGGGTTTTGCATGGGAGTGGTTATTCGCTGTGCCAAACTGAAAATGTCTTTAGTTCTAATGGTAAATGATAGGGAGCTGGCTAGGATGAAGAAAAAAAAACCCCACTTTGCCACTGGGAACAGCACTTACATAGCTGTAGCACTTACTGTCGGTCTCTGGAGAGAGCAGCTGATGCACGCCACAGTGCACGTATGAGGAAGACCTCTCTGCTTTCAGAAAAGCAGTTCCTTTGCATATGCACAGTTGCAGATAAAATTTGCTCACGAGTCTGAAGCCAGGAACTAGCTTGCCTTTCCTCCTTGTTCCAGTCTAAACGTGAGCAGCAGCAATGTCTGGCTTGAATTGCAATGTTAAACTTACACATAAAGATCCGTGCTGGTGGGCAAAGATTTAGTGGAACGCAGACTGCACACCATGGACTGAGAGCCAAGTGTCCATTGCATTCCCATGCCAAAATACTGCCGGTACAACAACCATTGTTTTCCCTTTGTGGTCTTCATTCCCCAAGAACGATTTAGGGACGTCTCTAGTCGCCTCCTCTTTGTCCCTAGCCCTGTGAAGCAGCAATGCCACACAAAGCTGACTGAGGTGTCCCCTGTCCCAGCAGTTCTTTCAGGCTGGCTGTGAACCTGCTCTGGGAGGGCCTGAGGCCAGGCACCTTTGGTGTGAGAAATGGAGTTTGTGATCAGAGGAAAATCACCTACTCATCCATTAGCAATTTCCAAGACGCCAGAGACCTAAAGAAGCCTCTACATCAGCAACTTCTGAACATCACAGCAAGTGGGACAAGTGCTGTCCCACCTTTTCCTGAAGAGTAGGAACAAACAGGCAGCAGCAGAGAGGCTGAACCCCCTGGCTCATTTTAGCTTTCACTGCCAGAAGTGGCTCTAATTAAAGAATTGCACTGCAGCAACTGCTAGTGGGATTGCTAAGGAGCAGCATGATATGGAAAAGCCCATTGATCTGATCCCACCACCCAACTACAAACAGCTTAACTGCAAAATACATCTTCTGACGACCCACAGCTTAACAAATTAGCAAAAATATATGTTATGTGAATTGGTTACAAAACTGTTGCAAAATTAAGGCCATTTCACCAAAAGACATTTGGCTGCCTCTGCAAAGCTAATTCTAGATAAAGCTGGAGGATCAGGAGCACTTTTCCCTGGAAACCGGGCAATGTAAAGAGCAGCACGGAGGTGCGGCAGCGTGTCAGCAGCCCAGCAAGCAGGAGACAGAAGTCCCTACCTACCATATGAGTCAGGACTGCTTGCCCATGTACTGGGTCTTTCCCACCATTCGGTGTACCAGCATATTAAAGCACATGTAAGTGTTGCCAAGAATTGTCTAGTAGAAGGGAAATACTAGCAGTCACTTGTTTTGGTGGTTTTGGTTTTTTTTCTGAACTGGCTGCGTGTGAACTTCCAAGCCCAATCCACTAGCAAAGTAAACTGTTAGCATAGCTAGCCCTCGAGAAAGCCAATACATGTAACTGCACATCTGCACAGACAATGGGAGAAGACACCTCAGAAGCGGTAGTTGTATTGTACAGCCCACAGCGATTTGCTGGGCTATAGGACAACAGAAGAGAGTCATGAAATTATTATGGTTCCCAGTTGCTGTCAAGTTCTATCGCCACTTGAGTGGTGCTAGGCATTATCAAACATGTCGAGTTACATATGTTATTATTGTAGGGAAAAGAATGCAACTTTTTGTAGAAAAATAAATTATTTATGTGACTATAGTGTAGTCTATCAGTTTTTTTAACTACCAAAAAGCAGTGGAATACAGGAAACTGGGTGGAGGTTTTGATCTTTGGGTGTTGTTTTTTTTCCCGGAAAGGCTATGTGATTTTTTGGGTCTAATAACACTTCGGAAAGTCTGTTCAGAGCTACAGTAAGGGCTCATTTGTACAAGGGCAAATGTATCTTCCAAATCTGTCTGTCTGAAAGGAAGTAAAGCTTTAAAAAATAATTAAGATTTCCTACAAGTGCCTCATTCACAATAGAATTTCATAATATAGTTACGTTAAGAGGAAATGAATGCCTCTCATTTGAGGCTATTACCACAAATGAATTAAATGAGCAGATACCTTTTGGAGGCTGGTTTTAAAATCTGGATTCAGCTCAGAAATGGATTCATTCCAAAATGTTCCATTAGTGCAATGGCACATGAACACGATGTGTAGTACCCAGGTTCTGGTGCCCAGGTCAGAATGACCCCACTACATATTTAATGAGTGCGTGCTGCATGTAGCCAGCACCTCATCACGAGTGGCTTTTGGCAGGATGCAGCCAGTGACTTTATGGCAAAATAAAACAAATGAAAAGATGTTATTTTTTAAATACCTCTGAAATAACAAACTTGGAGCTGTCCCAACAGGTCCTATCCTGACCCTACTGAAATCAACAGAAGATGAGCACTAAGCAGATGTACTGGCCTGGATGTGCATGACTAAATCCACTGCTCCCTGGCTCTATTTCTTCACCAATAAGCTGTTCTGAAAGGCAGGTGGGTAAATAGTGTATTAAATCAGGCCATACCTGATTATCTTGGCTAAAAATGTTTACTGAATCATACAACTGGAGTAGTCTTGATAGTCTAGCTGATATGAATTATTCCATATTTAATAAGAATAGTTTGCTTTTCCTGTGAGGATCCAAAAGCTCCATTGTTAGGGGACCCTTCTTTTTACTTAGTCTCAAATATCAAACCTGCCTGCTTCTCAGCAAGCCAATACCCTATCCAGGGAAAGGTAAGGATTGCTCTCAAATTTAAACCAACCTTTTTATTTACGTAGAGACAAACCCTTGGTTAGTCCAAAGAACTATTCAGGGACCACAAGACACTCAGACATCCTCTCAGGATGGTATTAAGTGTACGAGAGCATAGATGTACAAATTAGCACTCTAGCTCTATCGACAGTCCAGGCTGTAATTGAAATAACTCTTTAAGCTTTTAAACTCATCTTTTGTGCCTTCTGTGCAACACAACACAGAGGACCTCCAGGTCAGAGGGACCTCCCAGCCTTTTTGGTCTCCTGTGCCATCTGTTTCCCACATGAGGACTATCTCCTTCCTTTAGCCGTGGGATGGGGAGAGGCTCACAGAGCTAGGCTGCAGCTGGGGACGAACTGCTTTCTCTTGGCTCCTGGCTTCATGTCGCCCTGCAGTCTTGCACGCACGCCTGGACGAGGCTGACCAAGCTGTGCTTGGCACAAAGAGGAAGAGAAGTTGTGTGTGTGGCGGCGCTCAGAGCTGAGGTGTCCTCTTTGCTGGAAGAAGTGGACTGAAGATTTCCTAATTTCCCTCCTGCTGCATGCTAGAGCCTGCTCCAAGTAGCATGGCATTTCTCATGAGCAAGGTGGACAAGGCTCAGAAGACCATTTAGGTTTGTAACAGTTGTTACAGGTTGTTTTGCAATAAATTCCTTCAGCTTAAAAATTAATAGCAAGAATAAATACCTTCTTATGCACTTCCCCTATGTGCTCAGCCCATCAACATAAGGATTTATAACCTTCTTAACAATTAATATCCATTCTTCTTGCAGTAGCTTCTCATTATAGTGGGCTTTTGTCTTCATACCTGAACATTTTTTAAATAACATTTGCTGGGTATACTATGATTTCCTGATAAAAGACACTAAGTCTGAATCTTGTCACTAACTCTGCAAGGTGATCACTGTATTTCAGCCACATCCTTTGATATTATCATTAAATGTACAAAAAGGATGTTAATTCCCTAGCTGTGTCTGCTCAACACACACAGGAAAGGCTTTCAACGAAAGGCCAAATAAATAAGTAAAATACAGGTTGACATGGAGACCAGTTTATTAGCTCCTTAGTAAGTACATCTGTAAATAAATGTGTCTCTTGTGTTTTCTCAATATTTAAAACAAGATGATACAGAGAAGGGCACACAGTCCTCAGTCCCACGAGGACTGACTGTTGCATAGTCATAAAATAAATGTCTAGCTGTTGCTTTTCACTTCAAGTATCAACTGTGTGGAAAGGTACATAAGGGCCTACAATCAGTTGTGTAATCAGCTTTAAATAATAAAATAAAAAACCCCACAGACATTCAGACAACCTACTTGTGCGTAACTGATATGCTTGATTTGTGAGAATTATGGGCAGTAATCATATTATCATTTCCATTAGATTTTTCTTTTCCACACTTTTTATAACTCAAGTGATTCATCTAGCAGATGAATACACAGACACAGACAAATACTTCAAAATGTTTTTTTGGAGATGTTCATGTTTAATTTGTCACATAACAAGCTCATCTCACCTAATTTTCCAAGAGCTGAAGTTGTTATTACAAACACAAAGAAATAAAGACCGTCGCGGCCGTGGATAGACGAGGGAAGAAGGAACTAGGCATGGGAAAGGGAGGGTAAGGAGCAGCAGTGTATGCAGTACCTGCCGAAGGAAGGGTGCAGGGTCAGAGCAAATAAAAAGGAAGAATCACACTGAAAAAAAACGGGTTACGTATTTCACAGATACTTGCAAATTGAGAAGGATCTGGCGTAGGTGAGGTAATGACAGCAGACAAGGAGTCCAGCTGGTCAGGGGGACACACAGCTGCCTCAACTGTGCAGAGCTGAGGGTCGTAGGAAAGACCAGCTCCTCAGAATGACAACACAACCGGTGCTCTTAGTCAGGACCTTTAAAGTTAAAGCCGGTGATGATCCCTTGCACCTCAGAGAGAGATGAAGATCGACAACTGGAAACAAACAGTCACAACGCTGTCTTTATCTTTTGTGTGAAAAATTCCTAGAGCATTATTAATTTCTGATGATACTTGCAATCAGTAGAACTCATTCATTTTTTAAGTTTCGCTTATTTGCAGTGAATGGATCTGTTTCTCAGCTGGGTAGCTGCATTCATTTTGCAATAATGGTGTTTGTTTGACATCTGAGAAATTAACAATGCAAATGCCTCCGTGTCTTTGTAGCACATTTAAAATAAAATATCTTCTCATACAGAATTGATGGCATGACTGTAAAAAGGGCTCCCTAATAGTTGAAACATTTTTCAAAACCCATTATAATGTTAGGCACTTGGATGTGATAGGATTGTCTCTTGGGGCCCAGCTCTATCCACACGGTCCAAAAAAAAATTAAAAAAAAAGCCTGGGAATCTCTGTGTGACTCTGTGCTGTGGTTTTATTCCTTCTCCCACACCTACCTGCTCTCTCCCTCTCTGCCAGCTCCGCAGAGCAGACTCCAGCGATGGATGCAAGCCCGTGCCTGCTTGCTCCTGGGCAGCATCAGCAGCTTCACCTCTCTCCTGAAGGTGATGGTGTCAGCTAGCAGATATCCCCAGAGGACCCCGGACATCCTAAGACTGGGCACGTTAATTGAGAATCTAGCAGTGTTACACTTTATGATTCAGATTCGTGTGCAAGCACAAGAAGCATACTGACAATAAATGTGGGGGGTTTACCCTTATGTTTACAAATAAAAGTCTGAAAATGTTTAACAAACACTAAAAGTGGAAAAGAGAAGAAGAATAAAAAGTAAACTGCAGGCACTATGTTTACAAAAAAAAAAATCTCATTATTTTTAAGCAAATCTTTTTTTGGTAGAAGGGGAGACTGAATGCAGCCTGTGGCACACAGAAAAAAATAGTGCCTTGGTTTCCTGCCCTGGCTGACAGGAAGGCCCACAAGAAGTCACACTGTACAGCTTTCTGTTGACCTCCTGTTTCTATAACCCATTTCTGCATTTTCTTCGGTACATAACCATGAGGAAAGCCCTTTGTTTACAAGCCATTGACAAATTGTCATTTACAGGAGGCAATAACTTCCTTAAAAATTTGCATAATGTTTTTACTGGTCATTTAGGGCTGTTGCATATTATATTAAACCTTAAATGGCAGATTTTTATTATACATTAAACCTCAAATAATATTAC
The DNA here is from genome assembly GCF_028858705.1 of Grus americana. Taxonomy (NCBI): domain Eukaryota; kingdom Metazoa; phylum Chordata; class Aves; order Gruiformes; family Gruidae; genus Grus; species Grus americana. The sequence continues at coordinate 4,443,147 of NC_072868.1, forward strand.
GAATCCACCAGCCTCACTGGAATATTCTCCGTTTCCTGAAATTTAATTGTGTTGCAAGCCAAGGCAGCTCATGAGCTTCAATAAGTCTCATTACTGAATTGGGATGTTGAACTTGCCATTTCAGATCACTTACATTACATAAAATGGACACATCGTATTGCCAGCAGGCCTGAAGGACCGAGGTCAAGGGAAAGAGCTTCAAAGACAGACTGCGGAGCAGCCCAGCTTGAAGAGCACATTAAAGCCTGGCTTCAGATCTTGCCTCACAAGCTCTGGCGTTTGCAGCAACGCATGTATGTATGTAGACGTATAGAAAAAGGGGATAGCCTCCAGGGACATCAGCTTGCCTCCAGGAGGTTCCCTCATGGCAGAGGTATATAACCAGCTATAGGATGGTGCTAGGGCTAGCGCAACAATAGCTGTTGTCCAGATGAGTAGGAGGAAAGAGGACTTTGGGAAATTGCTCCTTCTTTTCTGGGAACATGGGTCACCGGGGCCAGTAAATCAAGCGAGGCCACCACTGATTGCTGGTGTCGTCTGAGATCTACTTCAGGAGCCATTAAGTCAATTGAAAGTCTCTCATGGACATCAGAGGGCTTTGAGTTAGAGCCCAAGGTCAGGTTTAGCTTAAGTTTACCTGGCAGTGTGATATGTACTCATAGAAGTAACTGGCCTCAATAACAAGTGCTCAACTGTCACGGACCAGCTCACCGCTTAAATTAACTTGCTCAGCTGGACTTTCAAATAAAGCTGTTTTAAGAATGCAGTGTACCATAGAAAACAATTTGTTTCTTTAAGATTTCGTACCAAATGCCTAGGTTGAATTTTGATTTTAGAGAAAGTAGCAATTGGTAAAGTGGGTAATTTGAAACTTAACATATTTCTCCTCCCTGAGATCCGAACACATTAAAATTAGGTGCAAAGTGCTTCTAATTTGTCAATCATTCCTCGTGTAATTCTGTTCCTCCAAGAAAATTGCCTGGGAGAGTGTTTCCTTTTTCCTTCATCTCCTTTCACCGCACTGTTCATTTGACTTGATCCCAGTTCAGGCAGGCAAGCAACACCCCCGCACCCACCTTCACGTCATCTCCATCATGCCAGCTGCTGCCTCCAGATGACATCCTTCTCTTGCCATCTGCAGAATAGCTGTGTAGACAGGGTAAAGGTAAAAGGACAACTGAATGAGCTTTCCATCCAGAAGACAAATGCTGATTCATATCTACAGTTAAAATAGCCTTAGCAGAGGAAGGAGTGGAAGTATCCCACACCCCTGGGAAAAAAATGGTTCTGCTGATGTTTCCCATAAAGCCTGGTAAGTGCCAGAAATGGCACGAGGCAGCCTTTCCTTGTGAAGTTTCCACCTCATGTCTATAGCAAAGCAAGTTCAGATAGGTTTCTGATTGAGAGCCATCAAAAGTATATGCAGCGCAACATAAAACCAAAGCAAAACACATCAGTTCTTGGGGTTTGTCAAAAATGCTTACCTTTACATCAATTTCACCGAGCACTTTGGAAAGGTTCATAAAATCTGAGCCCAACTTTCAGGGTTGCATTTCATGCAAGCTGTGCGGAGAGATACAGATAGTTATCTGCTTGCTTCAAAACGAGTTCATGTCAAACGAAACCAGAAGGCTGGGTGAAGCTCAGCGTCATGTCAAGCTACTCAGGGAAAACCTGTGCTAAGCAACCCTGCTTTCCAGCTCTGCTCCGGCTCTAACAAACAAACGTAAGGAGTGTTTAACTGATCCACCCTCTGGAATTGCAAGAGATCAGCCTACCAATAATGCGTAATTGTGAGAGAATGTATTTATCTACGGCTCGATCATAAATTCTGCTCAGAATTTAAATGTACCGGTGTTATTTACAATTCGAGACCTCTAAGCCAAGCATGAACTACTTTGATGATTTGATAGCAGCTGTCTTTTCTCAAATGCAGGAGCCATGGCTTTGCTGGAGTGGATTGATTTCTCTCTGAGAGCGGCCAATATCAGCTCAGGGTAAAAATACCCTGGTCTGCTACTATAGTAACAGGTGTGCAACGCTACAAATGGATGGATGCAAAAAAATGGAGATGGAAGAGCAAGAGAAATTCCTTCTGTGAATTTTATTTTCTTGTAGCCTGAGCTTTGGGTACTCTGATGAGTGCCTGTAACTACAGATGTAATATTCGGCACCAGATGCACCCCTAAAATTCAGCACTAGGTTTACTTGCTCAACCTCTTGGCAGTTTGGGGCGGGGGGGTGTGTACGTGTGTGTCATCGACTGATTAAACTCCGCATGAAGCAGCATTTCTCATCATATATTTATCTGCCATTGATGCCCCTGAGTGACCTCATGTTTCTTGTGTTATGAGATAGGCAAGAAAAGACTCTAATCAGTTAGTGCCACACTCTGCAGGCTTAATCCCTGCCCTGGAGAGGTCCTGCCTGCTCCCGGCACAGGCATGATGGACACAGAAATGTACTAAGCAGCTTGCTACGTGGCACCATGAATGCTCTTTTCTCATAAGATAGCAAGTGGGGTTTTTTAAGAACAGAAGTAGAAGACATGTGGTGATGTTGGATCACTAGAACACAGAAACAATTTCCCTAATTGTCCTCCCTCTCAGGAGCTGGTTGCTTCCTACATAAGCTTCCTACATAAGCCAGCATTTATCAAGCAAATGCAGCCTTTTAGGTTGGTAAGGATGGCACAAAAGGGCAAACTTAATTCTCCCCTTTCCCTCTCACACTCTCCACCATTCATTTGGGGAAAGATAGGTCACTCAAGGGAATTCCTCCCAGTTGCTGCCCATCCATAGCCTGTTGGCATAAACAAGCCTTAACTACTGCACGCACCACAAAGCCAACAGAGCTGCAGAGGAACAAGCCACACTCCATCATGCCTCATGCATCATCAGCAGAAACCATTTCTGCAGCAGGAAGAACAACAGAGCTTGGTTTTCAGATATTGGATTCACCCTGCAGCTCTGGCAGAGAAGGGAAAAAAGAGAGGGGGAGAAAAAAAAAATCAAGTTTTGATTTTTAAAATGAGCAAATTGATGTGGAAGTCACAGATGGTGAATAAATATGGGGCACGGAATTGTCGTTCAACAGCCAGTTCTCCTGACCAATTTAAGAGGGATATGCTGTTATCTAGCTTGGTTCAGGGAAAATATATTCTGGGCAGCAGTTAGCCATTTAAGAGGCCTCATTGTTTCGTAAAATATATTTGGGTTTGATACAAACACAATTAATTCAGCTTTCTAATATTGTGTTTGAACCAAACCCAAAATATGTGTTGTGAACATTTATTCTTTTATGTCATTTATTGGTTCCAGGTTCTTTTCCGAAGGCTTACATTTAAAAAGGGATTTGCGACAAAGAAAGACCATTTGGGGTGACTTCAGCTGGTGCAGCAAACTCCATTCTTATGCACTGTTTTGAGATGTGCCTCCAAATTATCTGACAAATGATATGTTCCAAATTAAGTCCCTCATTACCCATGCTTTTCTATTGCTAAATGCTGCACAGCATTCTTCATTATTATACCACTGTATTTTGGGGACTTATTAGGTTTTGCTTGTTGGGTCTAGCAATTGAAGCGAAGGATTTGAATCAGGCATAGCACAGCCAGCAGTTCTGCCAGCTGAATCACTCTGCAACTGCATTTAAACTCTCACGTTTTGGTCTCCCAAGTGACAGCCTTTGAGGAGATAATGATCTTGTGAAACAACATCGAGACCTCCAGCCCTCCTGACCCAGAGGCTTCTTTTCTCCCAGCTGTCCACACAGATCTCCTTGCGTTTGTTTAGGTAAGTTGTGCTTTGGATGCTGAAAACAAATGGCAAATGAGTTGAAATGCAAAACGTTTTTCCCAGGTGAAGAAGTAGCTTGTTGGCCTCCCCCATCTCATCCTGCTGAGTGCCGCAGTGGTGTAAGGAGCTACTTGGCAGGACAGGCTGTGCAGTGGGTCTTGCTTTGCACCCAGGTGACTGTTGGCAAGTGCTGTGAAGCCCATCATCAGTTACTACTGAGTGCAGCTTCTGTGCAACCCAGAAGGCGCCAGCCACTACAAATAAGCGCTGGTTCTTGACCTGCAAATCAACCCTCCCTTTCCTTCCCAGAAGTATTTCTTAGTTAATGGCTTCTGTAAAATCCTGTTTTCCAACACACAGCACACAAAACTTCCCATGGCCAGATTCAGCATCCAACTTCTGAGTTCAATTGCTAATTACTGACACTACAGATGACAGAGGGGGAAAAAAAATCAAATCTCCTCTTAGACATCAGTCCCCTTCTCCACAACTCTAACTTTAAGGACAGAAAGGAATTGGTCACAACTTACGGTATAAAGCTCTGCTGCAGATCCCTCTCCGTAACCAAAGTGAACTGAGCTTTTTAGAACAAATGAACAAAGCCTGCTCTGCCATACATCATCCCTCATCTGGTGGTAAATCAGGACTGCTCACATCATCGCTGATTTGCAAAACACATCGCTCCATCCCAGACATCAATGTTAATTAGTGAAATTTCTGCTTCAAATTAGTGACGCCAAAGCACTTTGAGATCCACACTTGAAAAGAGCCACAGAGGCCAAAGTGTTACTCTCCTCTTTGGTCACAGTGTTTGAAATAGATATCCTTTTATAGCTCTGTTTTCTCCTAACAGGTAGAGAGCCCTGGTGCTCAGCCTCCCCCAAAACCACTTCGAAGTTCCTCCGCAATTACAGTCCTGTGCTGGGGAGAGGTAGAGAGGTGTTAACAACTTTCAAAACATACATACGAACCAGAGAGATTAGGACTTTCAGAAAAGCCTTCAATGAGAATCCTTGTCAAGTCTAAGATAGATATCTAGTTTATTCACTATCTCCAGAGATGAAAGCAACTTCTGATAGTATCTACTCACCACATTATCATATCAGTGATAAAAAGGTAAGCCAAGCTTCCTGGCTTTAGAACTCAGAAGCAATTATTAATATTTTTCTTTTTTCCCCTCCCTTAGATGGGTGTCTGTGTGAAGGAGCACTCGAGGAGGGCAGGCAGCTGGGGAGGAGAGGAGAACAGCGCAGGAGTACCAGCGCTGCTGGTTGCACCGTGCTCTGCGTTAATGCCACCACGGTGAGAAAAGGCAGGTCCTGCTCCTCAGATTCCCTATTGTAGGTGACAAGGGGAACGTGCTGCGCTCAGTGCCAGCCGCATCTTTTGCAGGACACACTATTGCCATGGCTACAGGGATGGAGCCAGGAGATAGAGAAGAACAGAGCGCTCCACGTCATCAAGTGCTTGGCCTTGAAATGCACAGCACCAAACACTCTCTGAGGTCACATCGACCCACATAGGTGAGGCATGTTTGTACCTCTCCTCACTAACCGGTTTTCTGAAACTTATTGCATTCACAAAATAGCTCAGGAAGCCATGTCAGGGAACTGCTACTGTGTCGGGAGCCGTTAATCATCTCTGCATGATCTGGAAAGGTAGAGGATGCTGCACACAATGGAAAGGAGACGGTGAGATGTATATCGTGCTGCTTCGATAATGCAAGGTGCGAAAAGTGCCTTCTGCAATAAAGAAATACTAGTAGTTAGCATTAATTGCAGGTTTAGAACTAGGGAATCCCGCCGGGTTACACACATATGGTAAGCGTCTTCTCCACTTTGTGGATGGAGAAAGAAAAACATGAAAGGGGAAGAGTTGCCTGCAAATGCGCACCAGGACGGATAAAAGTGAACGAAGTCAAATAATAACTTTTTGGAAGTATAATCAGATTTTCAAACCATAAATGCTTTTTGTTTTAAAACCAAAAAAGTCTATTTAGATTCCAAGATTAAAAGTTGACTATGTAAATTTATTATAATCTATTACAAAGCTTAAACCAAAACCACTCTATCTGGATGTCACATGCTCGTCACTGCAGATAAGAGGAGGTCAAACCAACTAACCTGTCTCACCCAGAACTGATGTTCACAAAAGTGCATAAACTCGTGGTCACTTCTGCAGGAGCTAAAGGACTATTTTTCTTTATTTCAGCTCATTCAACTACTGTAGCACTGTGACCAGGCAACTCAGAAAGTCAAAAAGTCAGGATCCATTCAATTCGAGAGTATAAATTTAAGGGTGAGAGAAAAAGATCTATCTTTTCTGAAACTACACCATAAGATGACCAGAAATACTGCCCTCATTCATCGTCTTTTACACTTAACGCTTTGATGCACTGTTACTTAAAGAATAAGACACATAAGTAAAATATTGCCTTTTTACATCCTTAAGTCCCACTTCCCATCATTTCCCACGTGAGTAGCTGATTCTCCACTGGTAAGAAAGTATGTCATTCACCTTTTTTAAGGCTACAAAATGTATAAAAATGAAGACTTGATTAATGTATGGGGTTAAACAACATACCTGTTTAAATCACTTTGTCTAGGCATGCTACGTTCTTCTAGCTAGCTGAAAATAGAAAGGCCATCCTGAATATCAACCATCTGTTTACTAATTATGTATCAAAAAGTTTCAAGGTTTTCCATGAAAAAAAAATATTATTTTAATTAATAGTATAGCTACACTATAAATTGTCCATCCAAGCAAACTTGAAATTTTTCTCTGAATACCTTCATAGCCAGATTGGAAATCCTAAATTCCCAGGCAGCACGTGGGTCACACTGCTCCTGTCCCACCTGCGTGAGCATCTCGACTAATTCCTGCCCCCGTCCCGTTGTAGGGTGGTCACTGCTCAGCACCATGAAGCCCGGCTCAGACACACACCCTCCTGCTCCAGCAGTCCTGCCAAACCTCTTCCTGCACTTTCCAACTCTTTGGAGCACTCTCCCTTTTAGTCGTCTGCTCAGCAGAAGCCAAGAGGTACTTAATACCACCCTGTTTGGCACCTTCACTCTGGGCTGCCTATTTCAGGCTGCCAATACAAGCGCAGCAGCTCCAAACTGCCCAGCCGTGCCAAGAATTCACTCCCTTGTGTGCAGCTCGGCAGCCAGAGGCAAATACATGAACTTTAGAGATTATCTAGAGGGAATATTCCAGGAATTTAGATTTCAGCCGCAGCAGTAGGACCATACATCATTAAAGCTGCCTCTCCTGCCAATGTAAAAAGCAAACATCGATGATTTAAATCACAGTTCCCTGGTGGCTCATTTAAATCACTTGGATGGAAATCAGTCCACCTTGTCACTGTGGAAGAGGTAGAAATGGAAATTGTGGATTCATGACTCCCAGGTCAACATTCTGCATCGGACGTGGACCAGGTGACAATAAATCCTGCAAGGCACAGTATATAATAAGCAGTTTTATGAGGTGTGGCACTGATGAAACCTGGTTCCTACAGTTGCGCGTGTAGTGTTTGGATTTTCTGTTGTCTGTGAAGTGTGACTATTGACCAAAGCTTTCCTGTGGGCATGATATGCAACACCATGCTCTTTGGTGTCTGATGAGGTTTAAGGTTTCAGCCTTTCTTTCTGTGAGCGCTTTCATGAAGTCTTTCTCTTTTTTTTTTTTTTTTAACCTGCCAGCCTATTTTCAAGAAACCTGCACAAGATACAGGGGTGGCATTTGCATTTGTTGCAAAGCTGGTACCTTGTGCATGGGGACACACTCGGAGCCATACAGCATGGGGCAAGGAGCCTTGAAAGCATATGTCCGATGGGAGCAGCTCGACCTCGACGCACGCAGGCCTGGCCCCACATGCCCATACACATCTTGGGATGCTCTGTGCAGCCTGTGAGATGCAGGACCCAAACCAGGCATCTGGTCCCCATCACTGAAGCGCTGTGCAGGGCAGATGCATTAGCAGAGGTGATCCCCGCCGCAGAAAAATCGACTGTTTGACTGGAGAAGCCTAAGGAAGGTTGGCAAAGGGGAAAAAAATGCTCCTGTCTTTCTACAGGTGAGCAAGCGATGCAGACAGAATAACCCAACCCTTTCCACACCTCATGAGGACCAAATCCTCATTTCCCTCCAGCAAGCAGAGCTCTGCCAGCTTACTGGCACACAGACATGTTTAAATTGGTTTGAATTTTTATGGCTGTACAATAACCAACAAGCGGCAGAACCTGCCATGTAACAGATGCGTTGGCTCCACATTTTTCTGCCTGTTTGATTTTTTGAAAGCGGCAGATTTTATTGCCTGTGTTACCTATAGAAAGAGACAACATTTAGTATGAAAGCGGGTATCAGAACCCAGCCCCAGATGAATGCTTTGTGTGCAGGCAGCTGCCCACGTTTTGACAAACTTGTTTGACACTTTCAGCACTGGAGAGGCGTTCGAGAGGTGACAGCTGATTTCAGTCTCCGTGGCATTGCATTCTGATCGCTGACACTCACAAGTGCTGTTAAGAAATCTTCCTGGCTTATGAACAAATAAATAAAAAACAGAAGGAATGAAAATAGAAAGATAGAAGTAGTGTCACATCACTGCTCTCTCCGGCACAGCTTCATGGGAGCAACAGGGAGAAGAGGACACAGAATTAAGTCCCTCTGGCTCTTTTGGCTGCTAAGTTGCCTCGTCCTCTGTTTTGTGATGCTGCTGTGGCTGGCTCTTTATTGAGTAGGGCTAGGACAACATTTAGGGGTCTCCCACACTATATAGAAAGCTGATGTAATCTGCACACCATAAGGAGAAGTGTGATGGTTTTGGCTGGGATAAAGTTAATTTTCTTCACTGTAGTTAGTACGGGGCTATGGTTTTGATTTGTGCTGAAAACAGTGTCGATAACACAGGGATGTTTTCATTCCTGCTGAGCAGCACTTACACAGAGCCAAGGACTTTTCTGCTCCTCACCCCACCAGCGCGTAGGCTGGGGGTGCACAAGGAGTTGGGAGGGGACACAGCCGGGACAGCTGACCCCAACCGACCAAAGGGATATTCCATACCATTTGACATCATGCTCAGCAATAAAAAGCTGAGGAAAGAAGAAGAAGAAAGAGGAGGACATTCAGAGTGATGGCATTTGTCTTCCCAAGTCACTGTTACATGTGATGGAGCCCTGCTTTCCTGGGGATGGCTGGACACCTGCCTGCCCATGGGAAGTGGGGAATTAATGCCTTGTCTTGCTTTGCTTGTGTGCATGGCTTTTGCTTTACCTATGAAACTGTCTTTATCTCAACCCACGAGTCTTCTCACTTTAACTCTTCTGATTCTCTCCCCCATCCCATCAGGAGGGAGTGATCGAGCAGCTGCGTGGTGCTCAGTTGCCAGCTGGGGTTAAACCACAACAAGGAGAAAACCTCCACTTGAAACAGTATCCTCAGCTGACGAAATGATTTACCTTGATATGCCTAGAGAAGGCTCAGAAGAAATGATCAGAGATAGCACAGACAGGCAGGTCCTATAATAAGAATATGCTTTGTCTGCAGATGCACTTAAGTGGCTTATGAACTGATTTCATCCTCTACTTTTTAAAGTGATAACAGCTCATTAGTGAGGATTTTACTTTCTACTAGGAGATACTGCTGGCTCTATTTAGAGAGTCTTCAACCCATGCTTGCTTTCTTTGTTCCCCTCAATGCTTTTTTCTCTCAAACCTTTCACAGTGGTCAAAGGCAAAAAAAAAAAATCCTATTTGCATTATAGCAAGGGCAGTGATACTGTACTTCTGTCACAAGCCCCTTTTACAGGTTTCCATCTGCCTTTCTAATGGTTTTAAACAGAGAAAGAAGTCTGGCAGATGGCAAATGCCCAAGACCTGATAGCTCCCAGCATGGGGAAGGGCTTGAGTAAATAGCTGGTGCCCTGTCTGACTGCGATGGGGTCTGCACTTAAGGATCTTCTATTCTGCTCAAGTGGCAGAATAAAAGCCCTCACAGTGCCCTGGCCTGAGATCCAGGGGCTGCCACCTCTTTCTGGGATGCTGAGCCCCAGTTGGGTTAGAAATGAAAGGGTAAGTTTATCAAAATAGGCCTGTCCAACTCGTGTAGCTTCCAGACCCTAAATGACTGACCAACAGCAAAGTCAGTGTGCTTATATCCCTGAGATATGGGGAAGGGTCTGAGCGTGCACATGCCTTCTCCCACTTTCCTGGTAACACAGTCCCTTTCACCTCTGTGGCCAGCAGCATCATACGGGATCAGTAAAGAAAGAAGAGATCAAAGAACATTATGGAAAAAATTGGTGGATAGTGAGCAAGCTGCAAATGAACAAAAGAAAGAGGAAACATGATAAATTCATGCTGAGACCTCTGAAGATGGGGATAAGAGGGTAAGACAGAGAAGTCTACAGGAGGATATGAATATAATTGGGATATGGTTAGAGCCGTGAGATCTGTTAAATTGAATTTCTGTTTGGTGTAACATCCCTTGTATATGTTAATCGGTATGTGCTCTAGCAGCCTGATTTAGTGTTATTATCAAAAAGGTTTCTCAGCTGCCTTTGTCAAAGGAAGATTACAAATTATTCCAGATAAGTAATGGAACTAAAGACCTTTAAAACTAATTGGCCATTGCGCAATCCCGTTAATATCCTTTCTTGTCTAACAAAACCTGAGAAGGCAATTAAGGGCAAATACCAAAAAATCTGTACCTGGTCTCTTGCATGAAGATATGATTTATACACCCCTGGCTTTTCTTATCAAGAGAAAAAAGATGGCAAATGGTCATCTATCAACAGCTAACATGGCCAAGAAAACCATAGCCACATAATAAGGCCTGAGTTGGGAATAGTTTAAGAACGACACTCTCCTGGGCTTGCTACAGAAAACAGGAAATTCCATAAAGTCTCCATATTAAATAAGGAGCCCTGGTATTTACTGAGCTTTGACAAGCCTGAGCTGTAGCATCCTTTGAGATACAGCTGCTTACTGACAGCTCTGAGAGGATTGTACCTGTCCAGCAGAGCCTTGGCGAGACATGAAAAGGGTTAGCAGGACCCGGCTGTGCAAACCTGCCGCATCTGGTGACAGCTGGTCAGGCTCCATCAGAAAAGGCAAAGACAGATCTTGGAAAGTGCTCTAAGGCCTCCTGGACCTCCCAGTCATCTTTAATCAATCAGGTCCCAGCTGCTGCTTGATGTTATTATTAATAATCACCATCATAATCAGTTGGCGTTGTATGCATGATATTTTCTCTATGTACGTCCTTTCCCCAGTCCTAAATCCTCTCAATGTTGCTTTAAAACAGGAAAAAAACAGGAAAGCGAATGTGCAAGTCATTAGCAGGTGGGATCTGAGGAAACCAGCCCACCACTGTTGCCAAAAGGCGGCAGGCGGTGATGGGCGAATGCTGCTCCGGATGATGGGAGCAGAGACAAGCGACAGCGGGGGAATCCCTCTGGAGGCGGCTGAGAAAACAGCCCTTCACAGGACACCCAAGGAATATGATCAGCTTAATGCTCAGTTTTACTGTGCCATTAATTCATAACACCATTTTCTGAGGCAGTTCCTTGATCTTGACAAACATTATCCCCTTTTTTATCTTAGCATGTTACCTGCTTTGTTCATTTGTCCGACTACCTCAATTTCTCCTTGACAACTTGCATCAGTTGCTAGATCTTTGCTTTATTTAATCCTGTGTTTCATGTTCACTTAGTTAAAAGTGGGATAAAGTAAGTCTGAAAATTAGAAGATCAGGAGAAGACCCCCCCCGGACCTCATTGACGAGCTCCATCCCCCAGCCATGAGCACCTTCCTGCACCGCCTTCCTGAGCATGAGGTTTCAAATTCATGTTTGTCAAATTCATGAAAGCCAGCTTTGGACTGCTTCCTCACAGACCACATGGATGCAGCAGTAATTCATAGGTCTACACATATATGCAGACACAAGAGGAGGTGTGCAGCTTTGGGGATCACATCCTGCACCAGAGGTTGTTCCTTGCATCATGACGGGCTGCTGCGGAGGAAAGGTGATGACTGAAGGACATCACTCCATGAGCCAGGTCTGGCCATAGAGGGCCCTGATGGACCACCCGACTAACTGGCAGAAATCAGTTGCAAGCATAGCGATTTCTCATTTTGTGAATGAGATAAGGCAAGACTAAAAGAAGAGAGATTAAGCTAATACCTCTGCTAGGTCTTTAAAGTTGGCTAATATGGCATGCTTTTTTACCTGATACCCCCAAGCCACAGCAGTCTCCTCTTGAGTCCAAACCTTTTGCATTTCATCTGAAGTCTTATGTTTGCCTGATTGATAGCCTGGCTAAAACTCCACCTGCGGGAAGACATCTCTGCAATGTTATGGCAAGATCTCCTTGGGGTTGTTATCCTAAACAAAGCCTTGAAGATCTGTTTCTTCCTAAAACATGTGACAGAATTGGTCATGGGAGCCCAAAGAACTAAGAACTGAGAGGGAAATATCAGAAAAAGCCAAGTGTTGATGAAAGTGCTTTCTCTTGAGTGGGGGACCTGTGGAGTGAAGTATCAGGACAGAATTCCAGTGGGAATTGCAGCCAGCCAAATTTTGCCTGCACCCAGAGGAACTCTGGTCCCTCCAGCACCTGAGAGCACTTCAGCACTGGCCACAACCTCACACAGCCTTTATGCACCCTTTTTTCCAAGAAAACCCAGTCCACCAAGCCACTAAATCCACCAAGATTTAGTAAGACCTTGTGGGTAAAATATTGCTCCCTAAACACACCCCCATCCATGCTAACGTGTTTTTCATATTTGCAATAAAAAGCTATCCATTTTGTTGTTGTATCAGTGTCTCGGCAGCAACTCTTTGCTGCTCAAGTAGTTAGTCAGCCGTGGTATGTCTTGACATCATCGTAAGGGCAAACAAACACCGAGTACATTACAGAGAGATTGCTGCTGCTAAGAACCCAGGTGGGCATTTACATCTAAAGATATACTTTGTCTTTAATGAATTATTGCTTTTTACCAGGTTGCATTTTCCATATGTGGCAGAATCTTACAAGTCCCTAGTAAAAGGGATCTTAGGAAATCTCATTTAAATTTCAAGGACCTCTTAGGGATAGTTGCTAATGGTTATGCTAATTGGCATAGGGTCTGAGTGACAGTTATGTCCTGGAATGATTTGCAAATCACATTTTCTTGGAGCTTATTAGCAGACTCATTAACTGTACAACAGTACATTACTTTCAGAAATTCAGATCTAAGCAGAAAATTAAAATTATTTGCTAAATGACCTAATAAAATTGAATAAAATGTGCTGAGAAAGTGAAAACTGAGGTACATCTAGACTCCAGAATTTGGCTAAAAATAATCTCCATTTACCATTGATGCGCAACCCTCCTCTGGGAGTAGTTGTAGCCCAGGTGAGACTCAGTTAGAAACCTATTTAGATACGAAAACAAATGAGCTCAGATCCACAGTAACAAAACCCAGCTTGTCACACCCAGAGCTGGCATTAAGATTTACTGCAGACTTGGCCAGGACTTTGTCCAGCAATGCATCTTGTGGTCCCTCCTCCACGTCTCCATTTCTCCTTCCCTCCACAATTCCCCATGTAATCAAAAACCCCAACAGCTGCACTTTTCTGCCTCCCTGACAAAATCCATTTGCAGTGTCTTTATAATAATAAAAAGTCATCTTTGAAGTCAAAAGGATTATGTGAAGGAAGGAGAGTCCAGGTATTTAGTTTTACTCACCAGTGAGAAAGGAGACGCTATGAAAACTATGAAGATTTGTTATCCAATCTTCCTCTGTGCAAACAAGATGTTTCCCAAACTTCACAAAATTCACCTGCGAAACAGTTTAATGATGATATATTTAAAATGTTACGAAACTATCAGGTTTTCATGCTATTCAAAAATACACATTTAACTATATGTAATATATACATGTGTTTCCACATATTTAGAATATAGTGTGTAATGCCAAGTCTTTGAAGGACGAAGAACCTGATTTATGATGGTGTGTGAGCACATAACACTGATGCTCCAGATCCAAGTTTGCTAGGAGGCAAATCCTCGCACGTTTGATAATTACGGGCTGAAGACCAGGATCAGTGTTATCAGCTGACAACGCGCCGTGCAGCACTGCCCTAAACTTGTGCCCTCTCGATCTGACTTTTGAGTGCCAGGTATAAAATTTCCAGCACCAGTTCTACCCCCTCTATTGTTTGTTTGTTTGTTTGTTTCTTGGCTCTCTGAGTATAATAGCAACCAAGAGTATTTTAAGGGACTTTAAAGTCCTTTTTGAGGCCTTCAATGCAAAAACCACCAGGAGGGCTGGGCTGGACCAGATGCACTCCCCAAGGCACACACAGATCAGAAATTTCTGTTAAACTTTCAGGGAACCTGGTCGTTGCCTCATATTCAGAATTAAAACATGCAATTTCTTTTGGTTCTGGGTTTTACTGAGAACTCTTTAAATATCTCTACTTCAGAATATCTTGAGCTGTAGCAGGAATAACTGATGAGTGTGCAGTTTTCTTGGCACACTGAAGTGCTTGAAAAATTCTCTCCAGTTCACTGTTTCTCACTGGCATTGTTATACCTGCAATTTATGTCGGGGTGAATAAAACACATTCTGCTTTATGACACTTTTTGGTTGAATTTTTTTTTTTAAGACACATAACAGCAGGTCTTAAGTAGAATCCATGGGATTTTCTTTTTTTCACTAAAGAAATCTCAAACCAAAAGAAGCTATTTAAATTTAAACACGCTTGTCAACCTCAAAAAATTTTGCTTTACAAAAGAAGCAATCTGATAAGATTGAAGTGATCTACAATGAAATGCCTAGCTTTTTTCTTGAACTGGCATTTCAAAAGAACCAACATTTGAAAGAAAAGATTTAAAAAATGGAAATTAGAATTAAATATTTCGATGTCATAGAAACATTCACTTCACATGAAAAAATACCTTCGGCTCTAGTGCTTTGGAACTGAGATGTCTGAACTTGTGATACTCTCAGTAAATGAGGAAATCTATGTCTTAAAAAAAATTGTATTTTGAAGTGTTCCATATTTTTAGCATTCAAGTGTAATATTTCACTCCTATCCATGGTGGCCTTTAAAAGATAGCAGACCTGCTCCAGAATAGTCACTGCAATTCATGGACATAAGCCCATTAGGTAAAAGGAGAGTCATGAGAAACAGAGAAGACACTCCTGCAAATGCCACATGGGATGCTGGGATCAACGCATGCTGGGAGGAAGCAGCACATCACACGGTGTGACATCTCTTGCTTTTAAAGATGTAGGAAGGGCCCTGCCTGGGAGGCTCGTGTTGCTCCTAGCCTAGGGGGTGGCTGCATTGGAGATGTGCGTGCCAGCATGATTCAGCTTTCCTCTTCAAAGCCACCACTGTCTGGGCACGGGGAGGGTATGTTTTTGCGTTGACTTCCAGGTCCCACTCCTCTACAGGATCGTGGCAATTCTGCATTACCATTTCTTGCCACCATGAAATCTGTTCAATGCACTCTCACTTTTTTTTTCATGTCCAAAGCTGACTGAACATCTAACCAAAGGAAATCCACACTGTCCTTCCCATTCATCTCAGCTCTGGCAATGGAGGCTGGAGGTTTGACCACCAAGCCTTCAGGACTCTGGTCTCAGCATCTTTGCCCTCTCCCCATTTCGGCTTCCCCCAGGCACATGCTGGGAAGCACCAAGTGGGTCTGGACATGTGGCGCAAAGCCATGAATAGGCCTTACCTTCCCACCACTTGTACAGGTTGCAGGTGCCTCCTCTTTCTCCAAGTCCCTTCCCAGACCACTAAATTTCATATGGAGAAAGAGTAACCCAAGCCTGTGGTAAGGTCATGGGCTGTCACGAGCAGATGCCTACTGACTGATGTAGACTGAAGTCTACTGATATTTACTACTAGTGTCCTACCTACCTTTCCTATCACAAAACCATACCTCGGGCCTGTGAGGATAATTTCTGGTAAATATAACTGCATTCAAGTCCAGAAACTGTTTTTATCTCAGTAGGTCCTTTGAAAGCTTTTTGCTCAAACTACAGTGGAAATGCTCTTTTAACCCACCTATTATTGTTATTTTAATATGGTTCAAATTAAACTGCTTACAAGCTAGTGAGCAATCCCACTTGGGGGAGCTGGAGAGGCCAAATCACTAAAGGCACTAGTGGAAATAGGGGCAAACAGGCTCTAGGGAGATTTGCTCTTCAGTAAAAACCTCTACTTCTGACAAAATTCGTCATATTTTCCTCTGATAAACAAGGAAACCTCCTGTAGTAAAGAACCTAGGAGACTACTGTCACTGCAACATAAGGCATTGTAGTCTTAGACAGATATATATATATTGTGTGTGTGTATATAATATATACTAAAATATAGCATAGTACTTCACCACGGGAAGGCAGTGTAATCTGCATCACAAAACACAGCCGCTCAGGGCCACAAAGTGCCCCTACTCAGGAAGATTTACCTGCATTGGGAGAAATAGAAACCAGTATCTCCAGGTACCTCTTGGCACTGAGTGCAGGAGGAAACAGGCACGTGGACCTTACAATATGGTGTGGGCTGGGGAACAGCGCGAGGACAGCAGGCAGCAGGATCACATCAGGAATGAATTAACAGCATAGATGGGTATTGCCTCAGGATCCAAACATCCCCCAGACCAGGCTGGACTAAGCAAGGAAATTTTGGCTAAAGACTCATCTGACCTGCTACCAAAAATGGGTCAAAGCCAAAATGTTTGGCTACAAGTCTGAACCTCCCTGGGGCTCTGAGAGCTGGACCTGGCATTTCTGCTTGACATCTCCTTGGACACGGTGAGCAAAGAGCAACGCAGAGCGTGTCCAGGAGAGAGGCACACCATCTGCGTCTCCCTGCCTCTTCTCCCAGCAGCCAAATAAGAAACACAGGCAAATAGAATTTCACATCCTAGAAGGAAAAGACAGCTAGGAGGACAAATTAGAATAGGAGGAAGACTCAACTTCTTTAAGAGTTCAGACTTGTGATGTATGCAATCCAAGAAGCTCAGTAGTGCTGTCCAGTAACTGCATCTTTAGACTTGCTTAAGCTTCAGGGGCTGTCTGGAAGTCTGTGGAGTCAAAGCAACTACATGACAGAAACTTTCATGCTGTGCTTTTCATCCCAAGCCCTTTTCACATTAGTGACCCAGCTGTGTCTCCAGACGAATTTCCATTTGGCTTCAGAAGCTGCTCAGCATGTTGGAAAAATCAGCCTACTTGTTTAGGAAACTGCATGCAAAGTCAGGAACTCAGCAGTACACTCCTGCACTTGAAAATGCCATTCTGGTTTGATTTCCATTTCCCTAGCTTTGAAATGGGGACAAAGAAACCTCTAAACCCCGCACAGGTCTCCGAAATGGAATTGAGTGGCTGGGGCTGGGGCACTGGGACTCTGCGGTGGCAGAGGAGGTGAGCACCCTTCGATCTTTGATTTTGCACCAGCTCTCATTTCTGGCACAAACTGACTGGTGCTACTAGTTTGCTTTAGGAGACCCCCACTTCCCAATGTTTTCACTCAAAAGTGTAAGCTACAGCCACTGTTTCAAGGCATTCAGCCTATCCCCAGGCTGCATTATTCTGATAGTTTTACAAGAGGAAAATATCTCATTCACCCTTTTAAAAGCATACCCCAAGTATTTGCAGCTCATCCTGTTGGCTGTTGGAGTTCTTCCCTGCAGCTACATCTTTCCACTATATTTCTCTGCCCGTAGTAATAAAAACAAGGCAATAATTTAGCTCCCATGATTGTTGTACCAAAGCTTGTTTTTTATCCTAGTCTCTTATCTTCTCCATTCAGAGCCAACGTATCTTATTACTTTGCAGCAAACACGGTCAGAGATGAAAGATTCTGTCATATATTTTCCTTCATATTAAACCACAAGGCTTTATCCTTCTCTTTCATTTTTCAATCTCGGACTTTATTGTTTCTGACTATCTCTGCCACATGTGATTTTGGCTTTCATGCGACTGTGAATATCTGCATTTCTCTATTTATCCTCTTTATCACAACCAAACAAGATTGGGAGCACTTTAAAATAACTGGCCACTGAATGCTGTTTCATCAGTTATTCGTTGCAATAACCTTACCGGGGCAGACTTGGGGTTATGCAGATACCAGAATAAAACATTTTTGAAGACTTGCAATATTTCTACACATTCTCTTCACCTGTTTCATATATGAGTATGCCACAGCAGGAAAAAAGCAACCTAGAATCGGTAGCACCAGGTCAAATCCTGCTCACACCAGCACAGGGGAATGGACCCAGAGGACAAGAACTCAGGCAGGACTCAGCAGGACTCTGTGGGATGCTGTGGGACTGGCTAAACTGAATCATGTTCTCCTCCCCGTATCAGCAAAACACAGCCCAGCTGCAGGTAAGGATTAAAATTCTTGATCATCCAGTAGCAGTTAGTTATTTTCCTCTCTATCTTCTCCCTTCAGATCTCAGGGGTTTTTTGTGGGTTGTTTTTTTTTTTTTGTGGTAAAGGGTTGGGTTTGCTTCAAACTCAGTGAGTGTCATTTCTATCCTGCTGAGGGAGAAATGGGGGTCAGAAAAATAATCAGCATTTTGAAAACTATTTAAGTAAAAATAGTTCATCTTTTTGATTTGTACTTTGAGGATGGAATGGAAGAGAAGCCAGAAAGATCAGGGTGCCTGAAGGATTAGTATCTGATTTGAGTTTAAAGGAGTAATCATATCACCTAATTTAGTCTCCTACTGCCAGAAGCCAAACTTCTCTAGATAATCAATGAAACAAGGTGTGCTTAAACCACAAAACTTATAAGCACTGCCCATCCTTGTCTTATTCCAATTTTTGTTTCTTTTCCACTGTGGTTCACCTCCCTTTCTGCTTTCCAGAAGGGACCTGGGACACACTTCAGCCAGATCCTCTTCAGGACAGCTGGCAGACAAGGACAAGTGTGCATCACTGAGCACACTCATCCTGTCGTGTGGGGTGTTTCAGCTTGCTTGAGACAAGCAGTGGCTAAAGCCACACCATAGAAGCCCTGAATAACTGTCAGAAGACCACTTGCTTGGTCTATAGAGAGCTTAAACAGTGCAAATCCCCTCGTGCCCCCAACGGCTTGGGTTCTGACAATTCTAAAGGAGGTAGTGACACAGGCTGCACTAATCTGATGTGGCACTAGTACCCCCAACCATAACTATGCCTTGTCCTTGCACAGAAAGGTGCAAGAGCCATGTTCTCTTATTTGGCGGTTTTCCTCTACAAGCACAGAAAGACCAGGTATGGCTGACTCCCTTCAGGGTGGTGGTGACAACCACAAGAACTCTCCCCTTTTGGTATGGAGTTTTCTAGGCAGCGCACAGTGGGTCAATCCATCACATCAGTGGAACTTTCATCAGGTACCAACTATACAGAAGAAAAACTATAGTTTTCCCATGTAAGCAGTGTTCAATGAGTCACGACGAGTCCACATTGATGTGGTTACTTTCAGTTGTCCACCCACTGTTTAGCTGAAACAGTGGTTTGGAATGGTAGAAAAGGAGACCCAACAGGGAACATCACTGGGTGTGAATTCCTATTCACACCTCTAATTAGTGTCAGTGGAGTCATCAATGGTGTAGTCATATTAATTACACGTGAGTGACAGCTACAATAGCTTTGAGACTAAGTATAATTTTACTAGAGTGAGTGCCAGAAAGGACATACCTTCAACATAATACTGAATGTAGTAAGAAATAAACTGTGATTTAAATATTTTAATATTAAAATAGAGTATATTACAGTAGCAATAGAAAAGATGGCAAAAATGGAAAAACACACTGTAGAAATACAGTTAGTACTATGCTGGTGGCAATTACTTACCAAAAGTTTCTTGCAAGATGGAACTATAAATATTTTCATGGTGGTTGTTAAGCCTTCCCAAATCTCATCTGGTACACACCATCTGTTCTTCTGTCCTTTGCTCTAAGGTGTGTGTGACTTGCAAGCATGACTGTACGTGAACCACTTGCATGCTAGAAGCTGCATGGCCCCACTTTGGTCTGAGGAGCTGAGCTTGCTCAACACACCTCCACCGCACAGCACAGTTGTGCACAGGACCACCATTGCAATTAAGTCCACAACTGATGGAGAGTCTCTAAAGGGTGATTTAGACCATGCATGGGCTCAATCACTATCCCCTTTGATCACAGGGAGCTTGGGTGGTCTTCTAACATTGTTCAATGACTATGGTTGGGTGGAAGAAGTTCAGGTGACTGAAGCCCTGTGTCAGTGGAGTCACACGGCAACGTAGGTGCATGCGTCTTGTCAGAGGCAGCATGGGGGGGTGATGGTAACGCAGGTAGACACGCCTGCAGTAGCTCTGATCTGTCACAGGTAACAAATGAACATACCACAGCACATCTCTCGCAGCCAAGCTAACTGGAGAGACTTGAAATCTCCACCACTAGCAAGGCAGGCAAGTCTGAAGTGTTGCCCTTTCCCTGGTTCCTGATTGGAAGAGGACCATTTGCAATTACACTCTCTTAATGTCTTCATGCAAAAGAAACTACTTCCAAACTGTACAGAGATCAAAATTCTTGCTATAAAGAGCATTCTGCTACTGAATGTTAACAGTGTTGGGATTTTTTTTTAATTTTTTTTTTTTGTTCGTCATTAAGAGGCATTTTCCTGGCCATTAGCATCCCTGATACTCCTGTGCAGAAGTGCATTACCTCTACCACCAGAGAGATGACAAGCAGCAAGAGCTGTGTAGCTCCCCGATGGTTAAATCTATAGGAAACCTCTGGTGTTTAATGAAACCCCTATGGAGACCTCCATATTAACCATGGTTTAATGCTCCATAATGGCAGTGAGTAATTTATCTATGAGCAACAGCAACTCCTAGTTCTCTGTGCATTAAGAGTTATTTATGAGGTAATTTTAACAGTTTCACACTGTCTGGTCATTATGTTACTGAAGGCTAACTGTCTGCAGTTGTAGCCTAGGAGGAGAGAAATACTTTCCCTGACACTGGCTAAGTAGTAAAAAATGACATGGGTGCGCTTGCATGTTGGTGTGTGCACAACTGGAAAAAGACAACAGAAGAAACAGCTCTACAAGAAACCCTCTGAGATCTTTACAGAGACAACAGAGCCTACTTCTCACCTCACTCCCACCAGCTCTGCCCCAAGGTTCCCTCCTGCAGCTCTCAAGGTGGCACCTTTCATCTTCTTCCTCTTGTGT
This sequence comes from Grus americana, assembly GCF_028858705.1. Taxonomy (NCBI): domain Eukaryota; kingdom Metazoa; phylum Chordata; class Aves; order Gruiformes; family Gruidae; genus Grus; species Grus americana. The sequence goes on from NC_072868.1 coordinate 4,464,154, forward strand.
CTGTTTCCAACAATTGCGCTGGAGTAGAGGTTAGAGAGCGAGGGGAACACAGTGAACAGCCCAGAGATACTACTGAGCTGGAGAGCCAAGATGTGGCATCACATGTAGGAGATTTGTTGTGGTCCGGTGAAGGAACAGCTGGTGTATGAGCTACTGAGATGCTGCTGAGGTAGGTAGGTGGCCCAGGACAGTGGAGAATGGTCACAAGGTGGACAAACAGATAGGGGTAATACCTGCACTTTCTGGAGCATGCAGAACATTGCACAACTGCCTCCTTACCACTTCAGCTCCAGCAGCAGGCTGCAGACAGGCTGTGGGACCACAAACCATGAAAAAAGAAAGTTGAAGGCACAGCCACAAAGCTGAAACAAGGCTCTTGTTGCAGTGTGACAGCAGTCACAGGGCACTGACAGAGGAGGATGGCACTACAGACAGATGTAGGTTGCAACAGGGTAGACAAGCTGGAATAAGGAGGATGTAGAAGAAGGTCTAGCCATCAGCTGCCCAAAGTGACAATGAAAATATAAGGTTTAGGAATTAAGCAGAAGGTGACTAACCATGGAAGTGGGAAATAACTAGTGAATGGAAAGACCAAAACCACAAATAAATAATAGGAGATAATGACACAGGCTAGCACTCTTGTGAGGCTGGGATGTTGGTGGCCTGCAGAAGATGGGACCCTGCAGCCAGACACAGTCCTTATTACGTACTGGTAATGCTCTGGCCTTGGCAGATGAGCAGCTGCTGTCACAAAAACAAAATGATGAATAATATTGAAAAGAAACATGTTAGTAACCCAGATGTTACTGAAAAGACTAGGACTGTGATTGGAAGAAAGATATGAGCAAGAAGTTGGTCTTTAGGCACAGGTGGAAGTAGTTGTGACAGCCATACAAGGAGTTTCTTAATTTAGATCTGTTGTTTGGTTGTGTTGGGTTTGGTTTTTTTTTCTTTAAAAAGTTTCTTAAGAAAAACTTGTAACAGTACAAAAAATTGGGTAAGATCCAAGCAGACTGCTCCTATACTCAAAAGCTGCAGGATCTTCCTCCTGCAGTGTCCCTAAGGCTCGGATCCTGACTCAACTCTCTCTGCTGGCAGTCCTCCTCCCCACAATACGCTGCTCAGCAGAACCAGCCAGTTACATGATGATAAAAGTGTTGGTCTTTCAGGTAGCTTCAAGCCACAACTTGTCCTGAGTTCATTCTGTGGGCAGTGTGCAAGCCAGAAATGAACCCATACTTTTTTTTTTTCCTCCCAGAGCTCTGCACGTTCTGTTAAATTACATGGCAGATGTGATGCTGCACAAATTTATAGTGCAGATGTGCTCACTAAGAAGGTCCTGTAGCTAAACCACTTTTTCAGACTGGAAGTTCACATCAGGAGAATTTACTTAAGGGAAACATAACTCCTTGGCTGTACATATGGGTTTGCTGAAGCCAGTTAAAACACATTTGCCTATCAGAAGGAGCATCATCTGGCTTTCTGGATTCAGCCCAACAGAAATACTAAAAATAAACATCTTGCTTCCACTGCCCGTTTGCCCCACATGAAAGCTTCCACCACTGCAGAGTTTTGCCCCGAGGTGTCCCCTTACCACGTGCCAGCTTCCCAGTGCATCTTGCCAGGTGTCCACTGTGAAAAACCTTCATCTTGCCCTCTGTCCCAGCTGTCCTGGCAGCTGATTCTCTCCGCAGAGTTGAGGTTGATACATGGAGGGGTCAGAGCCCTTAACGTGATGGTTACGCCATGGGTGCGGGTTGTGATGGAGAATGCCCCTCCCTGGAGCAGAGCTGTCCCCTCTCCCGGCTTGGCAAGTGGGGCAGGTGGAGCAGTGGTGACAGTGGACAGCTAAGCATGTAGACAACTTTGAGCAGAGTACGTCAACACCACATCAGCAGAGCAAACCCTCTCTGAAACATCAAGTCGACAGTCCAGTGTACGGGCTCTCTTCCTTCTTCAAACAACAGGAGACAACCTCAACACTCATAAAATAATCCTTTTTCCATAGTCCTGTTCACAGAAACAGCTCAGTCACTTTTGCTGAGATTCAGCAAAAAAGAGTCAAACTGAGGCAGGTAACCAGCACAGAAAATTTCAGCTTAAGCTATTTGTTTAAAAGAGGATAAAAAGGTCTTATAATGAGAAGTGCTGGGCCAGCTTAACTGTGTCTTGTGGCTTTGGTACATATTCAAGCTGGCCTATATCTAGGCCCAGGGAAGAACTCCTTAAGATGCAAGTAGTTCTATAAGCTATAAAATATATTGCATATATCAGGAAAAAAATGTAATATTTTGGACACCAGATCTCCTGACTACAGGAAGAAACTCAGAAATTTTAGCATTTACTAAGCAGATCAATACCTCCTTAACTGAATCCATAAAACTCCCAGAGAAACCCCCACCTGCTGCCCCATGCTTTTTTTTTTTTTTTTTTTTTTTGTGCTATATATATGTATCACCAGTCTGCCATGGATACTAGCTGAAAAGCCATTATATTGCCCTGGAAATACCAGTTCTATATTCCCAAAGGATTGTTCTGTAATGATTCTTCATCCTTTCAATCAGAACTGAACCTGCAGAAGAGCTTCCATAGTCGGACTTAATCATTTTCCAATAATTGAAATTATTGGAATTCCAATGGAAAAATTGAAATTCCAACAATTGAAATTGGCCAGAGATGGGCCAGTGCAGAGAGAAGTCTGTTTCCTTGCTCACGCAAGCTTCCCCAGCCACAGCAATCCCTTAATTACACCGATTCACTCGGTACGTGTTAATTCCGTTTCTCCATCCTGTGCCCCACCCTGGCAGTTCTTCACAAAACAAAACATTAGCATATCTTCTACCAACGGTCATTAACCATGCACTTTACAATGGTCTTAATGCTGTGCACTGGAACATTAACCAGACCCCCCAAGGCATATCTGAGCAGCAGAGAGACTCACAAGCATGTACTTTGGTACGTCACCTGTAGCAAAGCTGTACTTTCATATTTATAAAACCAGACCTGGTACAGAGCTCATTTTCACCCAGTGCAATTGAGGAATTACTAGAAGAAGCCAACCAGACTGTACTGGTGTAAAACTGCCTTCAGAGATACTAGATTATTTTATTTTACCCAGAGAGAGTAAAAGACTGAGTCACCTTCCCTTTTCACTACTTCAGAGAGGAAGACTTGGCAAAAGAAGCAACGCAACGAGCAAGTCCATCTGCAAAAACCCCTCCACATACAAACCTTTGCTTTACCTTCCTTTTTCTTTTCCTCGGCATCAAATGAAACAGATGTGCCTAGGAGAGTCACTTCCATATCTCTCCATGCGTTTGGTGGAGAATTAACATTTCTTTCCTTTAATTCTTCCGGATATTCTGCTCAGATTCAAGATAACATCAGACAGCAAGGAAACGCATCCAGCGGCGACATAACGACGTCAAAGGTGGGATACGAGGAATGGCACTTGCACAAGCCTCTGCCTAACAACAAGATACCAGGAACAGACTTTTACCAGGAAAAAAAGTGATTTTCTGACATTTTCAAATCAAGCTTATTCAGAAACAATGTGGGAACAATTACATGCTGCTAGGAAGAGTTAACCTTGGAATAGGTTCAGCAAATTTTTTTTTTTTCCACTGTGATAGCACAAACAAAAATATTTAAAAGTACCAAAGAGCAATTAAGTGGTCAGAGGGAAAAAGAAGCTGCTATAGTTAGAATTTTGATGTGTACAACTGCAATGATTCACACTGTTGAAATTATTTATGTACACTTGTAAATTGAGTACTTTTACAAAGCTGACTGCTAATGAAATCAATGGAGGTGCTTTGGTGCATGTAAAAATTCTCCTGTCCACTTTGAAAGTCTTCTGTTTTTACAATGCACCTTAAAATCAGGGCTTCACTTCCATTTTAGACAAGTTACAAACATGAATAGTGTGAGAGATCAGATATCTTCACGTAATAAAGCGAAGATGCTCATTCAGCACTTGGAGGGGGAACGCACTGCGTCACTTTGACCGAGGCTGTTGTGGACCAGAGTTACAAAGCCCCGGCTGCCCTTGCAGCTCTTCTGTACTTCTGCCCAAGCTCACCAGAAGTAAGCTAACTCAGGGATGATTTGCCCAGGACAAAGTAACGACAGGGCAAGCTTGTGTGACACATCCAACCTCCTAGCCTCAAACTGCTTCCAGCTCAGGGTCTTCCTGAATTGGAGAGAAATTCTGTACACTTTGAAACCCTCAGGTTCATTTCCATGAACTCATCTCCCCTTGAATCCACATTTGAACCTGCACCCACCACGTTTGCAGCATGGAATCCAGCAAATCCACCCTCTATCAGCTGGAAGAAGAATCATCTCGTAACATTTATTTTGGAGCTGGCTGCTTCTGGCTTCATAGGAGGCCCCCTAAGTCCTGGATGGGGGGAAATAGTGAGCAATCAATCCATTTCAGTCCATGCTCTCTCTTCTTCCCTCCTGTAGTTTTATAGATCTCCACGTCCTCCTCAGCTGTTTCTTTTCCAGAACGTCGTAAGGGGAGTGATAGTGTGTTACAAATGATCAGACATATTTACAAACAAGCTATTGCATTTTTTTAAATCTAGAGCGATAGCAACCCCCTATAGAGTAACATTTGTATAAACTGTTGATAAAAAGGAACTTTTATGCGAAGTATGGGAGGAGAAATATCAGTATATTTCCAGCTAATCAGATGAAAACAGTAACTATATTGTAATTATTGCAAGTTGTTCCATCTGTACATAGTGTAAAGCTTTGCAGCACCAATGCTATTTAAATCTGCGATTTGTCCTTGCCGTAGATATAAAATACAACTGTGACACAAGAACAAATGAGGAATGATGCCTCAGGGGAGAATAAGTTTAGGCTCAAAATTAGAAGGATCCTAGCAGTAAAGGGAATGAAATAGTTGAATGTTCTTCAGCTTGGAGTAGGAAGACTAAAAAAGCATGAGTGGTTTTGACTTGTCTGTCATTAACTTCATCTGATTCAACACAAAAGAGATTTGCAGTAGGCTACAGAAATTTGAGCTTTTGGACCAAAAGCTAGGAGTCAATACAAGCTGCTTGTGAATCCAAACCAAGGTGTGGACTCATAAAGTCACTTGAGGGAGGTCTCCAAACAGCCCTGTGTGGGCAGGTACCTGCGTAACTCAAATTGCCACATGACCTGCGGCCGCTGGTGGCAGGCAGAGCCGCGGGATGAACCGAGGGATGTGCTCCTAACAGGATTGCTCACTCCCAGCAGGACCCTATTTAAGGCGAAGTCAGGGCTCTCATCCAACGTACGCACACTTGAGAAAGACTGCACCGACATTACCTGGACCATATAAACTGAGCTGTCAGTTCCAAGGCTGCCAGTGTTAGCTTTTGCTAGCATGACACTGGGAGGGCAAAAAAGAGCTTTTGCTTTTTGACCTTCACAGTAGGAAGCAGAACACTACATCCAACAAAGTAATGTGCAATAACTTTAAAGCTAGGGGGTTTTATTGTTTGGAGTTTCTTTTTCTGAGTTTGGTATTTGGGGCTTTTTGGGGGAGTTGGGTTTTTTTTTTTTTTTGAGCTCTGGAGTAGTTCCAGGTTACATGAAAGCCGTCTCCAGCTGATGTACCTAGGGTCTAAAAAAAAAAAAAAAAATCTCTGCAAAGAAGCAGAGAGCAATTCTGTTGTTTATTTGACCTTGCCCCTTTAATTGCAATGGAGAAAAACCCATCGAAAATGCCTTCCTCTGAGCCCATGCAGTTCGAAGCTAGTCAGCAGGATGCTTCATGCCAAAGCAGAGCCATGTGCTTTGTAACAATCAAACCAGCCAATATTTGCTGTGGCAAACATGGGGCAGAGGGCTTGGTGGTGCAGGAGGGCAAGCACAGTGTGGGAACTTTTTCACTGGTGCTTTTGATTTAAAGAGTTTAGCAATTAACATTATTGCTAATCACTGCTCTCACAGAACTGAGCTGACAGTACTTTGCTGGCAGAAGAAAAAGAGATTTGCTTCTCGACAAAGATTACAGTGAAAGGCAGGGGGAAATCCAAATGAAAGATGGGGGTGAAGAAGGTGCTGGCATGGGCACGGGAACCTGCATCTTGTGCTTCAGAAAGAAAATGTATTAATCGGTGGCTGTTCCAAAACAGGAAGCAATGTGTAGGAAGACTCATCTCCTTGCCAAAGAGGGTAAAAAGGATTCATCAGCTATAGGGAACTAGTTGTGTTTTAATTTAACGCCTTTATCAAGGATAGGCTTTTAAGAGGGATCAATTGAAAACATCGACTGCAAACTCAGAAGACCACAGCAAGTCAACATCTCCTCTAACTGTGTTTAGCTATATTGTGCCCACTGGCTTGGGGTTTTTGGATGCAATTCTTCACCGATGGAATGGCAGATCGGGCTTGTATATAATGCACATTCTGACTATAAAAAACAGAGGATCTCTGTTGTTGCAATGCAACATTCCAACATTGCAATTATTTGACAACTTTATGCCCCCAAAGCCCTCAGTTTGTTTTGCTGTCCGCTTAGCTAGATCACCAGCTTTTGCAGCTTCACTTACTTTCAGTCAGCATCATGTCGCAGCCATTCCCCTCTGTGTATGGGCAAGGTATGGCTGCCTCCATAGCAAAACCAAAAAACAACCTCACCCACCAAACAAAACAAAACAAATCCCCAAGCCCCCCAAACCCCATCATCAGTACTTCATTCTCAGGACAAGGCTCATACTGCAGAACTACCTCCCCATCTAGAAAGCAGCAGTGGTTTTGCCTGACATTTTGTTTTGTCCAGTGACAGTTTTATTACAGGAAGAAAATGAATATTTATATTTGCAGCCCTTGTCATTCCAGTTGTGGGGGAGTGAAAAAACATAAGAGCTGCATCAGAACTGACTCAACAGCAGACCAAACCATCCCTCTTTCCTCTCCTACATCCTCCCTCATGCCCCTCTCACTCCTCCTATAACTTATTCTCTTCTTTATCTGATCTGCCACTCTTTCAAATTGAAAAAGTTATCTGGGAAGACTTTAACCATCTTCAGCTGGACTCTACTGTACAGGACACTGCTGACAAAGTTCTCCTCTTCAGATCTAGACTTCTAAAAACAATACAAAGTTTACAGTACAGGGTTTTGGAAACTGTTAAATCTATCTCTTTCTAGAAATAGAGAAGAGAAAACCATCTGCTGAACATCTGCACAGATTTATTAAGTAACCAATCACTTAGGAATCATATGCCATATATATACATGGTCTCGGGTGGTTAAAGCAGAGTGCATTCCTCCAATAGACCTACGAATACCAGATGTCCTGCACTGTACCAAGCTGAAGGAGTGTCACGTAAAGGGTGCGAGTCAGCTCCCGTTGAGTCATGACATTCTGAAAGGACCCCCTTGCTTTCTAAACTCCTTCTCAGAGAGGAGCCTAGGTGCAGCTGGGTCCAGTCTTAGTCCCAGACTTGGTCAATGGTTTCTGTCTAAGGGATTATATACAGCCACATATCAGAGTCAACGTTTGCCTGTTGGAGCCCTCAAAGGACTTGCACGGAGACAGTTTCGCAAAGTTGAAACTAATAGAAAGTTTATTAAAGCAACAAAGAGTTCAGAATTACTGTTGATAAATGCACTTACTGCAGTAGCGCTAATATAATTATAATGCTAGCAAAATACTATGCCAGCTATTCTCACCGAAAAGGTGAAATCGCAATTGCTTACCAAGAAGGCATCCCTGTCTTGGTTGGAGGAGAAGGAGCACAACCCGTCGACTGCCTCTTCGGGGTCTGCAATTTCTTCTCTCCCCCCTCAGGGGTAACTTCCTCAATGTCCTTTATAGCCCAACCTTGGCTGTTCCCTCCCAGGGGTGACATTTAACATGATTCGGGTGGAGAGTTGAGTACTATAGTCATATATGTTTAGCATGTGCTCCTTTTAGCTCATTATCATATTTAGGGATGTCAACTTTAATATTAATTTCATAGGTAACGAAGCAAAAAAGTCTCACTCCAGGCACCATGGCCTTCAAAATTCTGTGTAGAAACTGTCTATCTGTTTATTCTGCGTTCTCTAGCCAAAACAGGGTTCTCTCATAAGACTCCTTCCTTCAGCTGTTTCTCATACCAACCTTGCAGATCTCCATCCACAATGTTTAAATAAGAGATAAACGGGCACCGGTGTTTTTAACCTCTTGTCTGCAATTCCCACAACGAGCAAAATAAAAAAAAAAATCCCAAGCAAAGGTCTCCACAAAGCTGTAACAGCACCTTCCCTGGAGTACCTGAGTTGGCAGCTTGCACATCCAGGTGTGGTCTCTGCAGGAACATACCCAACCCTGAGCAGCAGCACTGTATTTCACGCTGCAACCGAAAACATCCACGGACCTATTGCAGAGGTGAGCTGCACCCCACAATGCCATGGCACAGCCACTTCTGGGCAGCAGAAGCAGACCCAGAGGTTCCCAATCACTTGCAAAGACAAAGAATTCAAGCTGCAGGACTTGAACTTGCTCAGAATTTTTTACAGGGGCTAAAAGAAAGCAGGTACCTTGCTTTTTATAACAGTTACACTGTACATTGCCGACACACCCTGAAACTCCCTTACAAAACACAGTAGTAGCACCGCCCTCGCTATAACTAAGCGGACACGTGGGCAGTGATATTTAGCTTTCCTACCTCCACAAACCTCTTAGCTCCTACTGGAGCTCACAGTGCCACAATAGCTATCAGCCTGTGAGGGTGCTCAGCGATGGAGAACAGAAAGCTAAACCTTAAAGGAGGGTTTCACACGACTACAGAAATAATGCCTCTCACTCCGTGCAAATAATGCTAGGTTCGGTGGGGACCCCTTGGGAGGGGACTCAGTCCCACCCACAATAAACAAAGTGGTGCCATTTGTATGTTACAATAAGAGCATCACAAGCCAGTTACAGTAACGACCCATGAAACTGAAATCACAGAAACAGAGCTTCACCAGCCCTGTGATTTATACCTCTCTAGACTGGTAAATAATGGGGACTCTTGCTGTTTTTTTTTTCTTCCTTGTGCAAGGGCTGCCATTGTCTGAGCCAGAATTGAAAATGCAAAGTGCAACAGATGTTTGTCAGAGCCCTGGTACTATACCTCTCTGCACCTTAGGGAAAAGGGGGTATTATTTTGCATTTAAGAAGTTGTCTATACAGCGTGATTGCTACTGAAGAGGGAACCTGTTAAAAGGTCACCAGCCTTCACCGGTATCAAGACACTGCAGTGTCACCCTGTGCTCAGTTCAGTGCCAGAAATGTAACAGCCTTGTCATATTGCAGCTGAAATGTGACTTTCTCAGCTGGAGCTCAGGGGACAGCTACAGCTCTTCCCTACTTTCCACCATGGCTTTGTGGAGACCCTCATCCAGGGGCACCTCTCACCCTGCGTATGGGAAGGGGACAGAGTCCCAGGGGTCAGGGTGTTTCCCTACCTGCCATTTGAACCTCCACAGGTCTGCACGCCTGCTCCTGCAGTGTCCCACACACACTTTCTGTCCTGGAAAGCGGTGCTAAAGGAAGACCAGGAAACACCACACGAGATACCTGCTGGGTGCAGCAAGAGCGGGCTGCTCTGCAGAAGAGGCTGAGACGGAGGCACAGGGCCACCCGAGCTGGGAGAGACAAGCAGGTCCAGCCAACAGCCCAGGAGAGTCCACAGGAGGTGAGGAGGGATCAAGGCTGGTCAGAGGCAGTAAGAGCAAGGTCAGGCTTAGCACACGCACAGCCCTGCTCAGGGAAGGAAGGTGGTGCTCAAAGGCCTGAGCTTAAATGCAGCCCCAGGCCAAGGGCTGGAGGCCCAGGTGAGGCTCAGCAGAGCAATTAGAGCCTGTTGGTGTGTGCAGGGCCCTAACGATAGCAACTCTAACTTACCTGCATTGCTCTACTATCACCATCCTAGCGCTAGAGGAACATGCGTTTTGTTTCTGTATCTCTCTGGAGGTTGATTTTTTTTCTCTGCACTGTGCGAAGGAAACTGTGGGCCCCTGAGACATAAATCTCTTCAACAGGATTTTCTCTGTGCACTGCCCGTTTTAGGAATAGGAACTATGCTGGTGCATGGACACCGTTGCCTTGTTTTTGGCTCACCAGGGCCAGCCTGACCTCCTGGCTCAGAGCGACATGGGATCCTGATACAAGGCTGCTTGTTCCAAGCAAACCTACTTGGGTTTTATTCTTCATGTCTTTGTCCAATCCTGGAAGAATTTTAAATTCATGCTTTATCTAGCCTAGAGCTGAACCATGAGCTACAGGCTGCAGGTGCACACCAAACGCATCGCTGCTTCCTTGAAGGACAGACCCTTTTTGTGTATTGACCTCCATTTTTACCATGCTGTGCAGTGCACAGCAAAGATAGCTGCAGAGAGATGATGGAGGCAAGATTAAAAAGCTGACCAAGAAGCACCTCATCCCACCAGCAGAAGGGGATATTTGTACTCTGTTTTCCAATTTGTACCTGGTGTGAAAGTCTCTAATGGGCCTTTGGCAACAGATCTCCCTTCTCAGACAGGCTTTGCGTGCCACCAGTGCTGATCAGGCAGTCTAAAGTAGAAGGGGTTATCCTTAAGGTCATCTGCGATGTACGGCGATGTTAAGGTATACATGGCTTTTTGATATCCGTTGGTGATCAAAGTGAAGCCTTCAACTGATGTTGGAGGTCATATGAAGCTGGGAAAGAGTATCCATAGCATCAGTTTTGGGGTGGATGAGCACCTGCTGCAGGCTTATTGCCACTCAGGTTTGGGGGTTGTTTCCGAGTGTTACTTGACTCACTGGGACTTGTTACGCTTTTGTCGATCGATCAAACTTAACCAAGTGACTAAAACACACCCATGAAGTATAGAGTCTGATTCAGGAACTGCAGCCCTTGCGGAGATAAAATAACCATCACAAAAGTGGTTTTTTTAAAGACTTTTCGTAAGTAGCCAAAGAGCACATGAAATTATAAAACTGAAACAATGAAATGCCCGAGAGACATTTTCATGTTTACCTTGCGTGCATTAAAATGTATAATAAGGCTTTATGAAATAGGCTGTATTTCTCCTGCAGACATTCCCAATGTAATAGGGCTCATTTGAATTGGAAAAAAGAAAAGTCTTGGAAGCACTCTAGACATAATCTTGGGGATTTTCCAGTAAATTCAATTTATTTTGGACTTTGCATATGGGCCTGGCTGAGCCTTGGAAGGTTCGGGAGAATTTTTTGGAACCTCTGTGTTAGATTTTTCTCTGTGTTACACAAGTGGGAGCCTGAAACAGTTGCATTTATAGCATGAGATTCACCTCAGCGTTACATCTGGATGCATTAATCGAGATCATACTCTGGCTCCATCCCAAAATGGTTTCCTTTTTTTTGACTGTAGATGAGAGGAAAAGACAGCATTACAGCTCTTCATGTCCATTGTACCCAAATGACTTTTATGTTCAAAAAAAGGGAAAATCAGCAAAATATTTTCTCCTCTTTTAACTTTCTTAAGTTTCTCATTTAAGCCACTTAAGGTCTTGGATCACATGATGAAAGAAAGGAGACTGCCTTCCAGTGTCCACAAAAACTTTGAATTGGAGACAGTTGCATTTTCTACTTAATCGCTGCCAAAGAAGTATGTTTCCTCAGCTTTGTGGCAGTGCCATCTCTCTGTCATATGGCAGGGCTTTTTATTTTATCTAGTTAAATATATAGAGATAGGCAAAGCACGTGTGTGATTCCTGCATCACAGGAGCTCGGGGCCTGAGGGAGCCCCAGGAGATCGCCTAGTTTATTTTCTCGCCCCAGGGCGGGATCAGTCCTCCCTGCATCATCCCTGACAGATGTCAGCTGCACGTGTCTTCCATCAGACCACAGGGAATGGCACCGAAATTCAGTGAAGTGCACAAGGATCCAACAACAACAACTCCTGTTTGAAAATGTAATTATTGTTAGTTGGGATTGTTTTGTCGGAGAAGGTTTCTTTTAAAAGTGATGCTGTGAGCAGGAGACCAAATTATTGCTAGCTCAGCCCAAGTGGGCAGAAGCGAGGAAATCTTGGGAGTATTATTGCATTCAGCTTTGCACAGAAAAGAAACTGGACAGGAGATGTAGTAAACAGCTACTTTTTCTTTTCCTTTACCCCTTGACTCAGCTAAAGAGGTTCTGCCTCCCCTTTGGATAGACAAAGAATTTGTTTGAGGTATCTCAACAAGCAGATTGATCACCATGGAGTGAAAGACAAGCTGATCAAATCACCTATTAGCGAATTAAAGTTCATTTTCCTTTGCTGGATGTAATTTACAATTATACTTGATTACCTGAGTTTTACTTTGATAACGAGTTTGGGTGGGATATCCCCCCTTGCAATGGTTAGCCCAAAAGACTCTCTGCTCCCTTTAGGCTGGTAGGTACTTTTAAACTCTCCACTGATGCCTTTGCACAAATATAATTGCTTTTCCAGCAGGCAGGCTGCTAGAGAGCTGGGTCTGACTGTCAGGTGTCTGAAGACCTGAATATATTGCCATGGTTAAGAACCGATGTGATTATGCAAAATTAAGCTCTGTGCATGTCTGGGAGTGCATGCGGGTGTGTAGGTGAACTGAACGCAGTAGCTTTCCCTGAAATGTGACTGCTTTTTCTAAGATAGTGAAAAATTTCTGCTGTCAAATAAATGCTCACAGAGTGCTAATGGAAAGTGGAATCTGAGGAGAAATTAAGGTTCAACCAGATTGCACAGGCTGGATCCTTAGTTGGTATAAATCGCTGCCTACAGTGGATCTGACTGCTAGTCTACTCTAGGCTAGTCTCATCCATCCTGCTCTTGTTCTTCCTACATGCCCACCAGCACGGAGGCTGGATGAATGTCTGCACAATCAGGATCCATCCCATTACTATGCTGCCTGCAGACATGGCTCCAAAAATAAAATACTCTATGTCTCAGAGCAGCCCGGAGACAACACAAGCAAAGGCTCCTTCCCAGGCCACGCTTGCTCTCATGAACAAAGCGTTGTTGGGGCAGGTCTTAAAGAGTAGTTTTTGTCTCCTTCCCAGCTTTCTTCCTCCTCCAACCACCCTCCCCAGCTCCCCCCTCCAAATATGCCCTGGTGGAACTAAGACAACACTGACAACTCAGGAAGTGCGCGGAGTTGAAAAGTCAATGCTAATTTAAGAAGAGACGGTGAGAGGCCGAGCAAGGTGTGAGGAAGAGGTGAGTCCAAGGAGACCATAGATAAAACAGATTCAGCAGCAGTGCTTTGAAAAAAGTGACTTTCCAAAATCTCCCCATTGCTGAGACACGAGTATTTCATGCTGGCGGATGTGACAGTCCATGAGAATGAGAGGGAAGGGGAACGCATCAGGAGCTGAGAGATCAGGAGCAGCAGCAGCCTAACAGGTGTAAAATGAGTGAAAGATGCCAGCAGGAAGAGAAGAGACGGGCTGTGATGTGCCAGGATGCGTTGTTATTTCATGGCGCGCTTGCTCTGCCGTGCAAACACTTGCCAGTGGTGCTGGGTGGGCTCCCGCTGCTCCTGGCAATTGCACGCAGGCGGGTGGCAATGCAGGAGGGGGACGGGGAAGGAGGAGGGAAGCAAGAGGAGAAGTGGGGCAGCCTCGGAGGTCCATGTTGGCTCCACTTGGTGGGGCACGCATGGGAGGACGTTCATTGCACTCCTGTGGAGATCCATTTCACTGTTAGAAGTGAGATGTTTTGTAGCGGCAGAGAAAGGTGGAAACAGCATGTCAGGGATATCTGGAGCTGTGGAAGCACCTGTCTTGCCAGCAGCAAATGGCAAGAGGGAGCAGTAATTACACATAGCACCCTTCAGCATGGAGCAATGCTTACCAGGACACCTGACCTCTGCACACAAGCCCTCTTCAGAAAGCGTGCCTGATTTCCCATCTGTAGCATCCAGTTTAGTGAAAGGTATTACCCCTGGCCCCAATCCATAGGCCTTCATGGCTATAGCTGCACCGCGTGCGCACGGTAGGCAGCACCTCACGCCGAGTAGAGAGGATAGTGTTAAAGGCACTTACTGAACCAGGAGCTTATGAGACAAAACCAAAAGGGGACAGTGGTAGATCGCAGAGTCCAACTTGAGGCTCCTATGTTCACATCAGTGAGAGGGTCCCCCCGGGGCCACCCCACCACTCCCCCATAAAAGACCAGGGGTCCGAATTATGGGGCCATAGCACCTTCCCTCAAAGCTGCTCCTACCCAATGTCTCCTGTGCTCCAGCTCAGAAGATGCTGGAACAAACCCCAGCTCCTCTCCTCCAAACAGGAGTCAAAAGATAATTTTGACTACCTGATGACTGATTCAGAAGCATCTTTTTAGAAAGCTTTCCAGGGTCAATAAAGATGAGACATTCAGCGAAGGGATTGGGGATGACATCCTGGCTCCTCAAGGGTTAATGGCATCGTTACGCAGTGCTCAGGAGGGCCAGGATTTCACGCTGTATTTCCAGAGTGTGAAATACTGTCTCATTATTTCTGTGATCCAAACACTGTAGCATAAGAGTAACAGCAGCCAGAAAATGGATCTTAGTAGATACTGACCATAAACAAAAGTGAAATAAATACTTCTTTTCCTTCAGGCAGGCAAACAACCCATAAGTATTCAGCCAGCTGAGACTCCACTCAGCTCACAAATATCAACGAACGTACCATGCCTGTTTGTTGCCCAACCGCTCGCTCTTTGTTCCAAATTTCCTCTGCTCTCGACTTGCCACGGGACTCCCCAGTCGTGTCACACTCGCTCCAGGGCGGTCACCCAGATGAGACTCTTCCTCCATCTGTTCAGGAGTTTCAACTTTCTTTTGCGTGGGCAGCTCCATGAAGAAACCCCGAACTGCCCAGACACCTGCAGGAAGGGGTCAAACCTGAGAGAGGCATGCAAAAAAGCTTTTGCACTAGTCTGGGATCCCTTTCCAAGTTATCCAAGCTTCCTTCCTAGCCACTGTGTGCTCTGTCAGCCCCTTTTTGGTATTCAATGCGGTACTTTACTGTGCAGATGTATCCCAAGAGCTTTTAAAGAATAAGTAAATATTTGCAGATCTTTTTGTCCTCCCTTACAAATCCAGCATATGGGTTATCATACAAGTCCGTCCAGATTTAAATATTGTTTTCATACCATGCTTTCTCTGAAAGATCTTTAAGTGCTGCTGTAAAAGTGTGAATTGACCGAGTCTCGCAGCATCATTTCAGGTAGGTATCATTAACCCATCGACTTCACAGTGCTCCTTTAACGCACACGGTGATTACCTGACACACCCAAGGACAGAAAAAGTTGGTATCTTAGGCAAAACAACCCTGAAATCTCAGTGTGAGACTCTGGAATATATTTGATGGGTTGTGCATTAATGCAAAATTAATGGACATCCATCGCTGTGCAGTGGCGTTTACTAACAGTGCTGTATAAGCTAGTAAATAACACACAACAGTAAAACGTACATGATTTTGATGGCCAAATGTTCTTCTAGTTCCAATAGCTTCTGCCAGTAGAGAATTTGGCTCTCTAATTCCAAATAAGCACAATTAAGAGAGATATATAAGGAACTGACAGCTCAGCTTCTGAGATTGGACTGTTCTCATTTAGATACAGGTCAAGGCTCAATCAATTTAGTTATTAGGGATTCCTTGTCTTATGGCGCTTTCAGAATGAAAAGGAATGCAAAGGGAAGAGGATAGGCAATAACAGAAAATGCCAATGGGTAAAAATAAGAATTAAGATCCTGGGGGGTTTATGTATGTTTTATTCCTCCATGCCACCAAGCTGTCAGCTCCATCATATTCCCCATAGTACATATCCCAACCCAGTCTCACCATCCACAGGTCTAGTCATTATCTCATCCGAAAGAGAAACTGATAACTTCTCATGTCACCCTGCCTGACCATCAGCAATGCTGGGGAAAGTTCTTTGCTCTGTATGTGCCTTTGGCTTCTGCAAGTTCACAGCATCTCACGCTCCCTGCCGCAGCAGGGATCCTCCTCCAACACATGGGCACCTTCAGCACAAATGAAACAAGAATACAGCATTTTCAGCAATAAAGATGTTGCAAATCTTCCTTTTTCATGCACTGCATTTTTCCAAATGCATGAAGGGACATATTTGGTGTAGTTTCAGGACAGAGGTTTCAAATCCCAGCTCTAAAGCAAGGAGCGCCTTCTAAAAGAAGAGATTGCTAGATTATTATTTTTTTTCTGTTAGGATGAGTAAACCCACGTATTTCTCTTGTTCCTCTTTCTTGGGTACTCAAAAATCCTTTTGCCTGAACTCTTCCCCAACCAAGTCAGCTGGGGACTGGCACCTGCTGCAGAAAATTTCAGCCCAAATACTTAAAGTCTGGCAGAATCACAAGGAGTTTGCAGTGAGATGTGTAAGGGGCTCAGTGACAGGCTACACCGCTGCACGAAGAAGGGCGGAAGAGTGGGTGGAGATGGAAAGACAGAAGTAAAATTAAAGACTGATTTTATCAGTAATTTTAAGGGGTCAGAAAAGATTCACCTAAAAGGAAGGATGTGACTGAGGCCAGCGTTGTAAACAAATTATTCAATATCTAGGTATTACATTTAAAAAAAAAACCCAACAAACAAAAGCCAGAAAACAGAGTAAGTAACATTCAGCTGAGCCTACTCAGCTGACTTGCCAATAAATAACAAAATCTATCAGTAAAGCTTGCTCACACATTTCTACTCCAGGTACCAATTTCAGCCTAAAGATCAACTCCTGACACTTAATTAGTTGAATTGAGGAAAGAGATGTTTCTACTGATTGAACAGTCACAGGAAGGGAAAACTGCTACCATTATTCTTCTGTGTAGATGGAAGAAGCCTTGTAAGACGTGGCGGGTCTGGGATGCAGGTTGATGTGGCACCGATGGGAGTTACAGCATCCTTCAGCGCTCACTCTATGGAAATACACAGCTGGCAGCTGCTGCCAGCGTTGCAACGCACCCAGCGCTGTTGGATTTCACCTGCTACAAAGGGAAAGATAAAGGTCAAAATATTTTTCAGCGAACAGCTGTGAATGTAAATGATAAGATAATGACTCTTAAATTGGAAACATCAGCTCCCGAGGAAGGATTTGGCTCTCCTTTTTCATGGTGCAAGATTGTAAATACTCTGTGGGTAAAAGACATCAGCCAGCTTTTACCTAACTGCTCCCCACTTTAAGGACAGATGTACCAAATTTGGTAGTTAGGGCTAAGTCTGCACAGATCGGCCCCGAGGTGCACATTTTCAAAGTCATTTAAACCATTAATTCCCTTTTAAATCAATAGGACTTGGGCACTAAAATATTTCAAAAAGTCTGAGCATTGGCCTGTAGTATTTAGTGAAAACATAGCAAGTTCAAGTAAGCAAGTCAACGCTGGAAGAGGTCTGGGAAGATGGAGTAAGAATCACGCTGGTTTTATACTATTAACAGCTTTTTGGTCTGCACGGGCTTGGTGGGACCTGAAAACAAGCAGATTCAGCCCAGGTCTTTTGTTATGAGCATGCAGTCAGCTCACGTCCTTCCAGCCCAGCAAACGCTGGCAGCGATACAACAATTACTGCAATACTTACACATCCCTGCATACCACCTTGGGATCTAGAAAAAGAGATAGAGCTCTGTGTAAATGAGAAAGTATCATTATCCCCAGGGTGCAGATGGAGAAACTGAAAGATTTTTATGGGCCCAAGGTCGCATCGCAGCAAACGGCGGCAGCAGGAATAGAAACTGGATCTGCTGGTGCCCAGCACAGCGGCTGTTTGCACAAGTTCAGAAACCAAACACTGTTTCTGAATATCCTGATGTTTGGGGATTTCATTCCAACTAATGTCTATGAATATCTTTTAATTTCAGTGAATAAAGTCTCCTTTCTCATTTAAGAGTTCCAGTGGTGATTATCATGCATTTGTATTATTTATAGAAAACTAGCGAATATGGAGAAAACAGCAAGGTTACCATATTCCAAATTCCAGTTTCCTACAAATATGGAAACTATAATTATCCTGGGTCTGATTCAGAATACATAAGGATGATCAGATCTCAGTTAAAAATTTAAAAATTAACTTCTTCGGCTTGAGTCAACAACATTACACTCAGTTTCATATCTGTATCTTTTTCCTTATGAGTGATAACTCTGGTCTTCCCAAAGAAGGAGGATGGATTTACTCAGTGCTTGGATAAGAGGAACCTGAGAAAGAATTCCTGGATCAGAAAGAAATATGTGTCTGTCAGCAGATAGAGCTTCTTTTTGCGATCAGGCAGAGAGAAACATGCCTGAAATTTGGAAAATCCAGGATACACACCATAGCTCAAGGGAATTTCCCAATCTCAGCAGTTAGCGGAGTCCCTTGACAAACATCAAATATATTGCCCAGTTTGCCGACATGACCTTATTCAGTGAATATTTTGCATCCCAGCATTATTTGCACCACTTTTCTGGAGCTGACCTTAGTAAATCGCACAGCCCATGTTTAAGCCTACAGCTTATCGATCATAAACGCAATCAAAGCCAAGCTACATCCCTGTACATGTAGTGGTCCGGTCTGCTGGCACTGTTAATTAAGCTTGATATTGTACATAATTTTCATGCACAATGATAAAACTGTCTTGTCAGAAAACCTCACCCAGCAGTTCTGCCTGCAAAGTAGTCAACAGTGGTTAGATCTGTGGGTAAAATACAAAGCTAAAAGGCTGCTTAAAATCAGAAAAAAAGTAACATAAAATCTACAGACAAGAGCATCTACTGAAGTTCTAGGATCCAACTCTACCTAGAAATGCCAAACTGACTTAAATTAGAGGATCACATCGTAATCCCATCTAATTAATGTTTGTCATCTTGCTGTAAACTGCCAGATTATCATTAGTTCATCTTTTGTATTTCCAGGAGAAACTCATTAGTCAGTGAGTGAAACGTTAGGAAATTATTTACAATTATGCTGCCGAGAGCAGTAGGCTAATTCCATCTACTAATTAGCACCACTTACATAAGTATAGGTAGAGTGCTATAAATAATAGCGGTAATGTGTGCCATGCTGGCGCCAGCTCTCTGGGTCTTCTGTGCAGCAGTGGCAGCTACCCCCTCTGGTGGCCTTTTAATGGGATTTTACTCAAACCACAGGAAAGGCTCCTAAAACTTATTCTTTACCTAGGGTGGAGAGAGATGGAGTGACTTGCAAAGCAGGTATTTCTAACCTCCTTTCTGCAGTGGGCACCTTTACTTAACCACCAGTTGATGCTTTCCAGCCTGCTCTGACACTGCTGGGAGAAAAATACAGCTGTATGGGCCTTTAGGGGAAGCTGCTGGGGGGGGAGGAAGAACCCATTTGCTTTGACCTGGAAGGTGTTCTGCAGGCTCCACGCAGGAGCCATCAAAGTGCCAAGATTTTATGGATTTTGTGCCACTGGTGGCTCAAGTCTCCTTAACTCAACCACTGAACCAGGACGGAGCGTTGCACACCCCCTTTGTACTGGACTGTTTGTGGTTTTTGGCAGCAGCGGTTGCATTTCACATTGAATAATGATTAGACTTTGAAAAAAACATCAAAAGAAGAAAAAAACTCACCAACAGTCCCCCCACCACACATAGCCCCCAGCCCCTACAGCAGGAATCTGCATCCCTTCCAGCTGGATCAACTAACCAAAAGGCAGGGGAGATTTGTCTCGTCTGAACAGCACATGGGTGTATGCAACCTGTGCCTCAGTGAGACCTGTGCAAAGTAATATCCTCTGTACTATTTTTTTAATCTGACCTCCACAAACCTACAGTGATGCTATGCCGCCTCTTTGCTTTCATTCTTCTTATGCCTCCGTGAATCTTGCTCCTCTCTGTAGAGTAACCTTGATTTAGCAGGCACTCACCTTAATGCACCCCCCAAACTGTTCCTTGGTGATCTGGGGATTGCCTAGAGATATGCATTATGTGCGAATTAATGAAAGCCAGACTGGTGCTATTTTGAAAAAGGAGATGAAAGTACCTTCCTCAGGAAAGCATTCCAGGTTGTGAACCTTCCATGGACAAAAGCAGGTCTGAGATAGGCTCCCCCGATCCCAGGTGTTGTAGAGGCAGCCACCTTACCTTATGCTGAGTCCCTCTAGAAGGCATCGGTGCCTAGAAATGAAGAATGCAAAGCCTACATCCTTCCTTGGATCTAGGCTGACAAATCAGCACCTGTTTGGGGGGGGGGGGGGGAAGGGGAAAAAAAAAAAGAAAAAGAAAAAGATTAGTGCACACTTGAAGTGTAATCTTTTAGTCTAAGCCAGCATTTATTTCATGTGTGGTTTCTTTCCTCAATGACTTCAGGGACATCTGGGATGTTAGAGAGGGAAGATGAATGGTATTGTAACGCCAAGGCGTACACTAAAAACAAGACGTCCGGAGAGCATTTTTCCTTAAGGCATTGAAATACAGAGAAATGAACAGCTGCCATCCTAAACCACTTTAAATATTAGTGACATAATAAAACACTTATTTTCATTGTTTCATATGGTTTTCAGTTTGCACACATAGCAACAGCCAGAATTTCCTGACTGAGAGCATGGAATTGGCCAGCAGATTCAGCCAAAGAGTCTCAGATGTTAGAGTCCTTATTACAATGTTCCCAGCACCAACTGCCTGGAACCGTTTAATAAGATGGAATTGCAGCTTGAATAACACATATAATCAAAATTTTCATTTGTTTTCAGAAAGAAAATCCATCTAATCTCCAGCAGAAGAGAATGGAAGTGGTTTTGAGGCAGGCAGTCCATGTTCCAGTATCAATTTAGATGCAGTTCAAAATATAGGATTTGCCTTAACGGATCATCAGGTCCTAATATAGAGGGAAAATAAGGGTATGAGAAGGGTTATTGAATGAGAAGGAAAGGCTATATTAAAAGACAGCAAAAAATAAGAGAGAGAAAATAAAAGATATATTTCTGTGACTGTAACTAGAAATAATTGCTACATACGGTGGGATTTTTCAAAACCTTTTGGTCACTTGCTATATTCAGACCATTTTCCTGATGTGGCAGGAATGTTCCTTATAGTCCGTGATCCAATTTGCCAGCCAATTTTTCAATGACCCATGCAAGACATCAAAATACTCCCTGCATGGTTATTACATCACTCCAATCTCCAGGATGAGATCATATAATTTTCATTACAGGGAAAAGCCTCCATCCAAAGTGGCTTGCTTGAAGAGGCAGCCAAAAGGAATAGCTTATTGCTTTTGCTGCCATTTTAAAACATATAACATTGATTGTTTCCAGCTCGGTACTTTCTCTTTTCCTCCTCAGTGTTGTTCTCCAAGGAAAGTTGGTTTCTTCTTCCAGCACTCAAATCCCAGTGTTTGTTGTTGTTTGCTGCCTGCTCGCTCTCTCATGTCGTCTCAACTTTTAATGAAATATATTCCTTAGGAAAAATATACCAAGAAAGCATACGTCTCTCCCTCCCCGCATGTCTATCTAGTTCACATGTCTGTTAACTGGTGGGTCGTCCATGACAAACATGGATTTTCCCCCCAAACCTACTGAAGTGACCAGGAGAGCGCAGGCCGGCACTTCAGATCCCTGGTTCCTTACTGCAAAGTCTCAAGCCTTGGTCCGTCAGCCTTGGCCACCCAATGGTTGATGTTGTGAGCCATGAGCAGCTCTGCTGGCACAGGGTGCTGGACGAGCTCAAGCCCCAGCTGAAGGGGAAGCAAGCTTGTAAGGTTCATACCAGGTCAGTCTGCTAAGCAGCAACAATACGCCAGGGACCAATCTCCCCCAAAAGCCATTCCTAAAGCTCTCCAGTCCCTCAACTCTTCCAGGTATGCAGCACATGCCTTGCAGCACAGAAAATTTTAGGATACAGTTTACAGGGCCACCTGCTTGCCTTTGCACTCACTGGTGTTGCTAATCCTGCCTCCCTTTCTTGCGCTGGCATCCAGCTCCTGGCCAGATTCCTCCTTTCCAGATGCTCTGCTGTTCCTTGTTGGAAAGGTGCCCAGAATCCCCAAATTCTTCCTGATTATTTTCGTCCCAATGGGGCATTTTCCTGATTTGGTACAGATTAATAAAAACACATTTCCTGATAGCTCCCACTTCACGCTTCCCCAGCCTATATGTCCCACGGTCCATAAGCTTGCATGGCCATCAGGCCCTATTATAACTGTTGAGGGAATCACATTGTTAAAAGTGGCAATAACAGAGCAGGAGCCACATCTGTACCCTGAAAATTATGTGCACAGCAAATAAAAGCACCACCCGGGTCCGCAATGGACCCCATATCCCTCAGTCTGAGTCCCGGCACAGGCTGCGTGTCAGCCCACAAGTTACCGATGGGGCCAGTAAAGGTTTTACCGAGAGCCTCCAGGAAAAGCGTCCGGCCAGCAGGAAGCTGTTCTGCATGCAACGAGTTGTCCTTACGCTGTCTTGATAAGCCAAAGGCAGAAATGACTCTGACTTGATCCTGCTCACAGCATTCCCTCTGGGTCAATGGATATCAGGATTTGCTTTGTTGAGCATCAGGGAAGAAAGCCTTGACCTTGAAAGTTACCTTTATATAGATGTATAAAACCAGAAATACACAGATTTAGACACATGCACATTCGGTTGTTTTCCTCACAAACTTTAAAGTCATCACAACACTTTTTATATGTCAAATTCAAAGGGCAAAAGTTTGCTGTTGTTTTATTTTTATTCCCTTATTTGATTTTGTATTTCCAGCGTGTTACAAATCATAGGCTTACACCAGGATGTAAGCCATAAAAGCACTGCCTCATTACACACACAAATGTTTGGGATTAAAATTATAGGCTAGTGCCATATATAAGAGGCAGATTATAATTAGTATCTAGACTCTTGGGTGATGAATCACAACAGAGTATTACATACTATCAGTCTTGCACGATGTTGCAGGTCAGAAGTTAATGATCCAAGTAATGCCATTCAGCACAAGCACTGCAGGACCGGATGCCCGTGCTCACGGCTCAGAGCTAACGGGTGACATTGTTTCTTGTGCTTTCCCCAAAACTGAAGGCAGGACTTGTGATGGGTGCTAGACAGACTGCTCCAGAGCACAGACACTAAGAAGGTTTATCTCTGGCTGCTGCATGTCAGGAGGGATGAAGCAGAGAGAAAGCTGGGTAGAAAGCTGGGAAAGAATGAGTAGATAGCTGTTAGAGTTGGAAATTTTTCAGTTGAGGAAGTTTTTGCAGGAAAATACCCATCTCTTGAAATTGAAAGTTTCTACAGGGAAACATAAACCTTCAGAGAACCTTTTTACTGGGATGGAAGGGCAAGAGATGGGAGGGTGAGCAGGGAGACTTCCCAGCCTCCCTGGAGCATCTACATGGGCCAGAATAGACTGTCCCATGACTGTCCCCACAAAGCTGAGTAGGTTCTCAGAGGCTCCAGTCCCTGCTGATTTAAAAAGACAAAAATGAGCAGCTTGCACAACTAGATGACAATGAGGAGATTTAGCATCAAGAAGACCTTCCAGCACAGGAGCTACCACGGATCCATCCCCCTGTGAGCCCTCTCCACTGAGTGCATTTAGATGCTCTCCAGTGTCACTGTAAGACTTGCAACATTACTGGGGTTTTTTAAGCTCATGTAACATGAACATGTAAGCAGCTGCAAATGCTGTTTAAATGCATAGTTCTCTGCATGCGTGCTGCTCCCAACACTTAGTCTACCTTTAAAGAGCACAGCATACATACTCATGTGTATATATAGTCATACGTGTGCTCACAAGATACACACACAAAGGAGTGAACATTTCAATTGCAAAACCACCCTGCATCTCATCCGCCAGTAATTCTGCCCTCCAGGGAGACACATGTGCTGACAGTGAGACGATTATGAAGGTGATTGAGCTTTGAAACGTATTGTTGCTGTCTTCAATAGTGCTGATTGGCAGTGGTGATTAAATGACTCAGGCACGGGGAAGTGGTATTCAGAGGCTGACCAGGCAGATCATGGATGCAATCAGTTTAAGCATCTGAGAATAAGTGCTGGTTTTCTTCTTGAGCAGCACAGGAGGGATGGAGCCAGGTGAGGGTATGCGTCCTGTGTGGTTAGGATGGGAGCAGGATTTTGGTGATTTCTCCGTTCTTTTACTTACCCCATCTGGTGGTTTCAGGGGAAAATCCAGGTGCTATGTCTCTTATCTCTTGAACATCAAACGTTAGAAAGCCGCAATCCAAACAGGACTTCATGGTAATTCCCTCTCCTGCAATGCTCTGGAGGAGCTGGGCCTTTGGGTTCCTGCTTCTTTTTTCCAGCTCAATCACTGATTCACCTTGGGTTTTCTTCCTAGTCACTCTTTGGTTCTTAACAGTACTGGAAGTGCCCAATTGCTAGGGAGAAAAGAGGGGTATTGACAAAAAATTAAAATATCTCCACCATGGTGTCCATGGGATCATACACTCATATCACAAATACACTTAAAATGCTCCTCTGGGTTATAGCGGGTGGCATATGAACCCTCTCTACTGGCCTGGAAAAAGTTCTGACCTAAGAAAACTACTTTTCTGATCTTGTGTGGCAACTCCCATCTCCAGAGGCAATTGTTTACTGAGCTATAGAAAATACCAAAACTATAAGGGTGAAAACAGAAAGAGTATTTATGCATAATATGATACTCCAAGGAACAGCCATCAAAATAGACTTCTAATTTAGAGAAGACTGTCAAATGCCCAGTAGGGTTACTGAATCATGCATCTAATTTCCCTTTCGCAGGTTTTAATTCTTGACTTCCCTCATAAGGCAGAAAACAGATGAATTATTTTAACAATTTCTGACTGTAATTATATCATCACAGCCTCAGCTCTTCCCTCAGATATGACACAGCCACCAGAGCAAACTACACAGTGCAAAGGTGACGCAGTCTTGGTCATCAGCGGAGGGTGCTGCTTGTACTGTCTTGCAGCGCAGTTGTTTATGAACCCTCCTCTTCCCATTGTATGGTCACGTACCATCATTTGGACTGACTGGAGAGAAATATCTTCCTCTCCTAAGTCCAGATTTCTTCTGTGGCAGAGGTCTTCCTCAGGAACCTGCAGGCTAAAACCCTGCTCTACATTTTCTTATTACTTTAAGGAAATTTCACTGCAACAGAGAAGGGAGGATAGCCAACCTGAGCGAGGTTAAGGAAGGATTTGGAATTTCTAGCATGCAACGAGCACTGATTCAGGATAGAAAGTACGACCTATGCAGCATGGTGTTGCTCTCATGCCTGCCTCACTTGGCACCCTCTTCCTCTGTGCTTGCCAGCACAAACGCTGGGAGGAGGCAGTAAAGAAAGGGCAGGCTGAGAAGTGGGAACCTCACAGAGGACAGCAACCTCTCTAGCTCCTGCTGCTCACTCACACAGCTCCCAGGACTGGTTACCAATGAGTTCCTCTATTTCTTTTCCTAATGTTCATTTCACAAATTGCAGATATAACGTCTTTCAGTATTAAAATGTAATTGATGAGTTAACCATAATGAAATTAACAATTAACTGGAAAGAATCATAGAATGGTTTGGGTTGGAAGGGACCTTAAAGCCCATCTAGTTCCACCCCCCTGCCATGGGCAGGGACACCCTCCACCAGCCCAGGTTGCCCAAAGCCCCATCCAGCCTGGCCTTGAACACTGCCAGGGAGCCAGGGGCAGCCACAGCTTCTCTGGGCACCCTGTGCCAGGGCCTCACCACCCTCACAGGGAAGGATTTCTGCCTCACATCCCATCTCCATCTCCCCTCCTGCAGCTTCAGGCCATTCCCCTTGTCCTGTCACTCCCTGCCCTTGTCACCAGCCCCTCTCCAGCTTTCCTGTAGCCCCTTCAGGGACTGGAAGGGGCTCTAAGGTCTCCCCGGAGCCTTCTCTTCTCCAGGCTGAAACAATCCCAACTCCCTCAGCCTGTCCTCATAGCAGAGGTGCTCCAGCCCTCGGATCATCTCCGTGGCCTCCTCTGGACTCGCTCCAACAGCTCCATGTCCTTCTTGTCCTGGGGCCCCCCGAGCTGGACGCAGCACTGCAGGGGGGTCTCATGAGAACAGAGTAGAGGGGCAGAATCCCCTCCCTCGACCTGCTGGTCACGCTGCTGGGGATGCAGCCCAGGACACGGTTGGCTTTCTGGGCTGCAAGGGCACACTGCCGGCTCATGTTGAGCTTCTTGCCCACCAACACCCCCAAGTCCTTCTCCTCAGGGCTGCTCTCAATCCATTCTGCGCCCAGCCTGTAGTCGTGCTTGGGATTGCCCCGACCCATGTGCAGGACCTTCCACTCTGGACCCTTTGTTGAACAAAACTCACTGATTTTATGATGCATTAGGACTGTCTGGTGTGGTTTGTCTCTGAAGCAGCTATCCCACAGCTGGCAGCCAGCCAGGGGCTGCAGAAAACTTTTTTTTTTTTCCAGTCAGAGCATTTCTGACAAGCTTCTACAGTGCAGTAGCAGCTCTGTTAACAAGCACCATTCCCTCCTGGTTTCTGGATCCTACAAAAAGAGGAGAACAAAAGAAAAAGGTAAACATGGATGGGGAAGAGGCAACAGCCTCAGCTGACCTGCTCCCCACCAACCATCTGCCATTTGTGAGATGCCCAGACAAAAGAGTTTTTAAAAGAACTTAGATGACACCAGTGGTTTGACGTCAGCTTCAGAGGAGGATGTCTCTACAGTAGACCAATGCAATGGAAGCCAACAGCTGCAGGGCAGGAATGAGGTGTAAGGGAATGAGCACCTCACACAGCAGTGCCCTGTGCCCCTAGAACAGTTCTCCTCTTCCTTTGCACCAAGCTCATGTCATTGCCATGGGGACAGCAAATAACCATGGTACAATGGACTCCTTGAACTTACCCACCAGCCTGCACACAGGACTAGCAGATTCTTTTGAGCTTGGATGTGTTGCGTGCTGCAACCGCACAAGCTACAGAGGCTTGAACTTGGAAACCTTGCATGGAAATGCACTAAGTCTTTAAGACCTTAGACTCAAACCAACTCATTAGTGACATATTTTGGTAACCCCCACCACAACCTGAGGCACAGGTCCTCTGCCACACCACCGTAGTCAGCCTGCAACTGAGCCAGAGCTGTTCTTTGGTATTGAAGCATCTTAAACTAAGACTTTAGCTTTTTCTTGAAGCCAACTGAATTAATCAATTCCTCCTTGGCACTGAAATAAAGCTCGCTTTCTGCTAGGTGGGTCAAAAACGCACAATCTATTTCAGCTGTTCTGTTCCCATGAATTCTATTACAATACGTTGCAAAGGGGAAGATTACAGGAAAGGCAGAGCCAGCGGCATGCCTTGCTTTATGAGGGGGAAAAAAACACACACACAATTTATTTTTCATTGCTTTATGATGAATATGAATTCAATTACATGCAGAGGAGAACTGCGGTAGTCAGTCAGAATTATACTCAGCTAGTAGTGAATATAATGGCTTTTAACAAGGAGAGCTTATCATCAAGGTTCAGACAAGCTTGAGTCCGTGTTGCACCTGATGAACCTGCACAAAGAGACAATGACTATCACAGCTGAGAATTAATCTCTTATCTCCACGTCTGGAGGAGGGAGGGGGAAGCAGGGCGATAGCAGGGCCCTCTGGACATTGCCAGTCCTCCAACCACATGTCAGGACAGCAGCCATGGGCACAAGGGAGCAGAAGGACCATCTGTCAAAACATGAGCACATGCAACAAAAGCAACACAGAAACACGCTTGTCTCCCTTCTTGTTTCTGTCACTTTTCCCACCAGACAAAATGCATCTCTCCCTGTCCCTGGGTAACATTTCCAACAGCCTGGTTGAGCTTTGTCCACAAAGCTCACAAGCTTAGTTGCCATGTGTGCAGAAAACCGCTCACCTTCTGCCTTGATTCAGCCAGACATCTGGGAAGTGCCTGTACAAATGGCATCACAGCACCCAAGGACCCCAGTGCACAAGTGCAGATACATCTATATATCTGCGCCTTTTCACTTATAAGGCTCTAGGCACTCTGAAACAATGACCACCTCTGCAGGAGCTATGAGTTCTTCAAGGAGGTCTTTTCAGTCCTTCTAATCAAGCAGAAATCCACAAACATTAGCACATCTGTGCTTGGCACAAAGTGCCTCAGCACAGCTTCACTGGAGAAATAAGCAGCCTGGCTCAGGGAGGGCAGTGGGACCCACTGCACCCCTGGGATCCCCTCAAAAAACCCCTGCTCCTGGGATGCTCAGTGGCCCCCAACCCATGGCCCCTCTGTACCGCTCCCCAGAAGCACCAGTGCTCTGGCAGCAGCCACGTTTCCCCAACTGCCACAGCATCAATAAGAGAAATCCTCAAGCAAATGGGAGGAGAGACAGACGATTGCCACATACTGTGCATTAATCTCATCCACCGTGCAACTCTCCTGGGTGTCACTGATGTTTGTGCAACATCGATACATCCAGGTTTTCTTTCTTCAAGGGAGCTCTCAAGTTGTTTCTTGGGGTGCTTAGCAACTCAGAATCAGAAAAGAAATGTTAATGCAACGTGCCAGGCAACCACCTCCAGCCATCCTCTGGGAGCACGCATGAAACTATTATACATCTTTAGTTAGTGCTTAATAAATTAGTCCTAAGCAGCAAGTGCAACTAACTTAACATTGCTT
The DNA here is from genome assembly GCF_028858705.1 of Grus americana. Classification (NCBI taxonomy): domain Eukaryota; kingdom Metazoa; phylum Chordata; class Aves; order Gruiformes; family Gruidae; genus Grus; species Grus americana. Next base: position 4,492,696 of record NC_072868.1, read on the forward strand.
CTGCCTAAGACAGAAGCCCTGACCGCCCCCAGCAGTGTGTGCAAACACACATACAGGTGTGCTGTTGCTGTGCAAACACACATACAGGTGTGCTGCCGCTGTGCAAACACACATACAGGTGTGCTGCCCCCTGCAAAGCTGCCTTTGAGCCAGACACGCCAGTCAGGCAAAGGGGAGAAGCTGGGGGGCAAACAGGAGGGCTCAGGCAGCAGTAAGCCAGATGAGGCTGGCAGGAGACGTCGCACGCTTTGTGTAGAAGATCCAGCTGTTAAAGGCCAGGCCTGGAGCAGAAGACATGCCGGGCTCTGCTTCCCAAAGGGAGCTGGTGGAGACAAACTTCCCAGGAGAAACTGGTCCACCTTCCTCTCTGTATACAGGCAGCGCACACGAGGCTTTCACTGTTTCAAAAGCAAATGTTATTTTGGAGCAGCTGTCTGGAAAGGGCTGCTCAAATCTTGCCCAATACCAAACATTTCAAATTTCTTCACTATTTTTCATCAAAACGTTTCACGGATGTTTGTGGGTTAAGCTTCACATCTTCTTCAGCATGGAAGACGAGTGTTGCTACTCTTTAGAGAGAGCAGAAATAAGACGTGGGATATCACATTTCTTGGCCTAACTTATGAATCAAGACAGAATGGAGCTCAGTCAAACCCCTGACATCTGTGCTCCTTCATCCCCATGTATTTGCTCCTTCTCATCAGCTGAGAAGCTGCATGGCAGCATCGTGGCTCTGAAACACAGTGACTGTTCTCTTACCCACTGCCTGGAAAGTATTTTTTCAGTGCTGGAGACACTGCCAAGCTTTTGTCCTAACCGCTGTCATTAATTGACTGCTGCTGGCAAGCAGAGAGGATCTGCGTTTAATGCCTCGCTCAAAGCACAGTGCTGACACCCCCATGGAGCCGCCCCCCTCCTCGGGCACGGGAAGGTGCAGCCCTGCTAAACCCCGCACCACCCATCTCAGCACACCCATCACCTTCTCTCTGTGGTCATACAAGAGACTGTTCCAGCCATTTAATGAAAGAGAAGGTGTTTAATCTCCTTTCCATCCAGGTGAGGCTGCCTGGCTGCTGACCCCAGCCCAGCCCCGAGCCTCCCCTTTCCCGAACCCACGCCACAGCAGCGCAAGCAGAGCTGAGCTCTGCCGTGAACGCAGAGACGGCACCGGCAGCCGGCTTCGGGTCTGGAATCAGACTGCATCATTAGACAAAATCTACGGGCTTGAATTCTGCCATCTGCTCACCAGGCTTGATTGAAAGTGTAGGAATTACATTAAATTACCTGATTATGTGAAGGCTGACAAATGATAGCAGATATTACAGCCAAGGCTGAACAAGAGCTGGCCGTTCCTGTCTCTACAGGAGGAGTGGGAGCTTTGCCCTGGTAATAACAAGCATTGCGAGTTACTTCTCTTTAGAGCTGGTTTGTTTTTTGTTTTTTTTTTTTTTAATCTGAGGATGGAGAAGAAAACATACAAATTGCACATAATAAGTGGAACACAGAGAAAAAGAGCCAGCTGTACTCACAGATGTTACAACGCAACCAAAGGTGCTTCTCTATTTTCTCTCCTCCTAGAATAAGCCGTATATATCTAATGAATAATGCAAGAGATTTCCTCTATAGAATTAATAGCATGCAGTCCTTCTTGACTTGCCTTTAATCACACTCAGCACCCAGTGGGCCTGGGAGGGAAAGTCAGCATTACTCATTTACTCAGGCAAACTCAGTGGTTGTCAGCCATCCTAATCCTTCACAGCTTTACCTCCGCAGTTTGGGGAACAAAAATCAGAATTTGTGGGCAGCCCTATGAGCTTTGCTCCTCACCAGGGGCAAAGTTTGGATTAAAGTCAATTGACATTTCACATTTCACTTGAATACAACTCAGTGTTTACAAATGGTGTGTGTAGGAAAAGCCTTTGCTTAATTAGATGGACTCATTCAACTTAACTCATGCACAGCGATACTTCAGATTTATATTTGTGCAAATTCATGGAGAACCAGAGGATTTCACTCACTTAAAGAAGGTAGATTAGATGTAGATCTGACTCCATCAGTCTATAAGATGCACACACGCTATTTACTCTGTTAGACACTTGCTATTCGCGGTGCAAATGGCATGGCTTCAAGTATCTCTGCAAGCCTACAGCTCAAGGCTGAAATCCAGTCCTTCCCCAGAAACTAATGAACACAAAAGTATCTGTGAAGCTTTGCAAATCAGGACATGAAAAGAGACAAGGAGTTCAGATATGGCTGAATCTGGAAATGATTCAGGATTTGCAAAAAAGGGTTTATAACTGGTCTCCCCTGATCTGGCCGGTGCTGGTTCAGAGCAGGAGACAGCAAGGTGTAGCGCAGTGGGAGTTTTGCCTAAAGAAAAAGCAAATCAAGTATGAGTCATAGGCAAGTGTTGTTAGAGAATATTGCAAACTGGAGTTCCCATCCATCAGAAAATGTGATTACCTTAATGTGTTTTGTTTAGAAACATTTCTACATACATAAATCAAAAAGTTTTGCTTTGCCTTGTTGAATTGCTCCAGCAGCCAAGCAGCTTACCTCCACTGCCTGGGCTTTCAACTCAGACGTCACCCGCCAGCTCCCCTGCAGAGCAGAGCCTCACAGGGACGGCTGGCTGTCCCTCCGTCCTGCCTGGACAGACTGAGCCCGGGGACGCACACGAGCCACCGCGCTCTCTGGGCAGCGGACGGATGGCATACAGCATCTCAACTACAGCTGCTGCAGGACGCTGACCCAGCTCTGGTAAACACAAGGAAATGTTGAATTAACCGAAAATGACATGTTTTGATTTGGCTTAATATGCCAAGGTAGTTCGATCTGGATCCGCTAGACTGGAATGATATGTTTCATTTAAATCTTCTTGACAAAAGAGAATAAGTCTATGCATTGATTTGATTTAAAATCAATTTTTTTCCATGGAAAAATTGATCTTTTTACAGAAACTGCATTATCCATATACACAAACACTTAAGCACCTCTAATTACCACACTTCGGTGAGTTTGCTAACAGACTCCTTGTGAGCTATAGGACCTGATTCTCAATTACCGTAGTCATTTTACATCCTCTTACTCCCTGCTACCTAGACCCATAAAATAGGTGTAAAAATAGTTATGGAGAAACAGTAAAAGCCCCCAGTCAGAATACATTTCTGTCTGCAAACTGCGACCAGTAGACACAAGAACAGCTTTAGGCAAAGGATAACGCATCACCTGACCCGTATCCCCAAACCATGTTCTCATGAGGGTTTGATGGCACTGCAAGGTGCTGAGAGAGGCTGGGTTGCAGATGTGAGCAGGATTGGGCCCACAAGTGATAACGTGAACTGCTACAGCTACATCTGATTATCCTGCAAAGGTTGCTTGAGCCCTGCAGAGCCCTCCCTTTTTCTTATTTCCCTTCCAGATGTCAACAAGGAGTTCAGAAAAAAGTGCCAAAGTTGGAGGAAGGAGATCTTAAGTATGTCTTGAAAAAATATAAATAAATTTTCCCACTCCCATGATGACTCATATATTTGTCAACTGGTCTTTATGGGAAAGCGGTAAAGAAGATTTCTGATGCCTCGTAGTGACATATATTCCCACTGAGGAACAAAGTTTGAACCAATTTTTGAATTTTAAAATTATTGAGAGGAGGGATTATCACAACCAAGAATAACTATGTGTGAAAGGAAATTGATTTCTAGTCTGCTAATAATTTATTTTACATTCTTCATAAGCATATTCCACAAAGCACATATTCTAGAGCAATAAATAGTTCCAAGGACTCTCCTTGTTTACTCTCCCCGCAGCATTCTTTGGACTTGCTTAATTTCATAGCCCAAGGCTGCTCTGGGGCTTAGGTGAATTTTATATTGCGCCTGTTTAAGATGACAAGCCATCAAAAAGCCACCGTTGCCTCCCTGCCAGTGCAGGGTATCCTACCAGCAACAGCTCCCACTGCTCTCCCTGTTGAAAGCTCTCCCCAGCTTTTTAATAAGCATTTTAATTCGGTCTGCGTCTGTAGCATTCAGGTGTTTCCATATCCAGCCTGTGTTTTCCTTCTGAGCAGGCTTCTGTTTTCTCTTCTGGCTTAGGGATGCTTCAGAAAGTTTCCCTGGTGCTCCTCGTTCTGAATTAGCTGGGACAAGAGATGAATTTTTAAAACAAGCAAGTGGAAAAATGGTCAAATGAACAAACTGAGCCAGAATGAGTGGCTATTCATGGGATGCTGAAAGGACACAACACTCACCATGAAGTTGGTCAAGCTGGGTAAAGTGTGCTGCCCCATCTGCCTCCCTTCCCACAGGATCCCTGGAGGCCCCCTGAGTGCTGGGGGATGAAAGGCAGGGGGACCGCACATTTGGGGTGCTCAAAGTTATCACAACTGCAATTTTTAGGCACCACAGTAAGGCAAATAATAGCAAAAAAACCCCCAAACCAAAACCCAACAGGATGAGTCATCCTTAACGTGGCTATTCCAGCTGGTGGGTTTTGTCTATGTCGATCAGTGAACTACTCAATGGTGTGCAGACACTCATTTCCTCCACACAGAAGGGGAAACCGAGGCACAGACTGATTAAATAATGTGTTTAAAGTCATAGTGACAGCAAACAAGTTTCATCTTCAAGTACATGGGGTGGCAGCTGCTGAGCTTAGCTGCTTCTAGAAAGAAACTTTTGTCTAAAGTCACTGTTTCTCATTAAAGGAATTTCTTGCCCATTGAACAAACCTTCTTATACTTAACACCCTGGGCAGAAAATCACAGGACTGAAATTCTTGGTGAAAGTTCAGAACTGAAAATTCATGTTCAGTTTATTGTTAAATATATTCCAGATATGGAAAGTGGTCAATACTAAAGGATGATCTTCAATTCCTTGCTTTTAAAGCAGTCCAGGGAAGTGTTGTGGGATAAATAGGAAAATTCCTGACTTCCAAGTGAATTCACCAACATTTTTCATGTACTACTCTTCTACCTTTGCCTTGTTGTTTTGGGATGTGACTTTCTTTAAAACTTTCTTTTCACCTAACAGAGGTGAAAAAAGGATTATATTTACATATCTTACTGTGGTGGGTTGACCCTGGCTAGGGGCCAGGTGGCCTCCAGAGCCGCTCTGTCACTGCCCTCATTCACTAAACAGGGGAGAAAAGGCATAATGAAATGCTTGTGGGTGGAGATAAGGACAGGGAGAGATCACTCACTAATTATCGTCACGAGCAAAACAGACTGAACTGAGAGAGGGAATTCATCTAATTTATTACTAGGCAAAACAGAGTAGAGCAATGAGAAATAAAATCAAATCTTAAAACACCTCCCCCCACCCCTCCCATCTTCCCGGGCTCAACTTCACTCCCAGCTTCAACCTTCCCCCCCTCAGCGGCACAGGGGGACAGGGAATGGGGGTTACGGTCAGTTCATCTCACGGTGTTTCTGCCGCTTCTTCATCCTCAGGGGGAGGACTCCTCTCATCGTTCCCCTGCTCCAACATGGAGTCCCTCTCACGGGAGACAGTCCTTCACCAACTGCTCCAGCATGGATCTCTCCCACGGGCTGCAGTCCTTCACGAACTGCTCCAGCGTGGTCTCTCCCATGGGGTGCAGACCTTCAGGAGCAAACTGCTCCAGCGTGGGGTCCCCCACGGGGTCACAAGTCCTGCCAGCAAACCTGCTCTGGCGTGGGCTCCTCTCTCCATGGGTCCCAGGTCCTGCCAGGAACTTGCTCCAGCGTGGGCTTCCCACGGGCCGCAGCCTCCTTCAGGTGCCTCCACCTGCTCCGGCGTGGGGTCCTCCACGGGCTGCACGTGGAATCTCTACACCCCCTCATCCTTCCTCCATGGGCTGCAGGGGGACAGCCTGCTTCACCATGGCCTTCACCACGGGCTGCAGGGGGATCTCTGCTCCGGTGCCTGGAGCTCCTCCTGCCCCTCCTTCTGCACTGACCTTGGTGTCTGCAGAGTTTCTTACATCTTCTCACTCCTCTCTCCGGCTGCAAAAGCTCTCCCTAACTGGTTTTTTTCCTTCTTAAATATGTTATCACAGAGGCGCTGATGGGCTTGGCCTTGGCCAGCGGCGGGTCCATCTTGGAGCCGGCTGGCATTGGCTCTGTCAGACACAGGGGAAGCTTCTAGCAGCTTCTCACAGAAGCCACCCCTGTACACCCCCCCCCAGCTACCAAAACCTTGCCATGCAAACCCAACACACTTACGTACTAAGTACCTTCGCGCCACAACTTTGAAACATCTTTGTCATTACTTGAAAAGCCAAAGCACGCAGCCACTTCTTTTTCCTCCACATTGATTCATCCACAAAGTATTCAGCCACCTGCACTACTGGAAGCAAGAGGGCATTCAGAAACAGGATAATCATCCACAGTTCAACAGTGATGCAAGATTTTTCTCCAGAGGATAGATTGCTATAGGAATTTAGGGTTGAAAAAGGCCCTCCTGGGTCATCCTTACCAGTGCTGTGATTGGAAGGACCACAGTGTGTCATCCTCCTCCTGAGGTTACCAAAGGCCACTTCAGCTCTGAGGCGAGGTTTCTGCTCCTTTTTCCAGTGGGCTGTTCCTTGAATGCCACCACTTTGAGCTGTGCTCCATCCACACCACGGTCCAAGGCAGGGAGACTTTTGCAAGGTATAAAGAACCATTCATTTGGCAGAAAGACCTCAACTATAGTCGCTTCTCCAAGCATTCAAGGACTGGAAGCCAGATTTGCCCACAGAGCTTCTGCCTAACCCTGGACAAGCTGCCCTTAAATCTGCATCTGCTCGAAAATCAAAGGTCACCCCTGAGACTTGGCCAGAAGCCAAACTTACAGAGGACCCATGCTCTTCACTTGGTGGAAGATTTGGATGCTCACCCTGGTGACAGTTCAGGGTATCTGCAGGGCAGGCTGTGAGTACAAGGTAGATGGGCCACTGGGAACTTTGCCTGTCCCCAAAATATCTGCTTTGTAAGAGTCACCTGATGACTGAGGCTGGGGAGATAAAATGGCCCAAGGATCTTAAAAAGATCTTGTTACCTTCCACTGCAGCAGATGGAACTTGCAGTACAGCCTGCCCATAAGGGCAACGTGGATGTGCAGATTTGGGGTTTGGGATGCTGCAGGCTGCTGTTCCAGGACAGCCGAGCCAAGGTAAGTGTTAACATAGCTCCTGTACTTCAATTTATGCCTGCAAAACGAATGCTATTCTCATGGGCTGCAATAAGGTTGTAACATGCTTAAATACTTCATTAATGAGGGCTCTGTAAGTACCACAGAGACAAACAAGATTTTAGAGGGGCAGGAGCTTTTGTGCTTTCCCCTTCTCCACAGGGGAGAATTTCAACTCACTGTCCAATTTGCAATTGCTAACAGAATTTTTTGCACATGGAGATGGATTTGCTAGCACAGTTTGTGCTTTCATCTAATTGTTTTTAAACTTTGCATCTTGGGAAGAATTAGCAATCATGCTCTGGTGGATCCCTGCTCTTATAGCCCTCAGATTTTTAAAATTTTCTACCCGTAATATCCCATATGTTTCTACTGCTTTCAGGGGAGCAGAGCCGAGTCATCTTCTAACTAAAACCTGTTAAGTCACAGAGCACATCAATCTACTGGACAAAGCATTTGCAGTCTGTTGTAGAGGTTAAGACGAACTTCCCTAGTGGGGAAAATTATACCAGGAATAAATGTAAATCTTGTTAACGTCATTATTTGTATTCTTTTTAACTATACACGCAAAGATAGATTAATTTTCTTAGAGCTTTTTTGAAGAGAGGAGGAATGAGAAGGTGAGAATAGGAGGATGGCCGATTAAGACTACTGAGGCCAGGTATCTGCATGGAGCCATTCCTTCGAGCCTTGGTTCAGGAACGCCAGGCAAGTTGAGATGCAATAGTAGCTTTTACCAGCCTTCCTGATTTGGCTCCTGCTATAACTTAAAAACACTCCAAGGCTTCTTCAACTAATAGTGATAACCACTGCCAAAGGTCACACCATCATCCAGGATAAGCCCCCACCACCCCCTTTGACATGCACACCTCCTTGGCTTCCGCTTTAAAGTCCCTTGTGTGACCTTAAATGTGAGACAAAGGGGATGGACCTTACAAAATCTGGTCTATGATGGCTGTGGAAAAACTCTGAGCTATTTAAATTTTTGTGCTTAAAACTAATATTGGGTCCATTTTTAAAGTGTTTTTAAATCCTCCTACTCAGGGAACGAGGATAAAAATATCCCACCACACGTGGTTAACTTAGCCACTTGTAACAACCATTGCTTTTTAAGGATAGATTTTTCAAGGTGTTGTCCCCTAAACTACCTTTTCTGAGCTGCTTTGACAGGTTAGATATTTTAGGATTTAGGCAATGTGCACCAAATCAGAGAAAAGGCCAAGAACTCGAGGCATTTGTGTCCAGTGGAAATGCAGCTTGTATCAGAGCCCCACTCACTGCGGCACTGTAACATCCATCCCTTTTTCTTGGGCTTCCACGAATGCCTCTGAACTCATTTCCTTCAAGGGAGACTGGTTCCCTTGCCATTGCTCTATTATTGTAGGCTTGTAATCTCAAGCAGGCTCCTAAAAATAGAAACACTACCCTAACATCTGTGCCCTTCTAATGTCAGTAAAAGCAGGGCATGAAGTGCTTTCAATCAGACCCTCATTCTCTGGAATAAGGAGGATCGCCCCTCTCTGGTCAAAAGCCACAGATGGCAGATGTTTGGTTTTATTCCCTTTGGCCATCGGCAGTGGCAGATTCAGAGCTGCTACAAAGTGCTAAGGCTCTGCACCAGCTCTTAGCTTTGGGAAATCCAGGCTGTCTGCTCTCATTCATTCTCTTGAAGCAATCTTTAATCTTCCCAACATTCCCTTCAGGCTCTCTGTTCCAAGGCCACAGCTAGAATAATGTCTTCACACAGCCTCAAAGTCCAGAAGTGCAATGCAACCTCAAGGGTTGAAAGGGTTTTTTTGTTTTTTGGTTTTATTTTTCTTAAAAACAAACCCCAAAACCAACACAAAAATCCCTACCATTAAATTAAAGTGATTGCCAGCTTCCCCACCCATGAAGAGCCTTAATCTGCTCATTCCTTCGAACATCAAAACCAAGAAGTCCTGTGCTTCCCCCTCTCCTCATCCTTTTTTTCCCTCAGCAAACTTCCTTATCGCAACAGAAGCACCAACCATGGACACAATGAACCTCTGGGTTTGCAATGGGTCATATAATCTGTATGGTAGCTGGCACTTCCCATCTGCTTTGCCTACCTTGAGACTGCTGATCAGTATGACTGACTCACACATTGGCTTATCCATGATAGACTTTATAACCATGGTTTTCAAAGGATCTCCATGTGCCTTGGACTGTCTGAAGCTTGGAGCATGGGCACCCAGAGCAAAGGGCACCCAGAGCGCTGGCTGCTCCTGCGGTTCTCTGGCCCTAGGATCTCATCTGCAATGAAAGGGAGAAGGGCTGTGAGGTCCAAGAGCTTGAATACCAGAAACCACTTAAGCACACCTTACACACTTCCCTGAATAAGATCTTCCTCGTTTTCTGACAGGCCTAGGTTTAGCACGCCCAAGGCAGACATGCAATATGAAAAGACATATCTTATTTTTTAAGTTGAGGGAAGGTAAAGGAAAGAAACATAGTCAAGAGCTAACTGAAAGTAGAGGACAAGAACATGGAGAAATATTCAAGCTGTCTGATCTGCAGGTGAAGGACGAGCCTGAAACAGAACCAAAGCTGCTAACCAGACCTTTGGAGTCATCTGAGGTGAGACAGAATCAGCAGAGATTTCATTACTCACAAATCCCTCCAGATGCCTTAAATAATTCATATCAAACACTGGGACACAAAGACCAGGAGTCCCATTAGGAGGCACATGGTATTGTTTTTGTTCATTAGGGTGAGTCACACAAAACACATTATTACATAAAGCAGGATGTCTCATTAATTACATCAGTCTGGGGGCTACAATGTGCCAGTGCCTGGAAGAGCTCTGGGAAATTCAGTCCTTGTCCTCATTGTTCCAGAAAGTCCCACAGCGTCTCTCTGCAGAAAGTCACCCATCATTCCCACCCCAGCTGTCGCTCAGGGTGTGGCTCCCAGCACCCTTGCTATGACTCTGCCCATGGGTGCCAGCATGCATTTCTCCAGCAATGTCACCTCTCCCGTGAACTGCCCCCTGAGGACACGAATCTCCTCGTGCTTCCCCGACACAAGCAGGACACAGCTCCAGCCGGGCCCCCAACTCTGACGCCAGTGAAGGAAAACCCATCCCTGAGCAGAGCTCCTGCCACCGCCATCAACTCTGAGAACAGAATGGAGACTACAGGAGAAACGTTTATCACTATTGTGTTTGGAATAACAAGGCAGCACTGCACCGTGGCTTTCAGAGCAAGGGGAACTGAAGCACTCCAACAGCAGCTGCCAGTTTGTGCCCATAAAGGCAGGTGATAGCTGTGCCTGCCAGCTGGAGGGGACGCCCTGCGACCCTGCATTTCCATGCTCTGTGCCTGCAAACATTCACCAGGGCCAGCCCTGCTTGCATGGACGATGGTGCAAAGGGGTGCCATCCACTTCAGTCCTGCCACCTGCAGGTACCCAAATGAGGGGAGCTTGAACTTCATGAAGAAAAATAGAGGGTTGGCTTTCCTTCACTACACAGACACTGCAGTGCATGAAGAGAGTGCCCAGGTTCCTAAGGCCTGAGTTGTTTCTGTAGGGAGGAGAGAAACCCTCCCTGGGAATGTACCAGCAGTAGCTGGGGAGCTGTAGGCAGGCAACCTGTCCCATCTGTGCAGCCTCTGCCCGCTTTTGGAGCTTAGCAATGCAGCTCCCTCCTACCTCTTCAACAAAACAGAGTTGTTATGGGAGACATACACCACTTCTCCACAAACTCAGTCTTCAAAAATCTGCGTCATCCTGTGAAAGCCTACTGCAACCTCAGGGTTGTGGGGTGGACTAAACAAACTCCCCAGGTCCCCCGCAGCCTCCTTTCTACTGTTCTACAGCTTTCCAGGTAGGACTGTGCCTAGTGATGGATGCTTGTACCCTGCAGTGATATGAGACAGAGAGCAGAGACATGAACGGGAATTAGATTTCACTGGTTGGCACAGAAGAGGATCATATAAATAAGTCAAGGGACCATCAAGGTCTGCACTAACATAACCTTTACGAAAACCACTTACCCAATGCTTGGTTATACCCAGACTTCACATTACAGACATTACCAAAATATTGCTGCCAGGATACGGTGTTGGGTGCCTGTACAGAATCTATAGAATTTACTGATGGGGAGGAGGGGAGGTCAGGGAACATCCTTGCACATTTTGCTCTCTAACACCCAGTCCTTGTGACCGTATCAATATGCAGTAGCAGTGACAGGGACAGATGATCTAGAGCTCCCTGCATTATTAATATATGGTGAAAGATGAGGCAGCTATTGTGAGAAGTATCTGTTTGCATGTTTAATATACGATGCTCTAACCTCAATGCATTGCTACTGATGATGCCGTATTAAAGCTCAGCTAACCTTTTAACAAGTCCCACACTGAACAGAACAGAAAATGTTTGCTGACTTCAAACACTCCTAAATGTTCCAGGCTTAGAAATAGGACTGTTAAGATCAGGAGAACAAAACAAATCAAAACCAAAATAGGAAGGTTGGGAGAGAAAATACAGTGACAAATGCCAATGGAAATGAAGTAGAAGGAGAAACAAAGAGAGCGGAAGCAGAGGTGTGGGGAGAGAGTTCGAGATGTGCCCAGACCCCACCACCTCCCCTTCTGTCAGCCAAGCTGGGACTTCAGCTCCTGCCGTGGGACACCCAGACCACGATACAGAGCGACACAGCACCACACCTCACAACATGGAAAGTGCTTTCTGACTCCCCTTTGAGCCTCCACCGCTGTAAGGCACCATCCGCTTGTGCATGCCTTGCCCAGGACAAGCTCACCCCAGCACTTCAAACACCAGATTCTCATCCCATCATTGCTTGAAACAAATTCTAATCACTGCTCCGGTCTGGCTTCTGGAAGGGGCCTTCCTCTCTCCCTCATCTCACGCTCAGCCTCAGGACAGCTAGATTCCTCAAGCAGCGAGATTCTCTCTACAGCAGCAGGGGAGCAGGAAGAAAGGATAGGGTGGTGCAAGGAACAAGGGGGTCACTTCCCCTCCATGAACCCCTGAATGGTCACATTGTACCCGATCACGATGTCATCCAAAGAGAGTATGAATATGGCAGAGCCAGGCCTGTAAGCTCTGTAGTAACCAAATCTAGGAAATACTTTATCCTAAGCTCTTTAACATGGACTGACAGAGCAACACATGTTAAAACTAGCCTTAATGCTTGCAGACAGCGAGGACTCCAGGAGACATGGGTTTCTTCCTGTTATGTTAAGCTTAAATAGAATTATATGGTCTTTAGTTTACCTTGCCATGCAGGCACATTAGGCATGGATTTCTCTAAAGCCAGAACATCACAAGCCACCCAAACAACCTTGTCATTGCAATTTCACAATTTCCCTCTTTTGTGCATCTTTGAGCTCTGACTGCAGTAAAATTTCATCTCCTCAGCCCACTGCCATCTGGAGCAAGGTTCAGACTCAGTCACAAGCATAATGGGAAAGGATATTTCTGGAGAACGGTGGGAAGGTTAACGATGAGTATGCGCAGAGCTGGTGATCTCTTTCTGTATCTCACTGTGACACGCTGGCCTCCACCGTATGATCTGGAACCACTGAGAGGAAGTTACTGGGAAGATAACACGAACTCTGAGATCCGACGGGAATCGAGGACGGCAAAACCTCAGTCAACCATGCAGGGGAGTCTCCCCAAAGGATTTTTCAATCTGAAGCTATCCCGATTCATCAAGGAGACTGGAGCAGGCCTTAAACCATCTGCAGAGCATCAGAAGGAGATTCTCAGCAGCTGCAGGGACTGCAGCTCCTAAGTCCGTGCCAGCTCAGCTCTCAAGGGGACAAAGACGGATGGTGTTCAGATGGGTTCATTCCAGGTTATCTGTTAGGCTTCACAAGGAACATCAAACCATTAATTATTAGGGTTAAAAAGGGACATCAGAGGATGTCTTGTAACCTCCTGCCATCAAGAAAACAGGTGGTACCCATTGCTTTGCACAGATCAAATAACACACTGACTTTCCAAACTGTCCTCTGGCTCTGGGCTGGATCGCTCCGTACTGGCTTCAGCAATGCACGGCATCTCCTTGAACAGCTTCAGCTCTCCGACACCCTTCTTCAGCCATTTCAGTGCTCTTGCTCTTTCTGCCGTGGCCCTACCTTATAAGGCTACGTTCCTCCAACACTTCACAAGGCAGAGCCCAGGCAGGAGAAAAGGAAGAGAGATGCTAATGCCTTCGCTAGCCCATATCAGACAGGCTGTTTATTTCTGCTGGGCTTAGCTGAAGGCGTTTGGATGCTTTTATACGACTTGACATCCACCCCTCAAATAATCGACCCCGTATCCCCAAAAAGGCCAGACACAGACATATTATTCTCTGATGCTATTTCCAGCGTTGTCCAGCAGACACCACAGGGAAGAAGAGCAGCTACAGCTCAGGCAGTTTTACAAGCTGTTACTGGCCTGGCTCTTCCAGGCAATGCCTGTCAGGTCTGAGCGAGTTGGACTCTGGTAATCGGGCAAAGCTGTTGTTTGTTAGGCCCTCGCGGTCTCTTGACATTTCATCTTGATTAAAGACTATGCTGAACAATAGAATTAGCAAAGCAGGAATCCTAATCCTTTCGCCGCTCCTGAAATCCAGTCGCCTGCACACGTGCTCATCCTCAGGGCTACCAATTAGTGGCACCAGCTGCTAGCCTGGATGCCAGGGCCAGGAGCTATTAGTGCACAGACCATTAGCTTTAAAAGGCATTTGGAACTTCAGAACGTATTAGGGTTTGTATGACTGACGTACACTACAGCCATATGTAGCTCACCATCCTTTCTGTCAACCGTTTTTTCTGCAAAAATGTGTTGGTTTATTGGAGCGATCTAGGTGGAACATCTCATGAAAGCATTTTACCAAGAGGATTCAGTAACTTTATTCAGCTAAACAGTTGTTACCTGCTTTAACTGACTTCCTTGGCGTCTTTCCTCTGAGTTAGGAATGGCAATGGGTTGTATGAAAGGTTGAATATCTGGGCTCTATTTTTAGCCCTGTCAGTTAATAGTTCCAGGGAAGTCATTTCATTTCTTTATGCTTCAGCGACCCCATCTGTAAGATGGTAATGATGAGGCTGTACCATAAGGCTTTGAGATCTATGCTTGTAAAAAATATAATAAAACTTAGAATTACCGTTACTGCCTAAAGTAAGGATGGAGGGAAAGCCTCATGGGCCTCTGCATATTTTGCAGCAGTACCTGCATGGATTTTTTTTTTTTTTTTTTCAAATCCTGTCCTGCTGTGGTATCAGACCTGGATCCCCCGGCTCACCTTGGCAATCACTGTCCCATGCTCGGCACAGGTGAGACTTGCTGAGGGCTGCTGGGTCACTGGGGCTCCAGGAGTGATGGTACCAGCAAGTCGTGCAGGTCATCTCCCAAGAAGATGACTGGAGACGATGACAGAGGGTGCTTTATGCACTGTGTGGGCAATCAATCCATCACCACGGCAAAAGGGATCAAGCCATTGACTTCAGATTGTTTTCCTGACACTACCTTCATTTCCACAGTCACAATCTCAGCCCATTGCTGGGTAAATCAAGAGCTACTCACCCTTCTTTCCATCATTACTTGGGTCAACCAGCACATCTCTGCTCCCCCACCAACTCTCCCACAGCCTTGTCTCAGCTGGCATCCAGGAGGGATTCTGCCATGCAGGACCTGCTCTTTGTGAAAATTAATAGAGTTGGACTGGAGTTTACCTGAGCATACCACTCGCACACCGGTTAGATGTTATTTGAAGCCAGTGCAAGGGCCAGGAGGAAGAGCCAGAAGACCAGGCTGTTTGCTATGTGTCTTGTGGCAATGGGTCCCTGGCAAACACAGACAGAGGAAGTCCATCAGGAGACCACCTGGCTCCCCAACCATTAACCCTGGCCTACAGGGATGAGCCAGGTGGCAAACCAGAGACTTAACTCTCAAAACCAGGTTAAAAGACAGGTTGTCTTACCAGCCTGTCTCAGCCCACTGCAAGCTGGCTGCAGGGACAACCTCCCATTTCTTTCCCAGCTTTTTGTTTAAAGCAGAGCTGTCACAGAAATTGGAGTTCAAACACAAGAGTTCTTCGAAAGTCTCTAAAATGGACTGCATAATGTGAAGTTCTGATGAAATTTCCAGGCCTTCTTCCTTCATATAGCTGGCAAATACTAGCAAAAGTCTTTTATCACTTTAAAAAAATATTTTAATATTATGCCCCTCAGCTGGATTCTTGACATGCAAACATTAAATCAGTGTCATTCTAAGCTAGTCTTTATATCTCAGGTCTGGCACATTTTTCAGGCTCAGGACAGTTCTCTCGTCATTTGAAAGGACTCTTCCCCCAGTAAGACACACACGTCCTTCTACTTCCCCAGATGGTCTCCTCCTCCAAGCTAGAATAATGTATTTAAATTTATCCAATGGTTTTCATGACTCAGATTTCCCATAACTGGGTGGTTTCTAACAGTCCTCTGCTCCACCCATTCAGACATTAAAGCAACCCTCTCGCTGGCTCACAACCCACACCGCTGCCGTTCATCAGTGGAGTGCAATTGCATCGGGCCAGGGAGAGGTTTTTAGCTGGTTTGGTCTATCATACAGCAGTTCTAGAGCAGCTTCACGTTCACATAACCCAGGGTCTACAGCTTGGTCCATGGCAGTCCTGGAGAGAAACCATGGCTTTTAGAAACTGCTTCAAAGTTTCCTGACCAGACAGGTGGAAAACCACACTTTTACTCCACCCCAAATCTCTATCGCCTGAATATTTCTCATCAAACTATATATCTGATCCAACAGAAAGCTTTTTCAGCAATCACAAACACAGCAACTTCACTGTCTATATAAACAGATAGTTTTTCTGGTTTGGATTACAGGAGAGAAATGCAAATCCTTGCATACTGATGTTTAGTCATCTGCCTGGATTGCTTCAAGACAACCGGCAGTGATTTTAAACAGCACATAAGGCACCCCTCATTACTGCTGTTCATTGAGACCTGAGCTCCTACACTATGTAGGTCCTTTTGAAAATGCCACCGGTGCCTTCCAACTCACAGGAGTCCTTCTGCAGCAAAGGTATTTTTGGAGAAAAGCATCCTAAATGATACTGACATTCAAGAAATCCTTTGAAATTGCTGGCAGGCATGAGTGGTGGCTCATCATCGCCTGGAGCAGCTGAAAGCCAGATGCAGGAAAAGCAGCTGAGGGAGGATGAAGTGAGATGAAGAAGCTCAGACAGGGGAAGGGGTGGAAGGAACAGGGGTAAGAGGCTGGATAGGTTTCAAAGCTTTCTGGGTAAGCTTGGTAAGATTGGGTAGATTGGTTTTAAAATGTAGGTTGGAGTTTGAGAAGGCAGAAGTGAACTGAACTACAGGATACTGTCCTGCCACCATCTTCCATAGGCTATTCCCAGCTCCCATAGAAATTACAGGCCATTTGAAACCCTTACTGTGCCCCAGCCCAGACCCCATGGGGCACCGAATGCACAAAATTCAGACAAGAACCTGGCTCCAGAGAAGAAAAAATGATGCCCAACAAAGTCTTGCTTCAGTAGCCCAGCAACACTGACGATACGGCAGTTTACTGCAGCCACGGTGGGCTGTTATCAGCGACCTCCCTAAACGCAGACAAGCCATGAAATGTCTAGAAACAGAAACCCAAATGAATGAGAGATACTGCACATTAGAAAACTAAGCCTCTTGCCATAAAAGACAAAACAGGAAGGGAAGATTAGCATAGGCAAACAGGCAAGCATTTAATTACAGAGTAAATTAACTCTCCAGCCATGTACGTAATCAGACAAGAAACATTATAAGCATAAGCCAGCAGTTGCCGTAGCAAAATTTTGACAAAATTCCCATACATCATCCCCCAGCTCAAGCAACAAAGTTCTGCTTCAATGGCTCAAAATGGAACCATCAGGGAGCACCATCATCACCAAAGCCCTCGCATTAGGGCTCTGATGGGAAGATGACCCCATCCATAGGATCCTGGTGTCATTTGCCACAAAAGCCATAAGACAAATGAGGCAAAATACTTCCCAGGGTTGAGCGCTCCCCTGGTAAATTGTTCCCACTGTTTGAGACATCCAGGGACAGTTTTGTAGATTTGAATGTTCAGAAAGCTGTGAAAATCCACTAGACAAAAACAATGCTGTAAATGAATAAATAATCAGGCCCAGCAATTTTTGAGTTGGAAGAAGAAAAATCAGTGGACATTGTTCACAGCTCTTCTGTGTCTCAGTTCCTCAATTACAAAACAAGACACTGCACAACGTGTCTGGGATATCATTAAAAAAAAAAAAAATTTAAAAAATCCAATCATGACCAAGAAGCACAGGTAGCACAGAGAAGTACAGCTAGGAAGCAGTGAACCTGAATCCCACACAGGGTTGTGAAGAAGGAGCCAAGAAAAACAGGGAAACACTGCAGGGTTGCCCAAGAACTGAGCAAAGCAAAACTTCCGCAGAAAAATCTGTGTGTTGCCATGTATACGTGTAACTGCATAAGCTAATTTAAAGTTATGCACATAATATTGAGACATTTTCAAATATCTAGAGACAGCTTTGATTCCCAATATCACTTATACATGGTTCCTCGACATTACGTATGCATTACCTTGGGCTGTTAGCACTTTTGAGGAGTAAAATGGGAAGACAAGGCCACTTTTTTCCTCTGAAATTCCATGCTGAGACTCTGCAGAGAGCTCTGGTGTCTGCCTTTTAGAGCTGAATAATGAAACCTGGCTGGTTCCTCCAGTGTCCTGCTGCGGTTTCATCTGAACTGGCAGATGAACATGGAATTAAGTGGTGGAAATGAAAGAAGCTGGTTAGGATGTTGCCCAAGAGCGCCTGAGCCTTGCTGGGTGCAAGGAGTTGATGCTGACTTTGGGTCACGGTCATTCCTTGCTGCGGTTGGAGTTTCTGTGCTCACCTGAAGCAGGTCAGGTGCCAGGTGACGGCAACCTACCTGATGGATAAAGGACAATAAGCACATGGCACCAGCATCAAAACCATAGCTAGGGTGAAGTGAGGTAGGATGCATCCAGGAAAGCCCCCAAGGATTTCATGAGATCACATGCAGAAAACATGCCTACAGCCCACCAATGCGCTCCAGGAGGATGGGTTGTTTTTCCACAGCAGCAGTAGTAGTGGCAAAAGAAAACAAACCAAAAACAACTAAAATTGTGTTTTATTAGCTGAAAGCAAATGTTCTGTTCCTTGTTGCTTCAGCAGCCTAAGGAGAAGCATGCAGTTTTTGTCAATATGCCCGAGGAACATTTAAGGCTTTCAACATCAATGTGTCATTTCCCATAACAGCCCATCACCAGGGCAAGTCCTACAAACAAACCTTCATGGCCATAATATATGTTTCAGTGCATTTTTGCTGTCTCCAACACAACTCCCCAGGCTGCTTGTTCGGGCTACAGGCTGCTGTCTGGAGACTGTGAACGAGCAGTGGCTGGGACCATCTCAGCAATGGCAATCCCAAGGCCACTGCTAATAAGACAAGTCCACACACATCACCATCAGAGCTGCGTTCCCCTTGCCAGAGCTGGGCTACCATGCTTATTTAAATCCAGGAGGTGACCTGGCCAGAAGGTGCTGCGAGCAGTTGGAGCTGCTGCAGGGACACCAGGGGACAAGGACCTGCACGCTTGTGGGTATGGAGTTAATGGGTAAATGCCAGTAGATGCCACTCAGGAATATGAAGCTGTGGTCCTGGGGCTTAGAAACTGTTTGGCACTACCAACAGTTTCTTTTTTCTAGCTCCTTATGGCAGCTCTTATAAAGGATTTTTTTTACCTGGATTCTGCCTTTAGCCATGGCCCAGCACCTCCCTGAGAAATTGTAACTGGACTTTGACCAATGTGCCAAGGCCAAAATAATATCTGCTATCTGAAATACAGGCATTTCCCCAAATATTCCAAATATTGTCACATTTCTTTGTTGGGACAAAAGGTCTTTTTCATGCTATGGATTTTGCTGATTTTTAATGCTAACATTGCAAGATCAGATTTGGCTCGGGCTCCTGCACCTGTACTTTGTGTTTTTTAAGAATCAGCAAGGTTTGAAATACAAGGCTTGTGCACTGGGGTGATGATGCTACCACAGTGCGCTGCTGTAACAAGTTTTGGAGCAGCACAGCAAAGGTCAACATGCTCTCAGGTAACTCAGTGGTCCTGAGGCCACCCTGAGTGATCCTGGGGATGGAGCCACCAAGTGAGGGACCAGACCCTGGTCTCAGCCGGGCCAAGCAAACCAACTTCATCAACCTACACCTGCTCCAACCGTACCTGAATTTGGTCTGGAACTTTTTGTAGTCCAGCTGATAGCTTTGTCTCTGAGGCCAGGGGCAACACTCTGGAAATATGTGTCTTCTCTATAATGAGTTTGGCAAACAAGATAATTGCATGCCAGTCCTCCAGGTTACATTAGTCTGTCTCTGTCCATGGCAGGCTGATCTGCCTCTGTGCTCTGAGGTGGCTGCATGCCAGCACCATCCATCTCTCGCTGTCCTCTTGGCTGCAGAGTCCAGTTTTTTTCATAGACATGGCCTGAACAGATTCAATAGGCACCTGGTAGAAGGAGCAAAGCTGCATCTCTGAACATCCTGAAGGACGGCTGAACATGAGGCAGTCCCATAAATGATTGTCTTTCTAAGGTCAAAGGATGGAGCGGCATGGTATCACCATGACAGATTGAGAGATAGATCATTAATATGGTATGCATTTAATCCCAAAATATTCTTCACATTTTAAAATAAGATGCCTGGAGGGAAGTCCCCACTGCCCTGAAAGCAAAGCTCAGCAGGGTTCAGGTTTGTGCATCTTCAGGAAGACAGTGAGTTTGTTCAGATCGGAGTGGCAGAGTGACAGAGGTGGCCAGAGCACACAGTTCTTCATTTAATTGGGATGAGTTAATGAGTTACTGGGGCCTTTCCTGCAGATCAGCCTGGAAGTGCTATTTGGACAGGCAAGGATATGCTTTCAAAGTTCTTGCATTTAAATTTCTTCTTTTACATTTGGGATTTGTGATCAGAGTTTTATTCTCATAAACAGTTTCTACAGCTTTAAAATGCTTTCAACCTGTTCTCCTCAATTTCTACTCATACCATGAAGACTTAGCACATACATTAACCAAACCTTTGGTGAACATCAAGAACTCAGGAACTTCCTCCAGGGGAGGGATGGGGAGGGAAGCAAGAAATCAACTTTAAAATAAAATAAACCCAAAAACAAAACCAGAAGATGAAAGAAAGAAAATCTAGGTGGTAGGGATTAATCTGATTTCACTTGAACTTTCCCCAAACAGAGAATATCCTTCAAAAGTCAAACACAGCGCCCTATTTCATGTTCTCTACAGTAACCTTTAGAGTTCAAAACGCTCATCTGTTCATCCCTCCAATGCCCCTCGCAGTGGCGTTTGCAAACGACACAAACATTTGACTATGATCTGTGCTCTCCCTAATGCAGCCGAGCCTGCGCACGCCATGTAACAATTTTCTCTGGAGCAAGTTCAAGCACAATTTGCTCATGCTGGTATCTATCTGTCATCGGATGTGTCAGCTGAATCTCTCTGAGCTCGGGTGGGGGGGAAAGAGACAAAAGGTCACCTTCTACATACCGTATGTTCTCCAGGAGACAGGATAGAGAAGGAGGAAAACTAAGTTTTCATCTACCTGACAGGAATCGAATGCTTTTTTTCCCTTTCCCTTCGCATTTCATTCCTCATGCCAGCAGCGTGGCTCAGTGCCTCTGGAAGCAGGTGGATGTGCTCAGGACAGACAACACTGAACCAGATCCATTGGAAAGCCAGGAGAGCTGGTGCCACCACACGGTAACTCTGAAGGTGGCAATGCCTTTCCTGAGAGGAAGGATTGCTCACGTGCCTTTGGATGCTGACAGGGCCTTAACTCCCCAAGGCTGGGTTGTGCGCTGAAACTACGTCTGGTTGATACAGCCAAGGTGCTTTCAGGAGCGAATGTGAGGCACTTGGGTTCATGACACTGCCCCAGATGAAGTCATACCGTCCTAACAGCGCCTTATGTCTCTCTCACTGTCTACTGGAGTGCAGCCTCCAAACTGTAAACGTCGAGCCCCTGCTCCCAGGCCAAAGGTGCCAGCCCCAAAAGGGATGCCTGGCCTCAAACCTCCCCCAGCGGCCCTCGCACAGCCCCACTCACATCGGGGCTGCGGGCTCGCCTAGCCACGTTGCTTGGGAATTCATCCTCCTGTGGGACATGCGAGCAAGGAATATGACTTGAAGTGTAGTTCTACACTGCAAAGAGGTTAATGAAGAAACAACACCTTCCTACTCCTTGTGTGTACTCATAACTGCATCTGATTACTGACTGCACACAAGAACACGGAGCACCATGACCCTGGCCCACCCCACCACAAGCTGGCATGTCTTCCACAGAGTGTGCCAACAGGAGATGTGCTCACTGAGAAGAGCAAGGACTTCACAGCCTCCATTAGACACTTAACTTCACATGCTGGTTTGGGCTCAGATAAAATTAATTCTCTTCACTGTAGTTAGTACGGGGCTATGGTTTTGATTTGTGCTGAAAACAGTGTCGATAACACAGGGATGTTTTCATTCCTGCTGAGCAGCACTTACACAGAGCCAAGGACTTTTCTGCTCCTCACCCCATCAGCGCGTAGGCTGGGGGTGCACAAGGAGTTGGGAGGGGACACAGCCGGGACAGCTGACCCCAACTGACCAAAGGGATATTCCAATGTTCCATACCATATGACATCATGGTCAGCATGTAAAAGCTAGGGGAAGAAGAAGGAAGGGGAGGATGTTTGGGACTGATGGCATTTGTCTTCCCAAGTCACTGTTACATGTGATGGAGCCCTGCTTTCCTGGGGATGGCTGGACACGTGCCTGCCTATGGGACGTGGGGAATTAATGCCTTGTCTTGCTTTGCTTGTATGCACGGCTTTTGCTTTACCTATGAAACTGTCTTTATCTCAACCCACAAGTCTTCTCACTTTTACCCTTCTGATTCTCTTCCCCATCCCACCACAGGGGGAGCAAGAGAACGGCTGCATGGGGCTTAGTTGCCACCCTGGGGTGAAACCACAACAGTCCTTTTGGGTGCCCAACATGGAGTTCAAAGGGTTTGAGATAACGACAGCTTTGACTGGAATGTGCCAGATCGAATTTATGGCTGTTATTGCTGTTTAGCTTTTAATTGACAGGCTCCTCTGCTTGCCATGCGGCTTGCTTACCTTATTGTAGAGTCTAGTGCTCGTTAGTGGCTGCTTTTTGCTTTTGCTGCTCGCTGTACTGCTTATCATCTTGCTCTGCTGTGCCTGGGAACATTTTGATAACAGCAATGGTGAAGTGCCTGGGCTGGCAGTTGGCCAGGGCATCACTGCTGTTTCCGTGCTGCTGTACCGGACAGGCTGGAACGCCAGTGTGCACTCAAGTCGAGGGGACGGTGACCTGTGGATGAGTCCACATTGGAGCAGGACACCCCAAAGTGTCTACGGCCATGGATAAGTCCACACCAGAGCAGGTACGTCTCAAAGCGTCTGTGGCCATGGTTATGTCTGTGCCACAGCAGGTATACCTCTAAAGGGATTGTGGCCCAAGGATGAGTCCGCACTGGAGAAGGTACACCTCGAAGTATTGGTGCCTGTGGATAAGTCCATGCTGCAGCAGGTACACCTTGGAGCATCAGTAGCTGTGCATGAGGTTATGCTGAAGCACCTCAAAGTGCATGGCCATGGATAAACCCACAACAGAGCAGGTATATACCCAGCCGTGTCCTGGGCTGCATCAAGAGAGCTGTGACCAGCAGGTCGAGGGAGGTGATCCTGCCCCTCTGCTCCACTCTGGTGAGACCCCACCTGCAGTGCTGCGTCCAGCTCTGGGGGCCCCAGTACAGGAGAGACATCGAGCTGTTGGAGAGAGTCCAGAGGAGGGCCATGAAGCTGATAGGAAAGGTGCTCCAGCCCTCCAATGAGGACAGGCTGAGAGAGTTGGGATTGTTCAGCCTGGAGAAAAGGCGGCTCTGGGGAGATCTAATTGCAGCTTACCAGTCCCTGAAGGGGCCTACAGGAAAGCTGGAGAGGGACTGTTTATCAGGGAGTGTAGTGACAGGACAAGGGGGAATGGGTTTAAGCTGAAGGAGGGTCGATTTAGATTAGATGTTAGAAAGAAAGTCTTTACTGTTAGAGTGGTGAGGCCCTGGCACAGGTTGCCCAGAGAGGTTGTGGATGCCCCATCCCTGGAAGTGTTCAAGGCCAGGGTGGATGGGGCTTTGGGCAACGTGGTCTAGTGGAGGGTGTCCCTGCCCACAGCAGGGGGGTTGGAACTAGATGATCTTTAAGGTCCTTTCCAACCCAAACCGTTCTATGATTCTATATCCCTGGAGAGACTGCAGCCATGGGTAAGGCCATGTTGGAGCAGCTTTACTTCTGAAGGGACCGTAGCTGTGGGTAAGGCCAGGCTGGAGCAAGTATATCTCTGAGCGCATTGTGGCCCATGGATAAGGTCATGCTGGAACAGGTGCACCTCAAAATGACTGTGGCTGTGGAGAATTATGCTGCAGCAGGTATAATCCTGGAGAGACTATGGCTCCACTTGGAGCAGGTACACCCTTAAGAGAATGCAGTCTGTGGATAAGTCCAAGCCAGAGCAACGGCAAGGGGAGGAGTTAATTTTACTGTTAAACCTAATGGTCTGGTCCAAAGGGACCAGGGGTGGAAACTGTAATAGAAATACCTTTATATTGTTGTAACCCAGGATTACAAGAGTGAGCGAGCGGCTCTGTGGGGCTGAGTTGCCAGCTGGGGTTAAACCATGACACTCAGGTACAGGCAGTTACCTTCAGCAACTCAACAATTAGGAACCTAAGCTCTCCAAAATGACAATTCTGAGCACATCAATTGGGTAACTAAAGCAGATCATGCTGCTCCAATTAGGCAATGGGAAGTCTGGATGCTGCTGCATGCAAGGCAGTGACAAACCTGCTGATTGCTGAAAAGCACCAGCCCAACTCACAGGTCCCTGGCAGACTGACACACAACAGGGCTGGTGTGATTTGGAAACCACTGCAAAACTCCAATTCCAGCAAGGACCAATGTATCTCCTGATACTGGGCAAGGACTTGCCATGCTCCAAGAAAGCCATGGTCCAAGGCATACCCTGAAGCATGAAACTCTGGTTATTCAGATTCACTTGCTTAGGGAGAGGTTTGGACTAGAAAACACAGCAGAGAGAATCACAGTGTGTGGTGTGACCACTGCCCACACAAGAGCTAACCTCTGTCCCATTGTACACAGGGCAAGACTGTTCTGGTTAGGTTGGAGACAGAAAAGTGGCTGGAGAGGGAGGAGAAGCCAGAGCATCCATCTCCATTGAAAAAGGATCTTATCTTTACTGGAGACAGAACCACGAGGATTTTTTTTTTTATCCCTGAGGTTTATTTTGTTAGTGTTTCTGTTGACACTAGTCAAAAGGGATTCTGGGAAAAAAATATAAATGATACTTTTAGTATTTTATAAAAGGAAATGTATGATATCAGTCATTCACTGAGAGCAGAAGACTTACAGCATGGTAAGGAATAGAGAAGAGCTTGGAGATTTATTTCCCATTAGAGTGCAGCAGACGGGGAGGAAGGGGGCACAGACAAAACCAAATGATTTGATATGGAACCAGAGCCAAAATGCAGAAAAGGCAAAAATCAGATTGAGACAGGCTGAAAGATTTCCAGTGAAATATTTCCCTCCCCACAAGAAAAGAGGTATTTTCTACAAAAGGACATGTTCAGGGACAGTTTTCATGAAATTGTTGTTATTTTTCAGTTTGCATTGAGTAACCAACCCAAAAAGGATTAGCACCACCAGAAAAAGAAGTTAGGTTGCAGCAAGACTTATTTTCATTGAAAGCTTAGGTGAAAGCAAAGGCTTATGTGCAATTCTTCCATCAATAAAATCTAATTTTCCAACTATTTTTAAGGCTGAAGTGGGGAAAAAAAAAAAAAAAAAGACTTGCGGAAAAACATTCTCAGGGAAAGCAAGCTAGATGCTATTGACAGTAAATCTACAGAAACTTTTACCAATCTGGCTGCTGTTGTTACCTGTCAATCTCCTAGAGCTGCCACATGAAGGGTAACCATGTCCTGGAGGACAGCCTGATGCTCATAACAGGGATAGGCTCATACACCTGAAAAAATGCCTTTTTTTTTTTTCCCTGGCCATATCTCTTCATCTAATAAAAGGTTTTATCTCTCCCTACACACCTTGTCTCGCTATAACACTTAACCCTCACTAGTTACACACATTCAAAATAACCAAGCCTATTTTGGAGAACGGGAGAGGGCTGCGGCACATTGAGCTGGTGCAGTCGGTCTGGCTGAGGAACGCATCTTAGCTGGGTCAGAAAAGAAAGACTGCTGCCCTGCCTGCCAGGAGGGCAGGCTGACAGGGACCCATTGCTCAATCCCACCCCACTTTGAGGTTTATTTTGCTGTGCCTCTAACCACGCTCCCCAAGCATCTCGTCTCTCATTGCATCCCTGATGCTTCCTGTCGCCCTGTTAGATGTTTTCAAAGTCACTAAAATAGGAAAATACAGACAAACACCCACACAATACAAATTTAGTAACATGAATTGGAGAAGAGAGAAATTTTTTTTTACATGCCGGCTGTTACCAGCACACAGCAACAATTGGTGCAAACTGTACATTTTGCAGTATGTGTCAGTGTGCAGAGACCCAGGCACAGATTTTTAGCAGCAGCAGCAGCTGTGATGAAGCTGGTTTGTAACAACCAGCATAAAGTAATGAAGCAATGAAAACACCAAACTATTTCACTGTGCAGCCAAACTAAATGCCTTTTGGTCCTTCATGCATGAGTCTTATAAGTGCAAACTTTTCACACTAAAAGAAAGAAAATCATCCTTACACTTCAGCAAGAATGATTCAGATAGCCCCAAGCAACAAAGATCTGAGCCGATACAGAACAACAGTACTTGACTGCCTTCGGAAAAGTATTTGCTGATTTTTTTTTTCCATGTGCAACATTGCTTTAAGCTACAAAAGACACAGAGGTTAACGGCAGGTCACTAGGAAGATGTTATTGTGTTATTTCTTTTCAACATGCCTTCCTCCCCTTTTCCAGAGGTGTAGGGCCAAATGGGAGATGGACTGGCAGTGGAAGCCTCCATCCCCACTCTCTAAGCAGAGGTCAGCCCAGCCCTGGGTCTGAGCTTTGGGACTGGAACTTCCTCTTTTACCCTGAAAATGAAACGCAGCATCGCTTTTGTAGAGACTGTTCCAATGCAGTTTTCAAAAGCAGATGTGCACAGAAATAAAAGCCAAACATACGTCAGCTCCACGTGACTGACTCAGAAACCCAGCACATACATTAGAAATCTGGTAAAGAAAGGGTAGGGGAACAAATACCTTGAGAGTTCCCATTATTCAAGTATCTCAGCACTTTCCATCTCTGAAATAAACCTCTCTGATGGGCAGAGTACCTTGAAGGAGTCCCTAGCTGCTCTGGACCTGATAGCAGCAAATATTCAAAGTGAAAGTAGTGTGTGGAGAAGGCAGTCAGTGAAAGTAGGTGGAAAAGACAGTGAAAACCAGAAAAGTAACTGAAGAACCACAGGGTGAAATCCTGGCCTTTCTAAGTCAATGGCAAAAAACTCCCACTGGTTTCCACAGGGTCATTCATGTGAGTTCTCCTTTCAATAGCGAAACATCCAGACAAGCCCAGAAAATTTTATCAGGAAGGATTACGTTCACATTGTCCATCATTCCTTCTGCGGTTCTATCACTGTGGTAAGAGATCAGGTAAGGTCCCCAGAGCACTGCTCTGATGTGGAAGAGGCTATGGCCCTTTGACCTTCTCTACTGGCTATAAGATCAGATATAAGGCCTTTTCATCTCCTGCTTAAGTAGAATTTCTAGCATTTCTTTCACAATGAGGACCAGAGCATAAAAAACTCTGTCTCCAAAACATGATGTTTTTTACCAAATGCTTCCTAACAAACTGATGAGGTAGTACAGAGAGAACGATCTCTCTACCCTGCACGTGTGAGTGTGCCTATGCTCCCCTCTGACACAGCCTCCACAGGCTGCCATAACGTCCAGGGGGCAAGCCTCATCCACGACTATCACCCAGCAGCCCCAGGGTGAAATGAGATAAACTGACCTCCCGCTTAGCAATGGTAGATGGCTTCCCCAGAGCTTCCTTCCAGCTCCGTACATCAGTCATCCCAAGCAGAGGTTGGCTGGAGGGTGCCTCATCCCTTCCAAGACTCACAGCCCTGTCCTCCTCTTCCAAAGCCGTTTATGTGGAAAGGGCAAAGAGAGGTCCCAGCAAAGCTATGACTAATGCCTAGCTAATTCCCAGAAGAGAAGGCAAACCAGCTCCCAAGGAAACAGAGTCTTACTCTTTCCTGACCCAGGCTGTGACAATTTAAGGGAGAACTTGCTTTTACCAGTAAAAATAAATGCTTTCCTCATCAGAGGTTACAGAGGGCAGCTCTCCCGTCTGTGTTACATCTGCAGGGCCAGCGGTGCAAGGGCATACGTCAAGACATTGACTACACTGAGGACCTGCAGCAGCACACCACAGGGATTCACCTAGGAGCAGTCAGAGGAAAAATTTAGTGTGACTCTTGTCCTAACCTTTTTAGGTGTTAAATGCTGAAATCATTGGTTGGTTTTCATTGTCACAACCAGGCAAAACTCATCTTCACTTTCCCTGAGTAGTTGTCTCCTACTTTGGGTTTGAACACCAGAACATATATAGTCCTTACTGCAATGTTCATCGTGTTCACAGGTGTGAAACAGCCCTTCAGTGGAAGCTGCTCTTCACTTATGCGTAGAAAGCAGAGTCTGAGAGTAGCAAACAGCAAATAAGGCATTGCTTAATAAATGGAAAATACAGTACACATGAGTTATTTGCAGCACAAAGCAATAAGGCTCAATGAAGTTGAGGAAATATCTATTAAAATGAAGAACACTTCCAATTACACATTTTTTCCTCTTCAGATGTGTATGTTTTAATTAAGTATTTTTAGCACTTTATGCTTCCTACATTACCAGCTAATTTGTAAATCCCAGCATCTTTACATACTTTTTAAGCTACATTTGTTCTTCTACTGACAATTAATACTTTTACATCCACCAAAGAGGTATAAAATCTTTTATCTTTGCAAAAAAAATATTCTTTTAATGATCTCCAATGTTCTGCTGCAGGCAATATTTTGCAGGTGTACATGGGAGTCGGGAAACAATTACACAGAGCTGGAACTGCCAATTCTCATTCTCCCTTTGGAGGGAAGGAGGATTCCAGCACCCAGTAACTTGTCTTCAGGAGGAAGGATGTTGCACAAAAAAGACCTGCAGTTAGTGCTGTTACTATTGTGCATTTTGCCCATATGAACTTAGATAAGTTGTCTCTTTCTAAAGAAATATAAAATCTCTTGTTCCACCAGTTCACTCAGGCCAGTGTGCAGGAAAACTAAAGGACTAAAACTCTAGCACCTAATCCTAGGGGGTAACTTCTCCCCTGGAGAAGCTGATGTATCCAAAGAGCTTTCTGCGACAGGCAGTATCCACTGAAGGGCCCCTGCAAAAAAGAATATGGAAGCTGATGAGAACCTCACTCTTTCCATGCAGGTTTCACCCTTCTGCAAGGATTGATTTCAAGGAGTTTTACATGCTTGAGGGTGTGAGGGGAGTGTCTCTGTAGCATAACTTTGCAAAGCAGAACTGCAAAAGCTCACCAAGCCTGAACTGCAGAAGGAATTCAGGTCTGAGTGTGTCAGCAAGGAACAGAAGTGCCCAAGAGGACGAACTGCACAATGACGCATGGCTTTCTGTACAAAAAAGGGGAAGTTCATGGGGTAAAATATTACAAGGAAGGAAACTATTTTAACCATATAAATGACAAGCATATTCTAAAAAGTATAGTCTTTAGTTTAGCAGAAGTAGTTTGTGATCTAGGAATACTTTGCTGGTATAGAGGGAACGCAGTATCCAACTTTGCTCTCATGATGCTGTGCCAACACAGCCCATTATGCAAGAGAGGGCTTTCAAATTCTTATTTAAGAGAGGAGATCAGACTGAACTCAAACAGTTTCTAGTTGAAATGCAGCTCAGCGTGGATCTGACCAACTATCATAGCTCAGCGCCAGTCAGCAACTTCAGAGGTGTTTCTGAGAAAGGTTCTTCAACCTTCCTTTGCTTCAGTCTTCCTTGTTCGGGGAAGGAGAGTAAAGCAACGAGACTGAGGGGTTTCATAAAGGAAAAAATTACAGGGTCTTGCCATGGAATAGCTATAACTAGCAAGTTGAGGTATCCATGCCAGACAATGTGTCTGCTGGTTTTGCTGCTGGACTACATCTTACCTTACGGGCAGCAAAGAGAGTTGTCATCTGTAGGCAAGATGAACAGAAAGATGAAGCCACGGGTGCTGCAGAGATGAATGTGTCACATCAAAAGTTCATTTCAAGCACAGGTTAGGATCAACTGGAAGGTGACATAGTGGCAAAATCTTTTCTTCATCCTAATTTCATGGCTAGATCTGTGTAAGAATGAGGACAACAATTTTGAAAAGCATCACCACAAATGTGTGTGTTTATTTTGTTGCATTTTTTTCTCAAGGTTTAAAACTTGATGTATTCAATCAATGCTACTGCTCCTGTTACTGATTAGTCAATTGCAGAAGCAAAAAAAAGGATGCCCAATTTATTATGTACAGAGCTTTGTGAAACTGCAAAAAGCAGAAACCTAGACAAGTCATCCAACTCCTCACTAATGGCCTTCAGTAATGAGGAAATTAGACTAACTGTAGTAAAGATGCAAATAAAAAGCAACATATGAATTCAGGCCTCTGTCTTCATTACAGAATCAATAAGAAATACATGAATTCAGGCAGCCAGAAGTTAAAAGCCAAAAAAAAAGGAGAACAAACCCCAGTCTTTCACATCTGTAGCCTTGGCAGCAAGGAAATCTTATCAAATTCCTTACCACTTAAATGGCAATTTATACCTCCCATCGCCCCACGTGGGCTCTGGTAGCCTATGTCAACAGTTCAGAGAACAAGTCTCCAGAATAGAAAGGTCAGTCTTCCTCTGGGGACAGGAGGAACCTCTCTTGAAGTCTCTTCCATGATGAGACCATGAAATTGTCATGACCCATGGAACTGAACTTGAACCAAATTTAAACTGGAATTTCTGACCAGTCCAAAAATCCTCACCACTTCTTCCCAGATGTTTCTCTTGCAGGCACGATGCCTGTCCTGCTGCAAGAAGGGCTCAAGCAGAGTGAGCCATGCTCTACGGGCTTTTCGGTCATGCTAAAGAGCAAGACTGATCAGCAGCTGCATGAGAAATCCCTTTGAAGGGTAAGTTTCAGACACCCAATCTATTCCGGATAGAATGTAAGAACTCGAAAAATTCAACTGTGATACCAGCTGCTTTTGAGGAATCCATTACACAGCCATCAGCTCATGACAACTCTTGGCTTTTAAAGACTGAACCAGTGACACAGAGGAGAGAAATCTCCATGCAGCTACCTAACCCCTTCGTGGTGAAGTATCTGATAAAGCGGTAAGCCTGTGCAAACTAAATTTAGTGCTGAGAAAATGGAGCTCAAACATTACAAAGCTTTCACTCACGGTGTGCGCATGTGCGTGTGTAGAAATTTGATTCACACACTGCTCTTTGCCAATTAATACCTCCAGATAAAAACACACCAGGGAGACACTCACAATTTCAAAGATTTGTGTGCTCTCCTGCCCTGATAGACATCGTAGCACTTTACAACTGTTTTACATGTCCAAATATTTGCCTGGATAAATAGATTTAGAATAGTTTGAATAAGCTGCACTTTCTCTTAGGAAGCTGGATGAGTCACATCAAAAAAAATATTCTGGAAATCATCTATGGCACAACTACAGACAGGAAAATGAAAGGAGAAGCTGGCACTAAACAATGCATCAAGGGTAGAAATGTCCAGACTATGTGAAATGTTCGTAGCCTATAGATTTAAAAAAAATTTGCCAAAGGAGGCATTTCCCCAAGCTCCATCTCTATGCAAACTGTTTCATAAAACAATCATGGGATATATATCTTTTTTAAAACATAAAATACATTTTTTTTTTATGTGAAAGTCACAGACAATTAAGCTCAGCAAGAGCAGAACTCCTCAAGGTGGTTAGATACATAGCTGGACCAACTGGACTGTGTTAGGACTGGACACTGTCCTAGCACAACCTGTGAGCTCAGAATGTCCTAACCAGTGGGAAAGACTTGCAAACCGTAGTTAGAGCTAGATCTTTTCTTCCCAGCAAGAGTCTCAGAAACCCCAAGGAGTCACTCCTTAAAGTTGTCTGCTTGGCTGGACTGCCATAGTTCCACAGGTCCTGGGTCCCTGCAGCAAGTTGGCCTTAGTCCTGGACCCAGAACCTGCCCAGCATGCTGGAAACACCCCTTGAACCATGACACAAGTATCTTAGATGCAACAAAACAAGTATTTTTCATTCTTTTGCTACTCTGCTTGTACCACAAGGAAGCAAAGGACAAAAATAACGCATGCACCACAAGAGAGGGTTTGAGTTATAATTTTGTGTCTCTCGGGACACAGTGAGAGCCCTCACGTGCTTCAGAAATCCAAGTGAAGATCTAGCAGGTTATGTAGATCAATTGCAGGCATAGAATCAGGGAAGCAAAAAGTTATATTCTCACCATTAAATATAGGTTGGAGCCTTAATAAGGCAGAAAGTGAGGGAAATTAGAAGCTTTTAAATTGAAGTAGTTATGCACTGCAGCAACTGCCAGAAATTATATGCTAATGTCATTCTCTTGCTTTTATTCCTCTCCAGCAACAACCCACTCCCCTCAGTCTCCTGCATCTGCAACTGCTCCCGTCTCACAGATCTCTTACTACTCTCTCTTTAGACAGTACACCCTCCACCATCAAAATGCAACATCCTCCCCCAAAATGCTCCAAACCCAACAACTTCACCACGGATCCAGCAATCTCTCTCCCTGAAAGCCCCCCGCCCAAGCATTAAGTCCCCCAGGACTTCTCCATGTCCGTGCCACAGGCTGGACCATAATCTGAGATCCTACTCATATAATTTATTTCCTTTTCTTTCAGTAAATCTGCTGCTGGAAGGATCCCCTTAGGCATTCAAGCTTTCTCAGCCTTATCTTTCACTTCTGTATACAGGAAATAGTAAAAAAACCCCCAAACCCACAATTAAGACTATTGCATTTTCCCTCCTTGCTGATTTGCTTCATTTAAAAGTAAGAAACATTCCAAGGTTGGCCAACTGGAAACTTGCAGCATGGCAACTTCCACTGCTTTCCTGCCTCCAGGAACACAGAGGAATAAACCCAAACCTTCTTTCCTCCTGATCTTCGGCTAATGTTCTGCATTACACATGCATTGTGCAGTCAACCTACTTTCTGTTATGTACCCTCATACCTCTAATTAAACAGAAGATAATTTCAGCCTTTGGCTGGTTCCTTCCACCTGAGGACTCCAAGCCTACATGATTCCTTCAACTCCGTCTGATCTGCAGTTTGACACAGCACCAAGGGCAGGAGGGTTGTGTGGGCAACCCATGATCCTCCAACAACGTTGGTCCTGTTTGGCAGCCCACGCGTCATCCCCAGACAACCGAGTAGTGTCTCGGTGATGTTGCTTACTGTACAACAGAGGGTGTTCAGACATTACAGAATAAAAACTGGAACTACAACCAAAGAGAAGGGTTGCCTGGGGAAAACAGGTGGAAACCAATCCTGAGGGGCCGTTATAACCCAGAAGCTATTTAGAACTAGAAATAAATACTCTAAGGTTGTCCTGCAGCCCACATACAAGTGCACCGTGCTCTCCTCAGCCACAGGTAATGGTCCTGAATCCCCTCTGCAACCATAGGTAACTTTGCTCTTCTTCCCTGTGTGAATGGCTGATGTTCTCCAGTCACCATGGGTACTTGCATCCAAAAATCAGGCTGTGGCAGGGGATCAATCACATCAGTAGTGATAAGCATAAAAATGGTGTTATACGAAGCAAAGAACCTGTGGAGAGAGTGGGAAAAAACCAAACCAAAACAACAACAACAAAAAAATAACATTTACAGGGGAACACAAGACCAAGGTGAAAAGCAGAAAGCCGCAAGATCACAGGCAGTTATGGGTGACTGTCTTGGCCATCACAACTTGCAAATCAAGTCCACCTCCTGCCCTGGTGGCTGATTGCCAGGAACAAGTTAATTAACCATCACTAACAAATGCACATCTAGTCTAGACTTTAACAACTCTACTAATGCTGGCTCCACCTCCTCTTGGCAGCTTTCCCCAACTGATCTCCTGTGATTGCCCATGGGCCAAATTCATCCCCAGGGAAAGTCTTTTTTCCTTTAGCTTGCATCAGGAATTAATTTAGCCCCAAAAGTATGCCCTAGCATTTTTCCCATAACCTAAAGGAAATAATCATATCTTTTTCTTTTTTAAACCTTCACTCAATAATATTGATCTTTTCTGTCTTCCTCCAATCACTTTCACGCCAAAGGCTTACAGCCAGCTCCTTTTCTCTTTCAGCTGATATTTGTAAGCATTTATTTTATTTTACATGTCGCTCATTGAACTTTTTCCAGTTCATGTGTCTTATTTTAAAACTACAATTCACAAAATAACCTAATTCTCCAAACGGTGCTGAACTGAGTGGAATAATTACCTTACTTGTTTTAGGCCTCTGCTGGAGTCCAGAATTATACACTTGGAAAATTATGATTGTTTTATCTTCTTCTTTTTTCTAGTTTCACGAGATGTGTGAAAGACAGGTTTTTATAAAGGACATAAAACCAGCCAAAACCATAATTACCACAGACAGAAAAGAACTCAGAGAAAAGATGATTTTATGATTAAGGCATTGAAGTAGAAACTCAGAAATTTAGATTCTTTTTGTGCCTCTGCCAAAAACACTCTCTATAACCTTTGCTGAGTGAGTTAATCCCTCTGTGCCTCAAATAAAATACGCTGGCACTTCCTTGTTTTACGATAGCTGATGCGAAAACACATTCATTCACATTTGCGAGATGTTCAAATACACCAATAATCAGAGAACCACAATGACTGGGATGGTTACAATCATCTGGCTGTATTTAATCATCTCTTGTCAAAAGCATATGCATCTTTAATCACAAGCACATGGGATATAGCAGCATTGCTCTTGAGAAACAAGCGCTATACTGTAAGAAAAAAAAAAACAAGAGCAAAAAATCCATGTTCTGAACAGAAAATATTTTGCAAAGCAGGGCAGCAAACATCTAAATGTAAATCTGAAGCTTAGCATCTCCCCATTCCAATTCCCCCAAAACAGGGACAGGCTCAGGTCTCTTATTAAAAAAAACCTGACCAAAACGTCAATTCATATTCCACTGGAGATGCGCGAAGTCAAGAGCAATTACAGCAACTCCCAGACTTCCATCTTGATACCCAGGAAAAGTACACAAAAAAAATGCTACTAAAGGCATACACACAGTTTTTAAAATAACCTTAGGAACAGGATGCCAGGAGTCAAGGGGATTAGATGCATGTTTCCAGGATGAGATGAGGACACTGAACCTCCAGAATGAATTCCATTTAAAAACTCTGAGACTGAGTGATGACTGAAATAAGAAAGCAGGAAAGTCAAGCAACACAGCAAGCAAGGGTCACTGCAGGCATGTGTGAAGGTAGATGCCTTCACCCAGCACTTCAGTGCCTTCATGGCAGTTTTGGGCACAAACCAAGGCAGATCCAGGTCTTCTATCTGATGCTGCCAGTATGAACCATGCTTGCATCACACGCTTGTATAGAAAGTGCTGCCACCATGCTCTGCCCACCCCAAGCACTCTGCCTGCAGGAGAAGTCAAGCTCACGGGTGTCTCCCTCCTCCTCTCTTCCAAAGACTAGGAAGGCTTCTATGTCATCCGATCCCCCCCTTCCTTTTTCATTGCTTTAATAAATTAAGCTGAGCAACAATAGAGATGAGAGAAAGCAGGACAATGTGGTAAATGTAGCAGAAAGAAATTTGAATTGTAATGAGGAGAGCTAATCAGGGAAAGAATGGACTATAGAAAAAGCACTAATGAGTTTCTAAATAAATTCAAAAGGTTAATATTGTTCTATCTAACAAATACGAGAAAAATCCTAATGTGAAATTAAAGGTCTCACTCCAATGCCCTTGTGGCCACATGTTAAAGCCATACCACCCACCCACTCTATTTACCTGCCTGGCCACCACAGCCTTCTGCTGCCTCTTATAGACGGCTGTTGTCAATGGAATCTCTTCAGATGAGCCCTCTGTCTCAATCTCTTTTGTTTCTGTACATCAAATGCTTGAGCAAAAGTCAATTAGTCAATGACCAGACTCTCTTTGACTTTCAGAGTCTGCATCAAGATTTTTGTGACTCGTTTATGTTAGCATTAAAAAAAAAAATCAGCAATCAAAATGTGGTGTTCAAACCATGCGGGATGCACGTGTGTTTGTGAAGTGCCTGATGATGCTGTTTTCAAGCACATTTGTATTCACTTTTATTATCACATGGATTGCCAGGATGAGTAAAAAGCCAATGCAGGTTCACTGAAGAAACAGCAAGTAAAAATAAGAGTTTATAAAAATAAAAACTGGAGGGGTTTTGTTCGTTTGTTTTAATTTATATGATGCCAGTAGTTCAGAATATAAAGCTAAGACTTTCTATATATAATAAAAAATGAAAATATTTAGAGTCCTTTATGCATTCTATTACAAAACACGCTAAAAATTGTATTTCAGCCAAAATATGTTTTTGATTTTTTTTTTTGTGAGGAAAGCAGCCCCTTTCAAGAAAAGAAAAATATCCAATTCCCAGCAAAGTAATAGACTCACAGGCTTTTCATAAGAATAGAAGATCTGCTCAACTATTTTCTTGCTTGAAGGAAGGAAATGGTGCCATTATAATATTTTACCCTGAATATAAAAAAAAAACCCCAAACCACAAAACCCCACACAACTAGAATGACATCATTCTTTGGGGAGAAGTCTGAGTATATTTGTGTACACGGCTGTCCATCTGTCTTCTGAACTGCAAACAAAATCTAGAGGGAAGAGATGAGGGTAGCCGCACATTTATCTCCCGCCCTGGTCCCACACTGCCTGGAGATGAGTTAGGTGCAGTCCCAGAGCTGTGTAACCTCGTTATGATCCAACTTTACCCACACTAATATATCTATCTGCACACATCGCTGCAGGCATAGCCACACGCTGACGCACCGGCACAGCCGGGGGATGACAATGACTCAGACCCCATCAGGTCTGCGCGGGGCTGAGCGTGTCCGTGCTCCTCTGCCCTGCCCCGGGCAGCAGCTGTGGTCAGACCTGATGCATGGTCCCAAGAGGCAGAGCTGCAACCATTCAAGCTCGACCAAAGGATCCTTTCGCTCCTATCACTTACAGAAAATGAACAAAATTAAGATATGCACCTTTTTTCTTTCAGGCATGTGAATTATTCTACAGTTGGAGTAACACTCCTGTGCCAAGACTGACCACGCAATACATTATTCACAGGAACCTTGCAAAATGCTGCTCAGCCACTCACCTGCCATGAATAATTTTGTCTGACAGGCAGGTTAAATACTTTAACTTTCTAATCCTCTTCCTCCTCGCAGGGGAGGTGGGCATTCATGCACTGCACTGAGAGGCATCACGGCAAGGATGTTTAATAGAGGTTTTGGGGGAGTTCGACCCTGGGAGGGAAAGACTGAAAGCAAAAAAACCTTGGACCCAAGAGACAGGAGGAGTGGGAAATGCATGGAGATAGAGACTTGACAGTCAAGACATGCAAACTCTTTGTGAGCAACCCTTTGAATGCCAGTGGGAAACACGCACGTACCCTCACGTCAGTTATGGAGAGCTCACCAGAGCTCCTCAGTGTTTCCAGCTCAACCCAGGAGGGAAATAAGATGGAAAGCAGTGGAGCAGCTTGTGCTCCTGAGCCCAAGGTGGAAGTCTCATCAGCTGAATGTTTCTGGCATTACTCTGTCTGTAAAAGCTTAAATGCAAAAATCTTTCTGAGACAAAGGGCACTGCGATGAAATTGCTAACTGTGAATAAACAAGACAGTTGCACAGCTCATCATAACCCTAATGATCCTCTCTAAATCACACAGACCCATCACCTAGATCTATTGGCCACATTAGCAAACTGCTGAGTGCGGGAAATATGGAGAGGATCATTTTTAAAGGGTTTTGCATGCCACACTCATTGGGAACCCTTTGAGATGGAGTCTAAAGCAGATGGTGAAATGGGAAAATTATTCACGTTCATTCTTTAGCAGCCTAAAATAAATTAAAAAATAAATGAAATCACGAAAGCCCCATTCAGTCACACTTTTGCTTTTGCAGCAGTCATAAAAGCCCCAACAGGAAGAATCTAATGCTGCTGCATTCTGCACCACAAACCTGCTCCTAGTTAATTGGTTCAAGGGCACAGGAACAGTAATAGCCTGCTAAAAAAAAAAAAAAAAAAAAAAGTCTTCCGCCTTCATTGGCTATTGTTCAATGGCCTGACAAAAGAACAAACAAGCTGAAACAGTAAATAAACCTCACTGTACACAGTATTGAATGCTGAAACCCTTTCAATTTTCCTTCACATTTTCTTACAGAACAAGATCTTTTGCTTTGAGCTTCTCATCTGCTCTGCAATGAGACATCTTTACTAGTCCCCCATTTTACAGACAAGGAAACTGAGGCACTGATTTCATCCAGAGGGTGAACAGCAAAGTCAGGACTGGACCCTACATCTAATCCAACCCCAAGACTGAGTTTTTCTCCTCATTTTTCAGGAGGACCAGCTCCTTGAGTGAGCTCCTGGTCTATTAAAGCATCAAAGTCTCCTGAGCTAAACAAACTGTGGCCCCTGCCACAGAAACACCAGGACTTGTAGCCTCTGAAGTTTTCCCTCGCTCAGATGAGCCAGAGGACCTGTGGAACGTGCCACAAGGGAACCACACTCTCACGGCAGCGACTTTTTTTACTTACCATCTTAAACACAAGAAGTAAATAAAGAACACTGCAGTATTCATAAAGCGTTTGTGTGTGAGAGCAGTACAGAGCTCTGTGAAACTACTGAAAGCAAATGAGGGAGAATGTAAATGTTTCATACTAAAAATGCTAAAGTTCACCTTTAAAACCACTAACACCAAACTTACCTAATATTAAAATATATTTTCTAAATGGAAATCTCTGACTTAGTTTTTGCTCCTGACACTTCACAGCCCTGTTGCTTTCTGGCTTTTTCAATTCCTATTAATTTTTGGCATGATGAGTAAAACCTACCAAGGCTTACAACCGCTTGCAGTTCTAATCTGCGTTCCTCTAAGCTTCTGTCCATGGTCCTGACGCTATTTTAATTTTATCCTCCTCTCTCTAATGCACTAGGGTGTGCAAAATGAGTTCAGCTCACACAGTGAGAGCTGCCATCAGCAGAGAGCTGCTTCATTAGTGTTTTTCCCATCAGGTTAGTGCTGGGATAAGCAGCCAGCTGTTTCAGTGAATAAACATATGTGGACCTACATCACCTGGACAGACTGCCCTGCCTCATTTCACAGAGTCTAGCAACTGTGAGACAAAAGTTAACACAACTCCAGCCCTGTCCACTGCCTGGATGGATTCGCCTGCGCAGCCCAGGCTTTGGGACAAGAGGCACCAGCAGTGCCCTGAGCTGGGGGCAGGCTCCGGGAGCTGCTCCCTCTCGGCTGACCTCTCCCAGGGCTCAAACAAGAGTTGGTGACTGTAGTTAGGCAAGATGACACACCAGCTGAGCCCTGGGGACCGCCCTTCTGCTCTTAGTCCATGGTCAGTGAAAGCTAGAGCGACTCAAGAGAGTCCGTGCTGACAAAGCTGAGGCTCGATACATGCGCTTACTGCTGGCCACACACAACTCAGCTCGCCACAGTGAGACCACCGTGTTCCCAACCACTAGTCAGTACTTAAAACTGCTTCCTCAGCTTCAGCAACATGCTCAGAAAATCCTGCTTGCCAGTTTGAAACATCCCCTGGGATAAGACTTTCATGCTCTGCTCCCAAAATGAGGATTGCTACTGGAGTGGAGGAAAACTTCTCTGTGCTCCTCTTTGTGTCTTCTCAGCATCAGCTGAAAGCTCTGAGCTCTGGAAAAAACACGGCTTGGTAAAGGTCATGATCTGAATGCAGATTATTCATAGACATGAATTTATCTGATGAATTATTCTAAACATATAACTCATCTGGCTCTACTGAGCACGTATAGGATGCGCCTCTGCAGCTACTCTAAATACAAAGCGGGGCATTAAATAAGGACAGTCACTTGCTTGAAAGCATAATATTTTATTTTCCACAAATATGCTAATTCTTTAATTTTCACACTCTGTGCTGACTAGAAATACAACCTGAGCAAGATACGTTTTCTTGTAGCTGATTACTAGGTAGCATATCACAACTGATATCCTAGATTTTAGACCCCGATTCAGTGCTTCCTTCAACTTTTACCTAATTTTGATCATACAGTAATGGATTTTGAGTTGCTTACAAACATGTAGGACTATCATCTGTCAGCCATGTCCCCACACTACTCATTATTGGTGCTACCGAGCAAATTTATTGGCAGGTTTGTCAGAAAATACAGCATTTTTTCTAGTGCCTTCTAAATAGATACTAAGACGCAATGAAGAACCAGCTGTTTCAGTATCCACCCCAACCTCCTCATGAATATCCTGGTTTCTGGGCTCCAGTTTACTGGATTCAGACAATAAAAGCAAAAACTGAGACCCCATATCATTTAGCACATCTTCTTCACTTAAGCTTCACTGGTCCTGCTATACAACTCTTCATTTTAAAAAGGCTATTTTCTGTCACTGTGATCTCTGCGGAGCACAAGCTCCCACGTGGAGGGACCACAGGCATCATTTTCAATAGAATCTGGGGAGGTTAGAAACAATTTATTCTGTCTGTTGTAGGTAGGTCTAGTTAGAGCTAATCTAATTACACAGGAATTATAGGAATCGTCTCCAAGGAGGAAGGCACTAGGCCTCGGTCCAAGAGGAATAAACTGCAATTCACCAAAGCAAGAAGGCTCAGAGATACTAACCTGGGACTGCAGCATGTAATTCCTGTTCAGGGGTGCATTTGCACGTGGTTAATTGTACCGATTTTAAGTGCTTTGCCCAATCTGGTAAATGGAAGCACATGCTTAAAGCTGAGCTTCAGTGCTTGTAGGAGCTGGGACAATATGAACATGTCAGCTTGGGTCCATCTCCAAAATTCACAGCTCTGTGGAGTCATC
Organism: Grus americana; assembly: GCF_028858705.1. Lineage (NCBI taxonomy): Eukaryota > Metazoa > Chordata > Aves > Gruiformes > Gruidae > Grus > Grus americana. Next base: position 4,533,151 of record NC_072868.1, read on the forward strand.
CTTTTCTTGGCAAATTATAAAAATATCTCCAAAGGCTTTAAGTCACACGTGATGTATGTAACTCCCATGGTATTTTGCCATGACAAAAGAGGGATGGGAAAGTTCGCTATTACCAAATTTGAAAAAGACAAATTTGCTGCCGTCCCACGGTGTTTGGGACTCTCGACTGTCTTAGTGCTTGAGCCCAACACAAGCACAGAGAATTTTAGGACATGAAGAAAACAGAAAAAATACTTTAAAAACTAGTGGAACTCTTTGAATCTCCTGAATAGTTTGAGTGCATTGTTGGTTCAGGACAAATATTCAATTTAATTCTTATCTTATCCAAACTCCAAATCTTTTGTCATCAGTTATTTTCCAAGGCACTGAACAAGAGAGCTCTGAACTTACATTCAAAAGACACAGACACAACACAGACCGCTTCCACTTCCCTCCCCAGAGATTAGCCCAGACCAGACTCCTGATAACCTCTAGATACTGGGAAAGTTCAAATCCAGAACAATCCAGAATTAAATCCCAAACTACAGAAATAATGGCAGTATCTAAACATTACAAGTAATTTTCCAGATATACCAGGGCAGATCAAAATCCAGGAGTGGTTACATTAATGGGATGTAATTCTGTTGTACAAGGTTGAGAGTTCTCTTTAGATCTCTGTCAAAAAAAAAAAACATTCAGGTATAAGAGACTTTTTTTCTCACTTGTTCTCTTCACCATCTCATCCTGTCACCTATAAAATTGCTTCTCCACTTATTCCACAGATGGGAGAAACAAAAAAAAAAAAAAAAAAAAAAACAAACAGACCCTAAGCCAGGCACTTTTCTTGGCCATGTCCGATCCATCGAGCTCATTAGAAGAGTTTGATGTAATCGTCCCTTTGAAAAATAAACGTCTATTAAGCGGAAGCTGATCAGAAGAAAAGTAACTTTCATATATTTTCTTGATTTAAAAAAAAAAAAAAAGGTCAGAAAGATATTTTTAAAGTTCAAATAAAAAAATTGCTCAAAGTAAGATGAACTATTTTGGTATTAATTCCAGGAAAACATTAATTCTGTTCAAGTAAACAAAATTAATTGACTGATTACCAAAAATGTACAGATTCTAGCTCTTCCTTCTGATTTGAAATCTCACGCACTTCCCCAGGAAAAGAAATTAATTATGATATCAAATCAGATATTGTCATCACTTTTCTGAATCTTTTCTTCATAATCACTTATTGAGAGCAATTTTTCCATTCTTAAGTAAATAATTCAGGGGTTTTTTGCCCCCAACAAATACCTGGCACAGACATAGGTCACTAAAACGCAAGTCACCGATGGCTGAGTATCATTTCCACATTGGCACGCAACGTGTCCAGCAAGCGCTCGCCTTCTCCTGTGCTGTGGTGGTAAATCTTGTCCCAGCAGCATCACCCCGAGCAGCAGCGGGATGCACGGGACATATTCCCTTTCCACTCACACCAGGGGAGTGACCACATGTGGACTGCAGTGCAGATCCTCAGGATGTTCCCCTCCTGATACATGTTTTCTGTAAGAAAGAATCCCTGTGCTTCTCTCAGCTGTGAGCAAGATGCACTTTTATACTGAGAAAACTAGCCTGGACTGACTCAAAGTACCTACACAAAGTCAAAGATCACCTGGGCCTTGTTGCCACAAGGCAAGGTTTAGGCATGCGATCATCACATTAAGAAGAGCCTTCCCCTGTGGTCAGAGCACCACCAGCTGAAGTAGTATTGTAGCGGCAAGGCACGCAGAGCATCCCCAAGCCCCATGGGGACGCTATGGAAAGCTTCAGCACAATAAAGTTGCTTCCCCTGTTGGAAATATGAAGGCCTGGGGCTTTCTATTCTAGATCTTAATTTTCCACTCATCTCCTCCATAGTCCAAAGAAAAAATGGGTCCAAGTGGACTTCAGGAAGGAAAACGAGAGAAAGAAAAGCATAACCCCTTCCACCTTTATTGCCCCCAAACCTACTCGACTTAATTTCCACAGCGAGTCCTTCAAAATACAGGAGGTGTTGTGCTTACACACATGCCAAGAGCAAATCAAGGCCACTTTGACACTCCAGAGGACACCCGGGGCCTTGTGAGCACAAATATATACCTCCAGCTTTCCGCACGGACCTCAAAGGGGTTGTGCAGAGGAAGGACAAGCCCGACAGATTTGGCATGATGTGGGACTTGGAACAAAACATCAGCTATTGCAGTGGAGGGAAGTCCAAAAGCACTGACAGGTTTAACTCTCAGCAGAACGCGTTATACTACGGAGTGTACATGTGGGGAAATAAAAGATAAACTGAAAAAGATGAAACTGCTTCAGACAGCATCTTTATCCAACCAGTAGAAAATCAGCTGCTTGGCAATGGGGGTTCGTCGGCTACTTTATTTTTGAGAGCTGGGCAGCCCAAACCTGGGGGATTCTACTAAAAATACTCTGAGTAGGGCACACATAGGTGCGCCTTCATCATGAGCACTTTTGGCTTTGCTTTCATATAGGGAAAGGGAAGGAGGAAGGAAAAAAATGTGATAGGAAGGAGTGGAACAGCAGAACTAGATGGTGGCACGGGTGACAGGAAACAGTTTATGACTTACTTGAGAGCCTTTTCCAAGTCATCAGTTCTGCAGCTCAAACAGCAGCGGAGGTTTGTTCGGCTGTATTACACGCAGACACATAAGGACACACGCATTCAGAGTTGTTTGTAACCACGTCTTTCATCCTGAGCTGTGGGATTGCTTCAACAAGCCACATCTGCGCGGATTTGTTTTCATGCTTAGTGCTGAACAGACAAGGTGGTGACAAAATTCAGATTATTCTGACCAACCGAAGTGGGAAGTTGCTCTAATTCCATGGAAACTTCTCTTACAATAATTAATATGAGCTGAGCTTCACAGCTTTTTGTGCAATATGCTAAAATCAGAAATAAAAATGCAAAAGAGTGTCCCTAAGATACATTTGCATCATTGTTCTGTGCTAACTTGAGAGAGAGAGACTGGTGCTTCAGCTCAACAAACTCTGCCTGACAGAGCTTTGGAGAAGTGAAACCCAGTGCTGCCCTCCCTCAGGATCCCTGTATAAAACCCCAGCACTCAAACATTTGTTAGCTTCAGTATCCCCTTGGATCTCATTAACCATCATGGTTTGGGTGGAGACAAGAAGGCTCTCAGAAGCCTTGTGAGACCTCCTAACTGCACTTCACACCCCTTACCCTGGGTTTTGGACTGGGTCATAATCTGCATCTGCAGAAACATTTGCTGCTTCTCCCCAGACCCTCCTGCAAACCAGGTCTCCCTCGCGGCAGTGCCAGTCCCCGCCACTGACCTACGTTCAGAGCTATTTCCCACTTGGCTGACTATTAACTAGCTATATTGAACCCACAGAGAGACTAAAAGTAGTGAATTAAGGAGAAAAACTCAAAGGAAAAAGTCTTCCTTCCCACTGTAGCTGAACAGGAATGACATGTTAAATGTACACCCACAAAACCACATAATAATTACCCAGGCCTTCTGTTTGCATGGTAATTACAATGAAACAGTTTAAGGAGCAGGAATAGAGTCCTGCATATCAGCATGGTTGGTTTTCTAGTCACCTCCTCCATCTTAAATTCCTCTTTCCTCTGCAGCAAAGGAGACCCTCCAGCTCACGACTTCCCCCAGCCGCGACCCTGTGGACCTGCTCCAGGTGCGTGGGACGGCGCTGCTCAGGACAGGGATTGAGGAGCTCCACGCTCCATGCCCCGACACTGGGACCACATCAGCGGGTGCCACCACGCAGGCAGCAAAGGTGCCGTCAGCTGTCCAAACAGCGCCACGGGCACCGCTCCGGGGCTGTCTTGAGACTACTTAATGCGTTCTTCAGTTCCACCAGAATAAACCATCATTAGCTTTCCAGTCCCTCCTGTCCGTGTAGGAGAAAACTCCTTGATTCCCTAAATCAATGGACAACTGCTGGGTCGGTTCAGCTGGGACCAAGCACAGCGGCTGCACCCACGGAGGTGGGACTCTCCCCCACCATCCTCAGTGGCAGATGAGGAACTTCAAAGCCTGTGGGCAACCACGCCGAGGCCGCTAACATGCTTCACTTCAAACGCCAATACAAACTCCCAGCTTGAGGCATTAAAATTTAATTACCAAGGACAGCTGGATCCAGGCGAGGGTCTGACTCTGAGGACCTGGAGAAAAAAAACCCACTCCATTCAGCAGCAAGCTGTCCGGCGCTGAGGAAATGGACTCCAGCCAAATATTGTTTATACGTCTTAAGGTCTCACAGATTTCATTCCAGCAGGCTTAGCCGGCCAAGCAACCAAATCCAGGCCTGCAGCCTGCGGTACGTACCCTCAGGGACAGCCCCGGGGCCTCAGTTCAGGGGACCTGCTTTGCCGTCTCCATGCTTTTTTGGGAGGGAGCTGAGTCCTGCCACATGGCTGCCCCATATTTTATGGGTCACACATGGCAGTGGGACAGGAGGACACAGGCATCTGTGCACACACCGTACCTCAGGGCTGGCTGCTACTGCCAGCACCCACCAGCACTGCAGCTGGAGCACCCTCCAGCCCGTGACCGGTTTACAGCAAGCGTGCAGGTGACAGATTTCATATTTTCTGTCAGAAACGAAATTCAATCTCACACAAATAATTGTGTTTGTTTTCCCTACAGGTTCCAATCAGGCATAGCTAGCTATTGAAAAAGCCAAATACTCATCAAATTTGCTTCTCCTCTCATTTTCAATGCCATAGGTTGCAAATTTTTCTCCTGGATGGGTGGTGCTAACTTAAATACTTGGACATCAGCTGTGTTCCAGTTTTCAGTGAATCAGATCAGAATGGGGGAGCAGATATCTTTATACATACAAACAGTAATTTTTAAACAGCGTTTTTGTTGCAGTGAAAGACAGGCAAAACCGAGCAGTTCTGAAACTGAATTTGCAACACGGGCTCGATTGTCTACTTTACCCCCAGCAAACCTACAGTTCTTTTAAGGGCTGATGGTGATGTTTTTAAAAGCACACAAACCTTTTCCAGGCTAAAGGGACAGCGGTGCCATGCAACACCAAAGGAAAACCAGGCCGGTCCCTGCGGTGTGGCAGCCAGCCTGCCACCAGCCTCCCCCCTCCCAGCACTGGGGCTTGGGGCACCCGGGGGTGCAGCTGGGGTCCTGCGACCCCAAAACGCATCTCCCAGCCTGACACGCTCTTGGAAGGAGTTTTTTGGTGGGGGAAAGGAGTGTTCGCTCCGCACTTGCCGTGCGTGGGGCTTTGTCCCCCTCTGGTGACTGGCTCACGGAAGGACAGAGCAGAAGGAACCGCTCTGGCTCAGGCACAAGCTGGGCTTACCATCCGCCTGGGCTGGGTTTAGCCTGCAAAAACAAGACAAGGAGAGACATGATCACAGCATATAGTTAAAAAAAAAAAAAAACCCCAAAACAAAAAACCCCACAACAACAACAAACAACAAACCACAAAAAACTGAAACAAAACAGAAACACAAACCCAAAACCCACATGAATGCAATGTAACCTCCTTGGGGCAGGGACCGTGCCAAGGCTGGTTTTGCACCTTCCCCAGTGGGAATGGAAGCAGAGATGCTGCTCTGAATCTGAAGATGCCCACACTAAGCAGGCAGTGCTCCGCTTCTCCAGGAAATTAATTGTACTTGTGAAGATTTTGTACCTGCAGAGCAAGATGCTGCTCACCAGCCTTGAAGGGAAGTTATTGCTGCTCCCCTGAAGGCTACGGCTGAAGAATGTGCTTTACTCCACTTCTGATTTAAGGAAAGGCAGGATAGTTCCCACTGAAAGCAAACACCATCCTCAGAGAAAGGTAAACACACACACACGCAGGGTTTTCCCTTAAATAAAGTTTTGTATGATTTTTTTTGGCTAGCCCAACTTTTAATCTACATAAAGCACACTGGAGACGTGAGCATTAGTGGAGGAAGTATTTACTGAGGGGAGTCCTCGTCGGTAATGGAACCAGGAGAAAAAAATACCATTTCACCTTCTAGGAGAATAAGGAAAGGAATGCTTTTACTTTTTATTTTAAAAAACCCCGCACTGTTCCAGCAGATTCATTAGGAATCCACCTAAAAGTTCTCCAAACTCTTTTCATTCCAATAAGGAAAAGAGAAAGTTTCAAATTTTTGAAAGTATTAATCAAAAGTATTAATTAAAAGAGAGAGTGGAAAAGTTCCACCTTGGAAATCTGAAGTATTATAATTTTTTAAATCTTCTGTTGTACATTCAATTTTAGGCCTGAAAAATGCTGGAAGTCTAACAACAAAAAATAATCTTTTGGATTATAATTTTTAACAAAAACATGCAATCAACAACCATATCGTATGCTGGGGGGGGTTGCCATCTTGAGAAATAAATATGGGTGAATTTGGTTACAACTATTTGGAAAAATGCCCTTGGGCCTGGCACAGCTCTGCCACTCACAGGCAAAGCTTCTCACACTGCAAACAGCCTTCGTGGGCAGGTACACTTGTGTGTGATTTTGTTTGTCAGAAGCAAACTCAAAGCCATTTAAAAAGGCATTTTAGAGGTAAGTGGAGCATTTTCCTAGATGCCTTTCCGTTCCCTGAAATCCCTGGCATTTGGGGGTTTAGCTGTATCGATATAGAGAGTAACGCAAGAAACTCAAAGGCTGAACGCAAAATCCTGTTGCAACTAAAGCAATCAATGGAGCCTTGCCATCATCTTCAGCAGAGCTGAGATTTCATATGATTTACATCATTTTTGTCGGATTAAAAGACCTTTAAGAAAGCCACAGCGCTCACTGCTCCTCTGACATCCACAGCTCCATACAGAGGTGAAAGCCAAATGGAAAAGAGACAACTTTTTCAATTGGGTCTCATGGGGGTTTGCATTTAGGATTGCAGAGCTTTGTGAAACGACAATGAACTCGCTGCTCTAAAGACTTTTGGTTTAAAGCCACAAGCCCAAGAATGAGGCTTTATGATCTGATTCTTCTGCAGATGCTTCCTTATGTTCTAATACTCTCACAGATAATTTTCCTCAGATATTTAAAAAATGCTTAAAATGTTTATTTTTTGTTATTTGGTTTTTTTCACAAGCGGAAGAAATCCTAGTACTTGGCTTGTGTACGGGTTTTATATAGGGGAAAATGTTCACATTTGTGTCATTTCCCAGACCTAATTGCTTTGTTGACATCATTATCCTTTCTTTAAATCTGTAATTTGAAAGTTTTCTAAATTTTTCACTGCTCTTGAAACCACTGCTTTTAAGGGGAACCTGCAAGGCAGAAGTCTGCTTTATACTTCTATCATCTCTCCCATTAACTTCAGAAGGTCGGGAGTTTTTCCCTCCATCCTGCCCTGGCAAGTGCTCTGTGCAACATGTCCCTGTTGCTCTACAAGTCTGCACTGGTCATGGTGGAAAGACTGTCCTGGAGAAATCACTGACGTTCAGTACTGAAGGGGTGCCAAGGGCTCCCATGGTGAGAAGTGTCACCTCATCCACACCCCTACCCTGCGGTAGGGTCCTGGTGCTTCTCCAGGTCAGCGAGAGCAGCTCTGTAGAGCTTCTGGGAGAAGCTCCTCTGGGCAGATCTGCTCTAGCATCACAAGAAACCAGGACGAAGAGGCATTGCAAGGATTTGTGCATTCCCAGCCCACGTCTGCTGGCTGGCAATAAGGAGGTACTGAATTAGTGCCATCCATCCCCAGGGAATGGTAGGAAACAGCGTTTCCCCACCCTTACTCATTTTCCCCAGTTTCTCTGTTTACAGCTGCGCCTGTTTGCTTCACGAGCCGTCTGGTGGTGTCCTCTAGTGGTTCCTTCCCGCACAAGAAACACCAGCTTCCTTGGCTAATTTATGTCAGCTGCATTGTAAAAGCATTTGGGGGAAGGAAAACCACAAACTTTTGACAGGACTCAAAGGAATAGAAAAATATATGACATACTTCTTCATCCATGTACAGTTATAGCAAAATTCAACCTGTCCTAATATTAAGGAAATTTTATGAAAGGTAACAAACAGCAGCGTAATTCAATATTTTTGAAGTGATGGCTTTCTATAAATATAGCAAAAATCAGAAATAGCCAGTGGAACTATTAATTAAAATGTGAAAGCAGATAAATAATGAATAGCAGTGTCATGTATTCATTAAGATTCTACAAATGAAAAATATCTCTCCTGGTTATTCCTTTGATGAATCTAGCCCAAATATACTTGAACTGCAACATAAAAAATTCAGGATGCTCGTATTTCATTCTGTATCAGCCATTCTCAGATCCCCAAATCTCAAAGCCAAGAACTGCAAATGTCTAATCACAGCATCGACACTGACCTCTTTCTCTAGCCTTCGACAAGTTATTTAACCTGCCATAGTCTTAAGACAAGAACGTCTAATAAACCCTTACGAAGTCGTGCATAATTTTGTGAAGTTGAGACACTCTTGCAAGGAAAGCATTTAGCTCGTGTGGGGTCCAGGGCTGTGGATGGAAATGTCAGTGTTTGGTCCAAGGACTCCTGCGACCTGAGGCTATGTCTCGTTTATTCAGGGGATCATCTCAGAACGACCAGAAGGTCCCACATCTCCTGCTTGCTCTGGCTGTTTGCTTTGTGGAGATCCCATGGGCCTGTAACTGAAGACTGGCAGGTAGAAATCTGTACTGTTCACCCTGCCCTGGCTCTTGGCAAACACATTTGTTCCTTTAGATACAGAGATACCAGCCAGAGCCAAACCGGCTACACTGCTGGTCTCTGCCTCCCCAGCACGATCAGCCACACTGTTGTGGTCCACCACTGCCTTTAATTCAGGGATCCGGTTCTTCCTTACCATCATAACTGCACGCTAGCAGGGAACATTTCCAATTTATAGGCAAATTCCTTATGTTTTTAGAAGTTCAGTGATAGCCAAGGATTATAGCAAATTATTCAAGTTTTAGAGAGAGTCGATCTCACTACAGTGACAGAGGGACTGAGCTGCACAGCAAGGAAGGGAGCTACGAGGAAGGGGTGATGCGGACACCCACGGAGGAGAAGGCTTCTCCATTTATTCTGCATTGCTCACAGTGGTACAGCTTCCCCAGACCCATCACGACAGCGTGCTTGCTTTCTTCTCTTATGGAAGCCAGATTGCCATTGCTTATTCAATCAATGGCTTTTCTATCACAATTGTTGACAAAATTTCAACCCTGCACCATCACTGGGAAGACTGTTATGGTACCACCATCTACAACATCTTTTGGAGACCAATCCATGGCTTCATAGTGAGAATGACCATGACGTGTCATCCTTGTCATATTGCTGTCACCCTCAGCAGGATTTGATTTGAAGATGCAAAACATCAAGGGTGTGACCCTTCTCTAGCAGTCTACCACTTCTAGCCCTACTTACAGGAATAACCATCTGCAGGAGATGGAGGCTTTCCTCCAACCACTTGTGCTCAGCACAGTACCATCGGTGTGCTAGATATATTTTGGGGGCCTGTCAAGCAAAGGAAGCATGTGGGAGGATGCAAGGATGCACTGCACTGCTGGAGGGAGAAGGAAGAGAGAGCTACAGGCCTGTATCTCCCAGATAAATCTCTGTGCAAGGTAGATTAGAGACAGGAAACAATGGGTCCACTGGCTGCATTAAATAAGTATATTTGAAATAAATCTACAGACGTATACATGTATAACACACTAACATTGTTTCCTTGTTAAAATGTTTTCCAAAAGCACCTAAGCCCCTTTTCAAGAACCAGAACCCAGCATGTCACTAAAATCCAAAGGCAGCCTTGGGCACTAAGTCACCTCAATACCAAAAAAAAAAAAAATACAAAAAGAAATACAAAAAGACCCCAAACCAAAACACAAACATCCAAACAAAAACCGAAACAACCAAAACCACGCATATAAAAAAAACCCACCTCTAAGCCAAAACAACTGCCATGTCAGTACTCTACAACACGAGTAGCTACAACACACTGCGACTTATTCCTGGAGCAGGCTGGTCCTCCTCCCACCCCGCCTGTGCAGAGGGGGAGCAGGAGGGCAAACAGGCACCGAGCCTCCTGCCACGGCCAGGGGATGGCTCAGCCCAGCAATTCTTTTTGCTCACACAGAAAACGTTTTCACTAAACATTAAAATAAGGTTCCTGAAGTGTACTGGCAGTTGTTAATAAAAGACATGCTTTCCCCTGGGGTTTGTCAGCTCTGCACTTCAAAGCTCATTTTACACGCAGACCAACGCTGTATTTTAAAAAGCGAATGTTAACATGAGCTCTTTAGTCAGATGAATAAAAGTATCAAGAGCCCCCTCTCCTTCCCCCTCCCATTAAATTAAAAATAAATAAATAAATCCCAACAAACCATCAGCCTCTGATGGATTTCACATTACAATTGTTTTTCTGACACATCCTCACTCCTCTGATTTGCTCCCTGGATTTGTGCTGCCCCACCACCATCACCCCTCTACTCTCCCCGCTGCGAATCTCCCCCCCGCAGGGGCAGCCCTCAGCTCCCGCCCTGGTTTGTGTTTGAGGTCTGACCTGCAGCTTCACGGAGAGCCCATCACAAACAGGCGTGCATCGTACACTTTGGGTGGAGACATCCCCAACGCACCACAGAGCTCCCAGGGTGTGTTTCATTCAAGCGGAGGACAGCTGATGTTTGCTGGCAGCAAAATTTAGGAAATACTTACCAAGAATGGAGAGGGTGGTTGAGCAGTCTTATCACCATCCAAGTACTCTCCCTTCCAATTAAAAGGGAAGTTTAAAGGCTAAGCAAAGAGTGTACTAGTATCCTGGTTCCTAAACAGAGACACAGGGAGATGTTGGAAGGGGGAAGCAGGAACACACCCATTGTAGGACAGGTAAAAATCTCAAGCTCTATGAATGCGATTTTTTTCCATAATTGCAAAATAGAAAACAAGACCAGCTGACGCAGACCAAGGAATGACAGTTAATAACCAACGTGCACAAAGGGCGTTTGGCCACCTCACTTTCCTCCTATTAAACAAAGGTTGATACTGATACAGGCTGATAGACAGACATGCTGGAGCTCGAGACTGCAGCCCAGACAGGTGAAGGGCTGGAGATGCCCGTTTCCTGGTGTGCATTTACCTCATGCCTCTTGTTCAGGTTGCTCTGCAGAGGCCATTGCCTCATGCTCTTTTTCACCACCAAGCTCTCCAACTGCTCCTGTTTACAGTGGGTACAAAAGTGGGTACACAGACCCACCATCCCCGCACGAGTATGGTAGTCCAGAACCATCTCAAACCCTTTGCTATACGGTTTCATGCCTATGGGAGCTCCTGGGCAACCTACATCCAGCAACATCTCCCAGCCCTGGCCAGAAGGGAATTGCCTTCTCCTCTCACAGGAGATGAATACTTTCACCCTCTCTTTTTAACAACGCTTGTCTTTGGACAAAGCCCAAATCCCCATAAACAAAGGCTTTCAGCTACCCAGCACAGCTAACTTCACCTTCAGGTCTCCTTGCCTGGACTTCTTGGAGGTTGTCTCTCGCTCACACTCCCGCCAAAATCAACGGCATCTCCATGGAGGTTGTGTCCTGCAAGAAGATGCCAGCCTCAGCAAGCTCCATCAAGAGGACCCAACTCTCACCTTCCATGTCACCAGTGGTGGTGAGGTGCTTCAGGCTCCGTGAGCCACAGCCGGGGTGAAGACACCCGATTTAAGGGCTGCAGTACCGCAGGCAGCAGCACAGTTTAAAGAAAACGAGCTGACTACGCACATGAAGAGCCGGGCTCCTTTTACAACCTGAGGAGAAACCCCTCCAGACATTAATTCAGAGCATATAAATTAGGTGCTGTCTACTGGTAGGGATAAACAGAGGGAGAGGGTCTCAAGCAAAGAACAGCTCTTGAAGCCATGAAATCAAGAGAGAATTAAAAGAAAAATATATTACTTCTAGTTATTTGGACAGTTAATTACAATGATATATATATATATTTTAAGCTTATATTTATTGTAATTGTTGAATAATTTATATCACCATGCAGCTGACAGAAATTGTATAAAGAAATGAGAATGATTTGAAATTATTTTAAGTTCTTTGAACGTGTGAGACTTTTTTTTAAGATATATTGAAAGATTCTAAACCTAATTATAACACTAAGTTACAGAAAGATTTGTTTGGGCTAATGTTTTCAGGTGGGTTTTTTTTCTGGCAACTAGAAAGTAGTTGATGACGCAATTACACATATATATAAATAAGGTTTTTGCAACCAAGGTATTTTTTATTGAAAAATAATCAGAAAGCATAATATGTGAGAAGTAGTTATAGTCGGGTTTTTTCTATTATTTTCTCCAGACACATTTTGTAGCTCCAGTGCAGGTCACTGCACAACAAAAAAGATAGCATGAAGTGGGGAAAAAGAGGAAGGAAAAGAGTCAAGACAAGCAAATAATGCTCCTCAGAAAGGATTATCCCAGTCTCCATCAGAGGACTGTGCAGTTAAGGTTAATGTCAAATGGAAGAATAATCTCGCGCATGAGAGTAAGAAGATTAAAAGTCAAAAGACAGAATACAAATTCTTAATGACAGTTTGTTTGTTTTCCAAACCTCATGATTTAAGTACTACGATTCAGTGGGCTGTGGTTTGTTTGGGGTTTTTTTTTTTCCTTTCTTTTTTTTCTTTTCTCCCCCCCCTTCTTCATTTCCTGAGCTGGCAGCACCATAGCTTTGGAGCACAATCAAAACCTCTTTGGAAAAAGATAGTCTTCAGCCAAAGGCCAGGGCCAAGTTCCCTCAAGCATCCAAGAACCTACCCTGGCTCAACCTTGTGCCTTGTGGGACTCACGCTGATCTCAGCCAAGCCAGCTAACCCCAGGAGCCTGGAGCAAGAAAGGCAAGGGAGCCATTTGTGTCAAGGTCCAAAGGAAGCAACTCTCCAAGTCACCTTGAAACCAGTATATCCCTTCCAAGAGCTGGCAGGGTACGTCAGTTCTGCCTTCCCCTCTTTTTTCTTTTGCTTTTCTGCTTGGACCAGACTTCCAGCAGATCTGGTGGGCCAGGCTGCCCAGCCTGTCCAAATGCCAGTCATCTTTGAAAAGGATCATTTAGATAATTAAGAACAGCTAGAATTTGAATGGTTAAGATTTATCAGTGGATTAGGAAATAGCAGATGAAAAAATCAAAGACCATGCTATCACTCACCAATAATAAATGTTTCTCTCTAGAAAATGAAAATCTTATGCAAAGAAGCATTCATTATCATCCATCATGGGCACTTCTGCAGAGTCAGTCTTTACTGTAGCCTGGGATGGCACAATCCTAGACATGCAGCCATCTCTCACTTCTTTTGAAATGAGCAAATTCTCCTGAAATCTTTATCCCACACCAGCTTTCCTTGCTCATTTACAGCAACTGCATCCCCACTGAATTACGTAACATTATGGCTGGTGACTTCCATCAACAGGAGAGAACTTCAGGACTCCATAGCCAAAGGCTGGGATCTTCAAGGGAGTCCGAGAGTCTCAGGTCTATTTTACTGAAAGATGCAGAGAAGTATAATAAAATACTTAAGCAGCCATTAACACACCGAAGCTGAGGGGATGTCATCAGCTTCAGTGGTGAAGACTGGAAACCATCAGGCTCCTCTCCAGAACTGCCTTTAGGCTTGCACCCACACGGATCTCTTCGGCATCACCACGCTGCGGGTGCGGGCAGCACTTCCTTAAGCAACCACCAGCTGAGGGCTGCACATCCTCTGCGGCAGGTCTAGTTACGCCAAGGCCACACGATGCCTGCACACTCCGTCAGAGCATCCTTTGGCAGTTCCAGATTGCTAAATAAGAGCATTGCTCGTCCAGTGACTTGGCAGATGTGGTGCTAGGCAAGTCTTGCATCTGCTAACGCGACTATCCCGGCTCTGCAATTCATGTGGAAGCCAATTCTGGTCACTTTTGTTTACTGTAATTTACAGGTTTAAATATTTATTCTATTGATGGATTACTGTGGTTCTAGAATGGTTTAAGTATTTTATTGATGGGTGGTTGTGGTTCTAGAATGGTAGTGCTCAAGGAAAAAATACATTGATTCACCAGAATAAAAAACCCTAGCATTTAAAAATCTAGTTATTAAACAGTATATCCAGATTTTCATGTCTTCCCATGACATAGTTTTAGGAACAGGCAGATGCTGTTACCATGCTCAACGGCCAATACTCAGGTGGTTAAAGCTGGATAGAAGAGGACCAAGTAAAGACACTGAGCCCCATGCCTTGCAGCAAGCATTTCTTTTCCCTTCATGCTCAGAGACGTGACCAGCTAAGACAAGACACAGGCAATTCACATGGGGAGCACATCAGCTGGGTAACTAGGTGGGAGCATCGGCAAAATTCTCAAAACCTGTGCTGGCAGAAGTGCCTGGAGGCCAGGTACGGACCAGCTGATGTGGATTCACAGGGAAACACCGAACTGTGAGGAAAAGGCAGCAGAGGACAGCTAGCATGAGCATGAGACCAAGTGGAAGAGTAATGCAGGGCTTCAGGGGGACAGCCTGGAAGCAAAGCGAGAAAGAACAGTAGAGAGAATCAGAAGGAAGTGAAACGTGCAAAGCGGAATTTTCAGAGCAGTAAAATGAAGTGACCCAGCTGTGTTTCCCACTGGTACCGGGGTAAACTGAAAGCAGCCATGCTGACACCACTTCAGTTTGAAAGCATGCAACTGATGTTGGTGAGATCAAACTCAGGGTTTGTTTTAAGGTAGCGCCAGCACTCTTAGATACATGCCTTCCACATCAGTGCAATGCAACTTAATACCCCCAATTAAATCCCAGGAGTTTCACTCGCTGACTCCAGGGAAAACGGCAGTGCCAAGAGCAGCCCGCACACGCCCAGAAGCCAGGCTGCACCAGACGCTCAAGTGCGGCTTCCCTGATGGAGACACAGACTCGCGAGTCTGCTCAGCGCACATGGAAGTTTGAGGTTTTGGGATTAATCAGGTGTGGCCTCCAACAGTGACTGTGTTATTTACAGATGGAAAATCAAAATCACAAACAATGTTCCTGCTATTCAGCTGCGCAGTAGTATTTAGGGATAGCTGGCATCTTTCTACCTTCAGACGCTTGCTGAGGTGTCCTCCATCTTCTTATGCATGTTTTGTTAGGAAATCCAATCAAATACTTTTTCATTTTTCAAATACAACAAAACCCCAAAGGCTGTACAGAGAATGCGACGTTCCTAGGAACGCTTGAAATTAAGTATGAGAGTGGCCTGAACAGCAGCTGGAAGCGCTGGCAACCAGAAAACATTTGCAGGCAAAGGGGAGATGAGTCAGGCAGTTTAAATGACTCCAACCTTATCTGAACGAAGGTCTGAAGAAGAGTTAGGAGAACTTATTTTAACAAATTGGAACAGATTGCCAAGGGATGCAGTAGCTCTTCCATCACTTCATTTCTTTCAAAGAAGATTGAATTTTATATATACACACACACATTTTCATTCCAGGTCAACCAGAAGTTATTGGGATGGATACATCACTGAGTGAAATCCTATGACTTGTGTTATACAAGAAGTTAGCCCGGGTTATAACATTAATCTCTCTGCTTCTCCTAAAAACCTATGGCTGAACTAATAACTTCATTTGGAACAGAAAAAGAAAACTGCCTTCATCATAATTATAACAGCAATTCAGCCTATGAATGTACTGAAATCCAAAACAAAAGTAATAGTTTTTATACATATTGAATAAGAATTTACAACCACTGAAGTTTAAATAGTATTTGATTGCAAGTGTAAATAAATTATGGTATGCTGTATCACCATTTAAAAAGCCACACTTACTGTCTGATCAAGAATATGAGCCAAACAAGAATCTTAAAGCCCCCAGATTCCTGAGACAATGCATAGATTTTTACAATTAATTCCTGTGAAAAATAATGCCTATTTTAAGTAGAGAAAAAAAATTTAAAGAATTTTCTATAACGTTTGAGAGCATTTTCCTAACACAAAACTAGACACCACATCTAGAGACTGGAGATTTTCCAGAGCACTTTTCACATTTGCCTGCTTTGAAGTTTTTACACCAGGATTCTTAAGTTTCATGATCTTTTTCTGTAAGCATCTAGCAACCTTGGATGGCTGTGGGTTTGGTACTCAGCTCTACAGTTGTGCACAGCAGCTAGAGTAGCACAAGGGTCACCATGAATCATAAACAGTTTTGCAGAGCATAAAATTTAAGAGACCCAAGGAATATGACGGCAAGGGCCATAAATATAAAAATTAACTATGGGAGCACTCCGTCATTAAACAGTGATCGAGGAACAAGCTGAAAAGCTGGTGTTGGATCAGGAAGCTGTCACAGTAATTGAGGTAATTAGTGAACTGTGGCATTGACTGGTTCGCTGGCTCACGTGAACATCCTACACGTGAGTTCATGTGCCGTGTTGGCTTGGGGCTGCGCAGTCGCTCTCTGCCTCGTGTCAGCACTTGTGTTTCTGCAAGTGCACAGCACTCAGCAGCCGCAATTTGTCTTTGTGGAAAAGCTCAGGCTGCCATGAAGACGCCAGAGCAAATTACCACATTTTATTTAAAAAAAAAAAAATCTACACATGTAAGCTTCCCCTCTGCTCCCCATATTTGAAAACCTGGCTATGAAGTCTGTCACTGGGGAGTTAATAGTCAAGGCGTGTTTGGGAAACTGGGTTTCTTTTATTGCCTGACCCGTTCAAAACCCAAATTATTTGGAAAAATCTAGCCCCATATTTAGTTAGACAACAAACGCCCAGCTCTCCAGACCAAGCACTCGCCCCATACGCCAAGTGGGCTGCAAAAAGACAAAAGCTGCATTGTCTGCACTGCTTGAAATGGCACATCTCCACCCGACAAGGAGCTGCACAAAGCAACAGGACTGAGAATGAAAGCATTAGGCTGGGAGACAAAGGTCACAAAGTGGCTGATATGATACAAAAAACGTGACTTGCCTGAAAACAAAGGTATACCCAGGCAGGAAACAATAGGAAACCATAAGGAAACAATGGGCAAACAGTACGAGAGGCAGCGGTAAGCAGGTGGATTTTAGCTTCTGTCTTGGCTAGGAGGATGTTTAAATGAGAAGCCAGTCCTCAGATCACGCGATGAAGGGGAAGGTCAGGTATATAACCCAGGAAAGCACAGTGGTTGTTTCCCACGTCTCCGGCCAAGTTGTGCAGCAGCCGTGAGGAGCATTTTTGCTGCGCCCTGCACCCTGTTGGATCCCTATTCTGCAGCCAACCTAAATAAATAACTCTCTTACGTAGTGAAGAAATAATAACAATGACAACAACAACAACAACAACATTTTTCAAAATGGTAAATCATGATGTTTAGTCAAAATATTAAGTTTGGGAGTCCAAATACTAAAACTATGAGGATCTTTTCATAGGGAATGAGGAGATCAAAAGTCCCAGAAAGCCACGCCTGGCCCAAGAGACAGGTTTCCCAGGCTCCTGGTAAGGAGATATTGCCAAGACTTCCAAACTCCCAGACCATGTAAGAGCCTTCAACGTCTTCTCACCATTCACTGTGCTGAAAATTGGCCTCTGAAGATGACAGTATGCTCTCTTGATGCATTAGCTTTTGTTCCTGATATAACAATTTCTTGTGCCATGTTTTCCGTATGACTTCATTCTGCAGGCCGTATCTTTAAGATATGCTAGTGGAAACTGGGAGTCATCCCATGAAAAGCAAAATCCTATCAGTGGAAGGCAGATGCAAATGAAAGCAGAGGAGAAATACGCACACTGCTGTCGTCTTCTGAAACCAAATGAGGAGTTTTATCAGGATGAAGAAAAGCAATAGCATCCTTAATAGTCTAACTCGCTCACAGTAAAACCTGACTACTTGACAGCACCAAGATGAACAGTTCTGTCGCTGTCCTCAGCTTTACAGGGGCTGGAAGGACTTGACCAGGCTCACCCAGAAATTCCAGGGAGGAACAGGAAAACTGACCCTCACTCTTCCTGTAGGGAATGGCCCTCCTTTTCTCCTTGGTACTACATGCTGTTCTCCCACACCATAAAAATACCTTCTCTGTCTCATGCTGCTTTCCCAATTTTTTAAGGTATAAAACATTGCACATGCAATATATCTTTGAAATTAATGTATTCACTTTTTATACATTATATGTGTGTATACATATATAATCATGTTTCCCTGAAACTATGAAAATTCTCTCTTGCCATGGCCAAAAAGCCAGAGAAACACTTCTACCCAGGAAGACCAGGGTGATGCAGAGTTTATTGTGCCCGGCACAGTGTCCTCCTTAGCTCAGCCCGTGGAGCACTCCCACTGCATCCATGGGCAGAGCCCTGGCACCCTTTCACCTTTGTGGGATGACACTAGCACAGCTCTTCTCTCTCCAGAAAATGCAACACGACATTAGGAAGCTGAGAAAATCTGTTGATAGAGATTGAGGAGCAGCTGCTCGAATCCCACCAGCCAGGAAGGTTCCTTTCAGCCTTGAGAGAAGGCTGCTGAAAACTGCTCCTACATTTGTAACCGATATAAGCAGTTTTTACCCATTTTGACAATGAAAAGCAGCAAGAGGTGTTCCCCAGCCAGCCAGAAAGCGGGTCAAGAAGCTCATCTGGAAACAGCCCCAGCCCTTTGGGAGTGAAGCCAAGATGTGCGCCAAGCCCAGCAGAGAGGGACCTAACCCCAGCCAGGAGAACCAGCCCTGTCCTCACTGCCCATCCCTCTCGGGCAGTCCCAGGGCTGGAAAGGGGATGCGAGGCAGCGTGAAGGGCAAACACGGCACTGGGCAGCAAGAAGTCCTCTCCTGGCAAGGTCCTACCCTGCAGCAGGCAGTGGCAAGCACTCGCTGTCGAGGAAGGCTCAGGGAGCCCCCATCACTTTGCTATTGCTCGTGCACACGCACAAGTGTGTGAACAAAGGCTCCCGACAGCAAAGGCACGAGAAAGAAACACCCGCAGGATGCCGTCATGCGGAGCCTGGTCCTGGGAACAAGGCAAGAGCTGCCACCACTTTGCTCCCTGGGGACGAAGGGAGGTCGGTCTCCCCAGCTCAGCATGGGGACGGGTTTCCAGCACAGCCTGGGGCAGAAGGAAACGCTCGTTCCTCTGCACCCCGGCTGTCGGAGCAAGCACCAGCGACCAGACAAGGATCAAAGTCCATTTACATTTCCCATGGTCATCTCTGCAGCCGAACGTGTGTTGACACACGGGTCCAGGGGATTATTCAGCACAATAAATATATCCCCGGCTAACCCTGCTGAACCATCAATCCAATGCACCAGATGCTTTCTCCATTTTCCCCTCAACACTGCACGTCAGTGCGGAGCTGCTGTGCTCTACCTCAGACGACGCCCGGGACAAGGCATTATACCAAACACACATTTAAAAGGCACCCTCCAATCTCACAACAGATGCCAACTAACTCGCACCAGGCACTTAGCGATTACAGTACAAGTCTACATCGATACTGCACTCACCAATGCTATAAACCTGCGGATAGAATTTACTCTAAAATAAAAAACAAAAAACAACCAAAAAAAAGAAAGAAAAAGAATCTGTTGGAGCTGGTGAATTTGCAGTGTATTTTACAACACTCAGGGAAAAAGAGGAGAGATAATAAATCTGGTAGCTAGTAGCCACAGCAACAAATTGCATTTCTCCTCTGGATTTCTCCCCCTTCCACCCCCCCCCCCCCCCCCCCCCCAATCAACAGCAATTACCAGGCACCTTAGGGTAATATAGCAAAGTTTATGTTGCTTCTATGGCAAAGTGCTTTTCACGAGACTAATTTATTCCACGTCTGCAAGGTGCTGATTCATTACAGCGCATTACTGGGGGTCTGATCCTGACAGCCAGCGAAAACACAAAGAGAAAAGCCCTGGACAGAGCTCGTCCTGCTCAGTTGGGTTTTTCCTGATACCAATTAAGAGCCCAGCGCACTGAGCTTGGAAGAGAGATGCTTTCCCCGACTCTGAGGAACAGGGGAAAGGCAGCAAAGATAAAAGTGTTTGGGGGAAGCAACTGGGGGCGATAGGAAACGCAGGCTCGTACCTGACAATGTCAGTCTCAGTAAAGGCTGTGGTTGAGAAACCATGTACATGCTGCTTGAAAAAATAATAACGAAGGTATAGCTGTGCTTCCTTCTGCTCTTCAAAGGCTGCCTCCAAACCACTTCAAATTCTCTCTGTATCACTGCAGCGCCATCAAGTCTAACAAGGAGCTAGGAATCTGGTTTCCATAGTTTTTATCCAAAGGAACTTTTTGAAGAACCAAGGTTGATTTGCTTTCAAAACATCTGTGTGAACACATCACAGATCACCTACCTCCGCACATTAAAAGACTAGTTCAGCAGTGGACAAGGTGTAACACGTATTGCTCTGTCCTAGGGCATGCTACAACCACTGAAGCATCATGCCATGCACTTTGCAAAGGGCTGTAAAGCAGAGGCTAAGGTAGAAGGACAGAGTGAGGACTAAGCCACGCATGGCAGGGCAGACCCACCTCCGATGTGACCCAGCAGCTGTCATTGTCAGAGTTTAGCCACATTTGCTTTTGCCACCTTTTAGGCCCTCAAGGTTTTCTGTTTCCAAGGGAATGACCTTCAGGTGCCAAGCTCCCAGCTAGAACCGACAGTGTGACAGCACGCTGCATGCAGGTGCATTCATCTAGCCGGTGGGAAACACAGTGGGAAATCCTGCTGCCCAAAAAGGAGATTTATTGCCCCGAAACAAAGTCCCTCCAAGACAGCACGGCTTCCAGCACACTCTCAGCAGGCAGGGTCAGCTCTGCAGGCTGCACGTAAGGCACTGCCTGTCCTAATGAGAAGGCAGAGGTGGTGGAAAGAGCCATCTCCACACCTCATTTAATTATTAAAGTTGACAGAAGGGATTTATCTAGTTTTCTAAATATTTTGCCAGAAAGCTGAGAGTTCATCTCTGTGTGAAGACGATTTCCATGCAGGATGAAGAGCTTTGCGCTCACCTTCAGCAGCGCTCACGTCCTGGCTGTAGCTACGGAGAGTACAAGGCACACAGCGGCTGGATGATGCACCAGAAGGATATCTAGCATCACCCATGACAGCTTGACATGCTACTTTACTTTCCTTAAACACACTCTTATGACTGCCTATGAATCCTATACAGCAGCTATTTCATCCTCCCACAATCTCAAAACACGTGTGGAGCTAACAGGACACACCATTCATCCCTGTCCAGATACGCCACTTGCTCCTCTAACCACGTAAGACCACGTAGGACAGACCACCTGGGGTACCTTGTCTCCTTATTGGAGGTACAGGCACTGGATCCATCAAACACGCATTTCACCTAGTTTTCAAAAACCTCCTTCTTTAGCCAGGACTACCAGAATGGATCTCTCATTTCTGCTGCCTTTTATTATAATGGCTTGTTTTCATGCTATTTTTATCAAACATTGTGATTTCTCCAGAAAAAAAATTACCACTAGCCTAGATCAGGGTCCTGGCAATACGCCCAACTTGCTAATACAAAGCATAAGGGCAAACTCAGAAGCCTCTTCCCCATTTGAACAGTCTCTTCAAACTCCATGCACCCAAGCGATATTTTTCTGTCAAAGTACTTCACTACCCCTCTCTCCAAAATTTTTTAGACTGCTTTAATCTAGAGCCAAAGCACCCTGCCCTGCTGCCACTGAAATTAATAGATGTTTTGCCATTACATTCAGTGGGATGAAAATTAAGCCTTAAGAAAGCCAGACAATCACACTGCAGTCCATATTCATGTAGTGAACGCTGCAAGCAGGATTTAAAAGGACCTTACATTTATCTCTGTACTGCCTGTGCTCCATCTGCATATAATTGCTTATGTCTACAGACGCTGCAATGCTCATCAAAGGCTATATTCTTACCCACACTAGGTCTCTCTTTCAACAGGCAGGAAATTCGCATTGCTTTACAATCTACACACAGACATTTAGCATTTAATAATTCAAATTGTAATACAATATTTGATGGAAAATAGTCATTATGGATTTATAACACAATGCAGGTAGCTGAAGTACACAAATTTCAGCATTTCAGGAAATGGATACTATTTTCAAACACAGCTAATCCTATAACAAAAAAAATCCATAATATTACCCATAATCTTTTCTTGCTATATGCATCTATGGGTTTTGGTTGATTTCCTCCCCCCTCTCCTCTTTTTAATGCTCAAACAACTGAGTTATAGCAGAACATTTTTCTACACTATGAAGCTTATTTACATACTGTAAATAACTGTGAATGCAATAAAATTGTGGTACAAATAACATGAAATAATGCCTCAATTTGCAGTTGTTTTACATCAGCATAGTTTATAGCGGTTTTTACTGTAGACTTAGAAACAAACAAATAAATAAATAAATAGACAAAGAGAAAGACAAACACTTCTCTGTTCCCCACGCCCCACAGTGTGGCTTCTAACCCATTAACCACCACTAAGGTTACGCATGGCTTAAATAACATTAAAAATCAGAGACAGCAAATGATACCAGACCCCAGTCTAGCTAGACCAGTGCAGGGAGAAGACGATGGCTGGGTTTCTACCATGCGCAACCTAATGTCCCAAGAGCTATGCACTGCAGTAAATTTGGTGAGTGGGGCACTGCTTGGACCTGGATGGCCAACGGATCCTTCCCCATATCCCAGGCTCCATGTGGGATTTGGGACCAGTTTCTCCCAGGCTGATATTTTCACCTCTAACTTGTCCATTTGGATGGTCTTGTTGGGGTGACAACTGCAGAGCACAGGGCGCTTCAGATCTTGACCCCAGCTCTGGTTTCTATCACCTTTTATAACACACTCCAAGCAAAGAATCCTTGTGACTAATTCTTACCCTCCACTTTCTTAAACTGAGAGATCCTGGTGGTAACTGTCCGAACTACCCTATTTTAGTCACCTAGCCACCAGAAGCCATCCACCTCCTGGGAGCAGGGATGCCTTGTAAGCCTGGCTGACACCCGACCTGGCATGTACACAAACAGGATCTAATACTCTCCGTCAACAACCCACTGCAAATTTGAGTTACTGACGACATGAAGAAAATCATCACCTTCCAATTTGGAAGCTTAATGTTGGCTCCTAATTTAGATTTCTCTGCCTGTTTGGGGTTTTTGATGAGACAAGTTTCCACAGGACCTACATGATGATTTGATCTGCCTTTTATTGAAAAAATAAAAAAACTCAAACAAAACCCCTTTTAACACATTAGAAAGGCTCATGGGGATCATTTTGGGCTGTCAGCAGGGCTTAGCCAAGGTAGGCCATGTATAATGGCAAATCTCATAGTCTGCTAGCTACCAACCCCAGCAGTCACACAAACGTGTCAAACCCCGGTACTCCCTGGAACAGACAGGTCAGGAGAAAGATTTCTCTAAATGCCTTCTTCCTCCTGGCATATCAGAGAGCCAGAATAGAGCTTTGAAACGACGGAGTGCAATTTTCTCCTTCCTTTAAGCATGCACTGAGATGTAAATAGTCATTTCCAAGAGCTTAAAACCCCAGGGAAGCAGATAATAAGCAATTACTCTAACCAGATAGCACTGATGTCTAAAAATTAATTTCTGTGCTAACATCCCACCCCTAAAGTTTTAAATTTCAAAGCAGAGCATCTTCTGAAAAAGGGACGCAGGTGTACAATTAAGTTTCCTAGACATCTGTCTCCATCTACTCCAGCGGCACGTTTAACCCTGCCTGCTCGGAGCACCGGCAACGCGTGATAGCCGTTCCTCCACCTTCCCCGGGCACGCGTGCCTTCAGACAAGGGCTGCTGCTGGAGCGTAAGGCACTATGCTGATCAAAACAAATTGATCTTGTCACTGCAGCATTCCTGACGTGCTTATCCCACTACAGCTTTCCTTTGTTATCTCTGCCGGCATTTACAAATCAATCGCTTTTTCAGAGAAGGCTGCTGTTTTCCTCAAGATGTGCTCAAGCGCTGAGCCAGTCTAGCATCTTCAGAAATCATGGAAATAGGACAATAAAGTCATCAAAGTCAGAAGAGTTGGGACCACAACCAGAGAAGCCTGGTTCCGCCAAGCAGCTCCTCTGTTCACAACACTTAGCTCACAGGCAGCCGTGCTGAAGCTCGCACTGATGCTCCAGGGCTGCTGGCCCACGGGGAGATGGTTCACCTTCACGGCTTCACACCACAAGGATATTCCTCCCCCTTCCTCTGAATTCAGAGATGTCATCCATAAGAATGACATCAAGTCTTAATGGTAAATGCTACTTCCTTCTGCTCATATTTTTCAGAAAACCAAGCGCAGTTACAGGGTTTCGTACACTATGAAATCACAGCACTCTATTTCATCCTATATAACCGTTAAGAATAACCAAAAGAAGTGAAGTGAAGACAAAGAAACCATCTTTAACAGCAGCACTTTGGATGTTATTTACAATAAATGAGCCCATCATGGTCAGTCTATCTTGCATCTAGGGTCCTCTGAGACACCTACAAATGTGCCTAAATAACCATCCCAGGCACACAGAGATACCTTTTATCATTTATTCGCTGTCATTCTTTGAAGGTAAAATACCAAATATAAATAGTGGGTATCTACATACGGATTTAATGCCTACCTTAATAAATGCTTACATTTGGAAACTGACTCCACAGCTACTGTGTAATCCTTAAAATGGGGAAAGAGAAGACTAGCTACTTTGTAGGACTTCAGCGAATATTAATTGACAAATATCTATTAATTTGTGATATTCTGGGGGGAAAAAAAAAAAACCAAAGCACACAACCCAAAACCAGATCCTCTACTAAAGCCCCCTCTGTTGTTCTACTCCCTGCTCCTTAACACTCATCACTGAAAGGTATCTGGAAACTGTATTATTAGTAAGTTTGAGCCCCGAGATCTCATTTTTTATTTTATGTCATTTGCCAAACATTCTTTTATATTTTTCCCTGCAGCTCTGAATGTTCTCTGCCCTTCATTTCAATTAATGATGTCATAGATCAGTATATTCTCCCAACAAACTATTAAATTAACTGCCACGTTCTTCCTTCATTTTTTATTCACAGAAAGGAAGAAAAAATAACCACAGCAAACTGATACACTTAACTCTTTATGATTTCAAATAAAAGCCAGAAAAATGATGGTAATGTTTCGCCAGTCCCACGATTTAGCCAAAAAGCACACTGTACATCTTAGTTATGTCATGTTTTATTCCTCAGCCTATGAAGATGCTGGAGAGTAATGCATCTAGGGTCAAAAAAACAAAATGAGAAGAAACTAGCAGCAACTTGAAGCCAGAGATTTTTCTGTTGCTTAACTTAACGCCTCCACAAATAACCTTGTTGTTCTCTCTCTTTAAAAACAAAGACGCAACACAAGGAAATAAAAATGCCATATGAAGCTTTTATTTCCAAGTCTGTGGAAGTAGTAGTTTTTCATCCTTAGCTTTCACAGTTATAATCCCTGTCACGTCCTTCCCCCGCTGGCCGTGGGTAGCTGATTGACAAGGTGCTGTCTGCATTCATGCCACGTTGGGAAGTGGGTCAAATGCTGCCCAAACAGGCTGGAGGAAATTTCCCCTCGTGACTCTCTGTATTAAATATTTACAGATAACTTTTCTCATTACTGCACCACCAAGGACAGAAAAATGTCCACCCGGTGATACAAACTTTCCACCACCTCTTCCCCAGGTACTCTTCTGAGCAACAGTCCCTACCTCTCCCCTTCTGCATCTTTTCCTTGTCCTCACTTTCCCTACGCTTCCTACAGTCTTCTCCCCAGAATCTCCTCCATCAAATCTTCCATTCAGCATCATCCCTTCCACCTCCCATTCTACCACCTTTTGCTCATTTCTTTGAGGGAAACTTTGGGCTTAATTAAGTTAAAAAAAACAGTAACAAGATATATGTCAGCAACTAAACACAATCTTTGGAATAAGTAATGGTAAAGAATTTGTCGCCACTAACAAACCCACAGCAGATCTGCTGCAAATTTGCACCAGCACTTTCCAGGGCATTCCTTGTTGATGGGGAGCTGCATCCACTCACCCCGCAGCCGAACTCAGCCTAAGGGATGTCTCTGTCGCTCATGATGACAAACACAAAAACCTGCTAGGCTCCTCTCCAAAGTCAGCAACCTCTACGTGCTCCCATGCTCTTCACCACCTTGCTTTGTGTTTGAGCACTGCATGGCAGAGCAGGACCCTGGGCCAGGAGCAGGGCTCCCCGGGGCCACCAAAACACGCGCACACCAAGCTACTGCGTTGGAAATCATCTCCTCCACAGCACCAAGGTCAGGCAGTCCCGCATCCAGTCCCACACAGGACTAGACGCACACCTCTCCCATCTACACATGTGACTTCTTTCCAGACCAAACATTTTATTCAGTTCTGTCAAGAAAGGGTTCCAAAGGATTTCGAGGCTGTTAAGGAGCCCTCTGACCTGCCCCACCACACTGCTCTAACTAGTCACGCGCCAGGAGCTGTTAGGTGGCCAGGGTTTGGGGCTACCCTTGTACATCAACTGCTGATGAAATTCAGAGATACTCCTCCGAGCTCTGTAAACAGGCCTTAACGAGAATGTCTATAACCAGGACAATGGTGAGGACGTGAGAGAGAAAAATAAGATAGATTGGGAGCGAAGACAGAGAAAACGATAGACATTATATGAACTGCAAAACGATTCAGAGTAACGTTGCTTCCGGGTGTCTCGCGTTAACCCAGGACAGGGGAGAGGGGTCTGTTCCTCTGCTGCGCACCTTCCCAGGCAGTGCGGCTGCCAGGGCAGAGCTTCTCCTCTGCTTCCCACATGGGATGCACCCCAACTCAAGCTTTCCTCTGCAGCGTGTTTCTTTCCTCACTCCATAGCGAGCTCCAGAAGCTATGACATAATTTGGAAGAGGGGAGGACAAACGTGGTGAAGGTTTTGTCACAGTGATCTGCCCTCATCTTAGCCCATAGACAACAAAAGAAGGTACGAGGACCTGTTTCTTCCTCACTACACAAAGGGGAAGAGTTGCAGCCATAAGTCAAAGCTCATTAAGTTGCACTCCAAGGACAAGCTTACCTCCCCAAAGGATCCTCAAAGACCCCCGAGGAAAACGCGAGATGCTAGTCAAGTTCTCAGAAGTGGCGCACACCTTCACAGCTAAGACTGTAGCGCAGGCAAACTCCAAAGCAAAGGCAAGATCTGGCCACTTCTTCAGTGCGTGGGCTAAGGAACAGGATGCACAGGATTAACTCCCATAAAAACCTCCACCAGCTCCAGGTAATGGTCTTGGCAACTACATCCTCAATAAGGAACCAGACCAACCACAACATCACAGCAGCCGACACAGATTGCTGGCCTAAGTGGGACTGAATTCCTGAAATCAAACATCCAGGGACCTGTGGGGGTTTGCTTCCCTTCAGGGCCCCCAGATCCAGGGGAGAAAACCCAAAAGTTACATGGAGGTTAACCTGAAGAGCCAAATCCAGGGATTAAAGAAATTGTAGTTTCTAGTACCAGAGGTTGCAGCGGATAGTTTTAACTATCATCCCTGAGGACTCCAAATAGAGATCTAAAAATACAAATGCGTACGTTTAGGAGAACCTTGCTTGACTTCTGTAATGTTGTGCGCAGGCGATACTACAGGGTCTGGCCACAACCACACCGCACACTCTCAGCACTGACCTGTGCTCCACGTTCTCCAGGGAAATAGCCCACTGTCATCGGGCTCATTTCAATTACAATTGCCTTTCGACTTTTTTCTTTAAGGAAAAGCAGGTCTGAAATCTATCACAGGTGCTTCATGGCAATAGACTCATTGTTAGTTCTCCTGCTCTTTAAGGGCCATGACTCACAAGCTGGGTTGTCCTCTGCACACTGAGGAACAGGCAGGAAAGGTCATGAATCACTCAGGGCACCATTACCTCACGCAGTGATTGAGTAACGGGACAGAAGCACAAGGAGCCAACTTTTCCTGCAGACCGCACAGAGGAATTTGTTGCTGCTTGCGAGTTGCCACCACTTTGGTCACCCACCAAAAAGGAACAGACATGGCAGCAGGGAGCACATTCCTCCAAAGCTCCTGGTGGCAACTATTGCGATGCAGAAGACAACTCTGATACCCTATTTCTTCTTCGTTCCAGATGGCATCCAGCCATGTTCACCACAAGCACCACCTCCATGAAGTGATACTGCTAAAGGCAGCTGTCACACCAGCTTCCAGTGAACACTGGCAAATATTTTTCCCAGAGCTGACAGATTTGTTATGTGTTAAACGATTTTTAACCGCACCCCTTTGCCAGCCCCACCAGTGGCACATGAGCCTCTGTTGCCCTCTCATGGCTGGTTTGCCTGTAGCAGAAGTGCTGGGACCAGAAAGACCTCTCAGGTCACTGAGTCCTGTCATTTTTTATTGCAGACAAACACATTATATCAGCCTTTTAATAAATGTTATCAATCCCGCCTGTAAAAACTCGTTAGGTTAATGTGGTGCTATTTTTATTAAAGCTCAGAGAACTTGCATTTAACAGCAATTACACTGTTTAAACATGAAGAAAAAAACTCTAAAATGATAGAAGCCAGTGCCTGGTGTCAACTGAAATTCGCAGCCCTGAACCTCATCTCTCAGAGTCAGGCTGACTTTCTTGTTCTGCAATTACACCCCCAACTTTTCTCAACAGTGACAGCGATTCCACACTCTCACAGGATTCAGATCTGCTCCTGAGTGAATTGTTTGACTTCCAGCTCTCAGCTTGCTCTGCACAGACTCCCGCGAAGCCCTACAAGATCCAGATGGGAGGCATTCCCACCACATCTCCACTCCAGCACTCAAAATGGAACAGCGTTGTCCCCAAGAGGGTCAAGTACTGAGGCATTTGACTCAGTGTCACATGTTACAGGCTAACAGAAAGAGAAAATAGTGGTCTTAAAAGCTGCCTCTTCAATAAGATTTACAGATAATCTGCAACTAAAATAATTTTAAACAATGAAGTACCCTTTTGCAGTAAGGTGCCTTTAGGGGCAGGGGAAGTTCTCGCGTGCCCTATAGGAATTTCACCTCTGTCTAAATGCTCTAAAAGGAGTCAGTCAGGTGGAGAGGAGGTAGGAGCTGAATGAAGTAAAAGGACATTTTTTCTCTTCCTGCAAGCACTTCATTTCATAAACTGGTGTGTACCACAAGTCAAACTGAAACAAGAGAATTCAAAGACTCCATTCTGGTTCCCAACAGCAGAAAACAAAGCCCATTACTGTTTGCTATCACATGGCAGTGAGCGACCACCACTGCATTGCGTAAAGCACCAAGTGTCCTCACTTGTTTCCTCTCTGGAGCAGATATTCCTGTTCTTGTGGGGAGAGGACAGGACTCAAGAGCACATTCAGGTTAACTCTTCCATGCTCTTCTTTCAAATGTCAAGAGTCATCGTAGTAAGCAGAAGACAGCACCAGTCATCTCTCTGAACATCTAACTAGCATTTATCTGAACTCCAAAAGGCATTATTTTCAATAAGAATTTCTATTTTCATCAGCATGGACATCTCGTAAGGCTGTTTCCATATTCTATTAATCTCTCTAAAACCCTCCTGCTCGGCAACCTGGCAATTGTCACACACATTGCACAATCAAGAAAACAAAAGGCCATAGTTTAAGTAAAGTTGGTGCAGAGTCCTCATTAGTCAGGTGTTGGCAGGACTTTATTAATGGCAGTAATTAGTAGGAAAAAAGTTCAGTGGTGGCAGTGGAAAATTCCACCACTTAAATATTCA